>NC_091471.1:207325716-207952716 GCF_036971445.1 Narcine bancroftii | reverse complement strand
GAATACCGAAGAAAAGAAACTGTTCAATATCTCCCCCATTTCTCTAGGCTCCACACACAGTTTTCCGCTCTGATTTTCTAAGGGACCAATTTTGTCTCTAGCTTTCCTCTTACCATTAACATATTTGTAGAACTCTTTTGGATTAGTTTTCACCCTGCTTGACATAGTTTCCTCGTACCTTCTTTTAGCTTTCCTAATTCCTCTCTTAAGATTCCTCTTACATTCAATGTATCTTTCAAACATCTCCTTAACTTGATTCATAATCTAAATAATATATACCTTTTTAGTAAAGTAACCTCTAATAATGCAAAAAAAAGAAAATAGTAAAGGAGGAAAACTCAAAACCCTTACCTAACTGCATTCCCAGATGCTATATAAGATTAATATTAAAAGAAAAATGAAGGTATGAAAAAAATATAAAGAATGTGGAAAAGAATCAAGTCAGACAATTAAATTACATTGAGGTAAAGTTATAAAATAAGATAGTGAGCCATTTTACTTTATTTTCAGTCACATTCTTTGAAAACATTTAATCCTCGCTGAATCTGCAGGTTCTTCCCTCCATGGAATTGCCCAAAAGACAAACAATAACATTATAGATAATTAACACCCCTCTCCCAAGTTTATAGATAAAGCCTCTGATGGGGGTGACTCTTACTTCGCAGGGATGAGGAAACACTTTAAGAAAATCACCCCAATGGCGAGCGCCTCAACCAGCTCTTCATCCTGGGTCACACAATTGCTGTTTCACACAATTTTATTTTAACAGCTGCTATAAGCAAAGCAAGACTAAGGCACTCTGCTGGCTGAATATTTGCTCCCATTTACACCAAAGTTTGATCTGTTACCTCAGAGAACATTTACTTTTACAATTTTTAACCTATTATTTTATTCTTATTTATTTTAATTTTTAATATTTATTTTCCTCTTTTTTTTTCCTGGTTGCTTGAATTCTGGATACCAGGGGTTTCACTGTACTTCCCTTCCGATCTTCTTTCACTGCCATTGGCAGCATGCAGTCTTCTTCTCAACCAGCTACAGAACCCCCGTTAACAATCTTCAAATCTCCTGGGCGATGGTTGAGAGAGTCTGCTTGAATGCAGAGGCCTTAAAGGGCCAGGCCACCACTAAGGTCATGGCCGCAAACTAGACTGAAGCACAGGGGATTGAGACCTCCCCTACCGTCCATACTACTGGCAAATGTCCAATCATTAGAATATAAAATTGATGATGTCAGGGCAAGACTGCTTTATCAAAGACAGGTGAGAAAAATCTCAGTTGTTTGCTGCACTGAGATGTGGCTAACAGAGAACACACCGGATGCCATGATCTGACCAGACCACTAACTGGTCTATTATTCCCTGTTTTTTCTCTCCTTCCTTGGGATAATGTTAGCTACCCTCCAATCCACAGGAACTGATCCTGAATCTAAAAAAATTGGAAAATGATTACTAATGCATCCACGATTTCTAGAGCCACCTCCTTAAGTACCCTGGAATGCAGTCTGTCAAGCCCTGGGGTTTTATAAGCCTTCAGTCCCACCAGTCTACCCAGCACCATTTTCTGTCTAATGTGAATTTCCTTCAGTTCCTCCATTATGCTAGGTCCTCTGTCCACTATTATATTTGGGAGACTGTTTGTGTCTTCCCTAGTGAAGACAGATTCATCTGTTCAACTCATCTGCCATTTCCTTGTTTCCCATAATAATTTCACCCTTTTCTCTCTTCAAGGGACCAATTTTGATCTTAACTAATTTTTTCTTCTTCACTAACCTAAAGAAGCATTTATTATCCTCCTTTATATTCCTTTATATATGCCTTAGTACCTCAACTTTTCTCCCCATATTGCTTTTTCAGTTATCTTCTGTTTCTCTTTAAAAGTCTCTCAATCCTTTGAATTCCCACTCATCTTTGCTATATTATACTTCTCTTTTATTTTTATATCGTCCTGGATGTCCCTTGTCAGCCACAGCCGCCCCTTTCTCCCCTTAAAATCTTTCTTCCTCTTTGGAATGAACTGTTCTTACACCCTCTGTATTATTCCCAGAAATACCTGCCATTGTTGTTCCAATATCATCCCTGCACAGATATCTTTGGCCAGCTCCTCCCTCATGGCTCCATCGTCCCCTTTGTTCAACTGTATTATTGACACTTCCAATTTTCCCGTCTTCCTCTCAAATTATAGATTAAAACTTTTCATATTATGGTCACTGTCTCCCAATGTCTTCTTTACCTCGAATTCCCTTCTCAAATCCGGTTCATTAGACAACATTAAATCCAGAATTTCCTTCCCCCTGATAGGCTGTAATATAAGCCGCTCAAAGAATCCATCTCAGAGGCTTTCCACAAACTCTCTTTCTTGGGGTCTGGTATCAACCTGATTTTTCCAGTCTACCTGCGTGTTGAAATTCATCCATAACATCCATAATATTACCTTTGCAACATGCCAATTTTAACTTTTGATTCAACTTACAGCCTATATCTAGGATACTGTTTGGGGTACTGCTGATAACTCCCATGAGGAGTTTAATGATAATTTCTCAGTTCTCTCCATACTGACTCTACACATCCTGATTCAATGTCACCCATCATTCCTCACCAACAGAGCCACCCCACCCCCTCTACCTACATGTCTGTCCTTTTGATAGGACCTATACCCTTGGATATACATTTTCAATCCCTGGTCCTGGTCCTCTTGTAGCCACGTCTCTGTTATTCCTAGAACATCATACTTGCCAATTTCCAACTGTGTCTCAAGCTCATCCACTTTATTTCTTATACTTCGTGCATTCATATATAATAATTTTAAACTATTACTCCCCTCCCCTTTCACATCGATTCCTATTCCACTTGGCCATACTCTCTGATCTCTTCCTAAGCTTTCTGCCCCATTAATTCTTTACTTTTCTTATCCTTTCGTTTCCTTTAACTCTATCCTTATATTTTGAGTTCATCTCCTTTTTCCCACTCCCCCAACAATTTCTTAGTTTAAACACACCCTTGTAGCAGTGGCGAACATGCCTGCTAGAATGCTGGTCCCCAATCTGTTAATGTTCAACCTGTCCCTTTTGTACAATTCATCTTGACTCCAAAACAGATCCCAGTGGTCTAAGAATCAAAGGTCCCCCATCTGTTAATGTTCAACCTGTCCCTTTTGTACAATTCATCTTGACTCCAAAACAGATCCCAGTGGTCTAAGAATCAAAATCCCTGCTTCCTGCACCAGCTCCTCAGCCACACATTCAGATCCCCTATCTCCCTGTTCCTGCTCTCACTAGCATGTGGAACTGGAAGCAAACTGGAGATGACCACCCTGTTTTTCAGCCTTCTCCCAACCAAGGCAAACTTCCACAAATATGTCTGTTGTGCATCTGCATCATTGGCCTTGTATGGAAGCACCTCCAAGTGGAAAGCCAAGCAAAAGGTAGTGAACACAGCCCAGTACATCACAGGCAAAACTCTCTCATCTTCAAGAAAATCTACATGCAATGCTGCTTTCCGACAGCAGCAGCAATTATCAAGGATCCACACCACTCATGACATACTCTGTTGTCATCAGGAAAGAGGTAGAGGTGTCATAGGACTCGTATCACTAGGTTCTGGAACACTTGCTACCCTCCACCATCAGACTCCTAAACAACAAACTCAATCAGACTTGAATTTTACAACTCTTATATTTGCACATGATTTATTAATGAATTTTTTTTCTGTGTTGCACAGTCAGTTTGTTTACATTTCTTTCTTCTGTATATGTATCTTCTAGAGCTTTTTGCACCACAGTTAAGTAGACATTTTGCCCAGCCAGCAGGAAAGAGAATCTCTGGATTGTATGTGATTTCATTTATGTACTTTGACAATAAATCTGAATTTTGAACTTTGACCACTCCAGACTTTGAAGCCAGAACAGCAGATTTACCAGACTGTGAGATGTTATTTTTTTAAAGTTCAAAAACTCTTCGAATTCACTTTTAAAATTATGCTATACAGTATTGTAACATTTCAGGGAACCCAGTAAGTTGCAAGGGAATAAATAAAACTGGGTTTCAAGGGAGTACAGTGGGTGGTCAGGATGTGTGGGAACTGGTGGGTGGAAAAAATGCAAACATCAGCCAGGAAGCCACATGTTGAATGTCAGATTTTTAAATGATCAGAGATGGATTAATGGATTTTAGCTGTATTTACAACAAATATTAGTGGTATCTAAGCAGAGTTAACATCCTGCGAAAAAGTATTGGGCAGTCGGCCATCACCCTGTCAGCTTTCTTCATTAATTGAACAATCCACTATACTTCCAAAGGTCCCCTCAATGTATTGTTACCTGGTCAACACTCCTTAAATATTCACAATTTAATCTGTTAAGACTTGCACGTTCAGTCTCTTTTATTTCCAAAGACAAACTGATACTTCTATAGATGTCAAATTTATTCGCTCCAGCTTCCACTCCAGTCCTTTGGTTTCTTTTTAAACTTGTTCACAAACTATTACTTGTACACTCTTAGAATATCTTAAGACTTGTTCATCTTCATATCCTTGTTTATTCTTCTGATACATATTCCATCCTTTTCTCGACATCTGGGCATCCACTGTGGTTTACCTGTTTATATAAGTGTCAGTTTTTAAACCATCTCAGCCCCCCCATAGTTCATTCCAAATATTATAAAATTCTTATGATGCCCCTGTTAATGTCAAATGATCTAGAATATCCTTTTCCTCTCTGTATAATATAGAAAGAACTATAATAATAACCAATGTATGTATGTGCCTCCATATGCGTGTATAATTTTCAAATATGATGTTTGTTCCACCATTGGATTCCTGGTGTCCCAAGATCAGCATTCCTGCTTAAAGTAATGGCAGCAGATTTTCCTTGTTTTTTTTTATTATTATCAGGTGGATGTTATTTCCAACCAGTCAGTTTGGCTTGTATTTAGGTTTGTGCATGTACAATTTGTATACATGAAAACAGAAGGATGAAATTGTTATTGTTGGCATATTTATTTCCTGGGGCAATGTTAGTTTCTGAAAACATTGTGAATTGATCTAACCTTCATTAAAATGGCAATTACCTACATTCTGGGTCATTATAAGTTTTTGTTCTGGCAATATTGAAAGTGAGAGCAATGGTAATCATTAAAAAAATAATGGCAATGCGAATCTGCCAGCAGCATGGTTTTTTTGATTTAAAGTATCCAGTGGTGAAATTGGCAACTTGTTAAAATTTGAAAGAAGAATTCTACAGATGAAAAATAAACAACTTGGTCAATTAAGAGGAAAATAAGGCTGGAACCTTTTGACGTTTGCTCACCAATGATCTGAAAGGTATGATCTTGCCTTTTCTGCATTCACCAGTCCAGACTTGCTTTCTAAAGTTGTGTAATGCACAGTGCTGTGGCAAGACTTCGTGTGACATGAGAGTGACACTTGGACAGGCCATAGTCTGCTTACCAAACAATTGAGAAAGCTTCGTCAGCTGGCTAGCTTGCAGCCTCAGCTTTTGCAAGTTGTCAATAATTTTGGATGTTTTTGAATGTCTTGTGCATTCAAAACTTCCAAAAATACCAACTACATAAAAAACAAAAAAAAAATTATGATTTCAGTCTGTGTGTTCCCCCCCCTTTAATTGTGCTGTGATCATTGGGGGGATGGCCCTTGTTGAGAATGGCTAATCTGGAGTATGCAATATTTCATGGATGTTGGTGAAACAAATGAGCTGACTAACCCATATTTGCTTGGGAGTTCCCGAGGAGCTGCCTTTTGTTGGTCCAAGTGCTCATCTTGTATTCTTTTTCTCAGTTTGGGTACTGTTTCTTGGTGTTGTCCCATTGAAGTGTTGGTTAGTCAAGCTCTTGAGAACCAAGCTTTTACTGTATTGGTTACTTGACGTAGTCAGGGAGAAAACAATAATTCTGAGTTTGCCTTTTTTAAAATTTTTAAAAAATTTTTCACACTATGAATCATACTAACCAAAATACACACAAACATTTCCCTCTTGAATATACAGTGTCATTTTCTCCCCTTTTTCCCCCTTCCCTTCCCTCCCTCCTTCACCCCCCCCACCCACTCAATGTTCAACCTATATGATACATTAAACCCATTAAACAATGTCATCACACAATAAAAATAAACAAATTTGTGTCTTCTACTTTTACATACTGGGTCAGTTCATTTCATCATCTTCTTCTGTCATTTTAGGTGGTGGAGGTCCGTGGTAGGACTTCTCTGTTGTGTTCCATGTACGGTTCCCAAATTTGTTCGAATACTGTGATGTTATTTCTTAAATTGTATGTTATTTTTTCCAATGGAATACATTTATTCATTTCTATGTACTATTGCTGTATTCTCAGGCTATCTTCTAATTTCCAGGTTGACATAATACATTTTTTTGCTACAGCTAATGCTATCATAATAAATCTTTTTTGTGCTCCATCCAAATCGAGTCCAAGTTCTTTACTTCTTATATTACTTAGAAGAAAGATCTCTGGATTTTTTGGTATGTTGTTTTTTGTGATTTTATTTAATACCTGGTTTAGATCTTCCCAAAATCTTTCCATTTTCTCACATGCCCAAATTGCATATACTGTTGTTCCCGATTCCTTCTTACAACGAAAACATCTGTCTGATACTGTTGGGGCTTTATTTAACTTTTGGGGCTTTCTTGAGATGAAAATGGTTGGTCTTCCTTGTTGCTCCTCACGATCCAGCATAAAATTGATAACTCAGTCTCTTTTCCCAGGAAATTTCTTTCCAGTCATTATCTGGATGGGACCTTTGGGAACAAAACATTTGTGTTTTTCCAAAAGAAGGAAACTTTAGGAGAATATTTGGCTAAATTTATCATTTTCAGAAGCTTAGAGAAATTCAACAACCAACATTTCTGGTTGAGGCATGATATTTTGATGTAGGGGTAACTTTATGTGAAAGATGTTTGAAAGCAGACAGAGGATAATATTGATCTGTGTAGATTGTGTACTTAGTCACTAAGAACCAAAATAATTTATCTTGTAAAATTCTCCTTGTTCAAATATATTTAAAATGCTGAAATCTTTTTATCTTTTTTCATTTTGTTTCAGTTCCACATTGTTGGCATTTATAATGGAATTGCTGAAGAATTCAGTGGCTATGCAAGACCAAATACTCTCATGCAAGGGGTTTCTTGTCATTGGGTTTAGCCTTGAAAAGGTAAATATGGTAACAATTCAGCTTGTGCATAATTTTTTAAAAATGAAGCATCAGGTTGATGAATGAATTTAAAGCCAACTAAACTGAAGTAAAGGAGACAATTTTAGGATAGCATGTTGGAATCCTGATTATACAAAAGTCCAGTGGTGCTAGTTGCTGCAAAGAAAATGGCAAAGTTGAAATGCAATGAAAAAAAAAAGAAAATGAATATTAAAATTGAGGTTCAAATCATTATTTTGCATGTTACTTCTGAAGATGTTACTTGCAGTAAAACAGACTTAATTATTTTGATAGATATAAACTTCATCTTCTCTTCCATTCATAGCAAATTTCGAGTATGTTAGATATGATAAACGTGTCTACAAATGTGTGTAAATATTTTGTCTGATTATTGTACAAAGGAATATTCGGAACAAAGGTATATATTTTTGTGTTGAGAAAAGTATTGAGTGTAAGTTAAAGGTCTGTTTTAGTTGACCATTTTTAGCTATCTCAATTAGAAAGAGGGATTCCATGAGAGAGAGGCACAATCTGGTTTCTAACAACAGAGGTCAAGGATAATGTTGAATTGAAAAGTAGGATGTATAAAGTGATAAGCCAGAGGACTAGAATATTTTTAGGATCCAGCAGTGAAAGAGTAAAAAGCTCAGAGAAGGGAGAAAATTGATTTTCATAGATGACATGTGTAATATCAGAACACATATCCAGACATAGGTGTGAGACCTGAAATGGTTGGAGCAAATTTATAACAGGAACGTTAATCAATTTTTGCATCATTTTCACTGAGGAGGACACTGCAAATATCCCTAAGCAAACAGATAGGCTAATTTCAAGCACAGGGAGGAAGTTGGTTAAAGAAATCCCAATCTCAAGGGGTTTTTTATATAATTTATTAGTTTGATGTGGTTTTATCAACTGGGCTGGGATGTCTGCACCCATGGGTTTAAAAGAAAATTAGTAGAGCAATGGTAGACCCATTTGTCAAATATTTTCAAAACTTGCCAATTCTGAGATGGTATCAGAAGATTGGATAATAGCCAATATTTAAAAAAGAGAGTCAACAACTATTAAAAATGGGCAGAAGACTGAAGGAAAGACCAATTAGTTTAACATCTATCATTGACAAGCTGCTGGAGTTTAAAAAAAAACAAAATGGAAATAACTAATCATTTAGGAAAACTGAATATAGTCAACATGATGTTATGAAAGGTAAATCATGTTTGACAAATTCTTTGAAGATGTAACGGAGAGAGATTTCCATAAAGCATTTGACAAAGTGCCATGCAAGTCATTGGTACATAAATTAAGAGCAGAAGATATTGGAGGAAGTATATTAAGATGGATTCAAATCTGTCTGTCATATAGAAAAGGAAGTGTTGGAGCTAGTGAATAATTCTCAGGTTCAAGGAATGTAACTTGTGGAGACCTTAAGGATCAGCTCTTGGCTTTCAGTTGTTTATTATTTACATTTAATAACCTGCTGGGAGGAACAAAATTTAATGTTTCCATGTTTGTTGCTGATATGTAATTAGCTGGGAGGACATTGTGATTCTGTAAAGGGATGTAGATTGAGCGATTGTGTGAACTCAGAAAATGGAATTTAATGTGAAATGTGAGGTTCATGAAATTTAGTAATCGGAATTTAAAAACAGATTATCTAAATGGAGAGAGAAAATTAAATTCAGATTGATCTTGTTCCTGTAGGATGAATCACAAATTTAAAATAGCAGGCAGGTCGAACAAGCAGTTATGAATGCAAATGGCACGTTAGCTTTTATTGTGAAGTGGTTGGTATTTTACGATGAAGAACCATTGTGACACTTGTTTGAGGAATTGATGAGGTCATACCTGGAATGCTGTGCGAAGTTTTGCTTCCCTTCCTTAAAAAGGGATGATCATAACATTGAGGATGGTCATCAGGGGCAATTTCTGGAATATCCAAGTTAATTCCTGGGATTACCTTTCCAGAGGTTAGAGAGCTTGGGTATATATTCCTATGATTTTAGTAGTATGATGTGTAACTGCTATCAACCATATCAGATCCTAATTGGTCTTGAAAGGGTAGATGTTGGGGTGTTTCCACTAGTGGGAGAAACAGCTACAGAGTAAGGGGTTAAACAAGAAGGAATGCAGTTGGGGGATTGTCGTGGGATACTCAAAAGTGATGGAGAAACTCAACAGGTGACACAGCATCTAATGGAAGTATAGTGACCAACATTTTGATCCTGAGCTCTTTGTCAAGGTATGAGCACTTCCTAGCTTTTTTCTCTGCAACCCTCAGAATCAGATTTTATTGTCATGAACATTTCATGAAATTTGCCCTACTGGTATCTGCCTATGAAACTTACCTGTTATCCTGTGCTCCTCCCCCTGGCCCTTCCTCCCTCCAATCCTCTCCTTACCCCCTCCCTCCATCTTTTTATTCAGATACTTGCCTGCTTCGCACTCATACCTTGACAAAGAACTCAGGCTCAATGTTGGTTACCCTTTGCTTACTATAGATGCTGCTTGGCCAGCAGAGTTTCTCTCACATTTTTGTGATTACAGAGTAAGGGGACTGTCATTTAATATTGAGGATCTCAGAAATTTATCTCAGAGGGTTGTGCATCTCTGGAATTTTCTGCCCCTGTGGGTGGTGGAAGCTAGACACAGTAAAGCTCCAGTAACCAGCCCCTCCTGGGATTGAGGATGCCGGATCTGTGAATTTTCTGGTTGCCTGAGCCTCACTCTTACAAAACCTAACTAATATACCTGCATTAAGAAGAAATAGTTTAAAAGAGTGCAAAATGTAAAGAAATTTGAAGAAAAACCAGTATTGACATCCTTAATTTTGTAAAGTTCACTTTAATCAGGTAATTCCCATGATTTACAAAATGTAAATTTAAATTCGAACTCCAGTCCCTGACGCTGTAACAACATTGTGCTACTCACTATGGTAATTGTGCTGCTATTATAATGAACCTCCTCTCCCCCATGTTTATAGATAAAGCTTTACTAATGTACTTAGTAATATGCTAATAAAGGTAAAGACTCTTACCAGGCACTTAGGGAGACACTTTGAGAGAGGCCCCCCAAGCTGCGAGTGGCATTAGCTGGCTCTTCATCCTGGACACCTCCATTTTATTCAAATGCAACTTTATTGAAGGTTCATTCAAACAACTGTTGTGGGTGGGGTACAACCGAGTTTCTCTGCTGGCTGAATGTTTGTTCCCATCTTGCTTTGGAGAACATTTATTTTTGCAATTTAAAATTTTTATTTGAAATTTTATTTATTTCAATTGATATATTTGTTTGTTTCCATGATTTTTGTTCTGTTTACTTGGGTTGCCGGTTGCTTGAATTATGAATAATGGAGATTTTGAAAGATCGAGGAACTAAAGGCCATGTGCAACTGGTACAGAAGAAAAAGGCAGTATAGATCAGCCATTGTCATAATGAATGGCAGGCATGTTTGAGGGGCTTGTTAGTCTACTTCTATTATGTTCTTCTGACCTTTCCATTTAAAAGGTTAGCTTTAAGCTGTGGCATAAATGGACAGTTTACTGTATTTAGCCATATTTTCTTCCTTGGTCGGATACCCCATCTAGTGGTTGGGCTAAAAATTGAAGTCCATTGAATGTCAAGAATGAAATGTGTTGCATGTCATGAGTGATAAAGGGGTGGCATGGTGGGTGTAGCTGTTAGCACATGCCTTTACAGCGTCAGCGATCGGGACCGGACCATGGTTCGAATCCCATGCTGGCTGTAAGGTACTAGTATGTTCTTCCCATGTATGCGTGAGTTTTCTCTGGGCGCTCTGGTTAACCTCCGGGGTGTAGGTTAATGGGGTGTAAATTGGGCAGCATGGACTCATAGGGCCGAATTGGCTTGTTACAGTGCTGTATGTCTAAATTTAAAAAAAATTAAACTTCAGTTGTCACCGAGGACAGGAACTGGTTAGTAATGTATTCTACTTTACTATTTAATTACTAATTGTTTAGAACTAATTTTCACTTTGCATATTTTGAATTCTTCAAATTTAAAATTGTAACTTAATGATCAACTTGTATGCAGACTTGTCTGATGTGTTGCAATGTCTCTAGCAGAGGTGGCCAAATTTGCTTAACATAAGAACCACATATGATAAACTTCTGATGTTTGAGAGCCGGAAGAAATGAAAAAATATTACATAAATGTTTTTACTCATAAAGGAAGTCTCCCAAATGCCATTTTGTGAATTATAAAATTATATAAAAATACATGTATGTGGTAATATTTTTTTCTTGTATGTAGTTTTTAAACTGCTAATTTGTATTAGCTTCAATAATCAAAAAGTACACATACTGTGTTCAAGGCATCAGGAGCTTGGATGGCCAGGGCCTGGGCAAGAGTCTGCGGTCGGGGTAATGGGAGCTCGGATGGGTGGGCAGCTGGGGTCTAGGTGAGAGTCCCTGATCAGAGCATCAGGAGCTCAGGTAGGAGGGTGGCTTGGGCCTAGGTGAAAGTCTGCGGTTGAGGCATTGGGAGCTCTGGACGGACCGTGGTCAAGTCGTCAGTGGCTCCAGAGGGTCGGTGGCCATGGCCAAAATTTGGGAGGTCGACTATATATTCCAATAATTTTCATTCGTAAGCCATGTCCACTAAAACTACCAACTCACATGATTCCTGTCTCAACCAACATATTGCCGCAAACCGCATATTATATATCAAACAGTCTCGTATGGCTTGCACAGTTTGGCTACCCCTCTGGATCCATCAGATTAAGGAGTAGGAAAAAAATTATAATTATTTCAAGGAGAGATGTTTCGAATGTATGACTTTTGTGCTCATTTTTCTGAAACATTATTCCAGAAACTGGTAAATTCATAGCTGTTCAAGGAGGATTAACAAATGTTTTGTGAATTGCATGTAACAAATGCGTCTGCAGAAGTATAGTTTGTGGTTTCAAGGTAAATAATATGGTATAATTTTTTGGTGCTGATGCCTCACTTAATTCTTTGTTAATAAATGTAAATATCTGTTCTTTATGGGAATGCATTTGTGTGCTTACATTATTTAAATTTGATATTTCAATATCTGAAATGGTGCTTTTCTTGTAGTCTTCCAAAGTTCATATTACCAGAGATGTATTGGAACTGTGTTTGGCTTTTGCCAAATATCTGAGTAACTTGCAGAATGGTGGCCCTCTTCTTAAACAACTGTGTGATCACATTCTTCTGAATCCGGCTCTATGGATCCATGCTCCAGCCAAGGTGAACATTCACACTTCTTTGGATTATTTCTTACATTTAGAGAATTTAATGTTGAAGTTTTAGTTTTATGCAGCTTTGAACATTTAGCTGAATATCACTCACAATATCAATGTTCAAAAGTGTTAAAAGCAAATGGTTTTTCCTATATCTGAATTGTGTGCCAACATATGAGAAATTAATGGAAGAAATAAAATTGATGGATTTTTAAGATGTAATATTGAATTGACCTTTTTGACAAACATTATTTTTACTTCAATTTATGTTAACGAAAATAAGTTAACACTATGTGTATTAGACAAATTGAGTACGTTTATGAGTGAAATTTGTGTTTTTTTAAAAAACATTCAACAACTGTTGTTTGTAATTTGGATAGTAAGGAACATAATTTTGATTATTAACAAAGGTATATTTTATTATTAGAAGCATTAATCCTTTGCTGTGATGGTTTATTTTTATCCTTTGAAATAGTGTCATTGTTCAGATGTGCAATTTATATTATCCACTACAAAAATGAACTGTGTTGAAATGACTACTTTGTAATTTCTTTCAGAAGGGACTGAAGTGTGGCTACCTTGCCCATTTCCAAAATTCAAATCTGGACCTTAAGGTTAATTCCAATACTTACCTGGCATTTCTTTGGGGGTTTGACAGTGCGCGCTGGTTGGCACTGCTGCCTTGAAGGCTCTCGTGACCAGGTTCAGCTTTAACCTTGCGTTCTAACTGTGTGGTCTTCCTGTGATTGCACGAGTTTCTTCCAAGTCCTTCAAGATTTAGCCATGTCAAAATAATAATTGAATGGCTTCTACCCTTGTGTAGATGGGTAGTAGAATCATGGAGGATTTGATGGGCTTGTGAGGAAGGATCAGATAATGGAAAGTTAGTTGAGAAATAGGATTGATTAGGATTACTCTGAGAGCTGGCATAAACTCCATGTATCATGTGACTTGAGTTATTTGACTTGAAGCATTGCTGTACCTGGATGAAATGTACCCCTAGTGGTAAAAGTTGACAAGGGTGTAGATAAATAATGCAGACTGGGATCATCATTCTCCAGTCGTCCCTGGCTACAGGAATAGTATAAGATCAGTGGACTCTGTTTAAAAAGGAGGAATAAATCTTGGAATTAGACACCAATTCTTAACTTTCGTGGCAGGCACATTATTGGAATCAATTGTGAACAGCAGTATACACTTCATAATGAAACACAGATATCGAAGATTTGCTGATTTTTGTTTTGTGAAGGGAAGGTGAATGAGTTTTGTTTTTGAGGAGTTCAAGAACGGTTGTGATGGCAATGATACTGACCATGGATTTTGTTAGGCTTTCAAAGAAATTCCATGTGGCAGGCTGATCAAAAGAATTTTTGTCCAAGGGGTGATGAGGAGTGATGATTAGCTCATAGGTATTAAGCAAAGGCTTTCTTTTGTCCTGGAAAGTTGTTTTCCTTTGGAATTCTCAGAGGTCTAATTATGACAGAGAACAGGAAAATCACTGGAAAGCAGTGTTCCTGGTTTTTGGTCCTCCTTTGAACGGAAATGGGTCCTTCTTGCCTATTTCATGTAACCTTTCTTGTAGCTATGCATTTCAATTAAATCTACCCAACTTCTATACTAAAGAAGGAAGCCCCTGTCTTCCTGCATTGCTAATATTTTCCAAACTTGACACATCCTTGCAAACCTCTCACTCACTGCAGAAATTGTAGGTTTCCTGGAGTTAACCAGAACTCTGTGGTACTCAAATAATGAATGTTTATGCAATTCCAGCATAACCTCATGGATAAACTATTTTATGCTTTTGCTCATAAATGCCATTGCAACTAACAATGTCCTATTACTGTGAAGGATCTGTGCGTACACATAATGACATTCTTCTGCTGCAACACCATTTTTTGGGAGATATTTTATTTTTAATTTTCCAATCAAGGATTGCAGAGGGATTTGGGCTGCTTAGAAAAGTGGGCTGAAAAATGGCAGATGGAATTTAATGCTGATAAGTGTGAGGTGCTTCATTTTGGTAAGAAGAATCAGAATAGGACATACGTGGTAAATGGGAGAGCATTGAGGAATACAGAAGAGCAGAAAGATTTAGGAGTGACGGTACATCGTTCCCTGAAGGTAGAAACTCACGTGAATAGGGTGGTGAAGAAGGCTTTTAGTATGCTTGCCTTTATCAATCATTGCATGGAATATAGGAGTTGGGAGGTGATGTTGAGATTGTATAAGACGTTGGTGCGGCCTAATTTGGAGTTCTGTGTGCAGTTCTGGTCGCCTAATTATAGGAAGGATATATACAGAGTGGAGAGAGTGCAGAGAAGGTTGACCAGAATGTTACCTGGGTTTAAGCATCTAGAGTATAGGGAGAGATTGGACAGATTAGGTCTTTATTCTTTGGAGCGTAGAAGGTTGAGAGGGGATTTGATAGAAGTATTTAAGATTATGAAAGGGATAGACAGAGTGGATGTGGATAGACTATTTCCGTTAAGAGGAGGAAAGATTAAAACAAGAGGACATGAGTTAAGAATTAAGGGGCAGAGGTTTAGAGGTAACATGAGGGGGAACTTCTTTACTCAGAGAGTGGTAGCCGTGTGGAATGATCTTCCGGGAGAAATAGTGGCGGCGGAGTCAATTGTATTATTTAAGAAAAGGTTGGACAGGTCTATGGATGAGAAGAAGATGGAGGGTTATGGGCATTGTGCAGGGAGATGGGACTAGAAAGGGGTGTTTGGTTCGGTGCGGACTAGAAGGGCCTAATGGCCTGTTTCCGTGCTGTAATTGTTATGTTATGTTATGTTATAAATACATTCACACAATGATTAAACTTTTATATGCATCAAATATATTAAATATCTACAAAATTCACACCCCCCCCCCCCCCACACCCCACAAATACAGAAATATAACTTCATGTACTGTCAGAGCTCTAATTTTCATAATTCCTTTTTGGGGATATTACATTGTTACATACATTGAAGGGTCAAATTTATAATTGGACCCCTACATAATCCAAGTACGGTTGCCATATCTTAATGAATGTCATATTTATTCTTTAAGTTGTAAGAAATTTTCACCATGGGTAAACAACTACGTAATTTTGCGGCCCATTGAACAGTAAGAAGGGGAGAGTTGGATTTCCACATGATTGGCACAGCCAGAGCTACTTTAACAAAGTGAATTTGAAATTTAGTCAGTTTATAGCTCATGTTCATAAGGTTGCCCAGAAGGTACAGCTCTGGGTGATATTGGAAAGTCACTCCTGTTACTCTTGTTAGTGTTTCGGCGATACCATACCAGAATGGTCTTACCTTTGCATACGACCGGGTAGAATGTTAAAAGGTTCCAATTTCAATGCCACATCTGAAGCACATTTTGGATATTTCAGATTTTGATTTATGCAGTTTTTGTGATGCTAGATATGATGTAAACAATTTGTATTGAACTAGCCCATATCTCACATTGATTGTTAATCCAAAAACCAATCAGACCAATACTCCTCTGGTATTATTAACATCCAGGTCCGACTCCCACCTCTCTCTCAACCTTTGTTGGTCTGGCATAGCACTTTCTCCTTGGAGAACAAAATATATCCTAGTTATAAATTCAGGTGTATTTCCTAGCCTAAGCATCACTTCCACTTCATTACTTGAAGGCAGGACCAATGTGGGACCCCTTCTTTCTCACAAGAGGGATCTTAATTCAAGAAAGCAGTGGAAGGTTCTATTTGACAAATCATATTTCTGCTTTAGATCTTTTATATTCTTCCATTTATTGTTTCTCCCTTCACCTTGTTGCACTTCTCTGGATCAAATTTGATTTGCCTCATTTCTCATCATCTGCCTTTTTTCAGGTGATCTGTAACTTCTGAATAGGACAGATAGATTGCAAGTTAAATGTGTTGGGTAGATTTTAAGCCTGGAAGTTGAAATGAAGTTGCAAACTTTGATTTGAATGATACATAGAAGGCAACATGAGGCTTGTGGAAATAAAACTTGAAGTTCAAGTCAAGAACAGGTTTATTGTAACATGAGCTTGTTTTGTTAGCAAACCACTGGACATATACTTATTACAACAACTAAAGCATAGAATGTACAGTAGAAAGAGAGATAAGTTGGCATGAAGCAAAGGCAACAAAATCTTGCTATTTGGGAGTTCATTCAAGAGTCTACTAATGACAGGAAAGAAAATGTCCTTGGATCTGGTGGCGTGTAGTCTCACACTTGTGAATTTTCTTCCTGATAGGGGTTTGAGGGTTGAGGTGTGGTGTTAAGAGAGTCTGGGCAGAGTTGCATGAGTCTTTTAAGATATGAGTGCTTTTCCAAGGCAACAGAAGTTAACGATAGTGTCCATGGAAGGAAGGAGAGGGGTGTATGTATAATAGCCTGAGCCATGTTCACAATTCTTTGCAATTTCTTTTGGAGTTGGGTGAAATAGTTCCTGTACCATGTTGTGATGCATTCTGACACGATGGTGCACTGGTAAAAGTAGTTAAGGGATACTGATGACATGCCAAATTTCATCAGGCTTCTGCAGAAGGAGGAAAGGGGTTAAGGGAAAGTGATTCACTGAGCCTTGCTTGGGTGTTGTGGATGTTTACCTTGTAGCTTATCTCCACAGATAAGGATTGGAAAACAAAACTACAGATGCTGGACGTTGAAACAAAAACATGAATGCTGGAAGAACTCAGCCAAGTCAAGCAACATTTGTGTAAAGAGAAACCAGACAATGCATCGGGTCAAAGTTCTGATGAAGGGTCTTCAACCTGGAGTGTTGACTAATTTCTCTTGTCACAGTTGTTCTTTGATTGGTTGAGTTAGAACATAGAACATTACAACACAGTAGAAGCCCCTCAGCCCTTAATGCTGTGCCGACCTATATAGTCCTACCAAAAAAAAACCTAAATCCTTCCTACCTCATAACCCTTTATTTTTCTTTCATCTATATGCCTGTCTAAGAGTCTTAAATGCCCCTAATGTTTCAGCCTCAACCACCACCCCTGGCAATGCATTCCAGGAACCTACAACTCTGTTTTTTAAAAAAAAACTTACCCTGATGTCTCCCCTAAACGTTCTGCCTTTCACTTTGTACTGATGTCCTTTGGTCTTTGCTATTCCCGGCGTGGGGAAAAAAGGTGCTGGTTATCCACCTTATGTTTGTCTCTCAGAATCTTGTGAACATTTATTAAGTTAACTCTCATCCTTCTTCAGAGAGCAAAGACTTGGCTCTGTGTTTGTTGCCTCATATGACTTATTTTCCAATCCAGGCAACATCCTGGTAATTCTCCTTTCTACCCTCTTCATAGCTTCCACATCCTTCCTATAATGAAGTGACCAGAACTGAACACATTATTCTAAATGTGGTATCACCTGACATTTGTAGTGTTGCAACATGATCTATCAACTCTTGAGTTCAATCCCCTGACTTTTGAAGCCCAACATCCCATAGGTAATCTTAACTATAGTATCAACCTGTGTGGAAACTTTGAGAGATGTATGGATTTGGACCCAATGTCCCTCAGTTCGTTCACTCTGTTAAGCATCCTACCTTTAACCCTTGAGGTTTGACCTTCCAAAATGCATCACCTCTCAATAATCTGGATTGAACTCCATCTGCCACCTTTCAGCCCAACTCTACATTCTGTCTGTATCATTTTGTAACTTGCGACAACCCTCAACACTATGTGCCAGAGGATTGGAGAATTGCAAATGTGGTCCCTTAGAACCCTGAGAATTATAGATGACTGGGTGTGCAAACTATTGGAGAGGATTCTTAAGGACAGGATTATACGCATTTGGAGAATGTCATAATAACATTACTGCATTTTGATTTGGATTGCATCAAATGACACTCAGGGATCCCAAAAACATCATTAAATTATTATTCATTCACGGAAAACTTCACTGTTCAGGAGGATTAAGAAAATAAAATAATTATTTTTATCTCATAATTCTCAAACATGGGCTCCAAATTTATAGAAATAAGGAATATTTACCTTTTAAATTATAAGTAGTTTTTTCTAAAGTAATACAACTTTGAATTTCGGCATGCCATCTTTCTAATGTTAATGAAACATCAGATTTACATGGTACAGCAATACATTTCTTTGTTTAAGGCTAACTTAAATTTTAATTGAGAATCTGACAAAAATAATTTAGGAGTAACACTTTCAAAATTTCCTAACAACAATTCAGGTTTTACGGAAAAGTCACACCATTTATTCATTGTAAAAACATACCAACAGAGCCCCAAAAAGTATTAACCTTTGAACAAGACCATGTGGAATGAAAAAGGTTCCAATTTTTTTTCCACATCTAAAACATTGATCCGATAAATTTGATCTCCATCAATTCAATTTCTGAGGTGTGATACAATTGATGTACAAAATTATAATGAAGTAATCTATATCTCACATTAATAGTATTAGACATAACTTCTTTGCTTAGATTTTGCCAATCCTGCTGATCTATTATTTTGTCTCGATCTTGTTCCCATCTTTCTTTTGAATTAAACAAACCTACTTTGTTCTTGTAACAAAATATACACAATTGAAATAAATTTTTAAGTCATTTCATCAACTATAATTTTCTCCAAATTTGAAAGATCTTTTAAAACCATATCAGATCATAATTTCTCTCTTAAATAGGCTCTTAGCTGAAAATAATAAAATAACGTATTACGAGGAATATCAAACTTGATTTTTAATTGATCAAAAGTCATTATAACAATTTCCCAATTTTGAAATTTTTTATTGTTCCAAATATTTTAAAAAATTATCTTTTTAAAAAATTAATAAAGGATTAATTAATGGTTTTTTTAGTTAAAGAAGATTTCCATCAATTTCTAACTTTATTTCAGAAGTTAAGCTAATGTTTTAATATCGGAGCATCTTATCTTGTTATTAATTTTGGCTCCTATTTATAAATAAACTCCTCTGGTATAATTTCTCCTATCTTGTTTAATTCAATTTCTACCAATGATGGTTTAATTTTTACAAACAGGGAGTCTAAATATCTTAATTGTGCTGCCTTATAATACTTCTTAAAATTAGAAATTTGTAGTCCTCCTTGTTCATATTTCTATGTTAACTTTTCTAATGACTTTCGTACCATTTTTCCTTTTCAAAGAAATTACTTGTTTATTTAAATCTTGAAAAAATCTTTGGGGTATAGAAATGGGTCAAGTTTAAAATAGACATTTTAAAACAATTAACTCTTCCAATTAACATAATAGGCAAATTTACCCATTTCTTTCAATCTTCATCTACTTCTTAAATATTGGGATATAATTTAATTTATATAAATTTTTCAAATTATTATCAATACGTATACCTAAGTATTTAATCTTATCTGACCATTTAAATTGAACTTCTTGTCAACATTGTGAAGAATCTCCTTGAACCAATTCCATTACTTCATTTTTATCCCAGTTTATTTTATACCCTGAGATTTTCCCCTATTCTAACAACTGACTATAAAGTTTTGGTAATGATAATTGTGGTTGAGTTAAACTAATACATGGTCAGCAAATAAATTAATTTTATGTTCAGTCTGATTTATTTCACACCCTTTCAACTGTCAGTCATCTCGAATTTTTTGTGCAAGTGGGTCAATAGCTAAAGTAAAGTAAATAAAGGATATCCCTGCCTACTAGATCTATTTAAATTAAAAGATTGAAATATCTGTCTGTTATGTTTGAGGCCCACCCCTGTTGTAAATCAAAGACAGCCACAATGTCAGTGCAGACTAACTCAATGCTTTAATAATTACCTACTACAAACATTACTACGAAGCATTCATATTAATAAGTTCCCTACTTCATCACATTCACGTAATGGTGTCATATCCAACACTCTTCCCCCTCCCCCACCCAGCATACATAATCTTTGAAACTTTTAGGTAGGTGTGTGGTTCATTTGGATCTATGGAGAGGGATGGTATTGGTTGGGGTACTTTGTTGTAAAGAAGTTCTAGGCATGATCTGTTCCGGTTCATTGGTCAGGATATAACTTGGCGGTGGAGAAGATGATCTTGGCGGTCTTTTTGGAGTTAGGGTGCGAAGATCCAGTGGGCTGTTCGCCTGGTCTTTGGTTTCAGGTGCCCTTCTTGATGGTATCTCCTTGATCAGTGGTCTCGGTCCTTCTCCGTGTCAGTTGACATGTGGTGGAGGTGCTTCTGGTAGCTGGGTCGGCCCCTGACTGAACACACTATCCTTTCCAGCTTTGGGTGTCATTGCATCATCCACTGGTCTTAGTTGGTTGATGTGTCTTTTCCATATCATTGTCCCCCATTGGGATGTGATACGAGAATAGCGTGAGTGTTTTCAGGACTACTCCCCACACCTATGGAGCTTTGTGGATGCGGTAGTCTTGCACCAACACTGGTTCCTCCACTTCATTTGATCTCGGATCTCTCTTAGCGGAAATTGTCTGTGGCAGTCTGAGGCTAATATTTGGACGTATTGCCGACAGTCTGGTCCTTAGATTTCATCTGAACATCAGCTCTACTGGTGTTCTTTTGGTGCTTGAGTGTGGTGTATTCTGGTAACTCAGCAGGAAATTGGCGATTTTCAGGGACAATGACGAGCCGGAATTTTGTCTCATTTTCATGATTTTCTTGAAAGTTTGTATGAAACGTTCTGCTTCTACATTTGTACTGGGATGGTATGGTGCAGATAATATGTGGCGAATGTTATTGTTGTGCATGAAATCTTTAAATTCTGCTGATACCAATTGCGGGTAGTTGTCGGAGATGAGTTCCATGGGTAATCCATATGATGTTAAAACTTCTCTGAGTTTTTCAATAGTCTGACCCGCAGTTGCTTTTTCCATGCGGATTGCAATTGGCCATTTTGAGTGCGCGTCAACTACTATCAGGAAATTCTTTCCCATGAATGGCCCCACAGTCTATGTGGATATGATGCCATGGTTGTGATGGCCATTTCCATGGGTTTGCTTCAGCCTGAGGTCCTTTGGGTTGTGCCTCCTGGCCTGTACTGCACCTTTTGACTGTGTGCTCGTTAACTTCCGCTGTGGAAGGCCACCAGATGTGCATCCTCTCTACTGCTTTCATACGCACTATCCCTCAGTGGTTATTGTGTAGTTCTGCCAAGACATCTTGCTGCCACTTTTTGGGAATGATGGTCCAGGTTCCCCATAGTAGGCATCCTTCTTCGATGGACAGTCACCATGTCTGGTGCAATGGGGTTTCATTTCTTCTGACATTTCCTGATCTTCTAGCCAGCCTTTGTTTGTGAAATTGAATACTCTGGACAATATTATATCTTTCTGGGTTTCCTTACTGATCCCCTTTGCTGTTATCGGAAATTGATTCAGTTGGCTTTGATTTATTTATGTTGCTTCTGATGTCCATTTTACAAATGTTTCTGGGAGTGGTAAGCGGGAGAAGGCATCTGTGTGGTTATTCTGTAGCGCTGGTTTGTGTTTTAAATCAACATTGTATGCTGCCAATAGCATCGCCCAGCTTTGAATTCAGGCTACCGCCACCATCGGTATTCTTTTTTTTGATCCCAATATTAGACAGTTGATTATTGTCTGTCACCAATGTAAACTTGCGTTCGTACAGGTCTTGGTGAAATCTTTTTACCCCGAAGATGATGGCTAGTCCTTCTCTTTCCAATTGAGTATAGTTCCACTCACAAACAATTAGTGATCGGGAATGTATGCCACAGCTTGCTCTCCCTTTTCAGTTTTCTCTGACAGTACGGCACCCAATCCCACGAGCGGCGCGTCTACTGCCGGTGTTAGTTGTCAGGATTGAATGAATTAAGACATGGATATTGCTTGTTAAAATTGTTTTTAGTTCATCAACAGCTTGTTTGGTTTCTGTGTTCCAGTACCATTTCTGATTCTTCTTAAGTAGTTCATTCAGGGAATTACACAACATAGACATGTTTGGGATGTGTCAGTGATAATGGTTTACTAGACCCAGAAATGATTGTAGTTCTGTTTTGGTTAGGTAGAGAGCATTCTGTACAGCTTCTGTACCCTTTTTGCCCATTTGTACCCCTTCTTTATTGGTGGTGAAACCTAAATAGGTTTTTTCATAGTCAGACGTTTGCCTGCTGTAGTCAATTTAGAACAATGTCTGGGGTGGTTAGATGTTCGATGCCATCCCTTCCAGTAATGATGATGTCATCTAAGTAGCAGCCTACATTGAGTCCTTGCAGTAACTTGTCCATAATTGCTTGGAATATGGCTGGTGCTGCTGATGTTCCATACGGCATATGTAAATAATCCCAAATGTGTGTTCATGGTTACATATTTCTGGGAGCTGTAGTCTAACTCCACCTGTTGATAGGACTGGGACAGGTGCAGTTTAGTGAACTTTTGTCTCCTGGTTAATGTTTGGAATAGTTCTTCAGCCTTTGGAATGGGGTGTTCTGGAATTTGTAGTGCTTGATTGATGGTCACTTTGTAATCACCACAGATACATATTTCTCCATTTGTCTTGGGGTTGCCCAATTGGAGTACTGGATTTTTTTCTAATATCCCTTCTTTCTGCAGTCTATTAAGTTCCTATTCAATTTTTCCCTTTATTGCAAAAGGTATGGCTCTGGGTTTGCAAAATTTGGGTTCTGCTTTGGGTTTCAAGTGTAGTTTGGATTGTTCCCCACGAATTTTTCCTCAACCATCTTCAAATACAGTACCGTAACGTTTTAAAATTGGAACTAGTTTGGGGTCTGTGGTTTGCTGCAGGTGTTCATCCTGCTTTACTTTGTTCTTTTGGCTGATTATCTTCCCTATTTCTTGCCAATCCACCTGAAGGTTGCTTAACCAATTGTGACCAAGCAATGCTGGCCCCTCGGTGTCCACGATATAGAGGGCCACTGGTTGGATTGATCCTTGTACTTAATGTGTACATTGCACTTTCCAAAAACTTGTATTTTTTCCCCCGGAACAGTTTTTAAGATGTTGTCCATTTGGAGCATCTTTGCATGCGGCATTAGGGAAACTGCTGCTCCCGGATCTAGTTCTATCCGTATCAGTTAGTTGTGAATGTAGACATGGATGTAAAAATTCGGCTCTTTGTGGCCCAGTCCATGGATGTGGATTACTTGTATAACATGTTTACTTTTGTTTGGTTCCTCTTCTGATTCATTGGTATCCGTGTTTTCAGTGTCTGGGCTTTCTCCTGTCTCTTGTACAAATTGTATTTTTCTGGAACCTGGCTGGTAATCTTTCTTTAGTTTAATCATTGGGCATCTTGCTTTGATGTGCCCCTTCTCACTGCATATGTGGCATTTGGCTTTTTTGAAATAGCAATTATTGGGACTGTGATGTTTTTATTGGGCAGGTTCCTGGCGGGAAGAATCTGTCTGGCAGACATCTGCATTGCTTGCTGCTATCTTGGCAGCAGTAGCAATGTCTAATGTTAGTTCGAGTGTCATATTTTGTGTTGCAATTAGTTTTTCCTGGGTAGTTTGTTCACCTAAACCCATTACTAATTGATCTCTTAATGCACTGTCTCTGAATTGTCCAAATGCACAGTATCTAGACAGTTTACATAACACAGCCATGAAATTTGGGAGACTCTCATGCTGTTGTTTACATCGGTAAAATTTATGTCTTTCTGGAGGTCGGGGGCTAAGGTGGTGACCGATAGCTTCGCAGATTTCAGCATATGTATGGGTTAGTTAGCAATCTTAGGAGCTCATAGGTGCCTCCTCCCATTCTGGTTAAAAACAATGCCTGTTTTTTTATTCAGTGGAGGATTTTCAGTCATATCATGCACAATACAATGATTATCAAAATGTTCTACATACGATTCCCAAGTGTCTTCTTGTTCATTGAATCTGTCAAAGTGAGCTGAAAGAACTGCTGCCGCTTTTTGCTGTCTTCTGTAGTTAGAGTTGATAAATGTGTAACGGTTGAGTGAGTTCTTGCTTCCTCATCGCCACAGTTATGTTTGAGATCCCCCGCCATTGTAAATCAAAGACGGTGACAACATCAATGCAAACTAACTCAATCCTTTACTAATTACATACTACAAGCATTACTACATAGCATTCAGTATAGATCAGTTCCACAAGTCATCACGTTCACTTAATGGTGTCATATCTAACACTGTCCGTTTGTTGTTACCTTAGCTTTAGGATTTCTATATAGTGCCTTAATCCTATTTATAGGTTAACATATAGAACAGAGAAAATTATACTACGGTCAAAGCAGAAATATTATGAACTAGGGGAATGATCACATAAAGTTCTAGCTTGGCAGTTAAAAGCAGAACAATCTTTTAGAACAATTAATGTAATACAACAGAACAATGAAATGACATGTAAACCACAAAAAATAAATGATGTAGTTAAGGAATTTTATGAAAAGTTATATACATCTGAATCATTGCATGATGAGGAGGCTATAGATGAATATTTGTCACAACTGGTATTACCAAATTTAACTGAAGAAGGTAAAGGTGATTTAGATGCTCCTTTTATTGAACAAGAGGTTTGTGGTGCACTTGATAGTTTACAAAATAACAAATCTCCAGGAGAAGATGGGTTCCCAGTTGAATTTTATAAAATAATTAAAGATTTATTGATTCCATTATTTGAACAGCCTTATCTTCCAGAAACTTTTTCCATGGTGATAATTAGTTATTGCTAAAAAAGATAGAGATCCATTAAAACCAGCTTCATATAGACCTATATCTTTATTGAATGTTGATTATAAAATTATAGCAAAAGTATTAACAAATAGGATTAATGAATATCTTGATAAATATGGACCAGATAGGTTTTGTTAAAAATAGACAAACTTGGGAAAATATAGTAAGGTTATTAAGTATAATGCATTTAGCACTGAAGAAAAAAAAGATTTGTGTTATAGTAGCTTTAGATGCAGAAAGAAGCTTTTGATAGGTTAGAATGGGATTTTTTATTTAAGGTTTTGAGCAAATTTGGCTTTGGTGTAAACTTTACCTAATATTCCTTGCATTGAAATAGTCACATTTTAAACCCTCCAATTGACCACATTTATGCTTCCTCCTCTGCATGTCCTTCTTCACAAACTTACAACACATTGCATCATCCTTTCTACCTTCTTTCCTTTTCTCTGCACTCACATTTAGATTCCCATTCCCCTGCCAAACTAGTTTAATCCTTACCCAACAACTCTAGCAAACCTGCAGCATATAGGTCCCTCTCCAGTTCAGATGCAGGCCATCCTTTTTGCACAGGTCAGACCTTCCTCAGAAGAGATTCCAATGATCCTTAAATCTGAACCTCTGCACCAAGTCTTTATCCACATATTCATCTATTACAACTTTCTATTCCTTCCCTCACTGGCCCATGGCACAGGCAGCAATCTCGAGATTATTACCTTTCAGTTCTTCCAGCATATCTGTTTTTAATATATTGTACCTATTGGACAGAAGCTCTGGTGGCGTCTATGTTGATGAGACCAAGCACAGATTGGACGGCTGCTTCATTGAGCACAGACTCTCTGGCCTTGGTTGCAAGCTGGAACTCTCATTTGCGAGCCATTTTAATTCCCCTCCCCTGTCCTTGGCCTTGTCTATTGGCAGGAAGAAGCCAAGTGTTAACTTTGAGGAACAGCATTTGATATTTTGCCTTGGTTGTTGAAAAGTAAATGGCATGGATGTTGAATTTTCCAAATTTCGATTACCTATGCCTGCTCCCCCACCCTCCCCATCCCAATCTAGTTCTACTGTCCCCATCTGTCCTTTACGTGCTCCTGTTCCAAATTTTCTCTCAAACCTTCCACTGATGACATGCCCTGATAATCTCTTCCTTTGTCTCTCCACCTTCTCCCACCTTCATTTATCCAGCATCCTATCACATCTTTGTCCCCTTTTTAATGCTTGCTATCTCCTCTTCCCATTTTCATCTTGAGAAATGGTCCTGACAAAAAAAACATTTTATCCATGGATTCTGCTTGACCTACTGAGTTCCTCAAGCTTCTTAGTGTTTGTTCGAGATTCCAGCATTTGTAATGCTTGTGTTTAACAAAAACCTGTTTTTTTTTTTACCTGGTTTGTGGTTATATTCTGAATAAAACTATGTAAGCATTTATCCATATATGTGTGTCTCAAACTTTCCCTCCCACACACTGACCTTGAGATATTTTGAAGGAGTATCTTCTCACAGAAGTGTTGGCTCAGGACCATCTTGCTAGCCATAAATATCAATAAACTACACTACAAATGTACAATCTGCCTTTGTTTGTATTACAAACATTTATTTAATGAGATGAGTTGGACTTTGGGTGGTACAGTTGCCATAGTGGTTAGCGCAATACTATTACAGCGCCAGCAATCTTGATTTGAAAATCCAGTGCTGGGTTTAAGGAGTTTATATGTTCTCCCTGTGTCTGCCTGGGTTTCCTCTGGGTGCTCCGGTTTCCTCCCACCCTTCAAAAAACATACGGGAGTTGTAGGTTAATTGGGTGTTACGGGCCCAGAGGACCCCAAAACCCAGCAGCAATAGAAATTTACCAAGACAAATGGTTACTTAAACAAAAGTAGTTTTTAATTTTCTTTAAACATAAAAACAGGATCAAACTTTAACTTATTTCTATTAACTTAACCTAACCTAACCCCCTTCTAATTCTAAGCACCCATGTATGTAATGTGTATAAGTTCAGAAAAGTTCTTTGATTCACAGTCTAATCTCACTTCTCATTCCTCCAAGTTCACTGGTATCAGGCAATTCTTACACTGTGCAAGAATTTAACATTTATGAATTTTCACCAAGCTCTGGTGCTTAAAGGTAATTACTTACTGCTCAGGAAGGTTCTTGTCAGTTTCAGAGAGAGATTTGTTGCTCATTGGACACACACAAACTGATTCCCTCTGATCAGTCACTTCAGTATCTTGTCTAAGAAGCTTGCCCAATCAGGGTTTTCCAAGTGATAACTTCTTCTGCAGATCACCACAGAGATCCTTTTTTTTTCTCCTTATTTCAGGTGAAACACTCTAGCCAGCCATTTCCTCTTGTATGGACCACAAGGGTTTTGAACAGACTGAACTCAGAACTCACAACCTGTCTTCAAAATGGGATTTAAACAAGCTGCCAGCATGTTGTTGCAGCCTCTAAAAGCCACTGCAGAAATCAGTCTCTCTCTCGTAGAGAAAACCTGCTTGTCTTTGTTCTCTCTCTGTATGCAAACCACATGTCCCTCTTAGAACAGCAAACTGCAACCAGACAGATTGTAGCACTGGAACCAATCTTCTGAGCCTGTTCAACTCTTGCTTTCAAAACAATAACCCATTTACACCTGCTTTCGAAGTTTCTTAGCAAAGCAGTCTCATTGTTTCATTGTCTTTGCAAAGGCTGTCAATGCCTGCATGACTCACGTTCAGCAAAGTTCTTGCATTTTAAATGAGATCTGTTTTGTGAAGTGTTTGTTTGTTTGCGACCTACACTCTAAACCCCCACAATCGATTTCCTTTAAAACATATCTATATACAATATAAAATATCCATCACAGTGTATTTGGGAGGCATGAGCTTGTGGGCCAGAAGGGCCTGTAACTGTGCTGAATGTCTAAATTTAAATTTAATCAAGATGAAAGAGATTGCAAACACTGGAATCTGGGAAATAAAAATGTTGGAGGAATGCAGCTGGTCAAGCAATGATGAAGTGCAGCCATTTTTAAATAACATAATTGGTAAAAACATAAATTTAACACAATACTCTTGGTTTTTATGTTCTCGTTTAAAAATAAAATATTTAATGCACAACAGCCAATCATCTACCTGTTAAGACATTAGTCTTGGAACTTCTCCCGCTGTTATTTTAAAAATCGATCCCATCACTACTGTTCTGTTCCAAAATTCCTACTTGTGTTGTTTTTAAATACTTGATGTTTCCTGTCTTTGAAGTTTTCCTCATTTTAAAACCGAATATTATTCCTTTAAGTGCAGTGAGCTTAATATAGGCTTTGTGAGGCTCTTACATGAATTTTTTTAAAACCATTTTCACTTTAAGTAAAAAGATTTACAATCCAGGCAAAGTTGACACATTTCCTGATTTATGAATGTTATGTCATAGGGTTTAAATATAACTCTTTCAGTTATTCTTCCTATTTGTTTCACTCCAGGTCCAGTTACAACTGTACACTTACTTGTCCACTGAGTTTATCAGCACTGCTACTATTTATAATGCAGTTCGAAGAGTCGGTACTGTGTTACAGATAATGCACACACTGAAATTCTATTACTGGGTTGTGAATCCGCAAGATCGTAGTGGAGTTGTTCCCAAAGCCTCAGGTAAGATGAGACCTCTATTAAATCATGAAGTAATTTTGCTTGTACCAATTTATTTTATTCTTCATACATTGTCTAATAAATAGTGCATCTAATCTATCCATTTCTGTCTGAATTGCATCAATGCTTGTACAGATCTATCAAATGAGTTCAGAACACATACAACCTGGAATTATTACACTGCAAGGAGAAAGTTGTTTGGGAGCTGATAAGATGATATATGTCAAGAATATTACAATCTATTACTTTTGCAAATGACAATGAATTTTGTAAAGATTAATTCTCTTCTTTATTTAGTAAGGCTGTTCAAAGTTGTACATTTTTTAATGTGATAGTAACTTGATTTTAATTGTACACTTTTTTGGTAGTCTGTAGGGATATCTCAACTTTTGATTTGGGATTCATTCTAGTCTAGATCATAAATCTGTCCAAAAACCATATTCTGTAAAATGAATATCTTAGAAATTATGGGCATAATATGGAATTTTATATTATGTTTGTGGAAAAAGGAAGAGTAAAGAAAACTTGGAAGTTAAAAGTAATGTGGACCATCAAAGTTGAGCTGAACTGTTAATATGAAAATGATGGGAAACATTGAAAAAGGTTTTTGGTACAGCATGAGATGAAATGAAACAACTTAAACAATGGAAGAAAAGTTGAAATCCAATGTACTGTGTATAGCGGCTGCTACTGCTGGAGAGGTTACGCTCAAAAAAGAGACACACACTACGGGAGTGAATTCAACACTGATTTATTGTGCTGGCAGCTTTGCTTATTAAGGGCTCAGAAGCCCATCTTTGACATTACAATCTGCTTCAGCTTTAGGGAGTATCAGGAAGGTAGCATGAGCCAGGCATCTTTTGTTGCTTGGAAAGCATCGGATGCTTCTTGATTCCACGAAATCACCTTCTTCATATCGGTCATAAGGGAGAATAAAGGTTTCATGGTGTGAGCTGCCCCTGGCAGGAATCTGTGGTAAAAATTCACCATGCCGACGAACTCTTGCAGTCCTCTTACTGTTGTAGGCTTGGGGAATGTTCGAATGGCCTCTATCTTGTCGGGTAGTGGTTTAGCCCCGTGGTAGTTGATCCTGTGACCTAAAAAGTCAATTGAGTCTTTGCCGAATTGGCATTTTGCTGGATTAATTGTCAGACCAAACTCACTCAACCTGTGGCAAAACTGTCTGATGTGAGCAGCATGTTCGGCATGCAATCAGAATGTCATTGAGGTAGATGAACACAAACTTCAAATCTCTGTCCACAGCATCCATAAGCCTTTGAAAGGTCTGTGCGGCATTTTTTAGTCTGAATGGCATTCTGAGGAATTCAAGCAGCTCAAATGGCGTAATAATGGCAGTCTTTGTGATATCCTTAGGGTGGACGGGGATCTGATGATAGCCAAGGATTGTCAATTTTGGAAAATATCCGTGGCCCTTGCAGATTTGCGGAAAAGTCCTGATTATGGGGGATGATGGCTTTATTTAGTCATAGTAGTCCCCGCATGGTCTCCAACCCCCTGATGTCTTAAGGACCATGTGGAGAGGGAAGGCCCAGGGGCTGTTGGTGTGGTGGACAATGCCGAGTTCCTCCATTTAAAAAAAACTCCTCCTTGGCGAGGTTGAGTTTATATGGCGGGAGGCGACGTGCTCTGGCGTGAAGTGGGGTCCTTTAGTGAGGATGTGATGCCTTATCCCATGATCAGGCTCAATGGAGTTAAAGTGCGGCGTTGCGATGGAGGGGAACTCGGCTACAATCTTGGTGAACTAATTGCTTGGTCTTACCGCCGAGAGTAGGTGGGGTGATGTCAATTTGGTGCCTTCCAGTGGAAGGGTCTGAAAGGTCTTTGCATGTATTAGCCGGCACTCTTGACATCGACTAGTAAGGAGTTGGCCCTCAGGAAGTCCACCCCCAGGAGAGGCTGGTGGACTTCTGTTAAAACAAGTCGCCAAGTGAAGTGGTGGTTGCCTAAATGGAGGGGGATAGTACGGGTGCCATAATCCGTATCAAAAAATTTTTGGCAGCCTGTAACGCATGCCCTGCCTTCCGGTGGCTTGCGTTTGAGGTGGGGGGGGGGGGGAGGACGCTGACCTCAGCCCCAGTAACAACCAGGAAGCGTTGGCCTGACACTGTATCCCAGACATGGAGAAGGCTGTTGTGTAGGCCAGCCACCGCAGCTACAAATGATAGACAGCATTGGCGTTTCCCTGAAACCTGCAGGGTGATTGGCATCGGCGGGCCTCAGCACCACATCGCTGATGGTAGAAGCAATATGACTCACTGGGGTTTACAGGCTTGGAGGCAGACTTGCTAGTCAGTCTGTCAAGCAGCCTCATGGTAGGCCGATGTTGACAAGAAGAGGTCACGTGGTCTAATGAAATGCAGGCATCCCTTTTTGCTGCCCAGGACAGGTCGGCTCTGGCGGTTACCTTTCTGGGGTCTGCAAAATCCTCTTTGGCTATGAGTAGCCTGATGTCTTCTGGTAACCTCTCCAGGAACATTTGCTCGAATAGACCGCAAGGGGTATGGCCATCATTCAAGATGAGCATGTTGCTTATGAGGGTGGATGAGGCCCTGTCCCCCAAACTGACCATGTGTAGCAGACGAGCAGCACGCTTGTGCCGTGAAAGCCTAAAAGCTTGGGTTAGTAGCTCCTTGATGGCCTGATACTTGTTCCAGAGGCTTCTGGAGGAAGTCAATAATGCGTGTCCTGCTCGAGGGCACCGACCACATAGTAGAAGCAGGTGTTGTTGGCGGTGATGTTCCGCAAGGCGAACTGCGCCTTGGCTTGCTGGAACCACACCCATGGCTGTGATGTCCAGAAGCTGGGCAGCTTCAACGAGACTGCATTGATTTCAGGCTGGTTGATCATTCTTCAGGTCCACGATGCTGGTTGGACCAGTCAGGGGTCACCACTGTAGCGACTGCTATGGCTGGAGAGGTTAGGCTCAAAGAAGAGGCACTCTATGGGAGTGAATTCAACACTGATTTATTGTGCTGGCAGCTCTGCTTATTAAGGGCTCAGAAGCCCATCTTTGACGTCATCAAGCCAGCCGGCTGGTGGCATTATGATCCACTTCCTGGGATTGGTTGTTTACTGCTATCCGAGGAGCAGCCAATCAGTGAACCCCTCTCATCCCCGTGTGGCTGCTTCTTTAGCTCTAACCGATTGGCTGCCGCTGGCATAGCCCATCTCGGCTGGCAGTGTAGGCCGTGGGCATGGCGCATTCCGCGCCCCGCTACATGTGTCAATTTATTGTATACAAAGTATGGTGTCGGAGAGGTCTCAACACTCACAGCAAATAATTTTGTAAATACAATATGTGAAGGACTGGCAAAGAAGCTTGTATGCTCATTAGAGATGTACATGTTAAAGTACAAGAGATAATTCAAGAAAGTGCAAACTCAGTCAATGTGCAATCTGTGTTTACGTGATGAAGGATGAGGGCCATGAAAATATAAAAAGAAATCAATAGGAGGAGCTTTGGATTTAATGAGGAAAAAATGGAGAAAATAACAAAATTTGAGATGTGTAAGTATTTAGAATTTGAGGTGTCTAAGATAATGAGAGGGATAGATAGAGTTGATGTGGAAAGGCTTTTCCCATTGAGAGTAGGAGAGATGGATGCAAGAGGACATGGGTTGAGACTTGACGGGCAAAGGTTTAGGAGTAACATGAGGGGGAACTTTACTCAGAGAGTGGTTACTGTGTGGAATGGGCTTCCTTTGAAAGGTGGTGGAGGCAGGGTCAATTTTGTCATTTAATAAAGTGTTGGATAAGTATATGGATTGGAGGGGGATGGAGAGATATGGGCAGAGTGCTGGTAAGTGGGATTAGAGGAGGGTACTTGAATCAGTGCGGACTAGAAGGACCAAATTAGCCTGTTTCCATGCTGTAATTGTTATATGGTTATATGGTCAATATTCATCCCAGGGTAAAATGAAGGTATAATTACAATGGTTCTTTCCTAAATCATTCAGAGTAAGGAATACTATCTTTAGCTTTGAAAACTTTGAATGTATGTTCATTGTTTGGGGAGAGAAACTTGCCATTGATAAACCTATCAGTATAGCAAATACTGTGTGAAAAGTATTGAAATCAGTGATCTGAGACAGAGTTAGATTAAAACAAGGGTGGTTATCAGTTGAAGGTTCTCAAAGAATGTGTGTATTCTGGAGCTTGTTAGAATAATAGATAGGTGTCCACCCATAGATCTTACCTGTAGGACTGTTTTGTAGCACTATGTTAAATTTGATATTTTTGTTAATTGCCATAAAATAACTATTTACCCAGAGTCATTATTGGAAACTAAATATAGCTCATTCTTAAATTCATTTAGCATACCACTTTTATTTCTGGATACATTGTTATAGTAAGCTATTTTAGAGGAGGTCTAGAGGACCACCAAGACATGACCTTTGAGGCAGATGGCTGCTTCTACCATTTCCTAAGGGTCCCCTTCGGCATTACCAATGTATCTGTTCGGGATCGGCACCCTCAGGAGTCCTTGAGAGCATTGCCAACCACCCCGCATCCTCGTCATCTACCACTATCCATGATGCCCCAGTGAAATGTCACGCTACCCCTGCCCGGGTGGAAGACATGTCAGATCCGACGCCATGCATACACCAAGCCGACGCTGACAGCAAAATACAGGTGTCCCAGACCAACCAAGATTCAACACCTGCAATGCAGCTAGTACTATGACGGTCACAGCGGCAAACCAGACCACCCGAAAGACTCAACTTGTAAGAATATTTAATTCACTTTACCCCACCGGATTCTTTCTAAAACAGGGGGTGAATGTGGTAAACCACTGTATATATGTTTGGATGTGTTAGGACATGCCCCTTGCTGACTGTGCTCTTCCCACCGATCCGTGAATAAAGGCGACTGTGCTACAGCCCCCTCCTCTGTCCAGGACAGTCAACCAGCATGGACGTGCCTCTATTCTGTTGTGAATACAAGCCTATCAGTATCTCACAACTTCTAATCTTTGAAGTTATTGATAGTGCATCAGACTTCAAACCTGTTCGATGAACTTGGTGATTTTCATTTTCTGTTGGAAAATATTACGTAGAAACAGTCCTATTTTCCCCATACCTTAGCTACTCTAGCTGTGTTTGGTACAATCAGTTGTCTGAATAAGTCAGATGATTCAAGACAAACTAGAAATTTAATTTGAGTATTTAATGGTGCATTGAAAGGAAATTCAGGATTTAAATCAACTGATGCTTTTGTTCCTTGTTGTGGGAAAGCATTAGCAACTTGGATGATTAAATTTTGTAAATGATTGATGCAAATTTTAAAATGTGACTTTTTTCCTTTCAAGATGGCCCCAGACCAAACCAGAAGGAGATTCTCTCCTTGAGAGCATTCTTGTTGCTGTTTGTGAAACAATTGATAATGAAGGTGAGAATTTGAAATTTAGAAATGTATTGCATTTTTGTCATGAAAAGTATGGTTTTATCTGTAGATTTGCTTGGTTTGTAGTTATTTTTGCCAATTATATCTTTATAATTGAGCAGTTTTTGCTGAGAATTTCCAGAAATGAATAAGAATATTTTATTTGAGGAATGCTAGTTCCATTTGTCCAACATGATACCAAGAAATGGTTAAGATATCAGGATGTTGTGGGTCCTGACAACAGCAGAGCTAAGTGCGTTTTTACTGAAATTGTTACAGTTACACAATGATTTAAAAACGACGTGACAATGTGGAAAATTGTTTTAAGTGTGTTATGTTCACAAAAGGCAAGACAAATCTATTCCTGCTAAATTTTGTATTTTGAGCCAAGGAACGGAAGATGTTATCATCAATGCTATGCGGTACTTAGTCAGCATTTGCCTTCATGCTAAATGTAAATGTGTGTTTTGCTGGGTTCCCTTTGCCCCAGAACTTTTCATGGACAATAAAAGTCTGAGTTGCAAGGGTGACTATCATTAGCACTGAAGCTGCATATGACTATGTGGAATCTAAGAGCTTGGGCAAAACTGAATACATTGGGATTCCATGGGCTAGATCAGTACTTGCACAGAAGATAGTTATAGTTATTGTTGTTGAAAGTAATTTCTCTTTGTCTGAAAACATTGCTTCAGAACAAAATTTAAAAATAAACTGCAGTTGCTAGAAATCTAACATTAAAAATAGAAAATGTTGGAACAACTCATCAGATCAGGTAGCATATCATTCATACCATGCTCGCACGGATCAGATAGTGTTTCTCCAGGACCAGATGGCAGAAGGGAGAACAGTTTACATGCGGGATGTGTGGAGTTTTTCACAATGTTTATTACTTTCCGCCTTTATTGAGTGTAGTAGATGTCCTTCATGCTAGGAAGAGGTTCCCCAATGATCTCATCTGCAGGGTTTTGTGGTCTGAGGTGGTACAGCTTCCAAACCAGGCAGTGATACAGTTGCGCAGAATGCTCTCAACACATCCTTTGTAGAATGTAGTGAGGATGGAGGGTGGGAGATGGACTTTCCTCAGCATTTGCAGGAAGTAGAGGCGCTTCTAGGCTTTCTTGGTGTTAAGGGACCAGGTGAGATTCTCCGCTAGGTGAATCCACTAAGTTCCTTGAACTTAATATTCTTGACGACCTCAATGGTAGAGCTGTCAATGGTCAGCAGAGCATGGTCCCCCTGGGCCCTCCTGAAGGCGACAACCATCTCTTTTGTCTTTTTAACATTCAAATACAGGCTTTATGCTCTGCCCCAGTTCGTTAGTATCTGCACTTTGTCTCTGAATACTGTCTCCTCGTTCTTACTGATAAGGCCCACCATGTCATGTTGTCAGTGAACTTGGTGAAGTCATTTGAGTTGTGTTTGGCTGCACAATCATAGGTCAGTAGAGTGAACAGCATTGGACTGAGCACGCAGCCTTGGGGGGCCCCCGTGCTCAGTATGATGGTATTGGAGGTGCTGTTTCCAATCCGGACTGTCTGAGGTCTCCCTGTCAAGAATCCAATTGCAGAGGGAGGTGTTTAGTCCCAGCTGGACCAAATTCCTTATCAGGTATTGAGGTACGATTGTGTTGAATGCTGAACTGAATGCAATAAACAGCATTCGAACGTATGAGTCTTTACTTTCCAGGTGGGTGAGGGCTAGATGAAAGGCGGTGGCGATAGCATCATCCATGGTGCAGTTGGATCTATATGCAAGCTGCAGGAGTCCAGTGACAAAGGGGCAGCAGGTGCTTGATGTGTCCCATGATGAACCTCTTGAAGTACTTCATGATGTTGGACGTGAGTGCGACAGGCCGGTAATGGTTGAGGCAGCACACAGATGACTTCTTTTGCACAGGCATAATGGTGGTGGCTCTGAAGCATGTAGAGACCACAGTGCTACTCAGGGAGATGTTAAAGATCTCGGTGAGAACATCTGCTTGCTGAGCTGCACAACTCCTGAGCACTCTGCTGGGAATTTTATCCGGTCCAGCAGCTTTTCTTGGGTTGACTTTGCCTAGTTCTCTCTTCACATCAGTCACTGTAAGACACAGCACCTGATCGTTCGGAGGAGAGATGGTCTTCTCCGCTGCCCCATTGTTTTTTGCTTCAAACCACATGTAGAGGTTCAGTTCATTTGTGAGGGAGGCATCACCAGCATATGCAGATGGGGTAGTCTTGTGGTTAGTGATATCTTGGATCCCCTTCCACATGTGTCGCATGCCTGTGGTGTCCAGGAAGTGACTGAATGTGATGGATATGCGTACGCTTTGTCTCCCTGTTGGCCTTAGACAGTTTGGCCCTTGCTAGGGCTGCCATGTCGCCCGCTCTGGAGGCATCGTCTTGGTTCCTGAGCAGCATGCGCACCTCCACGGTCATCCATGCTTCTGATTAGAGTGAGTAGTGATGGACTTGGGCACAGTCAGAACATTTACTAATTTAGCTGGTCACTGTTGCTCTCCAGACTTATGCAGTCGCCAATGATTGCTGCTCCCTTGAATGTGTGCCAGTCAGTGAGCTCAAACCAGTCTTGAAGTGCATGAATGGGCCCCCGCTAGCCAGGTTTCAACCGCTTCAGGACTGGTCTGGAATGTCCAATGAGCAGTCTGTATGTTGGGACTAGCATTATAGAGAAATGGTCTGAGTATCCAAAGTGGGGTCAGGGCTCTGCCCAATATGCGTTGGAAATGTTTGTATACAGAAGGTTTATCGTGTGTGTCCCTCTCGTAGCAAAGCCCCTCTCATAGCAAATGTTGAAAGAGAAACAGATAATATTCCTGGTCTGGGACTCTCCATCAGAATCAGAGAAGAGTAAAACAAGTTGGTCGATTTTGCAGAGAATATAGGGGAAGGCAATGGGTGCAATCATGGAAATTTCTTGGGGATGAAATAATGTTTCAGGAAAGTTGTTGAGATCTGTGCAGCCCAATGTCACCAAAGAAATATTCTGCTGTGGAAATGTATTTCAGTTTGTTCAATGTTGCTGAGCCTAAATTCTAAATTTCCCTATCTAACAGTACTGTGGGAAGGGCTGCACCCATTCAAAAAGGTTGCTATCCATCACCTTCTGAAGGACATTTGGGAGCCTTGTGGGAAATGACCTCATTCTGGAAATTATGTTTAGAAATATCAGGTTTCTTTACATTGATGTATTACTGTTACTGTAAGATAATTTTCTCATTGCATCACTTGTTTATTTTGAATACACATTGGAATAAATTGATAAATTGAAATGTCACAAAGAAGTTCCTCTCACCCTGCACTCAAGGTGGATTTGAAAAGCATAGTATGATCATCATGTATTTGTGAAATGTCTTCAATTTTCTAAGAAATCTGAGGAGATTTTGCATGTCATTAAATGTGTACTGGGGAAAGTATACTGTTTGGTTGCATCAAGATCTAGATTGGTAACTCGAGTGCCCAGAAATGCAGAAGGCTCCAGAAAGTGGCAAACCTAATCAAGTCCATCAATGAAGTTATCAATGTGAGTTGCTGCTTCAAGATGGCAGCCAACATCATAAAGGGTTCCCATTACCCTGGTCACATCCTCTTCGCTGCTCCCTTCAAGGAGAAGAGTCAAAAGCCTGAAGTCCAGTGCCTTTGGACAAAAACCTGAAGACCAGCATCTCTAGGTTCAAGAATACTTCTTATCCAGCAGCTAACAGGCTCTTGAAGCTCCTATACTACAATAACCTTCCCTGTAAAGTAATTCGGGACCACCAAATGACCTGTTTGCACTATTAAAACATTACATTTTTCTTACACTAATTGCAACTGAATATTTATCTAACTATTCCCTTTACATTTATTATCTCTTTCTGTCTTGGCATGTTGTGGTAATTCAGTGTATAGCATTGTAGTTGGTGTACCTTGTGCCTACAGCAGGTCAGAATTTTGGTGCAACTGTGCATTGTACTTGTGTACTCATTACTCCATATGAGGAAAGATCTCCCAAGGCACCACGCAAAATAACATTGGCCCACAGAAGGTATAATGACGATTGGCTAAGAAGTGGCTCTGATGGTGCCTGTTAAAGGATGAAAGGGAAGAGGAGAGAAATATTTCATGAGCAAAAGGACATTACAAGTTAGAGCACAAACTTAGTTTTAGATGGATAAAATAAAGATACCAAAATGGAAAAAATACACAAAATTCACCACAAAAGATAGTTGGTAGTGCAGTTCATTTTTGTATTGGTAGGACTTAAAATTACAATTTTTAATGGACCAAGAAATTAGAAAAAAAAGCCTCTTTAGATGATCTTTTCCCATTGATATAACTCCATGCCCACTTTAATTGTGAACCTTCAGATTTGCATTAAAAATGAATGAAGAAACAAATAAAAAAAAATTAATTTGTCAGTGGCATGTTGGTGAGGAATAATGTGAACAAGAACTAAAAGCTATGCACAATAATGTGAAAGACAATTAAAATTTTTGGGAAATTGGCATGATGAGAGAGCTTGAACTAAAATGGAGGTCCTGTAGAATTGTACTTTCAGTGTTACTTGAAAAACCGCCTGACGGAGATTTCAGATTTATTATCAGAGTACTGACATGACATCACATACAAGAGGAGAACTTCACTGTTAATTTGTTAGGGCAATTGTGGAATTGGAGATCACGTTGAATCAAATAGATGGACAGCTGTATTTATTTAATAACATCTCACATAGTCCAAAAAAGTGCCAGCCGCAAAAACTCTGTCAACTTGTATGCTGGCAAGTATTTACTAGAGGTTTCATGATAATTATTTGTGGCGGGATTGAATGCATGGTGAGTAATTAAAAGAGGTTGCCCATTGTTATTGGTATATTGTGATACATTGTATTTTGTTTCCATTCATTGACAAGAAAACTTGGTTGAATAATGGCTGACATTAAAATTGTGGAAGAATGCATTTTCCACCAGAAATATTGCTTGGAAAAGTTTGCAACACATTGAACACATTGCACCTGTGGAAATTAAAAGATGATTCAACTCTTGACTAAAGTTTTTAACTGAAGAAAGTGCATTATTTTTAATCAAGCAACAATCAACACTATAAAGATAACGAAGTAAAATCAGAAAAATTCAAGCCTTGCATACAAGAATTTTCCATAGGAGAATTGACTCAGGATGTCTGAAAGCTGGAAAAGTATATAGCATGGACAAGACTGGCAGAAAAAAGTTTGAAATTTTTTAAACCATATTTTTGTCAATTCATCAGTAAATGGTTTTGCCTTGGCTCAGGCTATCATTTGAAAAAGTGTAGGTGTCATGGTTATTCTGGATTGTTGACCTATAGGCTTCTCAATGTTCCAAGTGCTTCCAATCATCTAGGAGAAAATAAATAGTTAATTTTAAAAATGTTTATCTATTTTAATTTCCTGAGAAATCCTGAGCCATCCTTTGTATTGTAATGGAATATATTTGGGAGATAAATTGGTAAAATTAGAGTAGGTTACATACATAAACACATCTTGAAACAGATCTTAATTGAAATACTGAAGAATTCATAATCAGTAACTTTTCAGAAACTATGAAGAAAGCTATGCACATTTCACAAGTAGCTGCTAATTGAAATTACATCATTAAAACAACAAGCAGGAGATACCCTGGCTGTTGAAAGTTCTTTGCAAGGGTTTTGACAGAGTGCAGAGAAAGGTCACTCCTCGGTTCTTGTTTACCTACAAACAATAGCTTGACCAAGAAGACTAACTCCTATTGTTTGCTGAAGAAGGAGGGGGTTTTGCAAGTGTGAGAAAGAAAAGAACATGTGGCGGCGAGTTGTTCGTATCTCAGATAAAGGGAGAGAGTCACAGCTGAAACAAGTTCTCTCAGCCAGTGTGTGTGACACTGAAAGCTTGCTGGAACTGAGAGCCAGCAGAAACTGGTTTGAAACTGAAACAGAAGTTCCAGAGCGATGGATGGCTGGAAGTGCTATCTCTCTGATGTTTCTCATGGAATAAGTGGAACAGAAAGAAACTCTGTACCTGCCTGAAAGAAAGAGGTTATCATCTGGAGAACCCTGCTGGAGCAAGTTTCATCAGCAAGACATTGAGATGACTAATGGTGGTACCTGAGTTGTGAAAATCCTGGAACAACAAATCTCTCTGCAAACCTACAAAGAACCTTCCTGAGCAGTAAACATTTACCTTTCAAGCACCAAAGCCTGGTGAACTTTATTCATGTAAAATTATGTGCACAGTATAAGAATGGTCTGCAACCAGTGAACTTGGAAGAATGAGAAGTGAGATTGAACTGTGAACCAAAGAACTTCCTTAAACTTACACACACATTACATACACGTGCGCTTAGAATTAGAAGGGGGTTAAGTTAATAGAAATAAGTTAAAGTGTGATTCTGTTTTCATGTTTAAAGATAATTAAAAACAACTTTTGTTTGAATAATTACTTGTCTTGGTGAATGTCTATTGCTGCTGCGTTTTGGGGTCCTTTGGGCTCGTAACATTTTTCATGGCAGGTCTACAAAGAAATGTTTTAATGATTTACCACTTATGTAAAGAAACTTGATTTGAGTTGTGCATTTTTTAGTAAAATAAAATCAAAAATTAAAACTCAAATTTTAATTTTATTTAGATCTTTCCAATTATAATATTGTTCCTTGTATTATATTTTGGTTCTTTAAAAATCATGACGTTTATTTTAACATTTGTAAAGTTTTTTTGAATGTTCACAGCTATAGTTGCGACTATCTTTCTTTATAGTTGCCTGGAGAGACTGGAATGTTGTTGTTTATGATTCGTTCAAAAAAGATCCATACTAAAGTTGAATTGAGTTTTCCAAGGTTTATTAAACCTTATATGGGTTACCACATTATTACAACTTTGTTATATGATTAAATGATGCTTAAAAAGATACTTAAAATGTTAAATAAAAGTTTTTGGTCTATTCCAAGACCTTCCATCTTTGCAGAATAAAAGAAAATCAAAACTGAACTTTATCTTAAACACGGAGAGAGAGACCTTATCTAAGAATACATTTTTAAGGAGACACTCTAAATATCTCAACAACGTCTTTATAGTCTTCTTGCAACATCTGCATTTTTAACCTTTATAACTGTCATTGAAAATAATTTGATTGATATTCAGAGAAATGATGGCCAATGAGGGTCAGTTGAGTGGTTTAAAAAAAAAGGTATTTGGGTATAACTGATTAGCCAACCCATTAATGCATTAGAAAGTAAAACACCATGCGTACACATGATAAATATTGCAGTTACAATGCAATTGAGGGAATTTATGTTTTATGAATTAATAGTTTAAGAATCATAATTTATTTTCTATTTTTAGGATCATGGCATTAAGGAAGATGAACTGCAGAGTATTCTTAACTATCTTCTCACCATGCATGAGGTAAAGTAACGTCAAACACTTGAAAACGATTCACCAATATTTTTCCTAATCTATATCCAATATGCTTCTAATTGATAAGAAAATATATTTAATAACCAAAGGATGTTTCAAATGTAAGGTGCATAAAATGACATGACTTTGAGTCATATTAAAATCGAATCAGAAAAGTATGATGTGAGTCGATGGTTGTTCACTTCAACCATTTATAATACCCTCGTCCATAGAATTCCTGCATTGGTTCATCAATCGTAGCAGAACTGTCAGACTGCCTAATTTCTGCTTGAACTGAAAATAATCACAGAAGTAAAGGTAAATAAATTTGTTGGTTGGACAAGTCACAATTAAGCAAAAAATATATTTCATAAGTAATTAAATTTACTTTGAACAACTTACCTCTATCCCAATTGTTCACTGAAAATATTCATGGAGTTGTATCTTTACATCTGAAATGCTGAAATATTCTTAACCCACAATTTATTGTCATAAAATTTAAAGGAAATCATAAATGAAAGGGATCCAGTCTGAGTTGTCTTGATGTGGTCATGATGGCGAAAGGATTGCCACAAGATGGCAGCCTAGCTAGAATTTTAAGTGAAATTTAGGAGTACTGTAGTTTCATATTTTTCCAAGAAGGCTAGTAAAATCTTGGTGAGTAAATTGATTTGACAGTACTATCTCACCATTTAGTTCATCTGATTAGCTGGTGAATTTGTAAATGTTAAGAAATTGTGAAGAAAGAATGTCCATTAATTCATAACTCCAAACTTCATTCCTGCTAGCAAAGAACTAATTCCACATGTATATTTGTATTGCTTTTGCAAATTTCAGAGTTGATTATTTGTGTTGATAAACTGTAAAATTTCACAAAGTACAATGTGAAACATCAATCATTGATTAACAAGGGCCATTTCCAGGCACTTGAGAATGTTTTCCCCAATGTAAAGTACAATTGTGCTTTACATGGAGATTTTAAAAAACGGAACACTTTCATTATTTATCAATTGGATTTGGAGCATTTGCTGCTCTCCTGAATAATTCAAAAGACGGAGCTGGAGTAAACTGTTGAAGTACCTCATGCACTAAGTATGACATAGCAGCTGATGTGAATTTGACTTGATGATGAATTTATATTTTATTAACTGAATTGTATTTTTAATGCTTTTATCATGTCACAATTTAATGGTTTGAGCTGTTTTTAAAAAAAATATATAATTTCTCTAAATTACCATGCAACTAACAAATTGGTCACCTTTACTTCTGGAGTTGTTTGTGAAGCCTTAGTTATTGTCTTCCTAAATTGTCAAATTGTCTGAAGATAAAAAGTGATTAAGAATATTTGATGTAATTTTAGCCTGATAATTGTGGAGATTTTCTATTTTTGTAATTTTTGATAGCTTATTTTATAAATAGTTTTCAATTGATATCAGTTATTTAGGAAGGTGATTCAAAATTTTGGCTTTGATTTTACTATAGGTCATAGTTTGAATATCAGAGCTCAAAAAATTGATACGAAGATAATGAAAATAATTATTTCTGTGCATAACCTAGTGTAGGATAGAAAACTTATATTTTCATTTTACTCATATATATGCCTCGTAATTCGCAAACCTACAAATTTTCTTTTAGGTAAAGGATATTTCTCAATATCTTCATTGTTCATTTATTTTGTACTTCATGTAACTTATATAATTTGCCTTTTACTGTAGGATGATAACTTAATGGATGTTCTGCAACTGCTTGTCGCTTTAATGTCTGAACACCCAGGCTCCATGATTCCTGCTTTTGATCAGAGGAATGGAATGCGGTAAAAGATTAAACATGATCTTGAATATTGCCAAGTAAATTAGAGGAGTGGGAATTTTGCAGTTGATTGAAAATAGTAGCTTGCAGTATACATTCTGTATATAATTGTATAAAATAGTTTTAAAAAAATATTTTCCTTCCATTTCTATTATTGGCATCTTATCAGAGAATTTTATCCTTGTTCTCCAGAGGGTTGTGTCAGTTATTCTTTGAATTGATTATTTGATATGCACGTTAGAATAATTTTTTATATAAAATTAGTTTCCTAAAAAAAACTGATTTTGTTGAGGCAGGACCAAATCAATAAACCTTTGATGCTTATAAATTGTGGATAATTGTACTTTTTCTGCGAGTGCAGTTTGTTTATACCTGGATGAGAAAGCACAATGAGAATTTAAGACTTGTGTAATTCTGATTTTTGAGTTTTATTGTTATGTTCATGAAGCGTGAGTTCAGTCTTTGATCTCCAAGGATGTAATAACATTTTTAAAAATAAACTTCTCCAGATGCTGTGAGAAAAGTTTTAAAAAAGCACATTTATTCTTTTTATAATTTCAAAGTGATGAATATCGAATGGCTAAAAGACTACATCCCTCTAATGTTTTATTTAAATTATTTTGACTGGGAATTTATTTTTAGGTAGTTAATGAATATCTCCCTGTAAAACCTTATTATGTCCTTGGTTTTCATTACCTGATATTCTAATGCTTTTCTCTCTGGCTTTTTCTTCTCCCACCGACCACTCATCAACCGCATGAACTCACCCAAAACTTTTATTTATCTATTTTCTAACTTCTATTAGATACTGTTCATTGACAATCTTTGTCCCAGTTGACCTATGTTAATTTCTGATTATTTGCACTCAACAATTAGTGACCTGACATTTGATCAAGGGTTAAATTTTTCATTGCATGTCAGAAGAATTTTTTGACTGCCTTCATTCTGTCATGGTGATACTTGTCCTATTTCAGTGAGGTATTCAGAACTTCCTGAGTACCTCCTGGAAACATCAGCAGAGATCTCATCCACAATGCCTAAATGTGATTTGCACCCATTATTGACAAAGACAAGAATGCGCTATAAACCTTTACTCAACCAAAGCTTTGCTTTCTTTGTTCTAAATTCAGTCAAGTTATGTTTGTGGCTAGCAGGTTTACAATGGCTCTGGTCTGGCAATGGTTTGATTTTAAAATTCTATTCTTTTTGCATTAATATCATGCCTTGGCCTTGCTTCTCAGCCTTTCTTCTTACTCCTTTCCCTGAACTTAAAGTCTTTGTAAACTCCTCCAATCAGTCAAGATCTCTGCATTGCCCCACTTCTGACTGTGCTTTTATGATTTTAATCACTCCACCACTGTGAGCTCTCAAATTTCTCTTTGCCTTTCCAACTCTCTCTTACTTTAAGTAACCCTCTGTCTCCTTTCAATGATGCAATACTGAAAACATTTTTGCAAGGAAAGACAGATTTTTAAGATGTAAACTATGATATCTTGATATGATTTCTAATAATTTGAGTGTTCTGTGATCTGTTATATTTTTGCAGAATCATCTATAAACTGTTGGCATCAAAAAATGAAGGGATAAGAGTGCAAGCTTTGAAAGTAATGGGTTACTTTCTAAAACATCTTGCCCCAAAGTATGTGCAAGTAAACTTTTACTGAACCTACTCACTCAATTAAATAGCAAAAAATACCGTATATCCATCAAATATGGTTTATGCTTCACAATCCGGATATGATTTGTTGTTTACTGAAATGCTTTAGTCATAGGAATTGAGGGATGTATTTGTGCTTGGGGCTGAGACTGTGCTTTTAAATGGAAGTTTTTGATTTAAAAGAATTTCTTTCTGTCCTAGACGCAAGGCTGAAGTTATGCTTGGACATGGTTTGTTCTCCTTGTTGGCAGAAAGGTTGCTGTTACACACCAACACAATTACCATGACAACATACAATGCTTTATTTGAGGTGAGCATCAACTAATCAAAGCAATAGTTGGTTGAACAATGTAGAGGTTTTCATCAAGAGGAAATGCCAATTTAATTACTCTTGTTATCGTGTTTTGCTGGGTGTTTTAAAAAAAAATTAAATTAAACAAATGCATTGTGTTAATGCCTCTGGAACAAAACAATTGAGTGGTGCATTTTTCTTCCAAGTTCATTCAACTGAATTGAGTTCTTTTTAAACAAATAAATTTTTAGTGTAGCATGATTGTTCTTCACAAATTCAGGTATAATGACATGACCATTAAATAACCATGGAAAGAGGTAGGAGGACATGGTACTCAAATAACCATCGAGAGAATGACACGGCAGTTAAGTAGCTCTGGGAGAATTTCAAGCTATTCCATTTTACATATTTTTCATTTGCCTTTTATAATCCTGCAAAGTTGAAGATAAAATTTTGTAATAGATTGAATTTTATATGGATGGGAAATGGGTTTTTCTTTATTATTTGTCAGGTTTACTTTGGGAAAATGCTATGGTTTGGCTAGCATATCATCTGGTTTTCTCATTATTTTCATTAATTTAAGGATTCCTCCAAACTCTGAGCCTGCACTTTGTAAGTCATACATTGTGACTCCATAAGACAGTTGCCCTTGTTAGAAAAATGAGCAAAACCAGGCAAATCTGACGTCATTTGTTCGTGATTTGTGGCCATTAAATCTTAAATTTGAAGATACTCAAAATGAGGAATTTGGAGTAAGTTAAGATCTACTTCCAGTTAAATCTACAGCAGGTTTCTTTGAGCCTTTTAGTGATCTTGTGTGATTTGCAGTATTGCCCATATGTTTTAGATTTGTTGATGAGTTTTCCTGGTTATAGAGTTAGCAGTGAATGCTTCAGCTTCCATCAGTAGTGGGAGATTTAAAAAAGCTAATAAGAAGGGAGAAAATTTATTATCAGAATAAACTGGCAAATAATATGAAAACAAACTGGAAGAGCTTCTCTGGATTATGAAAAGGAGATGAGTAGCCATGGTATTTGTGGGAACCCTGGAGAGTGAGATTGAAGACAAAGAATTGCAGAAAATTTAAACAAATATTTTTTATCAATATTCATAGTGGAGGACAATGCATATGTTCCAACGAAAATGGAGGACAATACATATGTCCCAAGGAAAATTCATGGGCTTGTCAAAAGGGCTGTAAGAGCTTGTAGGAAAGAACTTGCCACAATCTCCATGGAGAACAAAGTATTATAAAATCCAACTGGGCAAAATGCATACAGAGGTACACAAACCAGTGATCATTGGGGGGAATCAGAGGTAAAGAGTTTGAGCAAATTGAAGTTCTTGGAAGTCACTATCTCAGAGGATGTTTCCTGGACCCAACACACAAATGGCATAGTGAAGGAAGCATCCCAACGCCTCTACTTCCTCAGGAGTTTATGGAGGTTTGGTATGACATCGGAAACCCTAGCAAATTTCTACAAATGTGTGATGGAAAGTGTGCTGACTGGCTGCATCATGGTCTGGTGTGGGAGCACCAATACCCCTGAGAGTAAAGCCCTGCAAAAGGTAGTGGACACAGCCCAGGACATCACAGGTAACATCTTCTCCATCATCGAGAACATTACAGGGAATGTAGCTGTTGGAGAGCAGCAGTAATCATCAAGGATCCACACCACCCAGCGCATGCTCTGTTCACACTTCTACCATCAGGAAAGAGTTATAGGTGCCACAAGAATTGCACCACCATGTACAGGAACAGCTGCTTCCCCTCCACCATCAGACTCCTCAACAACAAACTCTATCAGGGACTTATTTAAGGACTCTTACTTTTGCACTTTATTGATTTTTTTTTTCTATCTCTGTATTACACAATTTGTTAAAATTTCTTTATTTGTTTACGTGTTAATTGATTCAGTTTTTTTTGCACTGCCAATAAGTGACAATTCTGACTCGACCGGATGAAAAATAATTTTAGGGTTGTACTCTGTATATATGTACTCTGGCAATAAATGTGAATTCTGAATGTGAATGCAGTATTAGATCCAGTGAGGAATGGCATGGGCAAATCAACTGGGATCATTTTGAATGGTGGACAGACATGAGGAGCGAGGTGGCTTACTGCTTCTGTTTCTTATGTTCCATATTTCTCTAGCATATTTTGCAATTCTATTTTTGTTTCTTATTTCCCAGTATCCCATATTAGAATTAATTTCTCTGCACAAAAACTTAACACGGGTTGAAAGTGATAGGTTCCTGGTCTTTGTTTTCTACTTCCTCCGACAACATGATTAAAATTGGGAACTTAGCATCTGAAGTGATAAGTATAAATCTATATATGTCTTCTGTGAATAACCTATTGATATGTCACTGCTCTGTAATGTTTTCCCTCTTGTACGTGAGATAGCAGCACATTTTTGGTAACTGTTTGGAGGAGCATACTTAATTCAGGAACAGGTGAAATAATGAATCTGTTTTACTCCTATATACAATTCGATTAATCTTTCACTTTTGCTCATGATCATTATGGGAGAATTCCCTAATTGGTGATTCTTCATTTCATGTTTTTTGAGAACATGCTAAATATTGACAATGTACTCCAGATATATGATAAGAGAAGTGGCTTATTTACAAGGATCCCTTGTTGAGAGGATCATTTTGGACATTTTATATAGAATATAAAATCTGAAGATAAAGTGTATTCAGATGGTTTTGTTTGGCAAACAATTCATTTATAATTGAAATTTTATTTTTAAGATCTTGACTGAACAGATTTGTACTCAAGTTGTACACAAGCAGCATCCTGACCCAGATTCATCAGTGAGGATTCAAAACCCACGTAAGCATAATTTATTTTCATTAAAATTTTCTTCCAATACCTTTGAAGTTGCATTATCTTTATTTCGTTAATTTTTTTTAGATAGCAAAACTGCTGTATTGCATTGAAATAAATTGTAGAACAGAAAGTTAAATTGTTTTGTTGGAGTTAAACTGTCAAAGCACATATCCGTGTTGTGAAGGATCCTGGAAAGACAAAGATGTAATTGAGAAGAAAGAAAATGCTTAATCATAACTACAAATTTTGCATCAGAAAACAATAGGACAACAAATGTAAATTTATATCTTCTGCTGAGATCTTAATAAGGAAATATGCCTGTAATCGGGCTGCTCTCGTGTGGAAATGCTTATATTTAAGAATGTACTGCATATTCAATTGTTGCATGAGCATTGAATACAAACAGCTTTCTACTCAGCAGAGCAATGACTGCAGGACACTTGCATAGCACTGTTGGATACAATGTAGTCTGTACAAGGGTGCCAATCCTCTGTAGATTTTCTAGCTGTAAGACAAGGAAGGCCATCTGCTGAGTTTACACAAAATAGACTATGTCCATTAAAATGAAGAGTGAATGGTGTTTAGGGCTTTTTATTTGTTAATTAAATTAGTTTCAATATTTATATATTGAGAGTGTGAGATTTTAAACATTAAACTTTGAAATATTTTAAATAATTTTTATTCTTTTTAACTTTTTGCTTTTTTAAAGTCAACCTCATGTCATTTTGAATGTTTGTAGATATCAAAAGAATCGATATCTGAGTAACTTACAGATTCTACAGACTGTCAAAGCTATTCTGTCAGTATAATCAGCTTCTTGCACTCCAAGAAGGCCTGCAGTATCTTTCTGAGACCTTGCTGGGCCCATAGTACTTGTGGTCTCAGATGATCTGCCACAGTATGTAAGTGGGTGACGCTGATAAAGCAACATTTATTTCCCACCTCAAGTTGCTTTAAGAAAGTATATGCTCCCTTTTCCTCAAATGGCTGCATTATTTGTGATATCAATATAGAAGATGCATAAGAAGGTGAAAATGTTTCTGAACCAGTGTCAAGGTGTCAATGACAAGTTGATTGAAGGGAACCTGGAGGTGAGCGTTCAATAATATGGCTTCTCTTGTTCTTGGTGTTAGTGATTGTGGGTAAAGAAAATGCTGTCAAAAGTCATCTGTAGATTGCACCTGCTTCAGCCATGGTGTAGCAGTATACTGTGAATAAATGTAAAGCTTATGACATGGATAAAGTTAATACAGTTGTAAAATTCACAGGTTCATTAAACACTGGCCATTCACTTTCATTTGATTGTAAGTTGGGGAAAAAATAGAATATATCAATGAGCAAAGTACAGAGGGATCCAGATATTCTTTGGCATGCCATGTAAAAGATTAACAGGCAGGTGAATTGCCCGCTTAGAAGTATTGTTAAAATTACCTGGTACTAATGACGGGAGTATCGAGCTCATTTTTGTTCCCCTTATTAAATGAAGGATGTCTTGGCATTAAAGGCAGTCCAAAAAAGACAAACTAGACCCTGGGAAGTGAAGGTTGTGGCTAAATTGTGAGATCTATTTTCTTTGGAGTTAAGCAGAATGAACAATGATCTTACTGAAGCAGAAGATCCAAAGAGGACATGAGAAAATGTTGAGATGGTTCTATGATTGGAAGAATCATGAAAAAAAGAGACATGATAACATTATATAAAGACAGCACTGAATTTAAAACTGAGGGCGTAGAAACAACTTCCTGCAATTTTGACCTTGTAAATTTTAATTTTTAATTATTTTTCAGAAATTCTGAAGGTGATTGCAACACTTCTGAGACATTCTCCTCAACGTCAAGAAACAGTAGAGGTTTGTCGTGTTTTCTTATCGGACATGATCAAACTCTTCAACAATAGCCGAGAAAATAGAAGGTGCGTTTGCTGTTGGTTTAAAATCCATGTACTGTTGTTTATTTAAGTGAATTAATTACTTTGATATGATAATTGGATTTATTTGGACCAATTATTTGTAATAAATACAAATCACTTTGAATTGTCTCACCTACTATGTTCTATTTTCTGATATTAGATTATTGATAATATTAAATTTTGATGTTGCCTGAAGCTTTATGGAATAGACTATTTCAGGTGTACTTGTTCCATGGTAAATTCAGAATTCTATTCATCATGACTATTCTTTAAACATTACTTAATCTATTAGAAATCGAGAAAATGCACCATCTCTTACATTCATTACCTTTTCTCAGCATATAATCTATTTTCTATGAAGACAGTTTATTCCAAAAATGCTGAGGCTGAAGGGAAATGCTTCCCTTGACTTGTGAATGCAAGTAAATTTTTGGCCTCCTTATTCCCCTGGTGATAAAGCCTACATCCCAATGACTCATCCAACATCTTTTCAATAAAGCCATTGTGCAAACCTACTTCATTACTTAATTCCTGAATAACTTATCAAAAGTCATAAAGATCATAAGCCACACACAAAAGTACCGGAGAATTCGGTGGATCAGGCAGTATCCATGGAAGACAAAAAACAGTTGACGCTTCACGCTGAAACCCTTCATCAGGAATAGCAAGAAACGAGCAGATGCCAAATTAAAGGAATGCGTTTTGCAACTGCTAGTTGTCAAAACTTTCAGCACAGAACGTCTATATTCTGGCCAGCAGGACGAGCCATTTGCAATGGATGGAGGAAGATGGCAGCTCAGACCGGAAGGGCTGGCGTTTTCTGAAAGATGAGTGAGCTCGAGACTTGAGCATCAGTGTATAATTCCAGGTGTAAAATTTGGCCCTGCTCTACTGTTGAGAAATTAAATAACTGTGTAAAGAATTTGTTACAGCACAGCGTATCGTGAAGGAGAATTTGTCATTTTAGAGAATTATTCTAAACTGTGAATCTTTGCATAATTGCAAAATTATACTGCCATCAACTAATTATATATTTGTAAAATTCTTAGCAGTATTACATCTGATGTGGTGCCCATATTTTCAGGCATTCACTTAATTTGAAATATTTTTCTGAAAACCCTCTGCACATGAACAAATTAATATTGTTGAAGGAATGTAAATGACTTTTTGAATGCCAAAATTAAGCCAAATATTTACAGAAATAGAATGCTTTCATTACAGGATATGTGAAATGTTTTTGAAGTCAATAATGTGCTCTTGAGGTCTGGTATTTTGAAAAATATGGCAAACAATTGGCTTAACAAACAAGAAGCCAGATAATTGTGATATATAAAAAAAATAAATTAAATTAGTTTAATTTTATTCTTGTCCTAAAAAATTTGCTTCCTTGGAGAAATTTTAAAAAAAATCTTGCATCTAAAGTTTTGTTAAATACTTGCAGGCTGAAATTTTCTTTAGCAAATCATTAATTCCACTCAGCCTGCTCCATCTTCAATATGATTGTGGTAAACTGCTTACATTTTAAAATACGACATTTGGAATAAATGTAGATAATTATATTGACAAAAAAAACTTACATAATGTGTAGTCAGTTTTCATTATTGAATTTGAATCAGGCAATTTTATGCTTTTACTTGTGCTCTGTTTTGTATCTGCTTTTTATAATTAGATTTATTTGTAATGACTAAAATTCATAATGGCAGTTGTTGTTTTGCAGGAGTTTGCTGCAGTGCTCAGTGTGGCAAGAGTGGATGTTATCTCTTTGTTATGTCAGCCCGAAGAATTCTGAAGAGCAAAAACTAACAGAGATGGTGTATGCTATCTTCCGTATATTGCTTTATCATGCGGTGAAGTACGAGTGGGGTGGCTGGCGTGTCTGGGTGGATACACTTTCAATTACACATTCTAAGGTGAGAATTATTAAATATATTGATAATAACTTAGATATGAATAGCTGTTTTGCTAAGTATTTATGTTGTCATTTTCCCAATACATATCATTATGAATGCATAAAAGAGCAAACATTAAGCAATGGAGCAGTGGACTTCAAATGTCAATCCATTAATATATCAGCTTCAGAAGTGGCATGATCAAAAATGGATTAAAAAAAATATATAATCATTAGATGAATCTTTTCCTAATGAAATTTCCAAGGAAGACCATGGTAAAATGTTGTTTGATTGCTTTTAATTTCTAAGCCACAAGGAGGCATACATGATCTTTGTGGTGGGCAAGTGCACAGTGAGAATGGGGATCAGTGGTGTGAATCAGACAATGGAATTATATTGTGGTCTGTGTTTTGCTGGGAAATGCCGGTGGATCAGAATTAAATTACTGGCATTTTCTTTTTAAAAAACTCAAGTCTTGGGCAGCAGAACTGAATACCCTACCTCTCTAGGCACTTTGCTTCTGAGTTCCTTTTAGATTTCAGTGGGAGACCCCCCCCTGCTGCTGAGATTTCCAAGATTTTATGCTGGGGAATCACTGCTCATATTGTGTTCATTTGAATTTATTTTTTTCAATTATACTAAGATTTACCTAAATTTTTGAGAACAGAAATTCCAAGTGTCAATGCAGAAGAAACATTAAAAAAACAACTAACACGTAAATCAGGCATTAGTAAGTGATTACACCATCTTTAACATGAAAATTCAGACATTTTGGTCTGGCTTTGTATGTTGTACCATTTTATTGAAGGGAAATAACTGTAATGAAGAAGGTTCCAAATCCTTGAGAAACCATCAACTAGAAGGGAGGCTGTTGGATATAAAGAAAAGTGACTCAATATACTTATTGTTCAGTAGTGATTACATTGAGATTGGGCACTATTGGGTTGCCTTTACACTAGGGAATAGCCCTTTTTTTTGTTAATTTGCCTTGATTGGGTCTGAGGTTAGAGGCACTGGGGCTAGACAGAAAGGTCGTGGATTAGAAGGGAGGAGTCAAAGATAGAATCTGATAGTAGTGAATGGATATGGGGGCTGGGGGTGCAACCCAATCCAAGAGAAAGAAACAACTTTGATACAAAGGCAGTTCTATCAAGGTGTTGGGCATACAGAATTTGTAAAGAACAAGCAATTAACCAGAATTGTGTTTGGAATGCAAAGCAGTAACCAATTAATGCAGCTTTGCAGTCATTCAATTAACTTCCAGATCAAGGAATCTCAATTAAAACTTGCTTCACATAGAAAGTTAGTCACTATTCCTTAGATTCAGGATAGTAGTGAAATTGTCATGTTAAAATCCATCTGTAAGAGAAAAAAAGGTACCATTAATGCAAGTTATAAACATGTATCAATTTGGTTAGATGATTGAATACAAATGGATTGGATAAATGTCATTAGAAATGTTTGATTGGAGGAAAAGTGGGCATTTGGAATGGTTGGGCCAAATTGCCTGAAAATCCAGAGGAGCAAGTGATTCTCAGACTCTTAAATAAAACCATATCTTTGTCTAATGGTACATATTTGATCTAATTCAGAGTAGAACATTGTGTCGTGTTCTGTGACATACTCTTCTTTAGAATATTTTTTTCCATAAATATACATAGCAATTTTTTTAATTTTCAAAATATATAAATATATATGTATGTTAGTTTTTTTTCTTACAAAACAAAACACAATAACCCCTTCCTCTTCTCAGTGTAAATCCGTACACTGTCAGGGTTTACAATTGGGCTTAAAAAAGAAAATTTTCAGTGGGAAGGTCAATTATATTTTTATAACAGTAGCACCTTTTTATATTTGGGCCCCTATATAGTCAAGATATGGTTGCCATATGGTAGGTGTTTTTTTTCCCCCCATACAAATACAACTATTAATCTCTGACTTCCATCGTGCTCTCTGTAAAGGGAGTCGGACTTCCAAGTAATTGCAACACTTTTTTTTGCCACAGCTAAAGCTATTTTAACAAATGAAATTTGGAATTTAGTTAGTTTATTACTTATTTCGATAAAATTGCCCAAAAGATAAAGCTCCAGGTCGTCTGCTAAGGCCACCCCTGTTATCCTGATTAGTATTTCAGTAATATCCTGCCAGAAAGGTCTCACACACGACCATGTAACATGTAGAATGTTCCTATCTCTATTCCACACCTAAAACTCATTTCTGATATTTCAGATTTTTTCTGTGACATACTCAAGAGCCTGTACTGCAGAGAAAAAAAACTCTATTTTAGCTTTTAGGTCCGTACTCCACTTAGACGCTGAACAAAAAGTGAATTTCAGATTGTTTCTTTTCCATGGGACTCCCTGTTAAAATGGACCTGAGAAGATATGTAAACTGGCAAAAGCACGTCTGAATCAACTCTTGATGTCCTTTTAATCCTTGTAGTTAACACTAATTTGGCTCAACATTTTATTTGTCAGGTGATTGGATTTGGGGAGAAAAAATATTGAATATTTTGGAAAGAAGCATAACAAATTTAATGTTGCAAAATTGAGACTTTTCTACAAAGAGGTGGTAATCATAAAAACATGTTCATTTTACAGTTAAAACAATTTTCAAAATCCCATAACATATTAATGAAAATCATTGCTAATTGATAAATGAACTACTTTAAGTACATCACCATGAATTAATATTATTAAGTTCTCTACATTATCAAATAAAAATGAGCCAATTAGTAATTTAGGGGGTCACCAAGTTATGATTTGCCTTGATATCTTTTATTACCTTTGACATTAATGCTCTGGATTCTACATTAGTAGATATGGAATTAAGATAACATAAGAGACCATTCAGTTCACCAAGCAATATCCCATGTAGTTTCGTGAGTGACCTTGTGTTCATTCGGAAGTGATTCAAATGGAAAATATTGTAAATGCCAAAGTTCAAATTTATTGTCAGGTTACATTCATACAATCCTGAATTTCTTTTTCTTGCGGACCAGGCAGAATTTCTACTTACTTGTGACTGTTAACTGTACCTGAGAAGAAATATGTATGCAAAGAGAGAAATGTAAAAAAGAAAGAAATGTAAATAAACTGGGCAAAATCAGAAAAATTAAATATGCAGTAATAAATAATGTGCAAAGTTAGAGTCTTTGAATGAGTCTCTGATTGAGACTGTTATTTGGGGGTCCAATGGTCTGAGTCCTATGCCTTTTTCCTGATGGCAGCAGTCCTGATTGGTGTGGATCCTTGATGATTGCTGCTGCACTCTGATGGCCATAAATCCATGTAGATCGGTGGTTTTTAAACTGCCCCCCTAAACTCTCATTCCATCTTAAGCAATCCCTATGCCATAAGTGTTCTGTATTCAGTAAGGGATTGCTTAAGTTGGTATGTGAGTGAAAAAGAAAAGGTTTGAAAACCACTGTTATAATCGTACCTCATTGACTCATTATGTGCACGGTTTCATAACTCCAAAGGAAATGGGCCAATGACAATTTTTCTCAAGCAAAATATTTCAGTAACAATTGGGTCTAGAGCAGTGATTCTCAACCTTCCCTTCCCACTCATATACCACCTTAAGCAATCACAGAGTACTTATGGCATAAGGATTGCTTAAGGTTGAATGTGAGTTTAGGTGGGCCGTTTGAAAACCACTTCTCAGAGGTATTTGTGATCCCATAGTAGACCGCGATGCAGCCACTACACATCTGTTGAAGTTTGCCAAGGTTTCTAATGGCACACTGAACCTCCACAAACCCCTGAGGAAGTAGAGGCTCTGACGTACTTTCTTCTCAATGACATTGGAATGATGGGTCCAGGAGAGGTCCTCTGAAATGGTGACTCCCAGGAATTTAAATTTGCTCATCCTCTCCACCTCTGATTTCCCCCTGTGATCACTGGGTCATACACCTCTGGTTTTCCTTTCCTAAAGTCTATAATTAGTTCCTTAGTCATGGTGATATTAAGTGAGAGGTTGTTATTAGTACACCATTCAGCCAAGCTTTCAATCTCGCTCAATATGTTGACTTATTGCCCTTCTTTATACAGCCAACTACTGTGGTATCATCAGCAAATTTGTAAAGGACATGTTGTAGGTGTAAAGCGAGTAGAGCAGAGGGCTAATTATGCAACTCTGTGGTGCTCTGGTGTTGATGGAGATGGTGGAGGAGACGTTCTTGCCAATGCTCACTGATTGGGGTCTGGAGGTGACTAAATCCAGAATCCTATTGCACAGCGGGGTGTATTAAGGCCCAAGTCTTAGAGTTTGCTGTTTAGTTTTGAGAGGATGATGAAGTTGAATGCTGAATTATAGTCGTTAAATAACATCCTGATGTATGTGCATTTGTTATCCAGGTGTTTCACGGTTTGTGTAGAGCAAGTAAGATGGCATCTGCCTTAGATCTGTTGCTGCAGTAGACAAATAGGAACGGATCCCTGTTGCCTCTCAGGCAGGAGGTGACGTGCTTCAATACCAGCCTCTGAAAACATCTCATCACAACAAAAGTGTTGGAAATAGGTAGCGCGTCTGGCAGCATGTGTGGAAAATGGAACTGGTTTATGTTTCAGATATGATCTTCCATCAGAACTGTAAAAAGAAAGTCAAAAGTGAAATAACTTTCACATTGGAGGAAAAGTGAGGTGGATGTAACAAAAGGGAAGGTGTTTGGTTGGGCAGAGATTCAGCGAAATTGAACTACACAAATAGTGATTGGTTGAAAGAGAGTGGTTGCACTATGACTTCAGGGTGGGGAATCACAATGGAGAAGGCAAATAAAATCTAAAATACCAGAAGAGAAAATAAATGAAAACAGGAAATATGAGATGCAACTGAAACTGTTGAATTTTTGATGTTGACAGATCTTCTGAATACGTTTGGCATTTTGTTTTTGCTTGAGAACTAAAATGACTCTTTACACTTGGAATGGACCAATTAGTGGTACTTTGATGTGCCACGGGTAATAGATTCAGCTATGGATTTGATTCTTGGCCTGATTTTATTTATTTTTTAAAAAAGTGATCTTTGACATAAATACTGTTCCACTGTATTTGGTCTACATTTGATGTAGGTTGATGAAATATAGTTGCCTAAAAATTCTGAAAGGTCTTCTGAATGCAGTGAACCAAAAATTGCTTTGGTTATTTTTCACTTTGAGTTTAAAAATATGCCATATGGTTGTCCTAAACTGAAGCTGTCTCAGAAGCTTAGCAGTATTCTGGCCAGTTGGTAGGTGGGAAGGGCAATGATTGCAAGGGATTGAGTCCTCAAGTATTCATTGTGTTGATTGTCTTTATGCAGAGGGGAAGTGTGTGGTGGTGGTATAAAGCCAAAGTTCAGAGTCAGATGAGAGAATAGGGTCCAGAGGCTGGGAGGTTGGATGGTGGTGGGTGTTGTTTGGGTTTGTGTGGCTTCCTCAGGTTAAGAACCAGACTAAAGTTGAGGTATAATCACACATTTATTTCAGGGATGCAAATGGGACAACAGGGTCAATATACTAGGCAAACCTATACACACATACACACACAATATGCAAGGGGTAAATATACTCTTCGGTTAACGAGGGAGGAACCGACAGAAGACTGGGGGAAATTACATGAATATACACATTCAACAGTCAGGATCAAGGTGATTCTACATGTCCCCACCCCTTGACTGGTATGGACTCGGCTCTTGCTACCTGACCTCAGGACTCCCCCCAACCCAGTGTGAAAGGTGCTACCTACGTGCCATGATGAGTCCAAAGAGGCAGAACAAAGGGCCACATGGTCCTTTATAGTTCTTCAGGCAGTACTGGGGGTCCAAGCACTCGGGGCAGGCTGGACCTCGTTGGCTGCTGTGGCCAATGGCTCAAAGCCAAGTGCAGGGGCTCAGCAGGGGTCAGCCGAGGTGATTCACCTGGGCCATTTGGGTGAAGGTCAGAGCTCAGTCTGGGCAGACTGCCTGGACTGCAGCACCTGGTGATTTAGGTGGGCCCATCGCAAGGGTCATCTTAATGCCTTGGGGAAAGTCTTGACCTTGATTGGCAGCCAGTGTGTCCTCTAAATAGGAATGCAACAGTGCCACCAGGTGGTGGTCACTGCCTATTACAGTGGGGTTGGCACGGCTAGGTATGGTTGCAGTTAGTGTCTGATGATTGGAATGGATGGAGGTGGTGTGCTGTTAGGGCAAGCTTTCAGTTAAGTATTTTAGTTTACTTTCAGGTTGGTGAGAGTTGTCCCCAAAGATGTCGTCTAACTTTTTCTGTAATGTTTCAAAATAAATCTTGCGTGGTGAATGACATCATATACATGATGCACTAATCATATTTATGTCCCAAAGGTGCTCGCTATGCAAAGTATTCCATTGAATTTAAAGTGATGTGGATTGATCTGGAAGTAGCTGTTATTATGCTTCACTTAAGGAAAAATTGATTTTAATTCCATGAGAGATGAAAAGGCATATAGAATTAAATTTCCAGACTACTGTTTGTTTCCTGCTGGCATACATCTTAGGTTTAAAGTTATGTTTACTATATAATTATTGCATTTGAAATAATAATATTTGTCCATTTTAGTATGAAGGACTAGAAAGAGAAACTTTCCAAATATAATCAAGAAAAGAATCCTGCTTGTTCTTGATAATGTGTGGTTTGTGATTGATCTCCATTAGTATCAGAGCACAGGTGGAATATTCCTTCCTAGAGCACAAGAACTTTACTGGACCACTCTGTTCCTGTCAGCTGGATAGAGTTATTCAAAGTTTCCAGAGCACTCCTGCATGCCAGTCTATTCCAACTACCAGTTTTTGGAGCTTCACCTCCTGTTTTGTGTGACAAACGTTAATGCTTCTGTTGACTTTTCAGGTAGCGCATTCCAGACCATAACTGATGCAAATATTTCTGCTGCTCTTCCTCTCTAATCTCTCTACCATTATCTTTAAACCATGGTTATTGACCTCATTCACAAGGAAGATGGGTCTTTATTTTCATTTATTCCTTTCATCATTTTGCACCTCAGTTAAATTATTACTCATCCTTTGCTATAAATTACATTTCAAAATAAATAAATAATGCAACAAAAAAAAGAGGAAGTGAGGTAGTGAACAGCACCTAATAGCTTGAATACACCTGGGACTGTGTGATCTCGGAAGCTAAGTAGGCACAGGACTGGTCATTTCTTGGAGGGGAGACTGCCTAGGAACACCAGGTGCTATAGGTTTCCATGAGAGACGCTGGACAATGTGGTGACTCTCACTCTGCCTTATGGTATACAAAAGTTAAAGAATTTCATGTATGTTACATTATGTAGTATTACATGACATTAATGGAACCTTTTTATTATCCATTCAGAGATCTGATGGCTGAGGGGAAGAAGCATCCTTCTGTTGTTGGGTGTTTATCTTCAGATCCCTCTTGCCCCTTCTGGATGAGAGCAGTGTCTGGATGGCATGGCCTGGGTGGTGGGGTTCTTGAGGATAGAGGCTGCTTTCTTAATATAAAGCCGCTTGTAGATGTCCTCAATGGAGTGAAGACTGATCCCAATGATGTCGCTGACCAAGTTAACAACTCTGGATTATTTTTTATGACGTGCATTGGCACCTCTATACTAGACAGTGATGCAACTAGTCAGAATGCTCTACATGGTATACCTGTAGACATTTTCAAGGATCTTTGGTGACATAGCAAATCTCCTCAAACTTTCATGAAGTATAGCCACTGATTTTCCTTCTTCGTGATGGCATCGATATGGAGGCCCCAGGACAGACCCTCATTAACACCCTCATTATGTACTTGACCCTCTCTATGAAGACTGGTTTATTCTCTTGATTTCCTTCTGAAGACCACAATTAGTTCCTTCGTTTTGCTAATGTTGAATGCAAGGTTGTTGTACTCAACAAGTTGATCTATCTCCCTCCTACGTTCCCTCATTGCTGTCTGTGATTCTGCCAATGAGGGTGGTGTCATTGCTAAATTTGTAGATGACATTTGAATTGTGCCTATCCACACAGTCATTGGTGAAGAGCAGTGAGCTAAGCATGCATCTATGAGGTGTGCCTGTGTTGATCATCAATGAGGAGGAGACGCTGTTTCCAATTTGTACTGACTGGTCTTCCATTGAGGAAGTCAAGCATCCAGATGCAAAGGGGGGATATAGAAGCCCAAGTTTTGGAGCTAGTTCACGAGCACTGACGGATTGATAAGTCAATGTTCTCATTAATTTAACTCTGTATGCTCTCTAGTACACTCATTTAATTCCTGTAATGTATTGAACAGCATTCTATGTGTTACGATCTAGCTAGTGTTTTATACAGTTTCAATATGACCTCTGCAGTTAAGTTCCATGCATCAATATCAGATCATATATACTGCCAGAAGCACTCCAAGAACCTGGAAACTTTCTTCCTCTTCAAAGGTTGCAATGCCATTTCTCGTTTCCCTACTAATTTTGTCTTTCCCAAGTATATATCTAACTTTGCACGTCCTGAGTCGAATTTCATTTGATCCTTTATTTACCTGAACTGTCCATTGATATCACCCTGCAGCCTCTCATTTTCTTCCTCCTCATCAAATGTGTCATTTCCAAACATTCTTTTTCCAATATTTTTGTTAACACTGAAATTTTGCAACAAAAAATAGAGAACATACAGTGATACATGTTAAAAGTCCAAAGGATGCATTGCACTTAAATTGTATAATTTCATCCAAGGTACTCTGAATTTTAATCAAAAAGATTATATATATGTAAAGACAGATGCTGTTCATCAATCTCACAGCATGTGAGAAGGAGCTATTTCCCAGTCTGGAAGTCCTGATTTTGATGCTTCTGTACCTTCTTCCCAATGGTACTGGGTCAGAGATGCTCCGTGCTGGATGGAAAAGGTCATCGTGAGCTAGTGGAGTTGTGCTAGTGAACCGGTGCGGACTCGAAAGGCCGACATGGCCTGTTTCCGCTCCATAAATGGTTATATGGTTATATTGTATTGATATTTTATTGAAACAAAGGAAAATCTAAACCCACTACCAAGAAAGAAGTTGTTTGGCCAAAAAAAGATGCAATTCTTATCAGTGATAAATTACCTCATTAGTCAACATTCCTACCTTCAAAAGAAATCAAAGATTATAAAAGTAATTAAAAAAGGGTCCCCACAGTAGAAGTCCAAAAATCTGGATGCCAGAAATGCAGACCACCCAAGAATCCGGACTTTTTGAAAACTCTCAAAGTTTTTAAATGGAGCATGCTTTTGTGTGCATGCATGCGTAAGCGCCACAGATGCACAGCGACAACCACATATAGCATACGTATTTACAAGCCCATAACAAATGGATCCTAAAGTAGATAAATCACAGTTTGAAGAGAAAGGAGAACATGTTGAAAATGAGTGACAGACTTGAAATAATTAAGAAACTGGAATGTGGTGTGAGCAATACTGCTGAAATGTATGACATTGGAAAGTCTACAATTTATGATATAAATAAGGCTTCTGCAGAAAAGTCCATGGAAATGGTTATTATATTTGTAGGAAAGAACCATAGCTTAAATCTTCAAGATGTAATGCAAATCTGAATTAAAATATGAAATTGAGCACCTAATCTTCTCTAAATTTAAACATGACGTCATTTAGCCATCAAGCATGATTGGTGGGGAATTAATGTTTCTCTACACTGCCGCCCAGCCATAAGAGAAATAAAAGGTAATACATGCAGCTCGAATGTTGTTAAAGTTATGTCACTCTCTCCAACAATACCAACTAAAACAGTTCGGGGATTTGTTTTTAAATTAACTTTAAAAAGTGCAGAGAAAGTTTGAAATACTTCGTTCCAATATTTATCAAGACTCTGACAAGTCCAGAACATATGAATTAAAACATCATTGTTTTTTTAACATGACCAGCAGGTAATCTCTCCTCAAAAGTGTCCAAACCATTTATTTAAGTAAGAACTATTTTTGGGATTTTATCCATACCAAATATTGGGTTGACTAGAATGTGGTTAGTCTATTTTTTTCCTTTTGTTATCATATTAGCAGTACAATCTAGTATAATAATATTGGATAGACTGAGAATTAAGTTTAGAAGTGAACCGGAAAGGTTCTTTGCAATTATTACCCAAAGGTAATTTCTGAAATTAAGTTTCAGATCATTTTGATTTGGACTACAATAGGACAATAGTAGAAATTTGAAAATCTGGACCACTCGGGAATTGGGTAGTTTCTGATATTCTGGATTCTCAGGCGGTATTTTAAAATTCAAATTTCAGGAGGAATAAAGCTGCTCTGTTTGTAGATTGAACACTTGCAGCTTCTACTGCATCTGCTGCACTGCTTGTCACTTCTTTTGCTTTCTTAAAATACTTTAATATATTACCTTGTAATTTCTTTGTGATAAGATTATTCTGCACCATATATGCATGCATGATATCTTGGAGACTTAAGCTATGGTTTTGTCCTACAAATTTAATAACTGTTTCAATGGACTTTTCTTTTTTTTTTCGAAATTTATTTATAGTATCTCCATACATTCATTTCAAATTGACTTAGTATAATATTACATAATAGAGACTAAATAATTTTCAAATTTTCACCCCCCCCCCCCCCCACCTCCCCTAACCCCTTAGGAAACCACCTTGTGGTGGTTAATTCCCAAAAACCCAAATGGGTGGTATAAACCACAAGTGGCATATGACTTTCGGGAGCAGAAGTACCACCCCCCACCCCCCCCCCCCCCCCCCAGGCAGACAAAATACACGTATAAACCGAAAAATCATCATTTCTTATATCCATAAAACCCCGGTCCATCAATTTAACCAATCTTATTCATAAACTCTTATTTTTGAAAATTCAAACTTGATATTAAATTTTGCACCCTTTCCACCCTCCCAACACTGAGTTAAACATTGTTTACAATCAATAAAAGTTTAAAAAAAAAGTTTTTTTTTCAAGTCTTCCTGAATTAAAACACCTCTGAACATCCCAGTTCAACACCGAATCTTCCATTCTTCTCAGTCTCAAGTTGAATTTGTAACTTACTTTCAAAAAAAGTTTTTTTCAAATCTTTTAAAATTTTCTTGAACATAATTCCTTCGGTCTTGCTCTTCTAAAGCATCAATGTTATTCATAAGTTCTTTCTTCTGTGTTTCCCAATTTAATACCAAATTTTCCACTTTGCCAATCTTCTCAATGTTAAGTTGAAATTATTGTTTATTTTCAAGAAAAACTTATTCAAAATTTTTAACTCTTCTTGGACATTGCTCCTTCGACTTTAATTTTATAAATCATCAATCTTGTTCATAGTTTCTTTCTACTGAATTTCCAAATTTAATAATAAAGTTTCCATTTTTTCCAATTTTCTCAATATTAAACTGATCTTGTTGTTTAGTTTAAAAAAAACCTTTTCAAAACTATTAAAATCTGTTTGCAATGTATGCATACTCACAGATAATAAATTCACTCTTCCAATATTCCATCCAAAAAAAAAATCACTGATAAACCTTATTGCAGGTCAAGGAGTTCCATATATATGTTTATCTTCAGAAAATATTTCAAATATTTCAAATCAACATTTGTCGCCATCTTTCAAAAAGGAGTCCGAAATCAACTTTAATAAGTTCTGTTCTTGAGAAAATTCCAGCACCAACTCCGGCTCTGTCTGGGCAAATAGGTCAAATTTCTTCCAAAGTCAAAGAATGTAATTTTGTTCTGTATTTATAGATAATAAATTCATCCTTCCGATATTCCATCCAAAAAAAATCACTAATAAACTTTAATGTTATCTGGATTTTTAAAACTCACGGGCAACCAATGCCAATTACTGCAATTTATGTTCATAAAACATTTCAAATCAATATTCATCACCATCTTTCAGAGGGGTGTCCAAGGCTAGCTTATCCGACAGTCCAATTAATGAGCTCCGTTCTTAAGAAAATTCCAGCCTTGACTCCGGGGTTCTGTCTGGGCAAGTAGGCCGAGTTTCTTCCAAAGTCGGAGAGTGTAGTTTTGTTCTGTATTTGAACTCTATTTTCCTTGATCTTTGTTGCCATTTTAAACATCTTTCAGAGAGGTGTCCAAGGCCAGCTTATCCGACAGTCCAATTAATGAGCTCCGTTCTTAAGAAAATTCCAGCCTTGACTCCGTGGTTCTGTCTGGGCAAGTAGGCCGAGTTTCTTCCAAAGTCAGAGAGTATAGTTTTGTTCTGTATTTGAACTCTATTTTCCTTAATCTTTGTTGCCATTTTAAACATCTTTCAGAGGGGTGTCCAAGGCCAGCTTATCCGACAGTCCAATTAATGAGCTCCATTCTTAAGAAAATTCCAGCCTTGACTCCGTGGTTCTGTCTGGGCAAGTAGGCCGAGTTTCTTCCAAAGTCGAAGAGTGTAGTTTTGTTCTGTATTTGAACTCTATTTTCCTTAATCTTTGTTGCTATTTTAAACTAAAAACAATTGATAAACAAAACAAAGACTTTTAACAGAAAAGAAATATTCTTAAAACGGGTATTTATATAGCTGCCTGGGGGAGACCGGGAATGCACGTCCGCTCCCTACGCCATCTTGCCACGCCCCCCTCAATGGACTTTTCTAAAGAAGCCAGTCTTTTCAGTATCCATAAGAGACAAAGATATGTTGCTGATATTTTGGGCTGAGCCCTTCTTCAAGGAATAAGCAAAATTAGCCAAAAGCAGGAAATCTCAGAAATTTCAGAATTTAGACAGTGCCGGCTGAGGGAGGAATCCAGTCCAACAAAAGGTGTTAATTGGATATGATAAGGAACAAAGTAAGAATTTATCATATTTGTGCCAAAGATGGAAGGGGATGGCAAGTGGGGAAGAAGTAATGGAGAGGGGTTAATAATTGCTGAAGAATATTAATTCCATGTCGTTGGAAGGTGCCCAGTCAGAAGATGAGGTGTTCTTCCTCCAATTTCCTGGTGGTTTCAGTCTGGCAGTGCATAAGACTATGGACAGACATGTCAGCAAGGGAATGGGATGGGGAATTGAAATGGGTGGGCCACTAGAACCCAAATGATTCTATTTAGATGTGTGTAATAAGTAGCTTGCATCTAAGGAACTTTATTCAATTAGATTATATAACTTGGCACATTCACAATAGCATATCTGCGGAATAATGTCCTTCATGACCATGAGAAGTTCTTGTAGGTTGAGCTTAGTAAATGATCATTCATCAGCCTTATTTGATGGAGTCTGTAATTTGTCACACTGCACTTGTCACACTATCTTGTTCTCTCCAGCCTTTATTTGACAAACATGGTTATATTCAAGCCAGGTGGGTAAATGTAGGATTTTTGGGAAGGAACTTGCTTGCTAGTGATGTAAAACTTTATTTCTTGCTGTTGTGTTCAGAATAGGTTTGATGGGTGGACACGTTATCAACAACAGTGATCTTTATTTACGCACAGGGGAACTCACAAAAGGGCACACACTCAGGTATATCGGGTGCAAATATATCGTCGCTAATCATTCTCAACTCCCGATTGGGAATGCATGGGTTAAACACACAATGCCCATTCACCCACGGGCACAGTACACTTATAAACAGTAAATTTAATTGCAACTAACAAGTACATCAAATGAATCTGGTTTCCATCATTGACCACGGCTCGGGATCTGGGATGGGCCCATTGTAGTTGGCCCTCTGATGCCCGCCCCATGGCTGGCAATCTGGAATTCAGTGATGGACTTGAGGCAGCAACAAAAGAGAGCAAGATTCCATGTGCTAGTGTTTTACAATGCAAGGCCTGTCCTTGTGACCTGCGAGGATCAACTTACATTAGAGGTTCTTTGCCTGTTGGTGTTAAAATGACAGTTTGTAACATAAGTAATAAGAAATGACAGTCTCTTGGTAGTTCCTCATCTGTGCTCCATGGGTTTGTTATTTAGTGATCTGCAATGATACAGCAAATACAAATATTACTGATATAATAAGCAAGGCTGTAAATTAAAAAAAAATTCACAAATCAATTTCCCACCAATACAATAAATTCCATCAGTAGTCTGTGATGGGGCTTGTGCTCACCAGGAATCCCACTTCTGTGCCCGTCACCACCAACCCTCAACCGGGAATGGTGGTTCAAGGATTTGTTATAAGCAATATTTAAGGTGGTTTTTTGGTGAACATAAAAGTTGAAAATTACTTGGTTAATGTAAGATTTAAATACAGGCATGGAAATTGTACAGGAGCACCAGATTGAGATTTGTTGTGGTGGGATCAACCAGAGTGCAGAATGGTGTACACTATTTGGTGCATGATGACTGATTCTATACTGATGAGAAGGTAAGATTTGAGGACCTTACGATTTATGTTCTTGTAGTTCAGAATGATTTAGCCATCTCATCACAACAGTGTTACGTTTGGATTTTCAATACCATCTCTTTTAGGTGGACATCAGACTTGGGTCAATGGCCTGTGATTTGTTCTCCAGCATTTGGCTGTTAAGTGTGTCATATTCTCAAACAGCATTGGTGTTGTGTTGGTGGAAAGCTTTTGGAACATTTTACTGTATTTTGTTTAGAGAAACTCTGGCCAGCAATATTTGGTTAGTATTGTACCTAAAATTTTATCATGTGTTGAGGCTTGGCAATGGACAGCAGACTCCATCAGCATAGATAAGGCAGACTTTTGTTATTGTTGTTGCATAATATCTGAGATTGTTTATTTGCCTTTCATTCACCTATAGCTTAAAATCTTTGTTGCACAGAGATAATTGATAAAAAATTGTCATCAATACCAGTCAGACTTTTGTAATCTTCAGAAACATAGTGTTATGCCAAACGGCTGCAGAAATTATTGTAACTGAAGTTTCTAACAATTTTATTATGAGAAGCAAACTATTTTCCCACAAATTCAACTTTTTTTGAATTAATAGTCGATAGATCTATTTCTAATCTTGTAAATGTTATTTTTCATTTATCTCGTCACGTGATCTGGGTGCTGTTTGCAGAAGCCTCTCTGATTTACATCCGTCACAAAAAGGACTAACATTAGAAAAATATATGGGTCAATTTGTCTTTTGAAATATGAGGCCGGTGTACCACTTTAAAGTGAATCAAAGAATGACAAGCACATATTAAGGAGGTATTAACCAATCCAAATATCTTCTCCCATGATTCCTGTGGAAGATGTAACTGAAGTTCCTCTTCCCAGGCCCTCCTTAACTTATTATAAATGTTACCTATTAAACCCTTATAAGAAGGGTTCAAATGAAAAAAAGTATCAATCAAATCCAGTAGGTATAAAGTTAGAAAGTTAGGCGGTATTTTGAAAATGTATAATTTGGAAGTATCTAAAAAAGTGTCTTGGGTATATTATATTTATTGGATAATTGTTCAAAAGACATTAAGCTACCATCTATAAACAAATTTGAAAAAGAGATGATTCCTTTAACTTTCCAAAAAGGGAAGGCATGATCAATATAGACAGTTGAAAAAAATAATTAAGAGAAATGGTACTAGATAAAATAACATTTTTCAAGTTAAAGAACTTCCAAAATTGAAACCAAATCTGTCATGTATGTCTAAGTATTGGGTTGAAGGTGCGCCTACTAATCTTGGAAAGTGTAAAAGGAAGAGCTGCTCCCAGTAAAGAGGCGACTGATACCTCTCCATGGAATTCAATTCCAAATCTACCCAATAAGGGTGTTCAAATTTATCAGAATAGTACATCCAGAAAATAATATAGTGGATGATAACTGCCCAATAATTGAATATAAGATTAGGTAAAGTCAATTTTTTAAATTTTATTTCAGATTTTGGGAATTTAGGGAGTGATATGGGAAGTAATCCACTTGTACAATGTTCTTTGAAAAACTTGTTAATCTGATGTGAAGAGTGTGCTGAGAAAAATGATCCTGTTGCTTTTTCATGAAAAAAAGCTTTGCTTGAACAGTCTGATTATTTGGTTTGTTTTTCAACAAAGTAGAATTAACAGGAAAATACTTATTTTAAACATAGACTCCAACTTGACTGTGGCAGTTACGACTTTCTTTCAGTAAAGGTATTTTCTTTATCTGTAGTATTCCTTGGTGCCTTGTTTGATTTTTCTTTGTTTCAATGTATTCATGCCAATTGTGTTCCTACTTAATGTAATTGCACAGTTTCAGTAATGCAATGACATTTCTGATAGCAGAATGGTTAAATAATTTGAAAAGATTTGCAGTGTTGAACATCAAGATCTGTGTATTTTCTTTAAAAATCCAAAAAAACATGATTGCAATTTTATTGTACAGTTTGATAGATTTCCTGCCATCTTTGTAGCTGCTAAGCTGTTTGTCACGGCATTCCACTCCTCCCACAGCTACATCACACTCATTAATGCATGATGGCTTTCTTGACACTTGTGCACTCTTCTCCTTTTCTATACAATTTCCTGTAGTCAGCATGTAAAGATTTTGAAAAATGATGTTTCTTTCTGTTGCTTTCCAATGGTTTCTTTGGCTGTGCCTATGGAGAAGCAACTGGATAATTTAACAAATTTTGAATCTTAAACATTGGGACCTTGCATAAAGAAAGTCATTTTTAAACCTTAATGTACCTGAATGGCCAATGTACAATGCTAAATGCTTTAAATGTGTTTAATTTTAAATTCAAACTTAATAAATTCAGCAGAAGGACAGTAGGAATTAAGAAATACATTTAGAAAAAGCAGGTTTCACATACTTGCATTCCTTTAAGTACAGCTTTTCAACATTGATTAAATGTGTTGCTGAGAGAGACAAGTGTTGGGAACTTTGTTGGAGTTGTCTTTAAATTTAAACAGAGCAAAGCAGCCGGAACTCAGTGAGTGGTGGGAGATTACTGAGAGAGGTTGAACCAACAACCAAATAAAAAGAAGGGAAGTTTAAGTGAAGTTGAGTGGCCAGTGTGTGAGTGGGAATTTCGAGGCCTTGGCTTGATAGGTTTTGATGAGGAGAGGCTGAGGAAATGGTATAAGTATGGGGAGTAACAAAAGTCCTACAGGGAATAAAGCAGTCACAGGTAAGGTCAGGTAAAAATCTTTTTCTAATTGCCCAGAGTAAGCCATGGGAATGCCAGCCAAAGCAGTGATATGCTCTGCTTGGAGAAAATGGGAAATCAGGGAAGTCTCCAGTGTCCCTGATGACTACACCTGCAAGAAGTACATCCATCAGCTCCTTGCAGAAGTGCAACTACTTACAGATCATATTAGGCAGCTGGATGAATTCAGGATAATTTAGGAGACAGAAGGAGCCACAGGGAGGCAGTCACACCCAGGAGACCGGAAACTGGGTTACTAATAGGAGAGGAACAGAAAACAAGCAGCCAGTGGCCATTACTCTCAATAACTTACTGTTTCAGATACTATTGAGGGGAATGATCTACCAGGGACAAGCCACAGTGTCAGGTTGCTGACAATTGGACCCTTGGTTCAGAATGGAAGGCAGAAGTGGAGTCAAGCTGTAATGATAGAGAATTCAATGGGCAGGGGAACAGATAAGAGATTCTGTGGATGAGATCGAGACTCCCAGATGGTATGTTGCCTTCAGATTTCAGTGTCAGTTATGTCTTGAATCTGGCCCATAGCATTCTCAAATGGGAGGATGAGCAGCAAGATGTTCTGGTCCATGTTGGGACTAATGATGTGGGTAGGAAAGATGAAGTAGTCTACCAAATTAGTTCATGGAGTTAGGTACTAGATTAAAGGAAAGGACATGCAGAGTTGTGATCTATGGATTACAAATTTGGCACCCCTACCCTCAAATAATAGGATTGAATTTGTAGTGATATTCTTTTATCCCTCTAGCCCTGCAGAATCCTCCTCTATATGTTTATGTTAGAACTGATGAATTATACTGCACAACATCTCTCTGCAATCCTTTCTTTCTTACTTTCTTTTCCTTTTTTCTTATTTTTATACCTATAATTTTTTAAAAACTTTTTCAATTTGTATATTTTTTTGTTGGAGGGAGGGAGGTGTTTTAGGGTGGTGTGAAAACTATCATGTATGTAATCAATTTGTTCCTTTTTGATATCTTATAATAATTGTAGTTACTGCATGTATGGAGTATTAAATATTGAAAAAAAAAGAAAAAAGTTAAGCCTGCAGAAAGAGACGGAAATAGGTTGAGCATGGTGAGAATAATGTTCTGAGTTGCATCTACTTTAATGAAAGGAGTATAGTAGGAAAGGAGATGTGCTTATAGCAGCGATCAGCACATGTGAATTTTGACATTAGTGAGACTTGATTGGAGGAGGAGCAGCATGGTACTGTTGATTTAGATGTGATAGAGCGGGAGGAATGAAAAGGAGAGGGGTGGTGTTGCAAATTGTGCAAAATGTCACTGTGATGCTCAGGCAGGACAGTCTGAGTGCTCATGGGTACTGGGGTTATATGGTTAGAACTGAGGAATGAGTAAAGGATAATCACATATTATAGATACCATCCTATAGTCAGTAGGAATTGGAGGAGCAAATTTGTCAAGAGAAATAGAAGATGGTCGTAAGAAACAATGTTGTGATGGCAAGTGATTTAACTTTCCACATGTTGACTGGGACTCTGATTTTGTAAAAGGGCTGGATGATTTTGAATTTGTCAAATGTGTTCAGGAAAGTTTCCTTAACATATATATTATAGAGAGAGAGAGAGAGAGAGAGAGAGAGAGAGAGAGAGATCCTAACTAAAGAGACTGCAATACTGGATCTCCTATTGGGGAATGAGAGAGGGCAGGAGATGGAAGTGTGTAATTATGAAAAAGGATAGGTCCGGTCCTGAGGCTGAGATTTTAATTGTGAAAGGGCAATTTTTCGAATCATAAAGGATCTGGCAAGTGTGGATTGGACAGGTTGTTTTCTGGCAAAGGTGTAATTGGTGAGTGGGAGGCCTTCAAAGATGAAATTTTGAGAGTAGTGTCAGAATTAAATACAAATCTGACAGGCATAAGGAACATTGGCTTGTGAAACATATTCAGGCCCTGGGTAAGAAGAATTAAGTGCATAGTAGGTATAGGCAGCAAGGAACAAATGAAGAGTAGAATATATGGATGAAAACACAAGGAAATCAGGAGAACTAAAGAAGGCATGAGGTTGCTCTGGCAGAGAAGATGAAGGAACCTTGTAGGAGTGCTACCACATCCTTTCTATGTTGAGTTGAACAGAACTGCACACAATAGTTCAGTCTGAGTAAACCATTGTCTTGTCCTGCTGTAAAATGATGACCAAAATATTATACTTCATACTTCTGCTGTATGAAGTCAAGCAAGCTAATATCTTCTTCATTATCCTCTATACCTGGTTGCCATTTTCAGAAAACTATGAATTTGCACCCCAAGGACTCTTTATACATCAATGGTTCTAAAGTCCTGCTATTTTCTGAATATGTCCTGTCAGTATTACATTTTTTGGATTAAGTTCCATTTGTATACTTTAATACACTTGGGATTGTTTGATCTCTGAAGCTAAGCAGGTTTAGGATTGGTCAGTGCTTGGAGGAACACCTGGTGTTGTAGGTCTCTGTGAAGGGCTCTGGACAAGGTGGCAGCTCTGTCTGCCTTACGGTAGACAAAAGTTAAAGAACTTCATGTATGTTACATTCGTAGTGTCGTATTACATGACAATAATGGAATATTTACCTTTACTGCTCCTTGTATTCCCTGTGTTATTGCCTCACCAGCAGCAATTGCGAGACACATGAAGAGATAGATTAAGTTTAACTTAAAATTTATTCACAATTGTCAATAACAGAATTAACTCAATAAACTTAACACACAAACATAAGCCTTTATGGCAACTATACACCAGCAACAGATATTCATAATGTGTATGTGGAAAAGAAAACTCAGACCATTACAATCCAAGCCCAAAATGCTCCAAAATAAAACTCCCAAAACAAAACCTCAAGTCAATCTCGTCAAGGCAGTCAGTCAAAAGAACAGTCCACAGAATCTGCTCTCCAGGCATTGATTTCTTAGTGTAGTGCACAGGTCTTTTAGTTGGACGTGGACAGAGATGACTGTTATCGCTGCACACTTATGACCTTGGCAGGGGAATAAGAGAGACTTTCCTGAGTTTGCCATGTGGTAATGGCCAGCTTTAATTTTTTCACAAGGGAATTTTCACACAGACCTCCTTCCTGGTCACTAACATGAGATCCACACCTCCTAAACCCTTTTTAGGGCTGCTAAGTGACCTTTTGTCACATGAGTCTTCTCCTCTAAAATCCTGTTTTGGGTTGTCAAGTGATTTCTGCCACACAAATTCCTCTTCTCGAAAGGGGACTGCAGAAGCACAGATCAGACATACACACACTCTGGGAGTCAGAGTGTCACAAACTGCTGTCAGGACAACAGTGCTGGCACCTGCAGACAAAGCAGCTCAGTCTCCTTTTACTAACTGAAGCTGTTGGGTGACCACACTGACAGACGGTTCCTCACGACAATGCTGGCACCCATGAACGAAGCAACTCAGCCTCCTGTCTGCTGAAGTTACTGGGTAAGCACCCACAACACAGACTGACCGTCTGTCTCACTGCTGTCCGTCTAACAATCGTCTGACTAACTGTTCAAGCTCAGTGCGCTGGGCACTTCAACTGCCCTTGAGCATGCTTTCAGGTCTCCTGATAGGGGCAGAGAGGGGTTTGACAACTGTGGGTGCGCTCTCCACGAGCCCACTGGCTTCAGCGCACCAGGCGGCTGTCAATTCTCCCAGTACGTGATTCTCGCGCTCTAAGCAGCTGTTCACTTTTTGACCATGCTGCTTCAGTGCTTCCCACAGTGCGTGCTCCTCTCTCTCCCACTACATATTCAGTCCTGTCCCTGATCTAAAAATAAAACTGTGCAGGATCCATAACACCTGCGTCAATCCATTTGTGGATATGGAGAACTTCTGACTATCAGAATCTATTTATTTGCATTGATTATTGCTGATGGAAACCCATTTATTGCTACTCTGTGACAAAGAAAATATTGCAAGTAGTTAACGTCCGATGACATAATTTGGAAGAGAAACAAAGTGGATGCTTTGGGTGAAGGACCTTTCAACCAGACTGGAAAAGTGAGAAAACAAGTTTGTTTAATGGTGCAGAAAGAAAAAAAGAGTTTGTGGGAACAGCTAAAGTGCTTAAGATAACTTGGGAAGTCCATGTTCCTCGAAAAGACCAAGGAATAAAGAGAAACCAGTTGAAACAATGATACAATCACCTTTACGTGACTGCAGGAATGTGAAGGAAGAAAAGATTAAAATGAAGGTATAAACTTTGCTTTGGGAAAGTCACAGCGGGAGAGAGAGGAAATAAATGGCAATAGTGGACAATTTTTAAACAGTGTGGTAAAGTTGGTAGTGCTAGCGTGCACAATGTATAAAGACTGTGGGAAAAACCGATGGCGGACCTGAATTCCCAGAATGCTGTATGGCAGAGAAACCCCTCCATGAGTGCTCCTGCATGCAGTTATGCAAACAACCCTTTCCCTGCACACAAAATTCTGGGAGGGCAGGTCTGCTTTAGCCTTTTTCCTACAATCTTTATAAATTGTGTGTGATAGCACTACCAACTTACCCACACCGCATTAATTGTGCACAATAGAGCTACCAACTTTCCCACCCTGTTTAAAAATTGCCCGCTATTGCTATTTTTTGCTAGCACTTTCTCACAGTCCCTTATAAAGGTTTATATAGGTCGGCACAACAACAGGGGCTGAAGGGCTCATACTGTGCTGTACATAAAGCTTAATTATGTTATAATTAGGAATGATTAATTTTGTTGAAATATAAGATCATAATACATTGATCAGGATGTAGGGCAGGTCCACCATTGCTTGAAGCGTTACTCAGATGTCACTGGGGCTCCTTGCAAGTGTGAATGCGTGCAGTGTCCCAGTTAAGAGTGGTCAAGTGTGAACAGCAAAAACGCCATTCCTATCCCACAACACTGAATGGCCGATTTAGTGGGAGGCAAGTGTAAAAGGGGCTGAAAATATTTCATGAAGTGGAATCTTGTTGAAAGCAATGAAAAGTACAGAAAATGGAGTCTGGTGGGATGGAAGGCAAGGAAAAAGGGAAACCCCTGTTCTGTTTGAAATGAGAGGACATGTATGGGATCCTGTCAACCATGGTAGAAGAGAAAGCACAGAAAAAGGATAAATAAGATCTTTTACCACTTTTGTGCAATGATTTTTTGTAAAAAAATAGGGATAAGCCTGCAACATTAGTCCTTTTTCCACTGGCACCCTGTCCCAGGAATTAACTGGGAATTTACTGGGACAGGCTCCAGTGGAAAAGGAAAACTATCCGAATGCTGACGTCAAATGATGTCATTTCACAGCAGGGATTAACTGCCTCTATCCCTGGCGCTTGCTGACACCAGCGTGCCGATTAAAAACCAGTGGAAAAGGGACAGCAGAAAGTCACCCATTTCCAGTTGAATGTAGAACACTCCGATTCCCGGGGATGAGTTGTGTTTAGTGGAAAAGCAATATAGTGTCCTAGTTAAGGGTGGCCCAGTGGAAATGTGGAAATGTGGAAAGGCTTCCTATCCCGGGACACTGCCCAGCCAATTAATTGGGATTCCAGAAGAAAAGGAAGCTCTCTATGGATGCTACATGATCAGTTTAGTTTCTCCAGCACTTTTGTGAACTGCACTAGACTCCAGCATCTGCAGATTTTCCTTTTTTTCCCCCCCAAAATGTATATATTGAGCATCAAAACCAATTTTGTACACATTATGCAGATATATGTCTGCAGATTTTCTTGTTTACCTACAGATCAAATCATAACATTTAGAACCAATTGACTGGTTTTGAATAAAATGATTTTACTGAAAAAGTGTTTGATGTCAGTAACATCAAATGTTAAGGCTAATAAGGCACTAGAAACTTCTTGTTTGTGAGTGTGGAAATTTATTTTGCTTAGACTCTCAAGTCTCTGCAATGAAAGCAATCAATGGTTGGGAGAAGATTAATGACTCTCCATGTAGCTGACTAATTTAGAACAATATTTGTTAATTAATTATCATCTATTTTTATTGTTAACCCTCCAGGAAAAAGTGAACTAGTTAATTTTTTTTTCAGTAGTCTCATTTGGTATTGATAGGTAACTTGCATGCACACATATGTTTTGATCTATTAAATTCAAATCAATCTCCATGGTGACAATACTCTGCATTTATCACGGTCATATTTTTTCTTTGTATAATGTTCTAATTTTCAAATTGTGGTTGTGAAGAAATAGATGTCTGAACTAGTTAATTGCTCTTTTGAAGTGTTGTTTTAAACAATCTGTTGGCTATTGTCATAAAACTTGGAAAAGCAAAATCTGAATTTTTGGAAGAGAAGGATGCAAACTTTTAAATGGTCATGATTTAGTTATTCAAAACTATATGTATTTCATGTGCATATTAACATTTTAAAATGGTTTTAAAATCATCATTGAAATTTTTCTGTAGATGATATTTTCTGAATAATTTTCATTTATGTGAGCACTGTCTCTGAAGACAGTGATGAGCCACACAGTGAATTGTGGTCCTTGTGGTCATGTTGTGAGCACAACTGTTAAGAATGGAATTTTAGACTCAGCAATGACAATGGAACAGTGACATATCCTAGGAGGGGATATTTCCTGTTGCTTTACCCCTTTTAGATGGTAAGTTAGATGAGCTTGTCCAAGATTAAAACACCATTCAGTCAAGTAGACATTGTTTAATAACATGATCCCATTATTAGCCACATCTTCATCTTTTCACAGGGTCCACTCTCCCTGAGATTTCCTGGTTCACTATTGTACCCCTTGGGCACTTTGAACTGTAACTGCAGGAGGTGTAAGACTTATTCCTGTGTCTCCTCCTCCCCTCCATCCAGAACTATAACAGGCCTTCCATGTGAAGCAGTTTCACATGCACCTCCATCACCCTTGCGCACTATTTTTTGCATTTGATGTGGCCTCCTCAACATGGGTTAAACCAAACACAGATTAGAGAAGTGCTTTGCTGAACACCTACATCATGTCCTCAGGAGCCATATGAAACTGCTAATTGCCAGCTACTTTAATTTCACTCACCATTCCCACATAGATATGTCTGTTCCCACCTTTGATTGGATAAAATCGAAGAATAGCTTATCGAGTTCTACCTAAAACCCATTGGCATGAATGTTGAATTTTCCAAAGTCAGTCAATCTTTACTCTGATCTGATTCCAAATATCCTTTACCTGATCCTATTTTTCTTGCATTCCTCTCTTAGCTATCTCTCCACACAAGTTCACTCACCTTCATTTGTCTCATATCCTATTATTTCAGGTCTCTTCAAAGAACTTTCTTTTTTTTAATGACCCTTTCCCACCATAGTCGCAAAAGGGTCCCAACCCAAAATGTGGACTAACTGCCGTTCAACGCCATCATCTCCCTCAAAACTAATCAGTAAACTTCAAGACCTGGGACTCAATACCCCACTATATAATTGGATCTTGGATTTCTCTCTTCCAAACCCCAATCAGTGCTGACTGGCAAGAACATCTGTACAATTTCCATCAGCACTGAAGCACCACAGGGCTGTGTACATAGCCCCCTGCTCTACTTGCTTCACACCTATGACTGTAAGGATTGATACAACACCATTTACAGATTTGCTGACGATACCAAAGTAGTGGGCTGTATTTTAAAAAAAAATGGCAATGAGTCAGCAAACAGGAGGGAGATTGAAAATTTGGCTGAATGGTATACTGACAACAATCTTGCACTCAATATCACCAAAACCAATGAGCTGATTGTAGACTTTAGGAAGGGAAAACCAGAGGCATATGATCCAATGATCGGGGGGGGGGGTGGTGGTGGGGGTAATCAGAGATGGAGAGGGTGAGCAAATTTAAATTCATGGGAGTCACTATCTTGTAGTACCTTTCCTGGACCCAACATACTATGTCATTGTGAAGAAAATAAGTCAGCGCCTCAAGAAATTTTGGAAAAATTCTACAGACGTGTGATGGAAAGTGTACTGAACTGCTGCATCACGGCTTGGTATGGGTGAACCAATACCTCTGAGCAGAAACCCCTGCAAAAGGTAGTGGACACAGCCCAGGACATCACTGGCAAAACTTTCCCCACCATTGAGTAGATCTACAGGGAACACTGCTGTCAGAGAGCAGCAGCAATCAACAGGGATCTACACCACCCAGTACACGCTCTGTGCTTAATAGCTCTGAATAATTTTGAAAATTGAAGGAAAAATTCCAAACTCTTGATCAAAGTTTTCTTTAAAAGGTATGTAAGCCATGGGGTTATTTTTGCTTTCTGTAAATGTGTCAATATACCATTTTGAAGGAGAGTGAGAATGAGTGAATGAATAAAGATGGAGATGTGATGTGGAAAAAAATGCCTGTAATGAGTTGGCAGGTGGCATAGATATTGAGAAGAGAAAATGTGGAGAGAGCTGATTTTTGTCTCAATTAAGAGTCCGGAGCTAAAATGTAGACTGACCATTTCTACCCACGGAGGCTGCCTGACCCACTGACTTACTCCAGCAGCTCATTGTTTACTCAAGACTCCAGCATTCGCAGTTTTTTTCTCTGATTTTTAACTGTTTTATTTTCCAAGTCTTTATAAAATTTAGATGAGGGAAACAAATCAAGACTTTGAAGGATGTTGGTTGCTTTTTCAATGTTCTTATTATTTATGGAGTTGATTAGGCTTTCTAGGTAGGATTTAATAGATGCATGTTAAATTTTTTGTTTTATCTGGATTCTACAAAATTGTAATAGATTTAAAAAGCAAATGGAAAAGTTTGAAGTTTTTTCCAGATTCTCTGCTAAAGGTCTATGAGATCATTTCAAATTTATTTCTGAAGTAACGGCTAAATTCATAAAATTTGTCCTAAGAGTTGAATCAAAAAAAGTATTTTCACATGAAGAGTAATGGAAAACTGGAACTAGATCCCCAAAACACTGCTGTAACTGTGTCAATTGACATTTTCAACATATAATCAATAAGGATCATAGAATCCTCCAGATAGGTACAAGAGAAGGATACCTACCTCTCAATTTAATAAGAGCATGGCTGAATTGTTTTAACCTCAACTCCACATTTGTTTACCCACAGTAATCTTTTGCCTCTTGTTTATCAAATATCAATTTCCCTTGGGCATAAAAATATGCAAAGATTTTGCTTACAACTCCCGAGGAAGAAATTTCCAAAGACAGTCAATCTCTGAGAATTTTTTTTACCTCATTTTTATTTTAAATGGGGCTCTTTTTAAAATGGTTCTAGGCAGCTCATCCATTCCATATATTTGTCTTGTAAATCAAAGCCACTTCCAATGCATTAGCATCCTTCCATAAAGAAACCGATTCTGAACATTATAACTGAAATATAATCTCCCTTATTTTGTATTCAATTTCTCCTACAATAAATTATAATATTATCCTAATTATTTGTTACAGTTGCATCCTAACCTTCGAAGAAGAATGCTGAAGGTCTCCTGTCTCTCAAAGCAATGTTGTCGCTCACACTTTAGATAATGCTTTCCTATATCTCTTGCTAAAATAGACAATTTCACAATTTCCCACAATACATTCAGTTTGCTTGATCTCTGACTATTCATTTAACGTATCTTTCTCACTTTGTTACCTCCTTGTGTTATCTTCAGTATGTACTTTACTACTTTTCTTTATGTACCAAGGGAAATGGTGTAAAGAAAATTGAAGAATTGATCAATCATGACCCAATGGAACATTGAGACGATTCCTGAGATGAATTGCCTTCTCTTATTCATGTCAAATTATAATTGTCAGACCATATCCCTGAAGATTTGTATCCAACTAGTTTATCTTCCAAATTTATGTTAACACTAATTGTATTCTAATTGAAAAACAAAAACAATGATGTTAGATTTTTTCTTAGATTTTAACTTTTTGCTGAAATCTGATCATCAAAAGTATGTTATACAGAGGTTATCACAAGACCAGAGGTATGAATCTACAACTGAAATACCCTTTCTGAATTTATCTTAATTATTCAAATTAATTAGATTTGCAATGACCATGCTTAATACTTCCTTCCAAAAATACTGTACACATTATTAGTCTGATAGGATTTTTTGTGTTTTTAAGGTTACTTATGAAATGCACAAGGAGAGTTTGTCGAGAATGTATGAAGAGTACCAGAGCAGAGATGAAAACACAAGGCAAGCTTCAAGCATTCGTACCATCTCTGAAGTCAGCAATGTACAAGAAACCACGGCTAAGAAGGATGTTTTTGAAATTAAGCAGGTCCCACATTCTGAAAATGTTGACAAGCAACCTCAACAAACAGAAGATTATAAGATTGAGCTGCAATCTGAAAGTGATCAGGAGACCAGTACTGTAAAGACAGAGGTACAGAAGTTAAATTTGACACAGCCAGATGAAACAAAAACGCCTGTACCATCTCAAGCTATTGAAACAGGCAATAAAGAAGAAGTAGATAAGATCTCGAAAAAACTCAATAATTCAGAAAATTCCAAAGTGGATCTGATGGAAACAACTGAAGCATGTGTGGAAGGTGAGGAGAATTCAGCTACATCAACTGATGTAACACAAACTTTATTTGAGGAAATTACTTTGGTTTCTTCTGAATCAATCAAAGAGAAAGTAACAAAAGGAAATACTGCAAATGAAGAAAACCGCAATGTTGCAGTGGAACCATGTGATTCAAAAGATGATGAGAGAGCATCTTCAAACAATAGGCAGCATGAGAGCACTTCAAATAGTGGTGAAGAGAACAATGTCCAAGAACTTCAGGCCACTTCTCAAGAGCTAGATGGCAGTACTTTGACTTCTGCATCCAAAGTTGACACAAGCAGATTGGAAGACATTTCAAATCATTGTGCCACTGTATCTCAGGAAGAGATGACCAAAGAGGACCAAGAAATGGCAAAATTGGAAACAGAATTGCATCCTGATTCATTAAAGCAAACAAGCAGTAACACAACTGTAACTGGTGTTCATAACTCTGAAAACCTGGATAAAAATATTCGAACAACTGGCGAAAAGTCAAGAGAATTGAGAGTTCCATCTGTGAAAGAAATGGCTAGATTGGATGCATCTAATGTTGCAACGGATACGGAAAGGCTGGAACTTCGATCAAGTATAAGTCAAGATTCTGCAAACTTATCAAAGTCTTCCACTCAGGTAATAACATTCTTATTAGTGGATAGAATTATAACTTTATTTTACCATACATGATTGGAAAAGGTTAATACCTTCTTTGTCCATTTTAATGAGTTTAAGAGCATGGGGAATGGAATAAATTTCTTGTTTATGTTTGTGCTAAAATGATCTTGCCTTAAATGTTCTATGATTTGAAGAGATTTTCTTTTGCTGATTTCAAAAATGTGGTTTGAACTTAAGCCATATCTTGTGTTATTTGCAGAGGTTATTTGTTGTTATATCTTGGAGCTGAATAGAGCTGACAGTTGGTGGATCTTGTAGGGAACTGTAACTAATTTGTAGCTGAGCTTGTTTTGGATTTCTGCATTTTCTTGGCCAGATGTGAATGTCCAAAATAAATTTGAGATTAAATGCCTGACATACAAATCAGAGGTGGGAGGTGCATGGACAGCAAGCAGTTAAATGAGTTATTTTGCTTTATTGTAAAACTTGAAATTATTTCTGACTTTTACAATATAACTACATTTGTTAGTAAAATTTATTTTAAAACTTTATTTAGATCTATTTGAATAGTTTATAACTGAAATATAATCTCCCTTATTTTGTATTCAATTTGTATCCAAAGGCCATCAATGTAAATTAAGATTTTTAAAAAATCTATTGAACAGATATTTTCTTCCCAAGAATGCTGTTTTGACAATAACTCATTTAAACTTTTCCTTTGGTAAAATGTGTTGGAGAGAATTGAAAAATAATAATTTTGTTTAATGTGCTGACCAAGAGCATTTTAATAGCTATCCATTATTCATCTTTTAAGTCCATTTGTATTATTTTATAGTTTTAATTGTAGCTCATGAAAGTTGCTATACATAATGTCTGGAGAAATAGTTTTGAATATGATGTAAAATAAAAATGCCAATGTTAGTTATCCTCCCTTTTCTTTTATATATGTTATACACACAGTGTAGCATGTTACCGGATGTAAACAGCGTCTTCATTGTTGAGGTCTTTCATGGCTTGGTTCAGCATCATGCTGAAGAAGATTGAAAAGAGGGTTGGTGCGAGAACACAGCCTTGCTTCACGCCATTGTTAATGGAGAAGGGTTCAGAGAGCTCATTGCTGTATCTGACTCGACCTTGTTGGTTTTCGTGCAGTTGGATAACCATGTTGAGGAACTTTGGGGGGCATCTGATGCACTCTAGTATTTGCCAAAGCCCTTTCCTGCTCACGGTGTCGAAGGCTTTGGTGAGGTCAACAAAGGTGATGTAGAGTCCTTTGTTTTGTTCTCTGCACTTTTCTTGGAGCTGTCTGAGGGCAAAGACCATGTCAGTAGTTCCTCTGTTTGCGCGAAAGCCGCACTGTGATTCTGGGAGAATATTCTCGGCGACATTAGGTATTATTCTATTTAGGAGAATCCTAGCGAAGATTTTGCCTGCAATGGAGAGCAGCGTGATTCCCCATGTAGTTTGAGCAGTCTGATTTCTCGCCTTTGTTTTTGTACAGGGTGATGATGATGGCATCACGAAGGTCCTGAGGCAGTTTTCCTTGGTCCCAACAAAGCTTGAAAAACTCATGCAGTTTGACATGCAGAGTTTTGCCGCCAGCCTTCCAGACCTCTGGGGGGGATTCCATCCATACCTGCTGCTTTGCCACTTTTCAGTTGTTCAATTGCCTTATATGTCTCATACCGGGTGAGGACCTCATCCAGCTCTAGCCTTAGGGGCTGTTGAGGGAGCTGGAGCAGGGCGGAATCTTGGACTGAGCGGTTGGCACTGAAAAGAGATTGGAAGTGTTCTGACCATCGGTTGAGGATGGAGATCTTGTCGCTGAGGAGGACTTTGCCGTCTGAGCTGCGCAGCGGGCTTTGGACTTGGGGTGAGGGGCCGTACACAGCCTTTAGAGCCTCATAGAAACCGCTGAAGTCGCCAATGTCCGCGCTAAGCTGGGTTCGCTTGGCAAGGCTAGTCCACCACTCATTTTGTATCTCCCGGAGTTTGCGCTGAAGATGGCTGCATGCGCGACGGAAGGCTTGTTTCTTCTCTGGACAGGACGGCTTTGTAAGGTGAGCCTGGTGGGCAGCGCGCTTCTTTGCCAGCAGCTCCTGGATTTCCTGGCTGTTATCGTCAAACCAGTCCTTGTTTTTCCTGGAGGAGAAGCCCAGTACCTCTTCAGTGGATTGCAGTATGGTAGCCTTCAGCTGATCCCAGAGGGTTTCAGGGGATGAGTCCGTGAGGCGGATTGCATCGTCGAGCTTTGCTTTGAGGTTTGCCTGGAAGTTTTCTCTCACTTCGTCTGACTGCAGGTTTCCAACATTGAACCTCTTTCTGGGGGGTTACTGTTCCTGGGCTTTGGCTTGAAGTGAAGGTTGAGCTTGCAGCGAACCAGCTGGTGGTCAGTGTGGCATTCCGCGCTGGGCATGACCCTGGTGTGGAGCACATCTCGTTTGTCTCTTTCTCGCACCAGGACGTAGTCCAGGAGGTGCCAGTGTTTGGATCGGGCATGCATCCTGGTAGTCTTCAGGCTGTCCCTCTGCTGAAAAAGGGTGTTTGTAATGACAAGCCGCTGTTCTGCGCAGAGCTCCAACAGGAGGCGCCCATTGTCGTTGCACTTGCCGACACCATGCTTGCCCAGGATTCCTGGCCAGGTTTCTGAGTCTTTGCCGACGCGAGCGTTGAAGTCGCCAAGGATGACCACCTTGTTGGCTGTAGGGGTGCGTTGAATGAGGTTGCGCAGGTCATTGTAGAACTTGTCCTTTTCTACTGGTTCTGCCTGGAGGGTTGGAGCATAGACACTGATGAGGGTGATGCGATGCTTGTTTTGAAGGGGGAGTCGCATGGACATGATCCGATCTGAGGCGCCTGCAAGCTCACACCAAGACACAAGAGAAACTTGTCCGTGAACTACTCTTCGCAGACGATGCTGCTTTAGTTGCCCATTCAGAGCCAGCTCTTCAGCGCTTGACGTCCTGTTTTGCGGAAACTGCCAAAATGTTTGTCCTGGAAGTCAGCCTGAAGAAAACTGAGGTCCTCCATCAGCCAGCTCCCCACCATGACTACCAGCCCCCCACATCTCCATCGGGCACACAAAACTCAAAACGGTCAACCAGTTTACCTATCTCGGCTGCACCATTTCATCAGATGCAAGGATCGACAACGAGATAGACAACAGACTCACCAAGGCAAATAGTGCCTTTGGAAGACTACACAAAAGAGTCTGGAAAAACAACCAACTGAAAAACCTCACAAAGATAAGCGTATACAGAGCCGTTGTCATACCCACACTCCTGTTCGGCTCCGAATCATGGGTCCTCTATCGGCATCACCTACGGCTCCTAGAACGCTTCCATCAGCGTTGTCTCCGCTCCATCCTCAACATTCATTGGAGCGCCTTCATCCCTAACATCGAAGTACTCGAGATGGCAGAGGCCGACAGCATCGAGTCCACGCTGCTGAAGATCCAGCTGCGTTGGGTGGGTCACATCTCCAGAATGGAGGACCATCGCCTTCCCAAGATCGTGTTATATGGTGAGCTCTCCACTGGCCACCGTGACAGAGGTGCACCAAAGAAGAGGTACAAGGACTGCCTAAAGAAATCTCTTGGTGCCTGCCACATTGACCACCGCCAGTGGGCTAATATCGCCTCAAACCGTGCATCTTGGCGCCTCACAGTTCGGCGGGCAGCAACCTCCTTTGAATATGACCACAGAGCCCACCTCACTGACAAAAGACAAAGGAGGAAAAACCCAACACCCAACCCCAACCAACCAATTTTCCCCTGCAACCGCTGCAACCATGTCTGCCTGTCCCGCATTGGACTTGTCAGCCACAAATGAGCCTGCAGCTGACGTGGACATTTACCCCCTCTATAAATCTTTGTCCGCGAAGCCAAGCCAAAGAAGAAAGAAGAAAAAAAAGAATGTAGCATGTTACAATTTTGTCACTTCCAGTTGAAAATGGAGGAGGGTCCTATCTATAATCCCATTAGATATCAGGATGTTATTGCTGTTCATTGTTACAACCATCAAGTTTTTGAATAAAAGTCTCAGTTTTTTGAATGTCCTTATAATCTGTTAATTGTATTGTAGGATTGAATTCTTGCATTTCCAACACCTTTTATTGCAGGAGTACTATGAAGATAAAAATCTTTAAATTGTCAAAAGCTTTGTATTGAAACTTACAGGAATAAAATTATATTACCTTTGCTCTGTACCAACTGTTCTTTCTCAGCAAATCTGTACTCTTAACTCTCCTACTCTCTGTACTATGTGTTGAATGTCGAGCTGGATAGATCTCAAAATAAACATTGTCATTGCATATTGATAAATGAGACAATAAACTTTTAACAAACTATTTGTGAATTGAATCAAAAGAAAAGTTTCTGAAAGTCAGAGAGGATTTAGTAAGACAAAAGAGAGTGGCTATGATGGATTGGTACTCGGCATGTTTCTATCGTGAAAGAAACAATTTTGATAGCAGTGGAGATGTAGAAAGGTGGAAATACTGATGGTTAGAGGGCAAGGAAGTGAGCAAAGTAAGAAAGAGTCGTTGGGGCAACATCAGGCTGAAATGATTGTTCTTAAAGGAAATTCCTATTTTAAAATTTTGGGATAATGTCGAGGGAAGCTGAGCAGGTTTGGGGCATCAAGAGTGGAAGGGCAAAGGAAAAGATCTCCACCACTCTTGTTTTCAAGTTCAACAGTGAATAACAATTGTGCACAGCCAAAAGGACGAAAGAACGTAATTGAAAATAAGCAAAATAACCATGTTAATTGTTAGAACCTTATCCACACATTAGGCTTTAAAATGCATTGATGATTTTCAGCTTTCTGGAGGCTATTCTTTCTATTCTCCAAACAAATTTTATATTACACCTTGATGCTGGAATATTTAGATCAGGGATAAAGTTGTGTAATTCAAAACACATTGAATTGATTAAATTATTTTTGAAATCAATCGGTTTTACAGTTTTAATTTTTAAATAAAGTACAATCGTCCTTGACAAAATGTATGCGCTTCAAGTTTCTCTGAGAATTTATACACACGTATCTCATTATTTCCGAAAATTAAAATCTTTTACTTTCTATCTGTTTCTTATTTTATAAAAAACATTAAATGTTGCTGCACATTCTTTCACGTTGATTTTACACCATTCTTTCTGTATTTCATCCAGCTATCACTATCGGAGCCTGCAAGTCAGCAAGGCCTTTTACCTGATGGACAGAGCCGAGGGTCTAATCTTTCAGCACGCACCACCATGTTTCGTATACCAGAATTTAAATGGTCACCAATGCACCAGCGTTTGCTAAATGATTTGCTGTTCTCCATAGAAACAGATGTACAGATGTGGAGAAGGTGAGTTATTCAAGTTCTTCCCCAAATGTAGTGTATTAAATCTACATGCCATTTAATTTTGCTGAATGTTTTTCGATTAATGATTTTATTATATTGCTTTAATAGTAAATACTTTCTCATTTTTGTAGTTGTTTTATTGAAGGTTTAGTTTCATTACCCATTGTGCATGCAGAGGATGTGAATGAACTGTGAAAAGTAATTCTGTGCTTTCTTTTTCCCCTTTTGCAAAGCCATAGCACAAAAACAGTGATGGATTTTGTTAACAGCAGTGAAAATGTCATCTTTGTCCACAACACCATTCATCTTATCTCTCAGGTGGTAGATAACATCATAATGGCCTGTGGTGGGATTCTCCCACTTCTTTCTGCAGCCACATCTACTGCAGTGAGTCTGAAATATTTTGTTTAAAAAGTGAATATCTTATTGCTAAAATGAAGAGGCTTTGTTTTTCTACTTGTAAATTTTAATAATTTAATTTTAAGCAGTAATTGACTTTGGTGCTTTACCAATCAAGTTTATTGATTCAAACTTTGCAGCTTTACAGATTTTTAAAAATCAGTGTTCAGAAAAATCCCATTAGACCAGCAGCACCATTAAGAGTGATTTGATATATCTGAGTGTTTGAGGTAAAATGCGCATTGTAGTGAAGCATTGCTCAATATTGTTATCAAGATCTTGTTTTGTGGTATTGTAGTTCTGCTGGGATCAAACATTGTATTCAAGGCCAAGATCTGGAAATTTAAGTTCAATTACTAAACAACTTATTGATTACAATTACACAGCCCTACCCCAGAGAAGAAGATAATTGATGCTGAATTTATTCTAGTTTGTGAATAGCTGGAGCCCAATCATTGACTCACTCCCCCTCCCCACCCCCCCCCCCCCCCACCCCCATCATCCCAAGAGGATCCTATTTATTCTTGTTCCTTGTTTATTGACTGGCAAACTGTTTTTGATCCATACCGTGCCTTACCCCAATATCTTGTGATTTTATTTTGTATGTATCTGATTTTATTAAAGACCTTCTGAAAATACAAATTCAGGTATCCCCCACTTTTCGAAAGTTAATTTTACGCCACTTCACTTTTACAAAAGACCTACATTAGTACCTTTTCGTGCTAACCAAAAAAAATGCGGAGAGGATTTTTGCTTTTACGAAAAAAGGGCGAAAAGCGAAACTAGCATTCAGCAGGTTGTCAGGAGAGCGCAGGGTGGGGCAGTAGGATCAGTGTGTGGACATGGCGGGCTGTTGGGAGAGTGGGGGGCAGTGGGTTCAGTGTGGGGACTAAGAACGGCCTGTTGGCAGAGCTCGGGGCAGTGGGTCTTCAAACACTCAAACATTTTTCCCATATAAATTAATGGCAATTCCTTCTTCGCTTTATGCCATTTTGGTTTCATAGGAACACTCTACTTTCAGATAGCAGGGGATACCCATTTACCATCCACTGGTTCTCCCTTATTCTACCAGTTGCATCCTGAAGTAAAATTCAGCACTTTTGTCAAAAATGGTTTCTATTTCATAAATCTAACTTGAAGTGATTTAATGTTCCTATTGTTTTTTGACACGTGATCAGATCCTTTATAATAAACTAGCATTTTCCCAACTGATTATGATCGACCAACTCCTCTGTAGCCACCAAGGCTAATATCTCCTTTTTAATGATGAGGGTGGCATAAAATTAAGTGGGAATCCATATGAAAAACAAGAACTAGTGCAGGCCATGATGCAATGGAAGAGGGATAAAGAACCATGCAAGATGATTGGGAGGTGCAAATTACAAAATAGAACATATAATCAAAAAATGTTTTTCTGTTGCATTCTGGGCTGACGCCCTTCATATAGATAATGATGCTCGTTGTAAATGACAGATGATGTGTCAATACTTTGTCATTGTATTTGCAAATGATGAATAGCATGGTAGGTATTTCGTGAAAACAGTTATTCAATAAAAGGTGGGAACTTGTTAAACTTATCCCAAAGTTTTGAAATGAAAATAATGGAAATGAATATTAAGGCCCAAAAGAGTGACAAATCCCCAGGAAGAGGTGTTTTCTAATCCAAGAATTTAAAGTAAATTGGTGAGAGCTAACAATGATCTGACAAAAATCTCTTAATCTTTGGTATATTCCTTTATTTTGAAAAATTATGTGTGCAACTTAGCATAAATGAAAATTAATTGCAATTTCAGGGTTAGAATACATTTTTTATACTGTGGAATTGTATAAGTAAATAAAGTCACTCATGGGTTAAATGAGAATAATCTTTTGGACTTGTTCCTAGTTGCTGTGTGGTTGGTATTCAGTTTGAACAATGGTTTTGTCTAGTCAGTGATGTAATAGATATCTTTAATTTGTATTCACTTGTAATAATTTAAAATAAAATCTCCGCAGCATGAATTGGAAAACATCGAACCAACTCAAGGTCTATCATTCGAAACCTCCGTAACCTTTCTTCAGAGACTAATAGGTCTTGTGGATGTGCTAATTTTTGCCAGCTCCCTCAGCTTCACTGAAATAGAAGCTGAAAAGAACATGTCTTCTGGGGGAATATTAAGGCAGTGTCTTCGACTGGGTGAGTATACTATGCACTATAATCTGATGCTTTGTGGTTCACATATTACATCTTATCCATTTAGAATTAGGTTCTCAGAGTTTTGCTTGTTTATTCTGAGCTGATGTAGATTACACTAACTGATTTTTAAATTTAAATTTAGACATACAGCATGGCAACAGGTCCTTCCAGCCTATGCTGCCCAGATACCCCAATTAACCTGCAATCCTATACGTGTTGAAAGGTGGGAGAAACTGGAGCAAAAGGTGGGAGAAACTGGAGCACCCAGAAGAAACCCATACAGAAATGGGGAGAACGTGCAAACTCATTACAGAGAGTGCTGGATTCAAATCTGGGTCGCTGGTGCTGCAATAGTGTTCGCAAACTGTACACTAACCATGCCACCCCTACGCTAACTGTTTATTTTTGAAACACATTTTCACATAAATTTGAAAAAATTAACCCAATACTTAAATTTATAAATTTAATACTGTACGTGCTACAATAATACTCGACCTTTTTGGACACTTTTGAGGGATTCAGCATTCGGCTTACCTGATGATGATTGCCACTCTCCCTTTTAGCTTGCTGATGCTCTAGTTCCCACATTCTCTTTCAACTTGCCAGGGCCCTGGTTCATGTGCTCTCAAGCAGCTGGCTGGGGTCCTGATTCCAACATTCCCTTTTAATATCATTCATTCATCTGAAACTCCGCCAGTCTCCCAAAGCTCTGAACATTCCAGATTGTTCAGAAGATTTACAAAAGTAATTACAAAATAATGTTTATAAATTATAATTTTACTTAAGTGGAAGGCTGCTGTTCCCCCCCCCCCTACTCATGATCAGTGGTTGGGTGACATCACGTCTTGTTTGAATGTGGCAAAGATTGATTATTCAGGTAATAATTCAGATGTAAGATTTCATACGTCATAGGGGTCATTTATGACTCACTTTCTTTCTTTATAATTTCACTTCAATGTAATGAAATTGTTTTACTGGTATATTTTCCATTTCATATTATTTTTCTGCCTTTGTCTTTCTTTTATTAGTAATCCTATATAGCATCTGGCAACGGGGGTTTTGAGTTTTTCTCCTTTTTATTATTTTTTCCTGGCTTTTTTATTTGTTTTTTTTTCGCCTTTTTTCTCTTTCTTTGATTTTTCTTTAAACTTTTTGTTATTAGCTCTTTTTTAATATAGAAAATATATAGTACTTAGAATACAAATTAAGGAGATGATATACAACTTATGTATGTTTTTGATATATTGAATGTTTTATTAATTTTGTGCAACTATCCTGATCATTTTATTGAATTGTGTTATTTGTATAAGTTCTTTATTAAAATCAATAAAAATATTTTAAAAAGAAAAATTATAATGATTAGGAATGTAGGAATATTTATATATTTCACATTATTTTCACATTGCACTCTTATGTTAATGTTGAATAACCACAATTTCTGTAAAAAATGGAGAAGGATACAAGCATGACAAAAACTGGGGCAATGGACTGAAGAAAAACTGAATGGACAGTATTTTGCTGATGATGGTTTAGGACAGCAGTGGAAAACAAGTTAAAGGTTTCTCAATAGTCCAAAAAGAAAATATAATTTTAAAACAATAGCATAGCACATGAGAAGAATTGAATGAATGAAGATGAGGAAGAAATTGAAGGCTCGGTCTGAGGCATGTGTTGACCATATGGACAGCCTTGAGTGGATATAACATGTGAGGAAGCACAAACCTTAGGAGAAGTGGAAAAAGAAATTAGAACGTGAATGAAATTACTGGTCAAAATCATGAAATGTCCTGAAAAAAATACAAATAAGAGTTTCATGACTGGAGTAGCTTTTCAAAACTTTGCAGAAGATGAATGCACAGGCAGCTTTTTTAACATAGGAGAGGTAAAAAATTTTTTAAAAATTGTTATTTGCTTGGTGGACTGATCAAGTGGATATGACATAAGGAAGTTAAGATTAGATGGGATGTAACAACATTGAAAAGTAGAGAACAAAGTGATCAAACTTGGTGGATAAAAATTCCCACCTGGATGAATAGAGCTGATTGTTGTAATAAAACCTAAATTAGAGAGATTATGTATACTTTTGTCAGTTTATTGATAGCATCAGAGAATTTGTGCCTTTTGTACTTGTATTTAAGAATAAATAATATACAGATTTGGCATAATTTAAGAACAGAAGTGTAGAAAAATAGACTGTTAAAGGAGAAATTAAAAGAATGGGATTTGTGTTCCAGCTTGTCTCTGACTTTTGAGTCCTGGTGTGTGGGCACAAAAGTCTGAGACAAGATGATTGGCTGACAATTTTGTGCTGAATCAGCAACTAGCGGTAAGTACATTTGATGCATAAATCAAATGTTTTAACGTGTGCGAAGCAGCAAAACTATAGTTCCTCAAGATACAATTAACACCCTGAAATCAAATGGAATTCAGAAGGAAGTTGTTTGCCACCAGAGAAAGGTAAAAGAAAGTAAAAGTAGAGCGGTGTGGTTAGTGTAACACCATTACTGCGCCAGTGACCTGGGTTTGAATCTGACGCTGTCTGTTCTTCCCGTGAAAATGCACTTCCGGTATCTACTATCCCCATTGGTCTGGATTTTGATTTGTGATTCTAAAGATAACTTGAATAAATTATCCAATGAGTTGAATTAAAAAGTGGCTCACATTAACCTGTTCTGTTTTTGAGAGCTAGAACATTTCTTGAATAAGAGATACAAATGAAATTTAAAAAAAAAATCCAGGTAATATAATTGTGTAGATCTGTGTGGATCATTTCCTATAAATGTGTGCTCTACTGATGTATCATGGGGAAGACTAGCACAGTTAACCCAAGAATAAATCCACAGGAGACTGATAGTTTTGAAACTGCTTTGTATATTTTCTTGAAACTCAGGAATCAGCGAGAGCATCCTGTTGGAAAGGATCTACTACATATGCTTTCAAAGCTCTTAAATTTTGTTCTCAAGTTCTTTGTATGTTTCTAGAATCTGACCATTAGTACTTGATTCCTTATTTCTCTCACACATGTCTATGATATGATTGTTGTATGAGGATTAAACTAATTGAAAGGTTGAGAATAACCTTCTCTGGAAATTTAACCAACATGTTCTAATGGACAGTGGAATGATGGATTTAATAGAGATACATGTAAGGTGACTTTAAAGATTTAATTGAAAGTTTGGTGAATTTAACTCACCATAAGTATACAAATTTAAGATGGGGTTTTGGATGATGGCAAGAGGGCAGAAAGTGGTCTGCTGCAGGATTTAAAATAATTGATTTTACTAGGAGTAATAATCATCATTCTAGGTTATTATAATAAATTGTAACTTTTTTGGTTGCACAATAATGACTTTTCTCCAGATTTTTGAGATTCCTATTTAAAGAAAATATTTTGCCGGTTCATTTGTGTATAAAGTAATTTTGTTTTTTCTTCCCAATGGCAGTGTGTGCTGTGGCTGTCAGAAACTGTTTGGAAATTCAGCAATTATGCCGTTTAAAGTGTGGTGCTGATGGCACAAAGACTCAAAAGACAATGCAAAGTCTTCTTGGAAGTGGAAAGTTAGCAGCCAAGGCAAGTTGTGTGTGTGTGTGTGTGTGTGTGTGTGTGTGTGAGTCGTGAAGAAAATTTCAAAAATGTGATTACTTGCTGAAGAATAATATTACAAGTATATCTTAATTGCAGTACAATTTTAGATGGTAAAAGGAAAGTTATACTCAGCATAATTCTAAGATCCCCTGACTTTTCAGAGGTTTAAACTTGTTCCATACCCTAGATAGTTTTAATGAAAGTTAATTGACTGTGATTTCTGGCTCCAGATAGACCAGAGTGATCCCTGGGATGCCAGGTATTGTTATATGAACAGAGACTAAGTTAGCTAGTGCTGTATTTTCTTGAGTTTGTAAGAATGAGAAATGATCTCTTTGAAATGTATAAACTTCCTGTGTGGCTTGACAATTTAGATTTAGATTTGATGATTCCCCTGAATGCGGTGTATAGTACCAGGGTTACAGTCTGAAAATAAGAGGTCAACCATTCAGGATTCTTAAACCAGAGGGTGATGAATGTTTGGAATTCTCTAGAACGGTTCAATCGATTCAAAACAAAGATGAATAATTTTTGAATTAGGGGGAATCAAGGGATATTGACACTGAGTTACAAGGTCAGCTCAGATCTTATTGAAGTGAAAAACAGGATGAATGTCTGAATGTCCTAATCCACCTTCTATTCCTTATGTTTTAAATGGTAATATTGGTAGAGTAAAAAAGTGTGAGGGACCCGAGTTCTGGAAATCTGTTGTAGCTTTCTACTTCCCCAGAAAGAAGAGGTTTGGTTGACGATAAATACGCAGAGCAAAATTTAATGTGTGATTCAAGTAGATTAATAACAGTATGCTAGTTTCTGTCCCTGTGTTTATTCCACATCAAATTCTGATCCACATGTAATATATAAATAAATTGGACTCCAATAAGCGTCATCTACATGTATATGTAATCTCCAGCTAAAATAAAGAGCAGCTTGTGTAATTTATGAAACTTATTTGGATTTAAGGCATTAATGGATTTGAGGCTCAATAAACTGGAATCGAGTAAACAAAGAGAAGCTGGAGGAACTTGACAGATTAGATAGCATCTTGGAGAGAAATAAATAGTCAATCCTTTGGGTTGGGAGCCTTTATTGAGACTCTTTAATCTAGATTTAATAAAGGGTTCCTACCAAAAATGTGGATTGTCTATTTCTCTCCATCGATGCTACCAGACTGTCAAGGCCCTCTAACTTCTTTTCGTTTGCAGTTGATGATGTCAAACATGAGGATGAAACTTGGTTGATATGTAGCTATGATTTGAACTCTTGAAAACAAAATTATTGATTGGAAGTTATTGGTTTTGATCCAAAAGTGTGAAGTTGTTGGATTAAATGCAACTTGTTTTGCTAAATTGGTAAGTTTGATTTGTAACTTGATTTAAGTCATTCTTAGTTGCTTAAATTAATTTTCTGGGGCAGAGTGAGGGATGTCAAAATGTTACTCCTACACATTGCTTTGAGTTATTTACCAAACTTGTGCCATGAATAGAAAGGTTGTTGGTTTAATAGACTGTTCCATCTAAGTTGTAACTGAAAAAAAGGGGAGGAAATTAAAAGAAAAAAAATATAAAAATTTTTGTGGTAAATTTGATACACAGAATCTTTGAAAGATCAATAATTTTTAATCTCTCTTGTTCTTTTGCTTGGACTATGTGTTTTTTGAGAACTTTTTTGTATTTTTTAAGAGCACTATGAATACTGTTACGGGCGGTATTTCACAGCTGAGAGATCTTGAACGCTTGCTGCAAGATATGGATATTAATCGTCTTCGAGCTGTTGTGTTCAGAGATGTTGTAAGTTTTGCATTGTCGTTTATATTTATTTTTAATTTGTCATTTCAGTTCAAGGATCAAGAGCAGTAATCTATTATGAATTGGTGGCTTGTTTTCATAAATTGCTTTGATGGCCCATTAAAAATCAAGTCTTGGTTGTAAATTTGATGGGAAACTGCTGTATTTACCCTCACCAATAATTCACCTGGTATATTCATCAACATTTTGTGTTATGTACATGTCCACATGTATGGTGTCACTTGAGATTTCAGATTTATTGAGATGCCTGGAGAGCTACAATTTGCAAAAGGGAAGGAAAAATCAAAGATAGAGGCAAGTGGTAATAATAACAGCAAATATAGAACTCGTTTTTCTCAATGTCCAAGTGCAGAGCACCTGTTCTCTTTCAGCAACAACTATCTTTTAAAAAAAAAATTATTTGTTTGCATTATTACAGGAAAAAAATGAATAAAACATTAATCAAATGTCCAAAGCCAATGATACAGAAAAATACTTTTATATTTTTCTCCCCATCCCCCCCCACCCAAAAGTAAGAAAAGAAAGAAACATCTACCATTTAATATACAATAATATTAGCATAGACAATCATTAATTGTTATTAAAAATTACTAATCAAGAGGAGTGGATAAGATAGATGTATGGTTTACAAATACTATAAAAATTTTCAACTCGATTCCTTAAACTATACGCAACTTTTTCCAAAGGTCTACAATTTTGCCTTTCATTGTACCATCTAGTTAATAACACTTCTCCATCATCTTTCCATGATATCGCAAAACATTTCTTTGCAGTTGTTAATTCAATACTTAAAAAATTTTTCTTGGTATTTGTCCAATTTCAATTTTATATCCTTTTCATAAATATCTCCAAGTAAAAATATTCTTGGATCCTTTAGAATCTTTATCTTCATAATTTGCCCTAATAATAAACTTAGTTCATTCCCAAACCTTTCCACTTTTTCACAAGACTACACTGAATGCAACAACTATCTTGAATTTCTGGGTACATGTCATTTCAACTTCCATCTCCATTCCCACACCAACCTGCCTGTCCTCGGCTTTCTCCATTGCCATAGTAATACATACAGGTACACGATCCTTTATCCGGACATCTAAAATCCAGAAAGCTCCAAAATCTGGCAAGTGGGGACCGGCGGTTGGGGGAGGCAGCCGAGGGACTGGAAGTAGGCAGCACAATTCGGATGGGGTTTCCGAAATCTGGAAAAATCTGAAATTCGGAACACACTGGCCCCTCCCCCCAAGGGTTCCGGATGAAGGATCGTGTAGATGAATAACATCATATTCCATTTGGGTAACCTACAAATCACTGGTACGAGCATTGAATTTTCCAGTTTTGGACACTCTCACTCATGTGTTTCTTTCCCACTCCAACCATTCCACTGAAGTCTTGTTTCCATTTGTTTACCTTCTCTATTACTCTGCACCTCCTCCCCTCACATTATCTTGATAGCTAGATTTGTTGTCCTCCCCACTTGATTACATTTTCCCATTCCTTGGACACCTATCTATCTGGTTTTACTCTTTTTTTTGGTCCATCATTCCCATTCCCCGCCCACTTAAATTTTTCCTTCTGTTAATTATTTTGAAATTTCTTCACCTTATCCATTTTTATTACTCACCCACCTGCACCTGCCTTAAAATTTCCCCTCAGCCTCCATCACTTGGCTCCATCTGCCCCTCATCCCCCATTTTATCTCATTTCACTTGTCACCTACCTGTCTGTCTCACTTCTTCCTCTCATTTCTTTGTACTGGCTATTTTCCCTCTACACATTCTGTCATGAAGCAGGATTTAGACCTGAAACGTCGACCATTCCTTTCTCTCCATGGATGCTACTTGTTTAAAATAGATGCATGCAAAAATTCACCTATATGTATGACTGTCCACACCACACCCCATCTTATAGAAATCACTGCCATTTCTGCCTTGGTGCAAACAAATCTCACGACAATGCATTGTAATTTCCTTTTTCACCTGAATCTTCAGATATTCCCTTGTACCATGATTTCTGTTGAGTCTTTTGGAAAATAGAATCACTGTTTATTTGTACCCATTCTCCAGATCCAGCCACAGAATAATAATACACATTTATGGCTATAAAATATTAAAATGCCCCAAGGTTCTTCAGAGGTTTGATGCTGGGGCCCATAAAAGGGGAAGATGAATGATCAAAATTATGGACATACAGATAAATTTAAGTGACTTAATTGAGGAAAGAGAGACAACAGTTGAGAAGTTTACGATGGGGATTAAAATGCTAAGGTCTTGGCAGGCAAAGTATGGCAACCCACAAAAACTTTTTGATAGCCTCCTTTTTCCAAGCTGCCCAATTGTTTTAGATTTTGCAGCCTGTTCACTGGCATTTGGGTATTAGAATAATAAATATGGGACTTCCTCAATCCACCACCAAGTATGGTAGTCTTTAATTGCTGAAAGACAGATGGCACTGCATGTGTCTACTAAGCCTTGCTGAGATTCATTTCTGCCTCCTGGATCTTGTGCTGGCTTAAACCCGTGCTAGATGTGAAAGCCCATTGTTTTGATTTGAATGTAAAGGGGACGTTAAGTGACGTTTTAGTGGTTTTTAAAAAAAGTTTTTAATTAATAAATTTAGGTCTTTAATTATTTAAATTTTTAAAAAAATTCATTTTGATAGAAAATTAAATAAAAATACCAAACGACCAACAGTTGTCAAATCTAGGACAAGGATTTAGCATCTGTCAGGAACATTTGAGAGATGGAATTCCTCATTGTGTCATTATGGATTATGCATTTGGAGTTTTGGAGGTTTGAGCTTGAAAATTGATCATTCAAATGCTACTGGATGTGTATGGCATAGAACCTCTAGTTTAATCAGTGGGTTTTGGCTCAATATCATCTTAGTGGCTGTTGTTGAGTGTAATAACATTCCTGTCTCTTTGGACATTGTGCTGAATTAAGCCTCTGTTGTTTTAATAGATTTAAAGTTTGAAAATTGAATTCAAATATTTTGACTGAAATATTTAAGTACTATCATTGATTTTAAACGTTATGCAAATATTTGTTTTTAATGGTAAAATCCCCATTATCTGGCACCTACAGGGATCACAAATGTCAGAAATGTGAATTTTCTGATTGACTGAGCTACACTCTTACAATGTCTAACTTGTACACCTGCATTAAGAATACCTGTTCAAAAGACAGTGCAAAATGTAAAGTCGTTTGAATTAGTATTATACTCTTTAATTTTGTTAAGTTCACTTTAATCAAGTAATTCCCGTAACTTACAAATTTAAATCTAAATTCATATCCTGGTCGCTGGCATTTTAATAGTGTAGCGCTAACCGCTGCTGTCATAATTAATCCCCCTCCCCCAAGTTTGCAGATAAAACCTTATTAATATACCTAATACTAATAAAGATATAGACTCGTACTTGGCAGGGATAGAGAGACAGTTTAGGAGAGTCACCTCAATGGTGTCCTGGTATCCCAGTCAGACACTCAGTGCAACCTGATTCACCTCCACGCAAGGACCCCGTCAGGCCCTCTCCGTACTTTTCTTTAAATTCAAGCCCATTTTGTGAGTGCTGTAACAGTGTTGTGCATCGTCATAATTAACCCCCCCCCCCCCACAAGTTTATAGTTAAAGCCTAATTAATATACTTAATAATTTCCTAATAAAGATAAAGACTTGCCAGGCAGGGAGGGAGACACTAGGAGAGATACTCGAGCACTTCAGCCTGGGCACCGCCATTTTATTCAAACACAACTTTATTGAAACTTTATTCAAATAGCTGCTGTGGGTGGCACATGACCAGGATGCTCCACTGGCTGATTATTTGCTCCCAAGGGGTTTTGTGTTGCTTTGGAGAGCATTTTCTGTGTTAAACTTTATTGATTTTTAAATATTTATTTATTTCCTCAATTTTTTTTGCCATTTGTTTGAGTTTCCCGTCAATTGAATGCTGGATAATGGGGAATCACTTTAGTTTTATGTGATATGCTGTGTAAATTCCCTTGCAATTTGTATTGAAGAGACTTAAACATAAACAAACAGTATCGATTTATTTTTCAGGAGGACAGCAAACAGGCTCAATTTCTAGCATTGGCTGTGGTGTACTTCATCTCTGTATTGATGGTATCAAAATATCGAGAAATCTTGGAACCCCAGAAAGAAAGAAAGTTGTCTCGTAGTCAGTCTTTCAAAAGTACTGACAATGTAAATGGGGCAGCGACGAGCACAGGTTAGACTTGTAAATGCACCTTTGTCACCTTCCTAGCCTCTGGATAATTTCAAATTGTTGCTGTTGATTTGAACCATATCTTATATTTGATATTTCGGGAATTTGGGAGATCTTCATGTTCAAAGAGAGCCAAATTGATGTATGTTTTTTGTTCTTTGGGTCACAGTAATGGTCAAGCAGACTCGGGATTTGCAGCCAAGCAGGCTTGCATTGCATCCATTCATAGATGGCACCCTTACATAATTGCTTGAGAGACTGGCAGGGTATGAGCTTGTTAGGAGATTGTGCTGTAGGCCTTGTCAGGCTTGCATTGCATCCATTCATAGATGGCACCCTTACATAATTGTTTGAGAGACTGGCAGGGTATGAGCTTGCTAGAAGATTGTCCTGTAGGCCTTGTCAGGCTTGCATTGCATCCATTCATAGATGGCACCCTTACATAATTGCTTGAGAGACTGGCAGGGTATGAGCTTGCTAGGAGATTGTGCTGTAGGCCTTGTCAGTCTCTCGAACCCTCTTGTATGCAAGTTGAGTGAGTGGGAGTTTGGGTAACGTGCACACTTCATGATTTCAAGCAGTGTGTGAGGTGGGATAGGAAAATACTTGCTTGCTACTTTCTCCTTTTTCACTGCTGAGATTTTTCCTTCCTAATTTCCCCTGTGCATTGTGGATATGTAAGTGAAGCATTTCAGTTGACTAAAATGTGTTCCAATGTCCTCACCATGTTGCGAGAGAGGGTTTAAAAATCTTTGTACTTGGAATGTAAAACTACAGGGGTACATTGAAATAAAATACTTTAAATTTAAAAAATCAAATCAAATCATACTCTGAATGTTTTAATCTGAAAACTCTGAGATGTTACTGAGACCTAAAATTGATGGAACTAATCCTCGAATCAATAAAGTAAAATATCCATTGCATGCAGCAAAGATCCAATGCAATAATGCAACCAAGGTCAAATTTAATTTGAAGTAGTTCTTTAAAGTTGCAATCAAAACAAGGAATCGAGCTATGAAAATAATCCGGGTATAATTAAATTATAATTCTGCTTTGAACTAAGAATAAAGGTCCCGATAATTGTTGCAGAATAACACGTTAACCTCAATTTATGTAGAGGTAGGTAAAGATTGTAAGAGCCCAGTTGTGCAACCAGCAATGTTGGAGTTTCCAGTGCTCCATCTGTTAGCCTGCCAGTAGACCATTTTACAGAAGAACCAGGGAGCAAATTTAGTAGCAAGGACCTGTGGACCCATTGGATGGTCATAGGGGATATTTTGTGCTGAGGTAACAATTCATCTTGGAGTCTGCTAATCCACATAAAACTACTTGACAGCAATTGGTTGAGGGAACTGGAGATGAGAATTGTGGATGGTTGTGGGATAAATAGTTTGTTTATTAATTCTGTCTCAAAGAACACCTAGTCATGATTATGACAGTGAACCTATCTTGGTTCTAAAGCAGGCATTTCTAAGCTTATCTGGATCACTCATGGCTGTCGAATTTTCTCTGCCATGTTATTACTATTGAGGAGTGAGCAATGCACAACTTCCCCTGAAATAAATGTTGCATTGCACTACCAGGCCATGACAATTGAACATTGTCTCTGGAATTGGCCCTGCATGGCTAGCAGTTCATTGTATCCAGGGCCTTAATCATTGCTGTGAATATTACTGCACCAGGAATACACTGAGAGTTTTAACTTTCCTCCAGTGCTGCATGTCAATGGTAGGGGGATGGAAGAGGGGTTGGGGGGGGGTGGGGGGGGGGAGTACACATGGGCAAAAATCTAGGCCATATTAAAAATTGCATGTTTTTGATCTAACTAAAATTATTTTTTCTTCAGATGGAAAAGATTCATCAGGTTTTGCAGCTCCGACGGCAAATGATGATGCATCAAATGCACCCATTCGAAGAGACTCTGGTATTGGAGAAGAACAGGTTTTAAATACAGTTACTGATTTAGGAACTAGTAAACCTGAGATTGTCAGCACTGGTCCAGATGCAATGAGTGAACTTCTGTCAACTCTCTCTTCAGAGGTTAAAAAGTCACATTCACAAGAAATTAAAGATGAAAATGGAAGTAATTCTGAGAATAAAATCACATCTTCTGTGTCATCTGGATCCCAAGGGAAAAATGTCAATGTGAAAGAAATCCTAAGAAGTCTGGTGAATACACCAACAAATACTCTTGAAGTAGATATGGCACTGATAGGGCCATCCTTTTTGGGAGTTATTGGAGATGCAGCAGGAGAACAATCTGTGCAATTTCGTTCTTTTGACAGGTAAATATAGTTATCACACTTTCAAAGGTTTTTATTTACTTTCAAATGAAGATTATTGCATTTGGTTCAGAAATTGAAGCTGGCAAAGTTGTTGCATTGTAGTATTGGATCATTTCATTTCAATAGGGCACGATACATTTCAGAAGTTTTTAATGAGTTCTGACCTACTGGTTGATACAAGAAATGTGCTGTCCTGGTGAAAAGTGGTAGTTAAAATTGCTAGCAGCAGGGCTTCATTCTGGTGTGCTTTCACTACCAACACATTTAAATTCTTCTTCATTTTAATATGTGCATACTTGTTCATGTAGATATAGTTAAAGAAGAATCCAAATTTGGAGGATCAGAATAGCATTAAGTTATGTTCAATTGGGAGAGGGTTCAATACTTGATCTTCAACTATCTCTCAGTACTACAACCAAGTACTTCATTGCTTTTACAAAATCATTTATGCTTTCACAAATTGCCACAAAATGTTCAAAGATTTACATTTTAACAATAGAAGATTATCTAAGAAGCCAGCGTAAAAGCGAGAGAGGGCATACAGGGAAGCAAAAATTTGTGGAAAGATAGAGGATTGGCTATTTTATGAAAACTTGTAGACGATAACTAAAAAACTCATAAGGAGGGAAAAGATAAAGTATGAAAGTCAGCTAGCAAATAATATCAAAGAGGACACAAGAAGCTTTTTCAAATATATGAAGAGTTAAAGAGAGGTTTGAGTAGATATAGGACCCCTAGAAAATAATGTTGGAAGAATAATGGGAGACAAGAAGACGGCAGAGGTACTTAATAGGTATTTTGCATCAGTCTTCACTGTGGAAGATATCGGTGTTGAAGATGTCAAAGGGTATCAAGGAAGCGAAGTGAGCGCAGTTACTATATCAAGGGAGAAGGTGCTCAGAAAGCTGAATGGTCTAAGAGTGGGTTAGTCTCCTAGACCAGATGGATTGCATCCCTGGGTTCTGAAAGAAATAATGGTAGAGATTGTGGAGACATTGGAAATGATCTTTCAGGAATCAATTTATTCTATAAATTGGAATCAATTATTCTATAATCCTGAAGGACTGGTTGAGAAGTTGATTGTCAAGGATGAGGTTACAGAGTACTTTGAGGTGCATGGCAAGATAAGGCAAATCCAGCATGGTTTCCTTGAGGGAAAATCTGGCTTGACAAATCTATTTGAATTTTTTGAAGAAGTGACAAGCAGGCTAAATAAAGGAGATGCTGTGGATGTTGTGTATTTGGATTTTCAGAAGGTCTTTGTCAAGGTGCTGCTCATGACGCAACTAAACAGAGCCCATGGAATAGCAGGAAATGATTTTTCCTATTCAGAGAAATAAGAACCCATGGTATAACAGTGGGTAGAGCATTGGCTGATTGGCAGGAAGCAGAGAATCAGAATACGGGGATCATATTCTGGTAGTCTACCCATTGCTAGAGTTGTTCTACAGGGGTCGGTGTTGGGGCCACTTCTCTTTATGTTGTATGTTAATGATTTGGATTATGGAATGAATGGCTATGTGGCCAAGGTTGCAGATGAATCGAAGGTAGGTAGAGGAAGCAGGGAGTGTTGAGGAAGCAGGGAGGCTGCAGGAGGGCTTGAACAGGTAATGAGAATGAGCAAAAAAGATGGCAAATGAAATACGATGATAGAAAGCATACAATCATGAACTTTGGTAGAAAAAAAATAAATGAGCAGTGTATTTTCTAAATACTCAGATGCAAAGAAACCTGGGAGTCCTTGTGCAGGATAGCCTGAAGGTAAATTTCATGTTGGGTCAAGGCAAATGCAATGCTGGCATTAATTTCAAGAGGAATAGATTACAAGAGCAGGGATGTGATAATGAAGCTTTATAGGGCACCAGTGAGACCTCACTTGGAGTATGGTGAGCAGTTTTGGGGTCCTCATTTAAGAAAGGATGTGCTGATATTCACGAGGGTTCAGAAGAGGTTCACAAGGATGATTCTGTCAATGAAAGGGTTATCATATTAGGAGCGTTTGACTGCTCTTGGTCTATACTCATTGGAATTTAGGAGAATGATGGTGGATCTCATTGAAACATTTCTGATGTTGAAAGGCATGGACAGAGAAGATGTAGAAACGTTACCCATGGTGGTAGAGTCTAGGACAAGAGGGCACAAATTCAGGTTTGAAGGGTGTCTGCTTAGACACAGAAATGCGGAGGAATTTCTTTAGCCAGAGGGTGGTAAATCTGTGGAATTTGTTGCCACAGACGGGTTTGGAGGCCAGGTCATTGGGTGTATTTAAAGCAGAGATTGATAGCTTCTTGATTAGCCAGAGAATCAAAGTTTATGGGGAAAATGCCAGGCAGTGGGGCTGTGGGAAAATTGATCAGCTCATAATTAAATGTCAGGGCAGATTCAAAGGGCTGAATAACCTATTTCTGCTCCTATGCTTTGTGGCCTTATTAATTTTCCTCTCTGAAAATAATTAGCTTGAGAAACAAATAATGAAGAAAAATAGCCCTGCTATAAAGGAATTTATTCACGGAATAAACAAGAAAGACTGCAAATGCTGGAAATCTGAAGAAACATACAAAACGCTGGAGGAGCTCAGCAGGTCAGGCTGCATTCATAAGTAAAACTCAAAAATCTGCAGATACCGTGTTTGAAGTAAAACATTGCGAGAGAAACTCAGCAGGTCAAGCAGTGTCCTTTATACAGCTAAGGTAAAAATACATTTCCGACATTACGGGCTCAAGGTATGGAGGAAAAAAAAATGATTTTTTTTACAGGTGGCATTCATGAAAGGCAATAAATAATCAATATTTCAGCAAGATCCCTTTGTCAGGAATAGCATTAAAAGGCAGAAGCCAGCATAAAGAATAGGGAGGACACAGTTTGGCAGGTGATAAGTGAATAAAGGGGTAAGAAGTAGGGAAAAAAGTAAGAAGGTGGGAGGTGATAGGAAGAAGAGGCATAGAGCTGAGAAAGGTCACATGGATAGGAGGAAAAAAGGAAAGGGTGTGGGGAGCTGGAGGAATGAGGATGTGGATGATAGGCTGGTAAAGAGAAGAAAGGGAATGCTTGAAAGGTGGGGTGGGGGGGTTTGTTTAGGAAAACATGGAGAAGATATCGGAAATTAGATACATTAATGTTGGTTGGTGTTTATCAAGATGGAATACAAGGCGCTGTTCTCTCAATTTGTGATTGGCCTCAATCTGGCAGCACAGTCGGGCGTGTTGGAATAGGAATGGGAAGTGGAATTAAAGTGGCTGGCCCTTGGAAGATCCTGGATGTTGCAATGGACAGTTAATAGAGTAATGTGTTTCTGTTGGCTTTCCACTTCGAAAATATTTTGTGATTATCATCATTTTATCCATTCTGTAGAACCAGCAGAGTGGTTAAACTGATTTTTTAAAGCTGATTTTTGCTTGTCAGTACATTAGCTACTTGTCCCCTTCAACTTGTGTGGATCTATCAATTTGTAAGTGACCAATAATCTTCATTCTATCCTGACGTAACATAGGAAAAAAATAGCATCTATGATCTTATTAATGCATTTGCATTGTGCTCCAAAGGCAATAGGATCAGATCTCTGTTTTCCTTATGTAACTTGGTATTAAACTTTTCTAAACATTGGTGAGCAGTCTGGTTGCTTGATGTAGGAAGAATGTCATTAAGGTGGAATGAGTGCAGAAAGGATTTGAGAAGATGTTACCTGAAGAGCTTGAGTTATAGGAAAAGGCTGAATATGTTGGGGCTTTTCTCTCTGGAGCATAGGAGGCTGAATGGTGACCTTATGAAAGTATATGAAATCTTGACAGGTAAATGTCTTTTTCCACAGGACAGGGCAGGAAAATCTTGAGAGCATAGATTTGTGAGAGGGGAAAGATAGACAATGACATTTGACCAAAAACAAATGATGCTAAATGTGCTATTAGCCCAATTAACCTGACAGGGGAGGGAGTACAGGAAACTGAATAAACTAAATCAGTGTTTCATTTGTGTTAACATTGTATGAATTGTGTTACAACATCGATCAATACCAGGATCTGTATAGCATCAAGAAAGTTTTCATTTTGCTGCTAATTTTCATCCATTGTCTTGGTTTCATATGGTCATCTTCAGTACTTCCTTCCTTTTTTTGACTTTTCCTTTTCAATTTCATGAGATAGGTTAATGGCTAATTTCCATTTCAAATCTATAGACACCTTAACTACGCATTTCAACCCTGGCCTCTCATTTTCTTTTGTTCTATTGTATCTGCTGTGATGGTGACATTTGCCATTACCTGTGATGTGGAGTGTCTTCCTTTATCACAATGTGAATTCCCCTTCACCATAGTGTCTTTCACATCTATTTTCATTTCTGTTTCTCTCACTTAAAGGAGGAATAGGGATCCTCATATCCTCAATTTCTACATTACCAGCATCAACATTCAATGGATCATCATCCATGAGTTCACCAATTTTCAAAGAGATGCCATCACCATCTAGATTGCCTCCTCCCCAGATAACATTTCAAAAGGACTGTTGCCACTTCTTGGTGACTCCCCAGTTCATTCTTTCATTTTCATTAATGTTCACTACTGTTCTGGATGTTGCATTAGGTGTTAGAGCTGCCTTTTTCCTCTCCTCTTCCCATCATCCTGGGACCCAAACACTTCTTCCAAATGAATTCAATGCTCCTTTTATGTGGGACTTCCCTGCAACTGAAACATGCTCATTTTCTAACTTTTCCTGGTTCTGTTTTAGTGCTCTGCAAAGGATGATCAAGAAATTAAGAAGGAAAGGGAAAGCAGAACATGAGAGCTTACTAGTGAGACGTATGAAAATAAACAACAGGACAAATATGGGGTTCCCTCAGTTAAGAAGTGGCAGTGGAACACAATAAATAGTTTCTGCATTTTTGTGTGCAAGAAACCTCAAATAATGCATTAGAATTACTGTAAAAATGAGGGGCCAGTGCAAATTGGGGAAAAAAAGTATTGGTAAAGAATCACTTACTAGGAAGTTAGCAAGCCTGAAAACAGAGTTCCTAAGACCTGACAAAGTTTTGGGAGAGGTAGCCGTGGGGATAATTTTGTGGATGTTCTTGTTATCATCATCATCTAAAATTCAATACATTCTGAAGAGGTTCCCTCTGATTGAAAGGTAACAAATATGATCCCACTCATTTAAAAAAAGTGGGAGAGAAGACAGGAAATTTGGATTTAAAAAAAATTATGTCAAGACAGTAAAGACAGAAAATGCTGGCAATAGCAGGAAAGAAAAACAGAGTTAAGATTTCAGGTTGACGACCCACTGTTGGAACTTGTAAAGAGAGAAAACAGTTTAAAGTTGCAGAGAAGATGGGAAAGAGATGAATGGAACAAAGGGAATATCAGATGAGGTAAAGACAGAGGTTTTTGCGGAAATGATAAAGAAAACCGGATGGTGGTTTGCCTCCCTGGTGCCAAGGTCTGAGATATAACTCCACGTGTCCAAAACATCCTGAAAGGGGAGGATAAGGAACCAGAGGTGGTGGTACATGTTGGTACCAATGACATAGGGAGGAAGTGGTCCTAAAAGATGAATATAGGGAGTTAGGTAGAGAGCTCAGAAGAAGGACCATAAAGGGAGTAATCTCTGGATTACATGATAGTGAGGGCAGAAATAGAATCAGGTGGAGGCTGAATGCGTGGCTGAAGGGGTGGAGTAGAAGTCAGGGATTCAAGTTCTTGGGTAATTGGGACCTGTACCATAAGGATGGGTTACATCTGAATCCCAGAGGGACCAGTTTCCTGGCAGGGGCATTTGCTAGGGCTACCAGGGGGGCTTTAAACTAGTATGGTTGGGGGAAGGGGACCATGTAAGGAAAGACAGCAGAGAGAGGTTTTGTAAGTGAAGGGAAAAGGCTTATTCACAAAATTTGAGGGTGCAACAGCAGTTGATTGAGGAAGAAAGGGATTGGTGCTATGATGGTACCAAGTAATAGTGTGGACGGTAGAGAGGGGGAAAGGCAGAAGGTAAGATGTGGGAAATCTCTGAAATGCATTAACTTCAATGCAAGGAGTGTTGTAAGGAAGGTGGACGTGCTGAAGGTATAGATGGGCACTTGACAGTATGATGTGGTGGTGATTAGTAAGACACGGTTGAAGGAGAGTTGTGACTGGCAGTTAAATATTCCAGGATTTTGATGTTTTAGGTGTGATAGAATTGGAGAGGTAAAGGGGGGGGGGAGGTGTGGAATTACTTGTCAAGGAAGATATTACAGCGGTACTGAGGCGTGATAGATTGGAGGGCTCATCAAGGGAGGCGGTGTGGGTGGAATTAAAAAATAAAAGAGGTGAGGTTATGCTTATAGGGGTGTATTATAGACCACCAAATAGGGAGAGGGAAATAGAAGAGCAAATGTGTAGGGAAATAGCTGAGATGTGCAGTAAGCACAGGGTGGTGTTAGTTGGGGATTTTAATTTTCCTAACCTAGATTGGGAGACGCAGTCAGTGCGTCTGGATGGCTAAGAGTTTGTAAAATGTGTGCAGGATTGCTGTTTGCATCAATATGTTGAGGTACCCATTAGAGAGGGGGCAGTATTAGATCTATTGTTGGGGAATGAAATAGGGCAGGTGATGGAGATCATAACACCATTAATTTCAGCTTAATTATAGAAAGGGTCCGAAGATGAAGGTCTTTGAGTGGGTGAAAGCCAGATATGAAGAGATGAAGAGATTTGCAGAGAGTAGTTTGGGATGAGATTTTGTGAGTGCAGAATCTTTATGTTCCTGGAAGGACAAAAGGCAAGGCCAAATGTTCAAGGGAGCCATGGTTTTCGAGAGAGATTAGGAAGTTGGTTCGGGATAAGAGGGAGGCCTACGTTAAATATAAGAAGCAAATGAATGATGAGATGTATAGATGATACATAGATTGTAGGAAGAACCTTAAGAGGGAAATTAGAAAGGCAAAAAGAAGGTATGAGGGGGCTGTAGCAAATAGGGTGAAAGCAAATCCGAAGGGTTTTTACAAATATGTGAATAGTAAAAGGAAAGTTAAGGATAGAATAAGTCCACTGGAAAATTAGAATGGAGATATGTGTGAGGAACCATATGAGATGGGGGAGATATTGAATACATTCTTCTCGTCAGTATTCATGAAGAAGAGATATTGAATTGTGTAGGATAAGTGAGGCAAAAGGGTTAGTTATGAAAAAGATGGGGATTAGTAAAGAGGGGATTTTAGAACTTCTGGGGTGTATAAAGGTTGATAAATCTCCTGGTCCTGATGGGATTTTTTCCAGGACCTTAAGGGAGGTCAGGTAGGAAATAGCAGAGGCTCTGACAGTGATTTTTCAATGGGTCACTGGAGGATGGTGTGGTGCCGTGGGATTGGAGGGTTGCAAATGTAGTTTAAAAAAGGCACGAGGTGTCGGCCAAGAAACTATAGGCCAGTAAGTTTGATGTCGGTGATGGGGAAACTAATGGAAGGAATTCATAGGGATAATATGTATAAATATCTGGATAGGCAGGGATTGATCAGGGTTTGTGAGGGGAAAGTCGTGTTTGACAAAACTTGTTGAATTTTTTGAAGAGGTGACCAGAGAGGTTGATGAAGGGAGAGCAGTTGATGTGGTCTATTTGGATTTTAGTAAGGCTTTTGATAAGGATCCGCATAGAAGGTTCAATCTCTAGGGATTAATATAAAGATAGTCAGATGGGTTCAGTGGTGGCTGGAAGATAGGCTCCAAAGAGTCATAGTGGACAACTGTTTGTCAGGATGGAGGCCAGTGATGCCTCAGGGTTCAGTGTTGGGTCCTTTGTTGTTCATCATTTATATTAATGATTTGGATGATGGGGTGGTAAATTGGGTGAGTAAATATGCAGACGATACCAAAATAGGGGGAATTGTGGATAGTGAGGAGGGTTTTCATGGACTACAGAAGGATTTGGACTGTTTGGAAAGGTGGGCTGAAAGGTGGCAGATGGAGTTTAATGAAGACTAGTATGAGATGCTTGGGAAGAATAACCAAAATAGGATGTATACAGTGAAGGGGATGGCATTGAGGAATGCTGAGGAACAGAGGGATCTTGGAATAATTGTTCAGCGTTCCTTGAAGGTGGATTCCCGTGGAGATAGGGTGATAAAGAAGGCTTTTGGTATGCTGGCTTTTATAAATCATAGCATAAAATATAGGAGCTGGGAGGTGATGTTGAGACTTTAAGGCATTGGTGAGGCCAAGTTTGGAATATTATGTACAGTTCTTGTCTCCAAATTATAGAAAGGATATAAATAAGGTAGAGAGGGTGAAAAGAAGGTTAACAAAAATGTTGCCTGGATTGCAGTATCTTGAAATCGGAGAAAGATTGAGTAGACTGGGGCTTTATTCATTGGAGCATAGAAGGTTGAGAGGGGATTTGATAGAGGTATTTAAAATTATGAAGGGAATAGATAGAGTAGATGTGAATAGGCTCTTTCCCCCGAGGGTAGGGGAGATTGGAACAAGGGGTCATAAGTTAAGGGTTAGGGGGCAAAAATTTAGGAGTAATACAAGAGGAAGCTTCTTCACTCAGAGAGTGGTAGCTGAGTGGAATGATCTACCGGAAGAAGTAGTTGTGTCAAGGTCAATTCTATCATTTAAGAGGAGGCTAGATGAGTACATGGATGTAAGGGCATGGGATAGGGTAGATGGAACTAGTGGAGTTTCACGTAAATCGGTGCGGACTAGAAGGGCCGATATGGTCTGCTTCCATACTGTAAATTGTTATATGGTTATGGAGATGATTTGTAGAAGTTGTACAATTCATGGATTAATGCAGAATACAGGAAGGAGTGCATGAATATGTGAATCACGAGACTGTAGGACAAGCCTCTGAGGATGTATTAGTGGAGAGAGAAATTGAGGCAACACACTTGAATGATAACATGGCTTCAGAAATGATGTGGTTGGTGGTCAAATGAGCAAGCCAAGAAGTCATGAAGAGATTGGTCTTTTTGAATTGCTGAAAGGGTAGCAGAGGATAAGCTGTATTTGGTGGTGGCATCTTGTTGAAACTGGTGGAAGTTACAAAATGTGATCAATTGAAAATAAGGACATGGGGAGGGAGTAACACCCATTGTGTTGGAAATAGATGAGATTAAGTGAAAGGTTTGTCAAAGTGGAAGCCATGGTTTACGAAGGAACCTCTAAAGAAATTTGACACAGTAAATGGAGACTGAGGGACTGGATAAAAGAAATGGAATCCTTAGAGGAAGCAGGATAAGTGGAGGTATTGTCTAGATCAAACTTCTGATGTACCTTTACATGTAGTGGTGGCAGACGAGTGCTTGAGAGAAGGTTGAAGCACTTGCGACAGTGATCAGCCAGAATTGCAGAGTAATGACCTACTTTGGCTCTCTCCTGAGATCCCCTCCATCGTGGAATTCAGTATTCAGCCAATTCAATTCATTTCATTTGATATCAAGAAATGTGTGAGAGTAGCAGCAAAGGTAGTACAGAAGAGTTGTGCTCCAGAATTGGAACACAAGGTAAACCAATCAGTAGTTACAATACTGACAATTTTGAATATAATCTAGGTGCATCCTGTTCGTAAGAAGCATGTGGAATCCAATGCAGCGAATTCACCAACCATTCTCGACCAAAAGAAGTGATGGATAGTATCAAGCGACATTTAGATGTTGTCATGATCGGGTTATGCTTCACCAGGAGCACTCTACTCTAACCTTTATCCAAACTTGAATTGCAGAGGTCAAGTGAGAGTAATTGTCAGAAACACAAATTCTCACAAATGAGTCTCTTTAAGGTCAGTGACACGACAAGCTTTATTCTCAAGTCTGCAGAGTTGGACTCAACCGGCTTCTTGCCAAGTCGAGCCCTGATACATACAGTGCATTGTTTTTTATACAATTTGCTTGTCCTTCGGCATCTCCACTATACTGCTTTAATTGGTTAGTTTTTGCAGAATCATCCTGATTACTGTTAGTCACGCACACCACGATCATTCATGACCTCTGATCACACCAAATTCTGTTTTTCACTCTTTATCAATCTTTGGCTCCTGCATGTCTCTCTGTAGTTAAATCTGTTGCAAGTCTTTTGTAACATTTTCCAGCTAAACTCCAGTGGTTAGCCCCCTTTTATGACTAATCATCACATTTTAACTTAAACCCTTTTTAACCCAAATTCTCTATCTATAACAATCCACCCCTTTCTTTCTTTAAAATGTGTGTACTATTGCTGAATGGGGATCTTAACCCAGGGAAGAGAACCATCTTTTGCTATCAGGCCAACCGTTAAGAGGGAAAGGAGTGCGATTAGGAATCTGTATATAATAACTCACACTACTTCCCTCGTGCTCCGTACAAGGGGTACATGGATGTTGGGTGGTGTTGTCTGCCCAGCATTTCTTAGAAACTGAGGTATGGGAAATGAAACTACCCTCCTGTCTTTCCCAAGTGCGGTCCTGAAAAAGGACTACTGTGTCTCTGCACCTCTTACACTTCAGACCTGACAAAGACAGAGGCAAACCAAGAAAAACCAAAGCATATAACAATAACATTGTCAATCAAGTCCTCCTGCGAAGTCGCAAAAGTAAGAGGACTGTCCCCAGGAACAAAGTCCAATCTGAGTCCGTGTCAGGGTCCTGAGGCGCCTCTACAGGTCCCTTAAATCTGGATGTGTGCGTCTCTCTTGTTCGCACTGCAGCCTCTGTAGTCAAGAGAACTTGGAATGGACCTTCCCACTGTGGCTGGAGTCTTTCGGTTTTCCAGGTCTTGATGAGGATCCAGTCTCCCGGTTCCACCTTGTGTAGAGAGAAGTCTAAGGTCGGTGTTTGTGTCAATAGTCCCCTTTTCCGTAAATCTGTAAGAGAGCGTGACAGTGCCTGTAAATAGTTCCTAACAAAAATATCCCCTTCCCCCAAGGTGGGACACCCCCACATCCCTGCGTGGGGCAGTACGAATTCTCAATAAGGCCAGGGGCAGACACTTTATCCAAGGCATTTTAGTCTCCACCATTAATTTTGTCAACTGCGTCTTTAGGGTTCCATTCATACGCTCAACCCTCCCTGAGCTTTGCGGATGCCAAGGGGTATGCAGTTTCCAAGAGACTTGCAGGGCATCACAATCAATTGGTGAACTTTGGAGCAAAAGTGTGGACCCCTGTCCGAGTCTATAGAATCCATTATGCCATATCTGGGGATCACATGCTCTAGGAGGAGGCGAGCTACCGTGGAGGCAGTAGCATTCACTGTTGGGAAGGCTTCCACCCATCGGGTAAAGTGATCTACTATCACCAACAGATACTTCCACCTTTGGACCTGAGGTAACTCCGTGAAGTCGATCTGGATTCTTTGGAAGGGGCGTATTGCCAACGGTTGACCTCCCACGGTGCCCGTCCTCATTACCTTCTTATTAATTCTTGTGCAGATGTGGCAGTTCTGCACTTCCTGTTGGGCCAAAGTGTAGATCCCCTTACACACATAGTCTCGAAGCACTGTGTGTCGTACAAGGCCTGGGTGCCCCAGTGGCTCTGATGATGCAGGTGTTTTAAAATATTGCGAGTTATTTCCTTATTTAGAACCATTCTTCTATCTGGGGTCTTCCATGTTCCATCCGGCAGTCGGCATGCGCCCAGCTGAGCCATGTCCGTTTCTTCCTTAGCAGTGAAAATGGGAGCCTTTTCTATACCTGGTCTTACTGGGATTAAGGTCAGCAAGCGGACTTCCCGTTGCATGGCCACCCTTTTGGCCTCTTCATCAGCCCGTCTGTTCCCAATCGCGTATGTAGACCACTGCTATTTCCTGGGGTAATGTTAGGGCTTCCAGGGTCAGAGTAATCATCTGTTTGTGTGCCAACTCCTTCCCTCTTGATGTAATCAGTCCGCGCTCCTTCCAGATTTTACCAAAGGTATGCACTACCCCGTATGCGTATTTGGAATCAGTGTAAATTGTCCCAGTTTTCTCTGCCAGTACTCTGAGGGCCCTCTGCAAGGCATATAGTTCGCAGGACTGTGCCGACCAGCTTCCGGGTAGCCTCGCAGATTCTACCACTTCCCAAGCATCTCCTTCTATTATGGCATACCCGCTTCTCCTCATTCCGTCAACACATCTGGCGGAGCCGTCAATGTAGAATTCATGTCCCTCTCCCAGGGGGGTATCGCGAAGGTCCTCTCGGGTCTTGGTCTGGAGATCTGTCAACTCGACACAGTCGTGCTCCACTTCTTCCCCTGTTTCACCGCCGTATAAAAACTGAGCTGGGTTGCAACTATTATTCTTAGCAAACTGTAGGTCTTTTCCGACTATTAAAATGGTCTCGTACTTTAATATGCTGGAATCAGTCAGCCATCGATGGGCGGTTTGTGCTAATAGAACACTCACAGAGTGGGGGGGTGTACACAATCATCCTTCCTCCAAAAGTGAGTTTGCGTGCCTCCTCCACCAACAGAGCAGCAGCCGCTACTCCCTGGATGCACGTCAGCCATCCACGAGACACTGGGTCCATCATTTTGGACAGGAAGGCCACTGGGTGTCGCTGGCCGCCTTTTTCCTGCGTCAGAACCCCCACAGCTGTTCCTTGATTATGGGTGACGAATAGCTGGAAAGGTTGCTTCAAAGAGAGCAGAGTGAGTACCGGGGCCCGCGTCAGGCGACGCTTCAGGTCCTCAAACCATCCCTTCTCCTCTTGGGTCAATTTCAATGGATGTTCATCCTCATTTGTCAGCTTTTCATACATAAACTTCACCAACACTGAGTAGTCCTCTATCCATAACCTGCAGTAACCTGAGCCCCAGGAATTGTCTTATTTCCTTCTTATTACGGGGTTACGGCATTCTGGTGATTCCCGCAATCCTTTCAGGGGTAATCCATTTCTGTCCTTTACTTATCTGGTGTCCCAGGTACACCACAGTCCTCTCAACGAACTGTAACTTGTTCCTGGACACTCGCAGACCCTTTTTCCCTAGATAGTTCAAGAGTCTAATTGTATCTCCCCTCATTTCTTGTTCCTTGGGCCCTGATAACAGCAGATCATCCATATACTGCATCAATTGGGAGTCATTGGACCGTGGATAGTCCGCCAAGATCTGTTCTAGCATTTGTCCAAACAGGTTTGGAGATTCAGTGAACCCTTGGGTCAATACGGTCCACCGAAGCTGCCTCCGTCTACCTGTCCATGGATTCTCCCATTCAAACGCGAACATATCTCTACTTCCCTCTTCTAGTGGGCATGTCCAGAAGGCATCCTTCAGGTCTGAACAATAGCATTCAAACTTCTCAGATCCTGAACTAGACGATAGGATCCATCCGGTTTCTTCACTGGGAGTATGGGGGTGTTATAGGGTGACATACATTCCTCCAATGCACTGTATGTATCAGGGCTCGACTTGGCAAGAAGCCGGTTGAGTCCAACTCTGCAGACTTGAGAATAAAGCTTGTCGTGTCACCGATCTTAAAGAAACTCATTTGTGAGAATTTGTGTTTCTGTGTTCCACAGAGGTGGACCCGCACTTCTCCGTCCACGGGGAGAGCACCCAGACCTAGGAGAGCCTGTATATCTCTTCCTAAGAGGTTAAATCCGGCCGACGGTAACAACAAGAGGTCCTGTACCCCTTCTCTCCCTTCCAACCTTACTGTCACTTGGGGAATTATCGATACAGCCCTGGGAGCCCCTTCTATCCCAGAAATTTTCAAATTGCTTTTTACAGGCTCGGTCCCAGTTGGCACAGTTATTACACTACTTCGTTCCGCTCCCGTGTCCACCATAAACACCACCTCTTCTCCCTGGGGACCAATTTTCAGTTTTACCAGGGGTTCTCTCTTATACTTGGTCCCCAACACCCGGAACCCCTGACCCCCCTAATCTTCTTCCATGAGTTCGTGGGTCCGCACTTCCCTCCTATATCGGGGGCATTCCCTCTTGAAGTGTCCTTCCTCGTTACAGTAATAGCACTTAGCGGGTCTCCTGGGTCTCCACTCTCTTGGATTTCTTGGGTTGCTTAAAGGGGGGTTTTGTCTCCTTTCCTCTCTAGACCCGGCATTTACCTGCCGGATAGTCTGTACCATAATCTTCGCTGCCCTCTTTTGACCTTCCTCTTCCCTCCGCACATATACCCTTTGTGCCTTTTTTAACAGGTCGCTCAAGGGTTTTTCATTCCAGTCCTCCTCCTTTTCTAGTTTCTTCCTAATGTCCTGCCACGATTTGGACACAAATTCGATTCGAATAAGCTGTTCACCCATTGGTGTACTAGGGTCCACACCCGCATACTGTTGGACATTCTTTCTCACCCTCTCCAAGAAATCAGTAGGGGACTCATCTTTCCCCTGGTGGTTCCCAAATGCCTTGGCGAAATTGTGACCCTTTGGCACAGCCTCCCGTATCCCTTTAATCGTCCACTCTCTGTAGTCTCATATTTGTCAATCCCTCGGGTGTTCGTTTGTCCCACCTGGGTTCATTCAGGGGATATTTTTGTTCATGGGGTCTGGGGTCCCCAGGTTGTTCACGTTCTCACATAAGGAGGGCAGCCTGTCGAATCATCTGCCTCTCCTGGGGTGAGAATAATGTTCCCATTATTGCATGCATCTCTTTCCAGGTATATGTGTTTGGTCCCAGGAACTGGTCGAACTGTTCGGCCAGTCCCATGGGATCTTCCAACAGATTTTTCATTTCCTTCTTAAATCCCCGCACCTCAGTACTGGTTAGGGGAACTTTTACGTATCCCGTTCCCCCTCCTGGTCCTCCCATAGGAACTTCCCTCAGGGGATTTAGGCTTATTGGAGCCTTCGATGGTCCTGGACCAGTCTGGGATCTGGTCCAGGGTCGGTCCACCGGTGGAAGTCTAGGGTCCGACTCCCTTAGTTCAATGACTTCACTTAATTCATCCCTCCATTTCCGGCCCCTTCCGGGACAATCAGATTCATCACCTTCTCCCTCCAGCAGCAAGTTTCCCTCGGGCGCCGTGGGCGCCTGGGGAACATAAGGAGGGGGGAGGTTGTCCAAAGGTTCCCACTTCTTTTCGCCCGCTACTCCCAATTTAAAACATTTTGTTAAGGATCCTGGCCAGGGAACCCAACAAAATGCATACGCTGACTCTTCTTGATTCACCTTTGGTCTCGAGTTTACATATATGTTTAATGCTTGTCTAACCCAATCCTCGTCGGATCCGAATTTCGGCCACTAGACCGAGGAACCTTTAATAGGCTGTTTCGACCAAAGGAGACAATATTGAACCATCTTTCTCTTGTCTTTGTCTTGATATCGTCTACTATCCCAATTTTCAAATATTCTCCCCAAAGGGCTGTCAGGGGGAACCCCTGGGAAAAGTCCCGATCCCTCAGACGAGCCCTTAGACTTTGTTCCTCCCATTTTCTCGCCTAGATCCGTTTATCGAGGCTGAGGACCCCCTTCGTTTTCGGGACCCTACTCCCTTTCGTCTTGGTCGCCTCGTCGGAGGTACTATCCCTCCTTCGGTTCCCGCCGAGGTTTCCCTGGGGTCTATCCTAAGGTCCCACGACGGGGTCCTCACGCCACCCTCTTTACACCTTATTTATATTTTTACTCCGTCATGACTGTTACCTGGGTGGTCTCGTCCGTCAATTCCCACACCACAATCGTAAGTCGTCACTTACCGGTGTCTTCCTGGGGATTGAACCATCACCCCTCTCCTTTTCGTCTTGTCGTGTCACCTTGTCCGGATACCACTCGCTCAAGCCGCCCGAGGCGACGAGCAAGGGACTAGGAGCCGCTGAACTCAGCGGGGTGCACCACCTCCGACGTCCCCCTTTCTCGCCTCCCCCCATGGCCGGAGTGTAGATCCCGGACGAATCCCCAAATTGTCAGAAACACAAATTCTCACAAATGAGTCTCTTTAAGATCGGTGACACGACAAGCTTTATTCTCAAGTCTGCAGAGTTGGACTCAACCGGCTTCTTGCCAAGTCGAGCCCTGATACATACAGTGCATTGTTTTTTATACAATTTGCTTGTCCTTCGGCATCTCCACTATACTGCTTTAATTGGTTAGTTTTTGCAGAATCATCCTGATTACTGTTAGTCACGCACACCACGATCATTCATGACCTCTGATCACACCAAATTCTGTTTTTCACTCTTTATCAATCTTTGGCTCCTGCATGTCTCTCTGTAGTTAAATCTGTTGCAAGTCTTTTGTAACATTTTCCAGCTAAACTCCAGTGGTTAGCCCCCTTTTTGACTAATCATCACATTTTAACTTAAACCCTTTTTAACCCAAAATCTCTATCTATAACCACAGTTACTGTCACATTTTAGTGGTATTGGTTCTGAATCGTCTGTGCTGTCCTTGCCCTTCATTCCCTGTTAACTCTGAACTCTCATTATTATGCTATTGAATAACTCCCACTTTTTGGATGTAGCCTTGCAACGTCCTGTCCAAATGATACTGAATCACTCTTCTGGAAATTCATGATCTAATTTCTGCCCTATCCTTATCCTTTTTCAATAACTGCCTTGAAACTAGTAGAGTTGTGCTCACTTTTTTGAAAATACTTTCCTGTTGCCCCTTCATTAGGTCCTGTACTGCTCCTTTACCAGTAGATTAATTGATATACTGGCGCAAACAGAGTTTCTGAGGTACTGTTTTAAAAAAATCCATCCCCTCAAGGCTATCACATTAAAGTGGACCCAGGAAATTGAAATCTTACTGTTACAACCCTACTACACATTGGGGGCTTGCCATGTGATATGGGATTAGATTTATAATCCCTGCTCTCCTCGAAAAAGTTGAGAAAAAGTAATAAAAAAGAAACTAAAGGGATGACATACAGAAATCATTAACAACGCCTCCAAAGAAGGATAAAGGTCTTAGTGTTGTACAAGAAACCAAGCAGGAAAAGGAACAAGAAAAGGAAGAGAGGCCTACCTTAAGAAAGGATGCTGGAGCTGTCCATAAGGTAACACCCAAAGGAGAGCGGCCAAAAGCCTTGGACACTGCTGCACAAGGTCTTGTCCAACAATGGCCACTGACATTGACTGAAGAAGTGACTCTGGATGATTCCTCAAGCATGCGCAGAGCACATAAAAAACTGGAGGAAATTTAAAAATAGATTCAAAATACCCACAGCTTCAGTGATCAAAAAGAGGACCTGGAAAAGCAAAGATCAAGAAGACCTACAATCAAGAAAAAAGCTGAAAAAGGTGCACAAACTTCTTTATCTTCTGGAGAAATGAAGCAATTTTTAGATGTCTTTGACAATCTATTGAAGACTTAACTGAAGAATGGTGACAAGATGGAAAGATTAATGCAACAAGTTGACACTAGATATGAAATAGTGGATGGTAAAATTAAAGGGAATAAATTTGAGATTCAAAATCTCAAAGACCAATTGAAGAAAGAACAGAGGCTGCTGCGAAGCACGATCAGTTAATGCAAAAGATGGATGTTTTGGAAAACTTTAGCAGACGGAATAATATTAAGATTGTTGGACTTGAAGAAGAGGATGAAGGTCAAGATATGAAAACATTTCTGCAACGGTGGATACCGGAATCTTTGGGTCAGGCTGAATTTCAAGGAGATCTGGAGATTGAACGAGCCCATAGGGCATTGAGACCTAAACCTCAGCCTGACCAATGGTCCCGTCCAATACTTGTCAGATTCCTTCGATATGAAGTAAAAGAGAAGATACTGGAGTTGGCAGCAAAGCAAACCAAAGAAAGATGATCACCTTTGATTTATAATGGAAATAAGGTTTTATTTTATCCAGTTTTGAACTGTTGAAGAAGAGAAAAGAGTTTAATCTGGATAAAGATGTGTTATGGAAAAAAGGCTATGCCTTTGTTTTGAGAAATCCAACTGTTTTGAAGGTATTCATCCCGGTGGGAGGAATAGATTTTTTACTGAGTCTGATGAACCAAAGGTATATGCTGATTCACTGCCTGCTAAAGGCTAACATTTACCTTTGGTTATGTCAATTTTATTGGAGGAAGAGCAAAATATAAGTTATAGATGGAGGTTTAATGCTGCATTGTGAAAAGGACAAGAATTTTGTGAATTTATAAGTCAACAGATAAAATCTTTTTAGATATTAACGAACATTCTGTATCCAATAAGTTTGTGGTTTGGCATTCTTTGAAGGCTTTTTTAAGAGGACAAATAATAAGTTATACGGCTAAGGTTAAAAAAGAATATATGTCTGAAGTTAACCATTTGGAAAATTAAATAATAAAGATGGAAAAAGGATTGAAAAATCAAGTAAACGATGAGAAATAAAGAATATTAGATTTTTTAAAAATTGAAATTTATTACAATACAGATATACAGAGTGGAGAGAGAGACAAGACGAATCCGACAAAAATATTATGAGTTGGGTGATAGAGTGCAAAAAGTTTTAGCATGGCAATTGAAGACTGAACAATTATCGAAAACAATTACAGCTATAGAAGAAGATTTGTGTCATCTTACATAAAACACAGGGCATTAATGATGTTTTTATGAAATTTTATAAGAAATTATGAAAAAATAGATGAATATCTGTCACAAATTACTTTGCCAAAATTAAATATATAAGAGAAGGCTGAATTAACAAATCATTTTCCAGTTACAGAAATATATGACATAGTGATGTCTTTACCAAATAATAAGGCTCCAGAGTTTTATAAAGAATTTAAAGAGTTATTGATTCCTATATTTATGGGATTGTTAGACCTAATGGAAGATCTTTGTGACTTACCTGAGTCATTTAAAACTGCATTAGTAACAGTTATTCCAAAAAAAGGGAAAGACCCTTTCTTTCCATTTTAATATAGGCCAATTTCATTATTGAATAGAGATTATTAAATTTTGTCTCAACTAATAGCTAACAGATTAGCTAAATGTTTACCTAAATTGATTAATATGGACTAAACAGGTTTTATTAAGAATAGAAGATCAGTGGACAATATTGTTAGATTTTTAAGTTTGTTAAATATAAAAAAGAAAAATACCATCAGTAGCTTAGGCTTTCTTTGGCTTGGCTTCGTGGACGAAGATTTATGGAGGGGGTAAAAAGTCCACGTCAGCTGCAGGCTCGTTTGTGGCTGACAAGTCCGATGCGGGACAGGCAGACACGATTGCAGCGGTTGCAAGGAAAAATTGGTTGGTTGGGGTTGGGTGTTGGGTTTTTCCTCCTTTGCCTTTTGTCAGTGAGGTGGGCTCTGCGGTCTTCTTCAAAGGAGGTTGCTGCCCGCCAAACTGTGAGGCGCCAAGATGCACGGTTTGAGGCGTTATCAGCCCACTGGCGGTGGTCAATGTGGCAGGCACCAAGAGATTTCTTTAGGCAGTCCTTGTACCTTTTCTTTGGTGCACCTCTGTCACGGTGGCCAGTGGAGAGCTCGCCATATAACACGATCTTGGGAAGGCGATGGTCCACCATTCTGGAGACGTGACCCATCCAGCGCAGCTGGATCTTCAGCAGCGTGGACTCGATGCTGTCGACCTCTGCCATCTCGAGTACTTCGACGTTAGGGGTGTAAGCGCTCCAATGGATGTTGAGGATGGAGCGGAGACAACGCTGGTGGAAGCGTTCTAGGAGCCGTAGGTGGTGCCGGTAGAGGACCCATGATTCGGAGCCGAACAGGAGTGTGGGTATGACAACGGCTCTGTATACGCTTATCTTTGTGAGCATATACGCTCTGTATACGCTTATCTAAAGCTTAGGCTTTAGATGCAAAAAAAAAGCATTTGATAGATTAGAATGGGATTTTTAATTTAAAATATTGAAGGTTTTTGGAATTCCTATAAATTGGATAAGAACATTATATAATTGCCCAAAGGGTAGAGTAATTACAAATTGACAAATATCAAAATCTTTTTTATTGGAAAGATCATCTAGATAAGGTTGTCCACTATCTCTTTTTTTTATTTGCATTGACCATAGAACCTTTAGCAGAAGTGATTAGAAGAGATAATGAGATTGAGGGATTGAGGGATCTGCCTTTTTGCAGATGATGTCATATTATATCTTCCAAACCATGAAAATTTATTAAAAAAAGTAAATGTTCGATTGGCGGAGTATGGGTTAATATCAGGTTATAAGGTAAATACTGATAATGGCAATAACTGAGACAGATTACACTCAAGAAAATGACAAAATTTAAATGGCAGAGGGAGACGGTCAAGTATCTAGGAATTAATATTGATAAGAATTTAAATAATTTATTTAAATTAAATTACCTTTATTGAAGAACATTAAAGAAGATTTAATAAGATGGAAGGATTTGCCAATTTCTTTAATAGGAAGGATAAATTGTATGAAAATGAATATTTTTCCTAGAATACAATACCTATTTCAATCATTACCAATTTTTGTACCAACAATGTTTTTTCAAGATTTAAATAAAAGTGTAAGGAGATTTATTTGATGAGACAAAATTCCTAGGATGGCATTGGAAAAACTAACATGGAAATATGATCGGGGGGACTACGATTGCCTAATTTAAAAAAATTATTATAAAGCAGCTCAACTTAGATTTTTGTCTTCCTATTATCAAACTGGTGAAAAGGCAGCATGGGTACAAATTAAAATGACTAAAATAGGAGAAAATAATTCTGAGCATATTTTGTATAAATGGCATGAAAGACTGTTGAGAGGGCAAATTGACACACCAATTTTGAAACATATACTTAAAATTTGGAATTGAATTCATGTAGAAAGAGGAATCAAGAACTATCAGTTGGTTAGAATGTTATTAAAGCAAAATCCTTTGATTCTTTTTACAGCTTATAATGTTTATTTTGACATTTAGTATAATTGCAGAATAAAAATGATAAAGGATTGTTTTTTAGGTTCTGTTTTTTTGATTTTTGACCAATTGGAAGATAAGTATAACATACCAAATAATACCATTTTTTCTCATATCACTTAAATCATATTTAACAAGAAAGTTATGGACAAATTTTAGACCACCGGATCAAAGTTAATTTGAATATTTAATAATGGATACATTTATCAAAAGATTTATTACTAATATGCAGATAAAATTGCAAGAGACTATGCAGAGAAAGGATTTATTTCAATCTAAAATGAGATGGGAAAGAGATTTAAATATACAAATTGAAGAAGTATGGTCAAAATTATGTCATGTTAGATAGCAAATGGTGTAATTTAATTTTTAACATCAATTATATTATACTCCATATAAATTACATGCAATTAATTCAAATTGTTCTGTTAAATGTTTTAGATGTAATAAAGTAGGAACATTTTTCCATGCATTTTGGCAATGTGAAAAAGTAAGAAAATTTTGAGAAGATATAAGTATTCTATTGGGACGAGTTTGAAAGATCCCAAAATATTTTTTATTAGGAGATATTTTTGATACTTATCAGAAGTTTTTAAATGTAGCAATAGCAAAGAAATGTATAGCTGTAACGTGGAAATTAGACAATAATGTGGGGTTGAATAAATGGTAAACAGAATGACTAAATTGTGTGCTATTAGAGAAAATAACATAATATATGGTATCAAATTTGATAAGATTTGGAAACCTTATACAGACTTTATTGCTATTAATTCATCTACTGCGTCCACCACTCCTCCAACTCACCTTAATTAATTCAAGGTTCAAGATCATTATGTACATTTAAATTGAATTAATTAAGAGGTTATATGATTATCAGCCAGGCCTTTATTTCTTTTCTTCTATCCTACTGTTTTGGGGGGGGGGAGGGGAGGGTGGAAAATATGAAATTATGTATTATTTTTGTATCATTGTTTTTATTATGTGGATAAATACTGTACAAATGAAAAATAAAATTTACCAAAAAAAAAGCCCTACCACCCACTTGCACTTCTTGGTCAACCAACTAACATGCCTTTGAAATGTGGGAGGAAACCAGATTTACCAGAGGGAAAGCCACAGAGTCTCAGGGAGAAAATGCAAACTGCAGGCTGAAAGCCACCAAATTGAACCTGACTTGCAGGAGCCATGAGGTAGAAGCCCTACCTGTTGTGTCACTCTGTTGGCCAATCTGTTCAATATTTACAGCATTTTTGTTTTTATTTCAAATTCCCAGCATCTTCAGGTTTTTTTTTCCTTTTCAATTTTGTCTTTAAGTTGGTTAATGTGGATTTAGATAGGTGACTATTTCTGTGGGTCTTTTAATTATCTAGATAAGAGAAATGTACATAATGCGAGAAAGCTGGCAAGAAATAATTATCCACTCTGGCTGAAGTGCACATTTGAAGATATAATAAAATGAAACTGTAGTTTCCAGTTTATTGATAAGCTGTAGTTTTTACTTGGATCAATGTATTTATTGATTAAAACCTTAGAAAAGTTGTCTGGCTAATTTGTTTCCAGAAGTGGGGAACTGGGTGGAAATCAAGGGATACAAGTTGAGGTTATAAGAGGTTTACAGTATTGTTTTGGAATAATGAGATCACCACTGCCTTTGGTTACGAATTTTTCTTTAATTGTTTTTTAAAAATTGTTAATTGATGTGACAATGCAAGATATTGAATGCCTGTTCCAAGCAAATACATTACATGTTTGGAAATCATCTGTTTTCAATTTGGTAGCCAACAGATTTTAGCAAGATATCTGACATGCATTATGACAACCTAGGTGGTTCCCCTAATTGAATATTTCATCCACGGACAGAAATAAAGATAAGTTTGGCTTTCTCTCTCTCTCCCCCTACTGCCAACCCAACAGAAACATGATAATTTCATTATTTAATTCCTGCAAGTCTTTTTGATGCTGGGAAATGGTATTTATTGTAAGTTTCTTGTTTATCTCAGGTCATAATAAGCATGATGTCTTGGGTTGGGACTCAATCATGTGGCGGCACACATGCAATACTACAATTTTGTCTATATTATCAGCATCTGGTTCTACTGAATTCATCACCTTTCAGTCCTATTCAAGGAAAAATTCCCCACAAAACTACAATAGTAGCATGATACAAAACAATTCAGAATAAAGTTACTTATTTTCACCCTTAGCTTCACATATGCAAGTATTCCAAGAGTTCTTCCACCCAGCCTGCTCCTATCAGCAAAATTCTGGAATATTCTTGATGTTGGATTGGTGATCCAATGATACTGTTTTAAATTTTATTTTAAAAAAACTAGTCATACAGCACGGTAACAGACCCTTTCGACCCGTGAGCCTATGCCACCCAATTATACCCATTTAACCGACAACCCCTGTTCATTTTTAAGGGTGGGAAGATACCGGAGCAGCTGGAAGAGACCCACGCAGACAAGGGGAGAACATATAAATTCCTTACAGTCTGAGTTGGATTCAAATCCAGGATGCTGATGCCGTAGCAGCATTGCGCTAACTGTGCCACCCCAATTGATTTGAATGGTAGTTTTGGGAAATAATTCACCCTCAGCATTCAGTGTCTCTAATAGGACCTTTATTTATTGGGGTTAGTATGGATGATGATGGGATATTCATTATGTTTGTTTCTTATGATCTGTTGACATTAATGATGGAGGTAGATAGGAGGCATAAATTTTTCATCCAAGAGATTACTGTCTTACATTTTAGTAAATTACTGTAAAGTGTATTAGACTTCCTGAGGTCATGGTGACTGTGTTATTTGTATTATATAAAGCGATGGAATTTGGAAGATCTGGCAGGGTGAGTCACACATCATCTTCGGAATGGAAGAAATGATTGGTATTGAAAACTTCCATATTTTCCCTTGTGTATTTCCTCCATCTGCTAGGGTTTTCTGCTATTTTTGCTTTTGAGACTGAGAAACACTAGACCCATTTTTGTGATTTATGTTGAATAGCTGATCTTTGTTAAAGAAATTGGGTGACTTTTTTTTTTCCATTGTTTCCTTGGCTTAGAGAAAGAAAGACATATGTGTTCCTGCTTACAATCCAGTGCATCTGGATGACGTCAGCTGAAAGCAAAATGTCTGTCGTAGAATAGTATGCACAATTATCAAATATGAAAAAATACACTTGGGTGGATATTGGATGTTTATTTTCTTCGAAGGACTCCCCAACATGAGCCAGTAGGTGATTGCTGAGGCAGGAAAATAATTTACAAAAATGGTTAAGGCTATCAAAGCAAATCATTGTTCCTGCACATATTTAACCAATAGTTGGTATAAAATGAATAAGGAAGGTAAAGAAGGGAAGCAAATGTATCCTTTACTCAAAAAAAAATCTGCATATTTGACCCACTAAGAATATAAGATCACTTGAATCAGAAGAAATATTAACCCCGGTCATGAAAGTACTAATGGAATTTTTACCTAACTGTGTTTTAATAGTGATAATTTACTTTAAGTTTTGATTACTGTTGGTAAATAATTTTCCTCTACACTTACAGATATTTACATTGTCTAAAATTTTTAATTGCCTAAAGGAAAAATAGTCATTGATAATTGTAGTGGATTAGGGCATCATGTAATTACAAGTCATTTTAAGGTATTGGTAATGTGAATGGAAGGTTTTGAATCTGGTTTAGATTTCATTCATTATGTAGAGCCAGCATCATTATTTGACGAGTCAGCAAGCTAATGTCTCTCTGGAAAAGACACCTAGTTAAATGCAGACTTCTTTCAGAAGCCTGGCAGTGTATATCTATGGGAATTTCAAGACAACTCTCTGATCCTATATTTATCTAAGGAATGCTATGTCAGAAATCTGAACTCTCCTCATATCTTTAGGATTATCAACATCTACTGCCAGCCATTGCTGGAAAACATACAGTAACAGCTTAGTGAATGCTGTCTGCTGAGTGTCCTATTTCTCGTAGACTTTTAAACAAGGTGCATCTTGGTTCAATTCAGTGCCAAAACTTTATCTGATGTTGAGATTCACATCATTGGTGAGGAGGTTCTGGGTGTATGTTGTTAATTTGATGGAGACTTGTATCTTCTCTTGGCTTTGAATCAAATGTTTGCTTGTTCTTAGGTTTATCCATCTTCTACAGCAAATAAGATGCAAAGATCTAAATTACATGAGAGTCCATTTTAATTGTATTATATAATTCTGTTTTATGATGAGTTTTGTAGATTAGGAATATCTGTAGACTGCAGCAATGCTAACAGGAAATTATTCCTTTAATCAGTATATAACATTTAAACCTAAAAATTTACCAGGTCAAGCAATTGGTCTGATTCACCACCATGAATGCTGAAATGAAACACTTATAAGTTACCAATATATTTAAATTTCTAGTATTTATTGACATAAATGGTGTATCATTTTACAATAATATTCTTATTTTAGCCAGCTGGCAAATATTCAAGTAAGTTATTTGGAAAAGAATAAGGACTGTGGCACCTCTTTGTAGAAATTAAATATCGAGATTAAAGGTGCCTTTGTTAGGATTTGTTAATTGTTTTCCCCTTATCATATTGTAATTAGATACCTGTATGCCATTTTTTATGAAATCTATTTTTATAGAAAGCAGTGAAATAACCCATTTCCTTCATTTGCTATGCACCATGTGGTACAGAGTCAATAACGATAGACCGTCTACCCCATTTGTCATTGTGCCAGACCAGGAGTCTGACTGAAGGGAGGCTGGGCAGATGATTTAAGGGCAGACAGTTTATAATCATTTTGGCATAAAAATATCCTGAGAAGAGATGGAGGAAAACTATTTTGTTTTGTAATGAGTCTACAAATAGTGTTTTATCTATTTCCTATCAATTTAGAAATAAACTTGAATAATCCTACAATTGCAATAGCAACTGGAGTACATAAACTGAAATCTCAAGAGCTCAAAATTTGTCTCCGTTGCTTTAGATTACAGTGTTTCATCTTATCTGCACCAGATAAGATTCTCACTGGAAATGCTTTGTTTTTGAAGTATATTGTGCAACTCGTCCTTTAGTTGAGGGTGTTTCTGGAAATTATACAGTGAAGAAGGCCTAAATTTCTTTTCCTTCACAAAAATCCTTGATGCTTATGGGATGAATATTTTCTGTAACAAATGCATTGTAGATGTGTACATTTTTAAAATTTCCAATATTCTTGTTAGGGACATTTCATTTGATGTGTACTTTTACTTCCATTGGTTAAGGATGGTCATCTTGTTGGTTCTGGTTATTCTGGTTAATATCATAACAGAAATTACACACAAATTTCATGTCACATTCATGCTCCTATTTAATGTGCCACTGTTATCTGTAAAGAGTAAAAGAGTTTCCTGAAAGATTGCTTTTGCACAACTGTACAAAGTTAGAAGATATAATTTCTTATAGCTCTCAGTGATTTGCTGTTGTTAGAATATTTATAATATTATCTTGAAAAGTATAACTCCTGTTATCCAGAATTCAAACAACTGGCAAAAAAAAAGTGGAAAGTAAGTAAAAAAAATGGGTTTGAAATTGGCCCACCTCACTGTTTGCCAATCACTCAACACACAATCTCAAGGAACCAGAAAATGTACTTATCTGGCATCTACCTATCCCTGGATACCAGAGATTTTACTGTAACGACATTGTCTCAATTTACATTTGTGAGAGGCAACCAAAACAAATTGTGATTAAGAAAGATGGATGAAACTTTTATGTATCAGCTTTAACTTGATAATAGCCGCTTTCAGGTGCATTCTCCACCAAGAATGTGCTGGCAGAAGCGGATTCAGACCTGTTGAAAGGTCGTTCAGGTGGCAGCGCTCAAAGCGCAGTGCTGGCCACCTGAAAGGCACAGCTGCACGGGAGGCACCTCGGATCACACTCCGGTTTCTGTCCCTTCGGGATGTCAGGGTTGGGGCGGCCGGCAGAGGCTGTCAATGCTGGGGCAGCCGGCTGACCCCACACTGATCCCACTGCCCCGTGCTCTCCCTGCAGCCCTGTGTCGGTCTCCACACTGATCCCATTGCTCTGCTCCCTCCCCTTAGCCCCACGTCGGTCCCCAAACTAATCCCACTGCTTTGCTCTCTCCCCATAGCCCTGTGTCAGTCCCCACACTGATCCCACTGCTCTTCCCGCGCCGCCCACCCCTGCCCTGACGTCCCACACTGGGGGCCAGGGGCAGAGGGGAGGGCGACTGTCAGGCACTCACCAGCTGATTGTCATCCCCTTAGCAGCTGCTTTCAGGCGGTTACATTCAGGTGCCTGGGGAGAACCTGAGTGCCCCAGTGATTATCTCATCCGGAGGAGGGTTACCAAGTGTGCCTTGCAGGCGCCTCCTGCGCTTTCGGGTGGCTTTCCTACAGCCGCATAGGGGTATAATATGTGGCTTTATATCGGGGTATTTTGGCCACCTGAAAGTACCTCATCTCACATTGCAGAAGAAAGGTTTTCTAGACATTGTAGCTAGTCTTTAATTTTCATTGTCTCTTAAACCAGTAATGAAATCTGCTTAAGTGAATGTTATAGTGAGATTATGCATTTTTATTTGTGAAAGTAGACGCTACATAAATTGATTGATTCAAATGCTGTCTAGACTTCCATTTAATGCTTGATTAACAATGACCACTAGTATGGAAGCCAATTATTAATCGGCTTTAAGTATTGGCACTGTTAGCTGGATTTCTGTGTTTCAACAAAGTTTGGGTTTAATAACAGAAGCCTTCCTTTTCTTATTCAGATTTGCGAAAAGAAATGGAACACAGTAGTATAAAAATTTATACTTTTATTCTTCCATATTGGCACAACTAAAGGAATTGAGGAATTATGTGGATGCATTTCCATACAGCAGAGTTAGTTTCTGTGAACTGTTTTTCATCATCTCCTTATCCACAAATGTGGCTTCATTCTCTAAATGTGCATTGGTGGTGTTCAGCTTTGTGTTACCACTACCTTACGTGATCTACCTATATGTTAAGTTCACTGACTCTGCAACATCCAGGGTTGAAGTTTTTCCAATGAAATATTGAGAGGCTTGGATCCATTCTCTCATGTACCAATGGAAAATATGATTCTATTTATTTACATAATTACAATGATACAAAGTTATAGAAACAGATCCTGAAGAAAAATAGATTGTTGTTTGTGTTATCCTAATGCTTACATCAAAAATTGGTAACTTTTCAATCCAGATTGAACTCATGAGGCTAGAATGATTGGATAGTTCAAGTTATTTATTTATTATAATGTAAAATCCATGTTAATAAACTTTGTATTATCTTGAAATCCATGACATTCTTTAAAAACAAATTACCAATAGACAGTTTTCCACGGTTCCCATTTTGGTTTGTAAATATGTTGTATCACACGAGTAAGATTAATCAGTATAATTAGATCCTTATCTTGACTGTTTTCTGAGGAACAAATGGTGGAAACTGGAAATATTGGAAAAACGTTTGGATTTGTAAAGATTAACCATGATTTCCAGAGTTTGTTGCCGTCAGGATTAATGCAGTGGTCTCTATTTTGAGAACATTCCATTGATTATATTTCATTTTCTGTGATCTGAAGTTTTTCCCTTGGCAGAATTGAGGTCAAACTGAGGAAAAAAGTGCTCTTCCCACCACAAAAATAAGCATGAAGGCTTTATTGTGTTTGGTTACACCATTCTATTTGTGCAGTTGGTCCAGTGTTGTGAAGCAGATTGTCTGTTCTTTGTCACCAGTTGTTAATAACAGAATGATGAAAACCAACACGTGAATTGTTGCGAAAAATAATTGTTTTGATTTGAGATGGCTAATACACACATGGCCTATTTCTAGAAAGCAATTAAACAGGAGGTCATGCTTGAATAGAATGTTTGCATACTGCTTGAACGTTGTGTATTTTTAATGTAGGCTTTCGGGCCTCTACTTGGTAACAGAGCTGTAAGAACTTCAGAGGCAATATTTTAAATAACCTTTTTGTATATGTCTGATATTTTTTCTGTTAAACTGGCTGTATAAATGTATATTATTATTAGTCAACTTATCATCCTTTCTTAATTTTTTTTTATTAGGAGTGTTGTGGTAGCTCCAAAAAAGCCTCCAATTGCTGTTGGAAGTGAAATTGTTACTCCTACTACTGGAGATGCTGTCAGTGTGGTTTCTACCACAGAATCGGCAGAGGACACTGCTGTTGAACCAACCGGTAATTCTCAATTTTAACTAGTTTGAGAGAGTGTAGATTAATGCTTTATGTGTGACTGATGAAGTTTTTAAATTCATAATGTATTTGTGATACTCATTGTCAAATTAAAAACATTGTTTTCAATTTTGCCCTGACTGATAACAAAGTGGCACCTGGGAATTTTGATTCAGTAATTTTGTATTGGTTTTGGTAAATTGTATTTTTTTTTGAAGGATGAAGATTATTTGTTTTTCATACCAAAGGAATTTCTGAAATGAACTAATTTTGCAGCAGTGGTCAAGATGCTGCCAATTCAAATGATGAAATGGCAACACTTGAATTTAATTGGTTGATCTGGCAAAATATTTCATCTTTTTAAAAAAAATATGTTTATAAATTTGATAGAAAGAAATACTACATGAATATATGGTGAATTTATTTTTAAGACATCTGTTGGCTGCTCTTTATTAGTTTTAAGAATGAGTCAAAAATAAAGAGCTATTGCCAATAAATTAAAACAAATTTTGGACTTGTGCATGCATTTGGATAGGCATGGGCCGACAGATAGAAGAAGAAGATAACTTGCATTATTTTGGATGATTTGCTTTCACATTTAAATTTTATTTAAAGTATTGATTCTGGCAGTTTAAACACATGCCAACAATGACACCCAAATGCTGTGCGTTTATTTGGAATGGAGGAGGAAGCCACAAGGACCAGGGAAAACCCATGCAGACATAAAGAGAATGTGTAAACTCCTGACAGAGAGTGCCAAATTTGAAACCGGGTCACTGGCCCTTTAATAGTGTTACGCTAACCATTCCGCCCATGTATGGTAATGGACTCTGTTGATCAGAGATATTTAAAAAGAGTTGATCAATATCAAAAGGATTAAAAAAAATCTAGATTTTGTTTGTTAATGAAATATGGCAATACATTCAAAGAAATGGTTCCATATTAGATGTGAGAACAGTGATTGGGGTAAAATGGGAGAAAGATGAAAAGCTTTTTGAATAATACATTATGAAATGCCTCCAGATGTTCAGTCAGGTAAGTCCAGGGACTGGGTAGGTCAGATATGCCACCATTGTGCATCTACAATGGCCTGGAAAGAGCTGATCTGCATATTGAACCTCTCTAGCTTATTTAGTGATTTTTAAAAAAAAATTACCTTTGTAGTCATTTAAAATGTGTCAATTTTTTTTTTCATTTTTAATGTTTTTGAATGTTGGGGCTTGCATGATCCTGTAAAATTGTTTGCAATGGAGGTTGCGCCTCAATTGTGATAAGGAATTTTTTTGGTCCAAGAAGTTTGTCTTTGCTTATCCAAACTATGCAATTGAGGGGGAATGGATCTCTCATGACGAGTGTAGTTTTCAGGCTTTGTATGGCAAAACAACAATGGAAATTATGAGTAACTTGTCCATTTCAATTAATGTCTCTTTCTTTATGTGGTATTATGTATGTTCTATTGTTTAATAATTTCCTTTCTGTAGATATTTATTGAAACTCTAGTATTAAAATTAAATTATCAAATGGATATTTACAATTTTTAAAAAATGGGTTGATAAATGGTTAATGGTGTTTGATTTTGTAAAATGTTGATTTATGTCTGCTTGAATGATCTTAATTGATGATTCCATTATACAACATGTATAATTTTTGTTTTGGAACTGCATAGATTGTTTCTTAAATGTACTGCTTCCAAATGTAAATGAAGCTCGAGCCATATATTTGAGTTTTCATTGTTTAGGAACATGTTTATTTGAATTTGTATCCTTGAAGTATATTTAATATTTTTCCTTGTGCCAGTTAACAAAAAAAACCTTTTGATATTAAAGGCATATAAGGATAGTTTTTTTTTAAATCTGAAAAATAGCAAAAACGCTACATGTTTTAAAACTAGTGGAGCCAGCACTGTATCATGCTCTGATGAATTTATATAAACAATAGACTTTCTCCAGAAGGATACTAGATACCTGATCTATTTGCATTTTCTTTCAAGTCTCCACAAGGGTCTGTTAAACTGTCATTCAGTGGGAGCCGCTTTATCAGTAAGAGATTAAAGGGGCTAAGTGAAATTGGTTGGAGTGTTGCATCAGGCCTAGCAGCAAGCAGAGTTTCCCTGATTTTTGTCTGTCTAAGCGTTATTGTTCATTTTATACATGTTTTTATTTCAAAATGGGAACATCAGATTTTCTTGTCTGCAAGAGTCTAGCATATGTAAAATTAAGTTGTTTAATCATTATAAAAACTTTTCCTTCCCAGTTTTGATATGAATGCCAATTGTCTGTTTTTTGTCCTAAAACATTAGTGACTCAGAAACTAAACTCTAAATACTGCAATTGTCATCTTTTTATTAGTTAAAATTAATTATAATTTTATTAGCTTTAACTTTGTTTTTGGATTTTAATTGAACTTCAGATATTTTCATTAAGATGCAGAATTTTTAAAAAAATTCATTTTTCAAATTGGTGAAAAATGTTCAATGTAGTTTGGACTGGTGGTTGTGAATTTATAATCATGTTCACTTCCTAAATGACACTGAGCAGTCATTCAGTGTATTTTGCCAATGGTACTGATCACACCAGTGCTGACAAGAGAGTGACAACCTGAATTGTAATTTCTATTTTCATAGTATGAAGTGGTTATTTTTCATTGTTTATGCAATAAAAATTTAATTTCATTTGAAAGATAATGGATATTTTGAGGTCCATTGGTTGGATCAAAAATCTGGTTTAAGAATCTCCATCTAAAGATGATACATCAAACAAATTATGTATTAAATATAAAACCATCATTTAACTTACTGGATTGTTAAAGGCCATTTTAATATTCTTGTTGTTTTGTGAGAATTCTGGACAGAAGTAGGCTTTGAACAATTTCTAACATGTGCGATTAACAGTGTCAGATTATTGAGCACAAAACATGTTATATGTGAGTGAACGTCAGGAATAATTCTGTCAGGAAATGTGAAATCTGGACCATCTAGTAAGATAATGTACCTCAATGTTCTAAATTCTGGGAAATTGACAAACACTATAAATCTATGTTTCTGTGGGATTTGGATGAAATTCTGGTAGGCTGACATAATTCTGCAAATTTAAAGGTAAAGGTTCCATTATTATCATCACATAATACTACTATATTTAGAATGTAGCATACATGAAATTCTTTAACAGAGAATCGGCACTTTGTCCAACACCTCTACCAGAAACCTACAGCACCTGGTGTTCCTAGGCAGTCTATTTCCTTTAAAATATCTCTTAACTTCTTAATAGTTGTAATGAACATTCACCTGCTGCTTTCATAGTATTCCAGTTCAAAACTATGCAAAATATTTTCTTGGCATTTCCTTTCCTATTTATTTGTAAATCTTTTAAAATCTATCACTATTGGTTATTGACCCATTTGCTTGATAATTTCTTTTCTCCCTTTATCAACAAGGTTCAGATTTGAGAGTCTTCTGTTAATTTTTTTCCTACCTTACTTGCTGTTGGAATCCTTGAAGATACTTTTATTTGCTCTTGATGAATGGGTGTCACTTGCAAGACCACCACTTAATATGCATGTGCTCTTGCTCTTAAGAATCTGGCGAGGAATTGCCATCTTGTATAATTGTAGCTTTTATAGTAAAAATTCTCACAATGTTGTTAGGTAAGGATTCTGACCCTGCACATTGAAAGAACAGCAACATATTTCCAAATTGATATGATGTGTATTACGGAAAGTAACTTGCCTGCTTCTTTGACCATAAAACTGATTGAAGTTACAGATTTGAAAAGTGCTATGAAGAGACACATTGAACAACATGAATTGAATTGCTTATTTGTACCAAGATACAGTCAAAAGTTTTGTTTTGTTTGAATTTCCTGATGCTGATGTTGAAATAGAAGCACTGCTGTGCTTTTTTGGCTGCAGCATCAACATGGTTGTGCAGGACAGATTGGTAATAGTTACTCTTTAAAAATGAAGCTCTTTACCATCTCCACCTCAGCACTATTGATACAGAAGGTGGGGGAGGGGTGTCCACTTCATTTCCTGAAGCAGATGACCAGCTCCTTCACTTTGCTGTCATTGAGCGAGAGGTTTCTGTTCTGATGTTACGAGCCCAAAGGACCTCAAAACCCACGACAAATGGTTACTTAAACAAAAGATGTTTTTAATTATCTTTAAACATGAAAACAGAATCAAACTTTAGCTTATCTCTATTAATTTAACTAACCAAAATTAACCCCCTTCTAATTCTAAGTGCACGTGTATGATGTGTGTGTAAATTTAAGAAAAATTCTTTAGTTCACAGTTCAATCTCACGTCTCATTCTTACAAGTTCACTGGCTGTAGGCAATTCTTATACTGTGCACAAAATTTAACATGTATAAAGTTCACCGGGCTTTGGCGCTCGAAAGGTAAATGTTTACCGCTCAGGAAGGTTCTTTGGAAGTTTGCAGAGAGAGAAATTTGTTGTTCCAGGATTTCCACAACCATTAGTTACCTCAATGTCTTGCTATGAAACTTGCCCCATCAGGGTTCTCCAGATGATAACCTCTTTCTTTCAGGCAGGCACAGAGTTCCTTTCTGTTCCACTTATTCCAAGAGAAACATCAGACAGAGAGCACTTCCAGCCATCCGCCACTCTGGAGCTTTCTGTTTCAGTTCCAACAAGCTTTTCCTGCTTGCTTCAGTTATGACTGTCCAGTCTCTCTCTCTCTCTCTCTCTCTCTTCCTCTTCCAACCACTAGAAAGTTCATGTGACTCTCTCACTTGCAACCCCTCCCCTCCCACCTTCTCCAGCAAAGAATAGGAGTTAGCCTTTTGGTCCCATCTGTTGTCTTTGGTAAACAAAATTTCTCATTGACCTTTGAATGAGCATTTCATAAAAGGTCAGAAGCCTTGTAAAAATGTTCAACACAGACGACCTGTCTCCAGTGGATTCATTTGATGACATAATTTCAATTAGCAGCCACTTGTGAAATTTTCCATAGTTTCTGTAATGTTACTGAATATGAAATCTTCAGTATTTCAAATAAGATCTGTTTTAAAATGTATGTATGTAACCTACTCTAATTTTACCAATCATCTCCCATTACACTGACACCATGCTGCTAGACTCTATATCCTTCCTGTACTCCTTGTCATTGATGTCTTTCTTACAAAGGTGTGGATGTAGATGACACATATTGTGACTAGTGCATTGGAGGGTGTGAATTTTCTTGAATGTAATGGATGGTATGATAATCAAGTGTTGTTTTTAGTGGTATTGATTTTTTAAAAGTTGTTGGAGCTGAATCAGAACATTTGCCACACTGAAGCAGGACATTAAGATGGATCAGAAGACAAGTGTTGCAAATACATATTCATTGTGCTTTGCTTCCTGCTATTATGCCAATTCTGAATCTGATTTGCCTCCCTTCTGTTGATCTCATTTGCTTTTACTTTTTTGACCATTCTGCCATGCAGGACCTTGTCAAAAGCTTTGTTAAAATCCTTGTAGACAAATTTCTCTTCTTTTTGCCTCTTCAGAGAATTTAGCCAGTTTAGTTAGCTGTGACCTTGTATTAACAACACACTATTTCTCATTGTGCAGAATGAAGGTTCATATAGTCCCTTAGAATGTATTGCAATAATTTTACATCACTAGAGAAGTGGAATTTATTCCATCACAGTCCTTTCTGTGTCTTGGGAGTTGTATTACTTCAGGAATTCAGTCTGTCCAATCTTTGGTTTCTTTTTATAGGGGATCCAAGGTGTCCAACTCTCTTGCAAATAAGAATTATCTTGCACTTGTTAATGTTACATGTGGTTTATCAGATTATATCTGAAACTTCTGTTGGTCATCCTTTGTGGATTTTGATTACTGTATTATCTTTGGAGTTACTAATGAAATGGAAAATAGTGCAGCCATCTACAAGTACCATCACTGCCACTCTAACCAGAGATCAGGCTATGTTAGAGGTACAAGAAGCTGCAGATACTAGAATCTTGGGAAATGAGAATAGAGCAGGACAGGCAAGATTTGTGAGGATAATGGCCAATGTTTCCGGTTGAGTCTTTGCAATGAGACTGAGTGTCAAGGAAAGGTAGGAAATATATTAGAAGTTAGAGAGAGTGGTGGTAGGCAATAGAGGAAATGCAAGGGCCTCAATTATTGACATGGCATCAAAGATATGGTTGCCAAATTTGCTGATGATACCAAGCTAGGGAGAAAAATAAGTTGTGATGTAAGAAGGCTATTCAGGTAAGTTAGGTAGGTTGGTCAGTTGGAATAGATCTGGAAAACTGAATATATTGTGGGAAAATGTTAAATTGTCTTGAGGTCCAAAACCACACATGGAACACAGTATTAACTGTATTTCAGGAACGATACAAGATGACCTTGCTTCAAGTGTTCCAGGGAAGGTTTATAAGACTGGTGTTTAGCTTGGCATGTTGTCTAATGAGGAAAGATTGGGCAAACTATATATCCCCTCCCCCAAGAGTGTAGAAGGGTGAGGGGTGTGGTTGAAACATACAAGATTCTGAGCATCCTGACAAGATGGATGTGACAAGGCTAGTTCTTTTGTGGGAGAATTTTGAACTAAGTCACTGTTTAAAAATAAATAATCATCTAGGATGAAGATGAGGCAAAATTTTCTTTTGCAACTTCATGGATCTTTGGCGCTCTACCTCACAGGATTTCAGAAGCAATCTTTTAATATTTCTATAGCAGAGATAGATTCTTGATAAGCATGGGGTGAAAAAAGGACAATGCATGGAAGTAGGAATGGATTTGGATTAGTCATGATCATTGATCAGCGGAGCAGGCTCATGCATTTGACCTCTGATGGGGTCATCTTATTGAATAAGGTTTGCATTGAATATGATTAGGTATAGGAAATTAGCCTAAAGACTTCTATCATTGATCTTGGGCCTGAGAAGGTTGGCCTTTGGTAACCATGGCTATCTTCCTTTTAGCTCAGAGGCCGGTGAATCTATGGAATTCGCTGCCCATTGAACCAGTGGAAGTAACCTCAGTGAATATATTTAAGACAAGGTTGGATAATTTTTTTTTACCAAGTAGGGGAAGTTATAGGATATAAAGAAAAGGCAGATAGGTGGCGATGAGTTTGTCAGATCAGCCATAATCTCATTGAATGGTGGAGCAGGCCCGTTGGCCCTGCACTTGTTTGTTAAGTTCCTTTGAGTCCAGCCAGTGCTTAATTTGTAATTACTTCAAATTTACTATGGTTCCTTGATGTCATATTTTATCAAACATTAACCTGATGTTAATAGCAGTAATTTTCTCTCCTACTTAAGCTGCTCTTGAGAAATATAAACTAAGAAAAGTCAGCAGGTTACTGATGGATGGTGCTGTTAAAAGTGCCATTTGATAGCACCATCTCAAGCACCATCCATGGGTTTTCTGAATGAGAGTGAAACGTTGGTAGTTGGATATACTGGATTTTTGTCCTTCCCACAAAAGTTAATTTGATAACTTCCCATATTGTCAGGTAATTGTAACTGTCCTGGAACAACTTGGCCAGGGACATGATTGATCTTGGAACACAAAACAACAGCACTATAACTGGAGTGTGTGTCAGCTTCAGGCTTCCATAGCTTCAGTTTTATGCGATTATATTTGGATTATATTTTTTATCTTTTGGAGTAAACTGACTTCTGTAATGATGAGGTTCTTGGGAGAAACAGAGAAAGATCATCTATCTTCATATTAAAACAAGATAATAAAATTTTCAGCCTTTTTTTGCACGGTGTTGGACTTTCCCATTTTTGAGGGACTTCTTCATTGGAGACTCCTTGATTATTGGCTATTTGATTATTCACCACCATCTTTATTTGAATGAAGTTGAGCTGCAAAAGTTTGATTCTTTATCTTGGTTGTGAGTATCTCTTGGTTCTGTGCATATTTGTTTAAACTTTGCAATTATCCTGCTAAGTTGTGTCATTCGCTGTCCAGCCTTGATATCCTTTTTAAGTCATGATGTCCACCAATATGAGCACTGCTTTAAGTACGATTTTTAAAGATCCTGCTGAATTCTTCTTTATAGTTGTTATTTAGTGATTCTCATTGGAAGGACATGTTGTATGTCTACTGGCTACATATTAGTGTATAATTCTTTCTATTTGCAGGCAATGCTTTGGTATTGCTATGAGCCCAAAGGACCCCAAAACCTAGCAACAATAGACATTCACCAAGACAAGTAGTTACTTAAACAAAAGTTGTTTTTAATTATCTTTAAACCTGAAAACAGAATCAAACGTTAACTTATCTCTATTAACTTAACTAACCCATCTTAACCCCCTTCCAATTCTAAGTGCACATGTATGTAATGTGTGTGTAGATTTAAGAAAAAAATTTTGGTTCCCAGTTCAATCCCACTTCTCATTCTTCCAAGTTATTTAGTTCCAGGCAATTCTTATACTGTGCACAGAATTTAACATGTATAAAGTTCACCAGGCTTTGGTGCTCGAAAGGCAAATGTTTACTGCTCAGGAAGGTTCTCGTAGGGTTTGCAGAGAGAAATTTGTTGTTGCAGGATTTTCACAACTGAGGTACCACCATTAGTCACCTCAGTGTCTTGCTGATGAAGCTTTCCCCCATCAGGGTTCTCCAGATGATCTATCTTTCAGGCTATCACAGTGTTCCTTTCTGTTCCACTTATTCCAAGAGAAATATCAGACAGACAGCAATTCCAGCCATCCGCCACTCTGGAGCTTTTGTTTCAGTTCCAACAACTTCTGCTTGTTTCAGCTGTGACTGTTCAGTCTGTCTCTCTCTCTCTCTGTCTCTCTCTCTCTCTCTCTCTCTCTCTCTCTCTCTCACACACACTTTTTCTCCAGCAAACAATAGGAGTCAGTTTTCTGCTCCCATCTGTTGTTTTTAGGTAAACAAGAACCTAGGAGTGACCTTTGAGTGAGCACTTTGCAGAAAGGTCAGAAGTCTTGTAAAAATTTTCAACACAGACAATCTGTCTCCAGTGCATTCATTTCATGACATCATTTCAATTAGCACCTATGTGTGAAATGTGCATAGCATTCTCCATAGTTTTTGTAAAGTCACAGGATATGAATTCTTCAGTATTTCAAATAAGATCTGTTTTAAAGTGTGTATACATTTGTAACTTACTCTAATTTTACCAGTTTATCTCCCAAATACATTTCTAAATATTCCATCACAGTATGCACTGGAATAGTTCTAAGGTTAGTGGTTTGGTGCCAGGACCACATCACTCTCTCAACATCAGCAAGAGTAAGGAGCTGTTCATAGACTTTTGGAAGATGGATAGACATGCTCCCCTGTCCGCATTAATGATTCTGAGATGGAGAGACTAGACAGCTATATGTTTCTAAGAGTAAATATTTCCAGTGACCTGTCCTGATCCACCTTGGTGATAGCCAAGGAAGTGCAGCAGAGTGTCTTCTTCCTCAAAACCCTGAAGAAATTTGGCATGTCCCTAATTAACTTCCATAGATGCACAATTGAAACTATCCTGTCAGAGGGCATCACTGTGTAGAAGAAGAACTGCTATTCCAAAGATTATAAGAAACTGCAGAGGGTTGTAAATTTGGCTCAGACCCCATTCTCCTCCATTGATTCTATCTCTCCATCCTACTTCCTTTGAAAATCATCCAACATATATAAAAAAAAACTCATCCTATATCGGTGACACTCTCTTCTCGGTATTCTCATAGGGAAAAAGATTCATGAATGTAAGATTATACATCACAATATTCAAGGACAATTTATCTCCCACCATTATCAGACTCCTGAATGAATCTGTATGAAGTGATCGCTTTTTCTGTAATTCTGCACTTGTGTCTTGTGCTTTGTGCTGTTTAACATATGGGCTATCTCAGTGGATTGCTTACAAAACAAATTTCTCATTGCACCTTCGTAAAAGTGACAATGAGCTTGATCTGACTGAGTAAGTTTTTTTGTGTGGCATGGTAAACTGATGGTGAAGTTATAGGATGAATGGGCTCTAATTTCAATATTAAGCATTGGTTATGGTGATTGAAAAATAAATTATTTTTACAAAGAAGAATTTTGGAACTTGACTCCAAGAATTTGTTGAGACTAGATTAAATTGAATTATTTCAAAAACTGACTTTGATAGATCTTTTGGCATTGAGTTTTATGCAGACAAAATGACTAGGACTGTCCATGATCTTGTTGAATGCTGGAACTTAGCTTGGGAGGCAAAATAGCATAATATTGATCTTTTGAGCATCGAAGTGAACACAATATAATCTTTAAGTCATGCCCATTTTACTTTGTTTAGCTTAATCCATGCCTTCTCCATTTCAAGTGCAATCTGACAGAGTAATTTTACTCCCCTCCACTGGCTGAAATAAATACACGTACTTGCTATATGTTCATCTTATAGAATATCTGTCAGTGTTTTTTCAAAACTATAAGGATTTTCTTCCCCATTACAGGAGCTACCATTACATAGTAATCAAACCTGCAGGAATCACACTTACACTCTCCATTTTTTCTTGCCACTTCAACAACTAATATGCAAAGCTTAATGCCTGCATTTACTGAGTCTGGAGATTGCATGACTTCATGAAACAAAAATTCATTCAGCACTATTAAGCATTCCCAAATAGCCAAATATGTCAAAGTGATTTCTCTATTGGCCAAGTCTTGGAAATGTTTTGTGTATGTTTTGGACAGGAACACTGAAAGTCCAAGAAAAAGTTAGCAATTTTGAGAAGAATTTGGAAATTCTATATTGGACAGTGGGTTTGATGTTAGGTTTCTTTTTGGTGATGCACAGCTTCATTTTTTTTTTCTCCAAAGCTTAGCTTCTAGAAGTTGTTGGAGTTATTAAACGAAGGGAGGGTTTTTACAAACCTCAGAGCATCAGATTGTTGACCTGTTTCCCACCCCCATAAGATTTAATTCTTTAAATTGTTTGGTTAATATTCCACTTTTATTTTATTTGCAGAATATAATTTTAATACACACATGTACTTTTGAGCTATTTGGAGCTTTTGACTCCTAATGTGATTAAGTTGAGGCAAAACCCTGGCTGTTTCAATGCCTAAATGTATCATAAATGTTCATATCATAACCATTGCAGTGTACGCTGAAAATGAGGTAGCATTTCTCTTGGACATGGAGCTGGTTATTTATATGGCTAAATTACATCAGAAACTTTTTTATAAATAGGATATCACTTATAAATGTCATGTTACATATGCTAGCCCTGTGTCCCCAGAGTTCAGAAGCCTTACAGCTTGGGGCGAGGAGGGGGGTGGGGGGAACTGTTTTGCAATCTGGTCGTGAGGGCCCAAAAGCTTTGGTACCTTTTCCCGGATGGCTGGAGGGAGAATAGGTTGCGGGAGGGGCGTGTGGAGTCCTTCACAATGTTTATGGCTTTCAGCAGACAACGGCCGTTATAAATGCCTATCATGGCAGGGAGAGAGACCCCAATAATCCCCTCAGCAATCTTTACTACCCGCTACAGGGAGTTGCATTCTTGGATGGTACAATTCCTGAACCAGGTGGTGATGCAGTAACATAGGATGCTCTCAATGCATCCCCTGTAGAGTGGAAGCTGGACTTTCTTCAACCTCCACAGGAAGTAAAGGCATTGTTGGGTCTTCTTGGTAATGGTTCTGGTGTTAGGGGATCAGGAGAGAATCTCCGCCAGGTGCACGCCAAAGGGATTTGGAGGTTTTGACTACCTCGAAAGTGGAGCTGTCGATGGTCAGCAGAGAGTGATTCCCCCAGGCTCTCCTGAAGTCAACCACCATCTTTTTGTCTTGTTGACGTTCAGGTGTTGGTTGTTTTCTCTGCACCAGTCTATTAGTGTTTTCACCTCCTCTCTGTAAGTTGACTCTTCATTCTTGCTTATGAGCAAGAATTTATTGTCATGAACGAAATTCGGTGTTTTGTGACATCATCATAGTACTAATAAACCCTTATTAGTACATTACAGCTCTGATGATCCAAAATCAGATTCTCCAAAATCCTCATTTTTTTTGAAATTCTTTCTTAAATTTTGGATAAATGAGGATATCTGAAACAAATCAGAAATCCTCATCCGAAATATTTTTTGGAGCCAAACTGAGTGGGGACAGTGGGTTGCCAACAACCATGAGGACTTCGGGGTTCCGGCAGGAGCATGGACCTCAGACTCCTGGCAGGAATGTGGACCTCAATGGGGAGGTGTTGGTGATCGGTCTGCATTTTTTTTGGTGAAAATTAAGCATTATTTTAATGGTTAAAAAGCTTTCCTTGTTGTTTGTTGTATTTTAAACACTGCTACAAGTGATTTGTTGTTGCTACAGGGCAGTTTTTAAAAAATGATCAGTTCTCCAAAAAAGATGTTTATCCGACACAGGCCCGGTCCTGACCCTTTCAGATAATCAGAGTTGGACTAACAAAGGAACTGCAATGGCAAATTTAAAATAATAGTTCTTATTCAACTATTTTAACAATACTAACATTTCTTGCTTATCTCTAAACTCAGCTTTAAATTTAACCTCACTACGCACAAATGTAAATGTGTGAGTGTGTGTGTGTGTGTGTGAAAGAAAATTGATTCTGAAAGAGTCAATTTTAAAGTCCAGTTTCAAACATCTCGTTGACTTCGGGATCCTCTTAAATCGCAGTTCAGAAGTAATTATGAAGCGCTTTTAAGCAGTATATTTTCAGATCATCTTTCAACTCATGAGTCTCTCGATAAGCTGTCTTTCAGAGATATATTCCTCAAACAGGAATTACCAGCTTCTGGGCAAAAATGAGGTTGCCTCTCTTAAAAGAGCAATTCTGTCTTTCCAAGATGTCAATATTCAGATCTTCTGTCTTCAGTTTTCTTCCACGAAAAGGCTGCACTCTTTATTTTCAAAAGAGCAACTCAAAATCCATTTTCTCTGTATTCCCCTTTCATTAGGAGTAACACATAACAGCATCAATTCTAGTTACCGTAATTCAACCCTGTCTCTCACAAGGGCCTAAGTCGTGTGTATCCCACAGTGTCTTGACTTCTGTACTGATACAAAATCTCTGAATTTGCCAATATATTTCTCAAAATCATGTGACATTACATCATGAATGAGACAATCTCAATTCTAAGAAACCATGTGACCACTTACTGGAATCTTTAACATTTGTCAGCTCCAGTTTCTTGGAAATAACTCTGACTTCTAGATGTCATGACTCCAAAAGATGACCTCACTTCTGAATGTATTGTATGGGTGTGTGTAACCCTGTACCATCCTACAATTCCCTCACTAGAAATACATTTAACTCTTAAGACATTTTTACATGAAATATAGCTTAACATTAACCTAAATATTAATATTAACACAAATCCATTACAGTGCAAACATACATATTATGAACCATCTTACAACAATAATATAAAAAATAAAAATAATAGTGCACGAAAATAAGGCAATGTCTTTTGTTCATTGATTATTCAGGAATCTGATGGCAGCAGGGAAGATCCTATCTTTGTGCCACTGAGTGCTCGTCTTTAGGCTCCTGTACCTTTTTCTCATCTTCGCAGAGTGAAGAGGGCATGGCCTGGGTGGTAGGAATCTTTGAGGATAGAGGCTGCATCCACTGCTTCATGTGAATGTTCTCGATGGAGTGGAGTCTGGTGCTTATGATACTGCAGGCCTAGTTAACACCCCTTTCCATAAGATTTGGTGCCTCCATGCTAGACAGTGATGCAACCAACATCACCTCAAGCACCTCACAAAGTATAGCCGCTGGTGGGCCTTCTTCATGATTGTATCAACATGGAGGCTCCAAGACACATCCTCGGAGATGTTGATATTCAGGAATTTGAAGTTCTTGATCCTCTCCATTACAGAGCACTCAATGAGGACTGGATCATGTTCCCCTGACTTCCTCCTGAAGTCCACAATCCTTGGTTTTGTTAATGTTGAGCGCAAGGTTGTTGTGATACCACCCTATCTCCCTCCTATGCACTTCCTTATTGCTGTTTATGATTCGACCAACAACTGTGGTATCATCGGCAAACTTGTCAGTCTCCTCAATGAGTAAAATCAAAAGCTGACTACACGTATATACCCCAGACCTCAAGGTGCTTGTGAACAGAATATTCAAATTATATTTTGAAAATAGTTTTCCCCTTGCTAGATAAAGTGACTTAAAATTTTGATTGTTTTCGAGGTGATCTTAACTAAAATCTTGCTATATCATATGCTATGCCATGCTCTCTTCACTCTGTTACCATTGGGGGAGAAAGGTACAGGAGCCTTAAGACGAGCACTCAGCAGAATAAGGACAGCTTCTACCCCTCTGACATCAGATTCCTGAATGAACAATGAATCAAACACTACCTCACTTTGTCTTTTTTTCTTTTTCTTGCACTATTTTTATTTATTTTGAAGTGTTGCTCTATGATGATGCTGCAAAACAAAAAAATTAGTGACATGTTCATAACAATAAATTCTGATTCTGATTTGTTATATCACAATTAACTACAATTCTCACACCAACTGGCTGAATTTGTGGTGAGAGGTAAAGGAACAACATTTCCAGCTGATTCTAAAATTTGTCTCTCAAAGGCCTTGCAAGAAATTGTCTCCATCCACTACTTGCTGTTGTCAATATAAAGGGATCTGATATCCAGCAGAAATGTCATTAAGATGGATGAATTGGGGAATTCTCACAGAAAAACAAGAATCCATTTTTCATTAACATTTAAAACGTGCATAAAGTGCTAAATGGAGATTGGAACGCAAGTAGAAACAGAAAAAAAACAAAATGTTAAATTAATTGTAAGTTCTAATCTCAATTGCTTCAAGAATTACAATTTATATTAAATTATCCAACCCTTAAAAAAGTTCATAATCATGCCATTACACTGCTATAATCTCAAACATGCTCATTTAAATTTTCAGGCCATTTTACTATGTGACCAATTCATAAACAGCTTAAATTAACAAATGTTTGAATGATTTCCTGTCTGAGCAGTGACATGGATCCTTTCCAATACACATACCATGACAACAGGTGCTGGATGCCCTGGAACACCTGGGCAGTAAAGATGAATACATCAGGATGCACTTTATCAACTACAGTTTGGCATTTAATACTGTCGACCCTACAAAATTGATCAGCAAACTCCAGGATCTGGGCCTCAATACTCCAGTGTCTAATTGCATCCTGGATTTCATGACTGCCAGATCACAATCAGTGAGGATCAGTAAGAACATCTCCTTCACAATCTCCACAATCTTTTTAGCCCCCTGCTCTACACAAGAATAACTGTGTGTCTCGGTTCAATAGCAACACCATCTACAAATTTACTGACGACACCATAGTAGTGGGTTGTATAAAAAGGGGCGAGGAGGGAGATTGAAAACTTGGCTGAACGGTGCACCAACAACAATCTTGCACTCAATGTCATCAAAGCCAAAGCCCTGATAGTTGACTTCAGGAAGGGAAAACCAGATGTGTACGATCTAGTGATCATTGTAGGATCAGAGGTGGATAAGTTCTTGGGAGTCACTATCTCGGAGGATCTTCTTGGACCCAAAACACTTATGGCATTGTGAAGAAAGCATGTCAGTGCTTTTACTCCTCAGGAGTTTGTGGAGGTTTGGTATGACATTGAAAACTCTGCCAAATTTCTACAGATGTGCTGACTGGCTGCATTGCAGTCTGGTATGGGGACACCAATACCCCTGAGTGGAAAAACCTGCTAAAGGCAGTGGATACAGCCCAGGACATCACAAGCAAAACCCTCCCACTTTCAAGAACCTACAGGGAATGCTGCTATCAGAGAGCAGCAGAATCATCAAGGATCCATACCACCCAGCTCTGTTCTTGCTGCTACCATCAGGAAAGAGGTAAAGGTGCCACAAGACTCGCACCACCAGGTTCAGGAACAGTTGCTTCTCCTATGCTATCAGATTCCTCAACAACAAAATCAAAGACGCATTTAAGAACTCTCACTTTTGCATTTTATTGATCGTTTTTTCTCTCTGTATTGCACACAATTTGTTTACATTTTTAAATTTGTTTATATGTGTACCTATCTTCTTGAGTACAGTTTTTTGAATGACCAATTGCTTCAAGAATTACAATTTATATTAAATTATCCAACCCTTAAAAAACCATTTTTTGAATGGTTAAGTTTGCCTTGCCTGCAGGAAAAAGAATCTCAGTGTCGTATGTGACAACATGTGCGTACTCTGACAATAAATCTGAACTTTGATTTCAGTCCATTTGTGATGATAAAGGATGGAATTGGTACAGCCTGTGAAGATTCTTGGATAACTTTCAGCAATTTCCACTTTAGCCTATAAAAGCATGGAAATTCCAGTTTCCATCATTTTCATAATGTAATAGCAATCAACTTTGGAATGTAGCTGTTTCTACTATAAACAAAAAGCTGGGTCACACTGCTGGCACTGTTAATTTCTGCGTTTGTTTTATTCTTGCCTATTGTTGGTGTTGTTTCCAAGATCTGGGTTATACTTTTTTTGTCTGACTATTTTGTAATCAAACGTATAAATTTGAAGTACCCAAAAATGCACCTTGTAAATGTGAAATTCTGTTTAAAATTTGTTTCAAAATAATACTGCAGATGTTGGAAGTCTGAAATAAAATACTATAAATATCCTGAGAGCATGGGAAGAGAGCAGTTGATCAACTTCTAATCTGAATAAATTGTCTAACTGTAAACTGTCTGATACTCATTCTCAGCATGCAGTTCCAAAAAAATAAAGCTGTACAGTGTAAGCATTGGGTCCGTGCAAGTGAGCAGAATTCTTGGATGACTATAATATGATATTATATGGTTTTAATATTATTCATCATTTTCATATCCATATGAAAACTGAAAATTGTTTTCCATTTGTCTGTCCACTGAAGACCTACAGATCCCAGTCTTGTTTCTAGAGCGGCTTTCTGAAAAGCTCATACATTTTAATAAACAAGAAATAGTTCAGACAGAACAGTTTGAAATCTAATATCACTTTTGCTGAATATTAAACTGCTGAAGTTTATATTGCCAATAAATTTATTATTTGAATCCTCTTAGGTAGTGGACCCTCCAACTCAAAACTGCCGTCTGTTCAAACTGTGTCTCCAATGCCAGAGGACTCTGCAGCAAATATGAGGTAATATCTCTTATTAGCTTTTGTTAAAGATCTTCTATGCTGTGTTTGGTTTGATTTGTTTCACTTTTCTGTAGACAGCTTTAAAGGAAGCATAATACTACCTGATCTTATGAAAAATGATACAAATGTGTTTACTGAAACTCAATTTCTGCATGACTAAATTAACTCTTTGTAAATATAATAATCATGAAGTGAGGGAGTCCATGTCTGCTGTATACAGCATTGTCCTGTTAGGTCCACAATAGTATGTGCTTTGCAATCATATTTTCATCTACAAATCACATCTTCATGAAAAAATAGTCTAGGATTAACATCATATCTTGGAATTCTTTACTCCTTTATTGCAGAGTTTTTAAAAATGTAACTTTGTTTGATTTTTTTTTTAGTATTACCGCCAGGCTTGAGCGTGCTTTGGAGAAGGCCGCACCCCTTTTGAGGGAGATTTTTGTGGATTTTGCTCCTTTTCTTTCTCGCACTCTTTTGGGCAGTCATGGGCAAGAATTGCTCATTGAGGGTACAAGTAAGTTTTCTAGTATGGTTTAAATCTTATGGACTGTGCTTGATTAACAGATAAGTGATGATTACAACCTAGCTACTTTTTTTTATGTCATTTTATCTCTGCATTTCAATTCTTATTATAAGGCCTGTTTCATGGCTTTGTATTAATGGTGCCTGAAATAAAAACCAACAAAGCTGGATGTACTCAGCATACATATGTGGAGAGAAAAACAGAGCTCATCTTTTAATGTGATAGATCATTAGTATTACTCTGTATCTGAGCATCAAAAAAAAACCCTTGATGCTGGAAAATCTGATAGAAATAGAAAACACTGGGAAACTGAGTTAACTTTTCAGGTCAGTTTCTACAGATGCTGAATATTTCCAGCACTTCTTTTGTTTTTAATTCTGTTTCTCATCACTGAAAATAATATTTTTAGTTCTGGTCTCCACATTACATGAAGGATGTGAAAACTTAGGAGAAGGTCCATAAAAGATATACGAGTATGATTCCTGGGATAAACTTCTACTGTTGCAAGCAAGGATGGAATAGGGAGGCTAAGACTGCTCTCTTTAGAGAAAAGAGGGTTGAAGGAAGAATTGATGACTGTTTATAAAATAAAAAGACATCTCTTCAAAGTAGAACAAAACCAAGTGGGTTGAGCAGCGTGTGGTGGGTGCGGGAGGGAAGGTGAGGAAAGGAATTGTTGACATTTTGGCTTGAGACCAAACAACAGGACTGAGACTAGAGAGGTATCTTGACCAGAATAATGAGGAGAGGGGGATGGATAAGACAATGTCTGGTAAGCCCAAGATGGTGTGAAGGAAAGCAGACAGATGGAGAGGAATGGAGAGGAATGGAGAGAGAGGCAGGTGGGTGAGAGGTGGAAGCAAACAAGGCAAATGGAGCCAGGTGGGGGGAGGGGAGGGGAGGGTGAAGGTGGAGACAGCTGCTGGAGGTAAGTGGTGACACACAGTAGGTTTTTTTTGGAGGCAACAGATATGATGGGTATAGTTTTCATTGTGACCTTTGAAGAGGGATTACATGGTAGAGAAAGTATTACAAGGCTATGGATGGTTTCAATGGGCCAAATGGTCTCTTCATTTGCTGTAATCCGATGAATGATGTGTCCACTCCTTAATCTGGTTATGATTTAACTAATTGAGTGCTAATTTTTCCAAATAAAAGTTTTTATTCCTTTCAAATAGTTAAAATCATCTTCGAATACTTTGAGGAATCCTGTAAATCAACAAAGTGTAAAGTTCCATGATAGCCATGTTTGGAACTTCCTGGCTAATAATACAAATGCAAATATTTTTGTCGGAATTAGAAAATAATTAAGCTTTTTGTGGTGATTTTAGTGACCTTTATTAGAATGGGACATCAATAGAAAAGTGTGTGCTGTTATAGGGGAGCAGGTGAAGAAAAATTAGAGAATGCTGTCAATATTTTAAAGCTTTAATAGCTGGTAATCAAAACGTGCATATTTTTCCTATTGAAACTATTTCTAAAAGCTTGGTTGAGAAAATAGTCCATTCATATGATTTGTATTTTTAAAAATTATTTTGTGAAAAAAACCATAATTTAAAAAAGTTACTACCCGTAACCCCTTCAGTTTTCTGTTGTATTAATATCTCAAGTTTGCAGACAATAGGAATCTGTTGAAATTATATTTATTGGCCATAGATTTGATCTGCTTCTTGGGAATTTTTAGATGTGTGGCTTTTTACTGCAAAACAAAAACTACTGGAAATGATCAGCATTTGTGAATTAATAAGACAAAACTTTGCCCAGAATCTTAACCTACGTCTCAAGCAACACTTGCCTGAATGGTTTGTTTTGCTGTTTCTCTGAGTCTAGTAATATACTGCCACCAGTAGAAAAGTGTCATGTACCCCAGTGAGGATCCCCTTCCTATGTTGGCCTTTTACAGTAGATTATGTTGTGTTTTGGGCTTTACTCTCTGACAAAAATAAGTTGCAGTGATCTTTAATTTTTTTTAATTTCTAAAAAAATTAAAAATTAAAAATAAAGCAAATTAAAATGTTATAACTTTCAAATAATTAGAAACAAGAGAAGATTAAACAAAATTAATTGTTACTACTTGTTCTTTTTTCTCTTCCAATCTCCCCCAAAAATTATAACTGTTGTAGGACTGGTGATGTTGCTTTCCCCAAGAATCAACCTCTCCAATGGAGTACAATACAGAGGCAGAGAAAATTAATAGATTTGTAGCATCAAGCTTATCAGTGGGATGTGGATTTTATTGTTTGGTGACCAATGTACAGACGTCTGATACTTCAATTTGAACAGATGAACATTAGCAAGTGTGGATCAATATTTTAGATTGAGAATGTTGCAACAGAATGATAAGAATTTGAACATTTAATTGTTTTTAAGCAATAGAAGGGGAGGAGAGGAATAAAATAAAATCGGATTAATTAGATTAAATGACAAAACAAGTGAAGTTGTGAGTTAGAACGTAACTGAGAACAGGTCAGTTAAGAAACAATGGGGTGGTATTTCTTGGAGTTAAGAGGATAGTGGGGATTGGTTGAAGAATTAAGTTGGCAAGTGACTGGTTGTTCAGGGTAATGAAACAAAATGCTGGAATTATTCAAATGCTTAGTCAGCATCTGTGACAGGTGAAACTTGAATTAATGTTTCAATTCAATGATTTTTCATGAGAATGGAAAGTAGACATTTTTAGGAAATACAAACTGAAACCCCCATGGATTCAGTAGGGCAACTGGGAAGAAAGAAACATTGCATCTTTTGGGTTGATGACTTTTGAACTAAAATTTAGAGTGTTGTTTGAGAACTGAATGAAGTTGTTCAATGTTGTGATTCAACAATTTCTGTTTCCTTTCTCCTCCTGCCTCCTTAATCCATTGATAAGAATATTGTGAAGATGTGGATGGTTCATATGTTTTTCTGGAACCATGAGCAGCAATGATTATTTAGCCCAAGTTGTGTGTTGTGGTATTGGAATTGTGCAATTCTTTCTTAACTGTCGCGCACAATGTCTTTTATAATTAAAAAAAAAATCAGGTTGTTTCTTGCAGTACACAAAAGTGCTGGGAAAACTCAGCAGATCATGTAGCATCCAAGGCAGTCGTTGTCTTCTTCAGGTATGCCGAAAATGAGGGAGATGACTGAATAAGAAAGTTGGAGGGGGGAAGGGGGTGGATCACAGACTAGTAGGTGAGAGGTGGATACAGATAGGAGGGGAAAATAGAGAAAGGAGTAAGAGGTAATGAGGTAGAGGGCTGAGAAAGATGCTCTCTGATAGGAGGAAATAAGGGAAAAGGAAGGGAGTCAGAGAGATAAGCCTCTATATTGGGGATACTGGATGCATATTGAGGGATCGCTTCATTGAGCATCTTCGCTCAGTCTGCGGCATCATCAAGGACTTCCAGGGGTCAGCCACTTCATTTCCACATTCCATTGCCATCCTGATATATCTGTTCATAACCAGTTTGAGGCCAAATGTAAATTGGAAGAATAGCACCTTGTGTTCCATCTCTGCAGTCTCCAACTGGATGACATCTCTGTCAATTCTCAAATGTGCTGTAAAAACTCAGCAGGTCCTGCAGCATTCATTGGAAGTAAAATGTAACCAATCTTTCAATTTCCAGCACATTCGTGTATTGCACTCAACCCTAGTATTTGCAGATATTCTTGTTTAATGGTATCATCAACTTCTCCACCGTTCTCTCACTTTCAATTTTCAAACTTTTTCATTGGTTTTTATAATAAATACAGTACAATGAAGAGAAGGGAATGAAACCTATCTATATATATCAAGATAAAACTTCAACAGTATCAGCTGGGTCCCCCTCCACTGCACTGGACGAAAACAGAAAAGACATCAAAAATTATAGAGGCTTGCGCACGGAGACAACCTGGGGGTGACACTGGCCGTCGTCCTAGGTGACCTCTGGCACAGCAGGAAGACAGCGAGCTGTGGCGGGAACGCTGACCAATTCCAGAATGGTGCTCTGATGACGTGATGCCACAACATCAGCGCCTGGGGCCCATATAAACGCGACAGCCAGTACAATAAACAAGTCTCAACTTCAAGGCTTTGGTGTGCGTGTCGTTCTCCATGCTCACATAACACGAACGCCTACAATAGTGACTTTGACGGTCCAGGCGGTGCCAATGACCATCCACGTGGTCTCACTCAAGCTCCCAAAGTTTTGGGTGTCGCAGCCACACATGTAGTTCCAGCAGGGGTGAGGCTCAATTCCAGCTTTGACATATCAGTACAGCCGACATCTGCTACTTCTATGTCGTGAGTGCACTCGATCAAGACACAGAGTCAAGGGTCATAGACTTCCTACGGCAGCCTCCGGAGCAAGACAAATATGCAGCCCTCAAAGAGCTGTTAACCCGCACTTTCGGGCTCTCCTGACACGAGCGCACTGCCTGATTGCTGTACCTGGATGGATTGAGGGACAGGGCCCTGTCTGCCCTAATGAGTGAAATGCCCACTTTGACCGAGGGCCATAAGCCTCGCCTGCTCTTCGAGCAGATTTTTCTGGAGCAGCTGCCAGAGGATATCTGACTCTTGCTCACTGACAAGTACTTCAGTAATCCCCGAGTGGGTTGCGGCCTGGGTGGACATGATCTGGAAAGTGAAGAGGGATACCAGCGCCGTTGTAGACCAAGTCGGCAAGCCTCTTGCCCAGCTGTCTGCTAAGCCAAGACCATTGGAAAGTCAAGTTAATACCCTGGGACAATTCTGCTCCTATCATCAGCGATGGGGTGTGGAGGCCCGTTGATGCCGCCTACCCTGCAGTTTCCCGGAAACGCCTTGGCCAACTGTCGTTGATGGCTGCAGTGGTTGGCCCACTTGATAGCCTCCTCTACAGTTGGGACTCCTTGTCGGGCAGCCGTTTCCTAATTGACACCAGCACTGAGATAAGCGTCCTGCCCCCCTCAGGCCTCAACACCTGCAATGGCAAGCAGGACCCAGCACTGAAACAGCTAACAACTCTTCCATCCGAACTTTTGGTACCCCCACCATCCTCCTTCAGTTCAGCATCAGCTGCTTTATATGGACCTTCACCCTCATGGCAGTGACGCAACCGCTCCTGGGGGCCGACTTCCTTCATGCCCACTGCCTGCTCGTAGACCTCAAGGGATGGCATTTGGTATGTGTCAGAACTTTTCACACTCCACCTCTGGGGGAAGCCAAACTACCCACCTGCCCCCCCACAACCACCTGGACTCTATAACGCTTTCCGATAGCGAGTTTACCAGCATCCTGATGTGTTCCCCTCAATAGTGGCACCACAGTTCTCTACAGCCAAGCCAAAGCATGGGGTAAGGCACCACATTCTGACTGAGGGACCCCCAGGGCACACTGAGTCCCTTCCGGGAAGCTTAGCCTCGCTAAGGAGGAGTTCAAGAAAATGGAGGAGCTAGCGATAGTGCAGTGCTCCTACAGTCTCTGGGCCTCCCCCTTCACATGATGTCAAAAATACCAGCAGGGAGATGTGAGGGGATGGAAGCCATGTGGTGATTACCGCCGCCTCAATGAAGACATCACACCTGACAGATATCCCATGCCCCACATCAAAGACTGCCACCAACCTGCATGGGGCATGGGTGTTTTCCATGGTGGACCTCATCCGGAGGTACCACCAAATCCCAATTCATCCCAAGGAAGTCCCCAAGACCACGATTATAACTCCCTTTGGCCTGTTCGAATTCCTAAGGATCCCTTTTGGGCTGAAAAACAAGCCACAAACTTTCCAGTTTGGGCAGGGACCTCCCATTTGCGTTCATCTATTTGGACAATAGTGGGTAGTTTGGCTTCCACCAGAGGTGGAGTGTGAAAAGTTCTGACACATACCAAATGCCATCCCTTGAGGTCTACGAGCAGGCAGTGGGCATGAAGGAAGTCAGCCCCCAGGAGCGGTTGCGTCACTGCCATGAGGGTGAAGGTCCATATAAAGCAGCTGATGCTGAACTGAAGGAGGATGGTGGGGGTACCAAAAGTTCGGATGGAAGAGTTGTTAGCTGTTTCAGTGCTGGGTCCTGCTTGCCATTGCAGGTGTTGAGGCCTGAGGGGGGCAGGACGCTTATCTCAGTGCTGGTGTCAATTAGGAAACGGCTGCCCGACAAGGAGTCCCAACTATAGAGGAGGCTATCAAGTGGGCCAACCACTGCAGCCATCAACGACAGTTGGCCACAGCCGCAAAGACCATGCCACCCACCTAAGACAAATGGGCACCCGGTTGAACAAATTCAGGTTAATAATTAACCCTTTGAGGTGCCAATTCAACCTGGACACTTTTGATTTCCTGGGACAAAGAATAAACAAACACAGGCCCATACCCCTACCCAAAAAGATCGAAATGGTCCGGCACATCGCCAAGCTACAAACAGTAAAGCGGCTACAGGAATTTGTCGGTATGATAAACTTTTACCACAGATTCATACCGGCAGCTGGCCGCATTATGCACCCTCTCTTCATGCTAATGGCAGGCAAGTCAAAGGACATTACCTGGGACGTTGAGTCTTCGAGGGCATTTCAGAATGCCAAAGATGTACTGGCCAATGCCACCCTCCTGGTCCACCCCAGACCAGAGGCACCTACCACTCTGGCAGTCAATGCCTCCAGCACAGTGGTAGGAGGCATACTGGAACAGCTCATTTCAGGCCAGTGGCAACCTCCGGCCTTTTTCAGCAGACAGCTCCACTCCCCCAAAGCTCAAATACAGCACCTTTGACCGAGAGCTATTGGCGCTGGGAAGGTTGGAAATTTAAGGTTTTCACCGATCACAAGCTGATGGCCTTCACCTTCCATAAGTATCAGACCTCTGGTTGGCTGGGTGACGGAGACACTTGACCTACGTGTCCAAATTTACCATGGACATATAGCGCATTGTGGAGAAAAGCAATGTGGTAGCTGACGTTCTGTCACGTCCTGCGATCAAGTCAGTCCAGGCGTTCGACTACGTGGACCTCACAAAAGTGCTGCAGCAGGACCCTGAGATCCCTGCTTATAAGATAGCCATCTTTGGTCTCAGGGTGGAAGACGTCCCATTGGCCCAGGTAGCCTGACAGTCCTATGCCACGTCTCCACCGACAGTCCTCACCTCATTATCCCGGCCGCATTGAGGCGCCAAGTTTTCGATACCATACACAACCTGGTGCATCTGGCCAAAGAGCCACCGTCAAGATAGTGGCTAGCAGGTTTGTATGGCATGGCCTCTGGAATTAGGTCAGCCAATGGGCTAAGACCTGCACGCACTGTCAGTCCTCCAAAGTGCAGATTCACATGAGTGCAGTTTCAGCATGTACATATCGATATAGTGGGGCCCTTACCAGATTCCCATGGGGTGAGATACTCACTTACCATGGTTGACTGTTCCACGAGGTCGCCTGAGGAGTTCCTGCTGGCTGATACCACCACAGAAACCTGTACCAGGGCAGATCGACACATGGGTGTCCAGATTCAGAGTCCCAGAGCACCTAATTGTGGGGGGGGGGCACAATTTACTTCTGGGCTCTGGGCAGCGCTGGCTAACTTCATGGGACACAGCTGCGCCACACCACAGCCAATGGATTGATGGAGCGGTTTCACAGGCACCTGAATGCGGCCTTGATGGCTCAGCTTAAGGGTCCCAACTGGGTGGACGAACTGTCTTGGGTCCTACTGGGTATTCACACCGTCCGAAGGAAGACTTCAATGCCTCAACGGCGGAGATGGTCTACAACGCACCTTTAATTATACCGAGGTTAGTTCCTGGGCCCTGACCAACGCCTGGAAGACCTCATGGGTATTTTTGAGAACTTGTACCGAAACAACCCCCACCACACGTCCAGCTCAAATATAACATCCCCAGCGACTTTAGACTTGTCAATATGTGTTTGTGTGAAGGGGTGCACACCGGTTGCCCCTACAATGACCCTACGAGGGACCCTATAGGGTCATCAGGGACAATGGCTCCACTTGTATTCCCAATGTCGGTAGTAAGGAGGAGAACTTTACCATTGACTGCCTGAAGCCAGCATATCTAGACTGTAACCAGCTGGTCTCCACTCCTCTCCCGTGTGGCAGGGGCAGACTGCCCAAGTCAATGGACAGACCTGAATGCCAGTTCTTGGGGGGGGGGGGGGTTGCAATGGGTCGAGTAATGGACCGCCTTTGGAGACATGGACTGGCCCACAAAATGGCTGACGATTGCGGCGACTGAGTGGACCTGGGGTGACATTGGCCATTGTCCCAGTTGACTTCCTGCACAGCGGAAAGACAGCGAGCTGTGGCGGGAATGCTGACCAATCCTAGACCCGTGCGCCAATGATGCAGTGCCCCGACATCAGTGCCTGGGGACCATATGAATGCGACGGCTAGTGCAATAAATCAGTCTCAACTTCAAGGGTTTAGTGTCCGTGTCTTTGGTCCTGTTCAGCATTAGATCACTATTGGAAGGACATTTTTAATGCATTTTCCTGTATTTTCTCAGTTACTATTCAATCTCATCCCATTACAGCTTTATTTGGTGTGGAGTCGATTATCGGTGTCAGAATGCCAAATGATAGCTTTTGCCACTTTAATGGCTAGAAGATGTATTTTGCTAAGATGGAAGGACTCAATCCTTCTCAGTTTTGCACAATGGATGAGCCAAACCTTATCATGCTTGAACCTCGAGAAGATTAGATGCAATATTTTGAAAATTGAAGTTAAGTTTAATAAAATGTGACAAACTTTTATGAAATATTTTAATGTTTAAAATATAATGTTCACTATTTTGTATATTACATACAAAATGTTTATGATCTCTTCCTGAACTTACTTATTTACATATAAGGCAATTCACCAACGTACTGTTACTGTGACCCTTTTGATGGTTTAAGGCATCCCAGCAGCTTTTTCTCTTTTTAATTAGGGGCTATAGATTTAAGATGAGTTAGTTAGTCTTTTTCTTTTTGTATTTTTTTCTGTAGGAACAAGAGATATATTATTGAATTCTGTCTGTTTGTTTATTATTAGTTGCGATGTTCATTTTTATTCTGGGATACATATGTAATCACTCAGTACCTTTGCAGTATATTTTTCTTGTTCATACACTTTTTGTTGTGTATGCATAAAAAAATAAATTACAATAAAAATTATTAAATTAAAAAAAGGTAAGACTCTATCTCAACTGGAACATCAAAGGAAAATAAGACATAAAACGTCACCGTGTATCTTCAAATTTCACTGATAAATCAAATACACGATATTTATTTTTTTTCTAAACAAACAGGACATGATATGAGAGAACCATTGAGACACGGTTGGGGGTCTAGAATCTTAACATTTGAATAGGATGGCTCTTCTAGTCAACAATGTAGAGAAGGCCACAACCTGTTTCGGAGGTGCAGAAAAACTCCCTATTTCTGGTTCAATAACCCCAAAAAGAGTAGTTATTGGATTGGGTCGTAGCTCCACCTGAAATACAGTTGAAAAAATATTAAAAATTTCTTTCCAATAGATTTTTAAAGAGGGACAAGACCAAAACATATGTGTCAATGTTGCAATTTCAGATTTGCATCTGTCACATGTAGGATTAATATTAGAAACGAAACTAGCCAGCTCATCATTGGACATGTGAATACAATACAGCACTTTGAATTGGATTAATGAATGTTGGGCACATACTGAAGATGTTGTTCTCTCACTTTCAGCCCTCTGACTCCCTTCCTCCAGCGTCCCATCCCTTTTATTTCCTTTCTCCTATCAGAGAGCATCTTTCTCAGTCCTCTACCATCTGGCCCATCATATTTCAGCTCCTTTCACCTCTTCCCCATCATGCATATGTATATATTACAAGCCTGTACTTCTTCCACTCCCCCACCCCCAACCCTATCCTTCTTTACCTTCCATAGGCATTGACAGTTCTGGGTCCTCATGGGTGTTCCTGTGTAAACGGCTTCCCTTTCTTGAAGTCATTGGTTTGAATCTAACTAGATTTATGGCATGAATATCTGCATCCTTGTATTAAAAAAAGGGTCCATGGTATAGATATGCAGCATGAGAAAGAAAATAGTGCAATAATTACTTTCTTTTAAGATTGTATTTAGATACATTAAGTAGATAGAGAATGGACTTGGAGGCCTGGTTGATAAATGTTCTGTGCAATGAACAATTGAATTGATTGTTATCACGCATACCAAGATCCTGTGAAAAGCTTTGTTTTGCATACTCTCCAGGCAAGTCATCCCATTCTTAAATACAGCAGCTTGAGCAATAATACAACAAAAGTACAGGGTATAGTGCTGCATTGAGTAAAAGAGTGTAGGGTATAAAGTACAAAGATGGTAAGGAGAGTGCAGCATATAAAGAAAAATACAGGGGGATCATTTTCAACTGTTGAGAGGTCCATTCAAGAGACTGAAAAAACATGAAACTTCTTGAATCTGAGGTTCATGTTTTCAATATTTTGCTTGATGGAAAGGTGGGAGAAGAGATTGGTTGGGATCGGATGAGTTTTTAACATATTGCCAACTTTGCTGCGGCAGCGGGAGGTATAGATGAAGTCAATGGAGGGGAGGTTTTTTTTGTGGTGACCTGAGCAACATCAACTACTCTAGTTTCTTGCTGTTTTGGACAGAGTAGTTTCTATAGCCCAGATGCATCCGAACAGGATAATTACTGTGAAGCATCTATAAAAATTGTTAACGGTATTGGGGAACATGCTGATATCCTTAAGCTTCTGAGAAAGTAGAGTCAAATCTGTTCTCTTCTGGCTTTGGGGTCAATGTTGTTGGACCAGGACAGGTTTTTAGTGATATTTATTCCGAGAAACTTGAAGCTCTCCTCCTTGGCACTGTCACACTGTATGAACCCCCACCCTTATTTTCCTAAGTCAACGATGAACTTCTTTGTTTTGCTGACATTGTTGTACTGACAACATGACACTAGTCCAGTAGTTCCCAACCTTTTTCTTTCCACTCACATACCACTTTAAGCAATCCCTGGTATGTGAGTGGGAAGGGAAGGTTGAGAATCACTGCTCTAGACCCAATTGTTACTGGAATATTTCGCTTGAGGAAAAATAGTCATTGGCCCATCTCCTTTGGAGTTATGAAACCCTGCACATAACAAGCCAATTATGTACATTTATAACAGTGGTTTTCAAACTTTTTCTTTCCATGCACATAACACCTTAAGTAATCCCTTACTAATCACAGAGCATATATGGCATAGGAAATACTTAAAGTAGTATGTCAGTGGAAAGGAAAAGGTTGAGAACCACAGCAGTAGAATCTATCTCTTTGCCGTACTGCATCTTGTTATTGTTTGAAATCTATCCAACAGTTTTCAGATGAAAACTGTTGGATAGGGTTATGTTCGGTCACACAGTCATGAATGTATAGTCAGTTAGTAGGAAGCTGAATATGCAGCCTTGCTGTGCATCAGTGTTGAGAATTATCATAGAGGAATTGTTGTTGCCAATCTTCACTGCGCTTTGCAGGTCAGGAAATTGAGGATACAGTTGCAGATGGCATTGTTGAGACATGGATCTCAGAGTTTAGAAATAAATTTGTTTGGGATTCATGGTGTTGAGGGAAAGCTATAAAAAATAAATAAATAGGAGTGTTATATAGTTGCTGGATTCCAGCAACTTGTGTTGATGTAGTTACCATCAAACAGGCAAGGGTTCCACTCTTGAACTTTTTGTAGGGTGATTTGTCCATAAGTAAGAAACGCTTGTTTTCTAGCTACCCATCATCTTGCTCAACATACTCTTGCTATAATTTAATTTCATGAATATTCAGCCCAACATTACCCATAATTAAACAAATGGAATATATACTGTATTGTATTCTGTCATGAATGAACACAAAATGATTATTACTATCTAGAAAAATTATTTCTAAATGTATGGCAAAGTCTGCATTAAGTTAGATTTCTGCAAGCCAGATCATCTGGAGCCGTGCAAAATAAAATGCCTCTCTGGAACATAATCATACAAAATTTGATACCAATCTGTAAATGAAGGTATTAAGGCAGAACCAAAAGGTTTTTTAATGCCTTAAGTGAAGAAAGAGGGAATTTCAGAGTTTAAGGCCCTGGCAACTGAAGGCACAGCTGCCAATAGTTTATATGCAAAACTGGAATTGCTCCATTTGCCAAAATTAGAAGAGTATACAGGTATACCCGGCTTTTCAAAACTATAGCATTCCTATGGAACATTTCATAAGCTGAAATGGAAAAAAAATTTTGAGCGATCCCAGACCCAAAAAAACCCCACCAAATCATACCAAATAACACATAAAACTAGCATATAGTAAAAGCAGGAATGATATAATAAGTATGACCATGCTGCCAGCTGCTTTTTCGTAAAAGCAAACACAGGTTTCTTGAAAAAAGTGAATTTTTGTACTTTGAATATTCGTAAAGCGGGGTTTACCTGCAGTTGTAATAATAATGCTGAAAGATAATTAGAGATAAAGAGGAATGAGTATGGAGGGAAGTTCAGTTTAAAATTTTAGATTATATTTTAAATAATTTTGAAGTGAACAGCATTTCTTCTGAGTCGGCCATTTGTATAAAGATTTGGTGACTTCAAATTTATGGAGGATAGGATGTGTGTATTTGCCTGGAAATGTTTTGGACGAATCAACTTTGAAGTTAATTGTTGTTTGCACAAGGGGAAGAAGGAATTCGCGTTGTCAATTTTAACACATAGTCCATGTTGAGTTTAATGCCTCAAGCTAATGTTAGGTATACTATAATGTGCCCAGTTTAGGATGGAGAGAGGATAAATTGTTCATCGTTCATGCTCCTGAGCTGCTAGGGTGATGGAAAATATTGTAGTATGATAGCAATGCTCCAGATGTGATCGGTTATGCATAATGTTGCGGTCAATGTCTCGTAAAATATTTAATTTCTCATCATTTGTACCTATTATCTTTAACATGAGAAAAGGCAAATATGTTAAAAAAAGCACTATTTTTGGTGGTGTACATACTTCTTCCAGACACACAAAATGTGTGTCTTAGCCATATTTTATTTACTCATATTTGATTGCCTGCATCTAAATTGGGTAGTTACTAAGTTGGTAATAGATTACAAGTCTTGCCTGTTCACTGTTTTTACTATGTCTCTCAAGAAAACAATGAAGGATTCATTTTACTTTGACAACTACATTATTATATAATTAGCTAGTTTATTGATAGAGGGCAGACTTCCTTATGATGCTTTCAAACATGTTAACCTAGTTTGATCACTCTGCAAAAGGAAGTGAATAGGAAACAAAATGAAGTTAAGACATGTCATTTTAATATTCATAAAAGCCCTTTGTAATCCCATGAAACCCATAAAATAGCTAGTGCCTTTTTTAAAACTGCTTTTGGTTCTGCTAGGTTTACAGAGAGGGGGGGGGTCAAAGGTCAAAGTACTAATAAGCATGTTTGGGATGTCTGCTGCCAGAAAACAAAATGGAAACTTGATTGATAGCTGGAGGGCTGAAGGGAGAGAGTAACGGAGAAAGCAAAGGTCATAGAGCCATTTCCCCTTTCTGCATATATAATAACCTATGTGGTATGGGTAGCAGAATGTAGATATTGTGGATCAATATGACATATGCCGTACACATTTGGAGCCTTAATAAGACAGAAAATACAGGTTATTGTAACCTTTTGAAATAGGACCAGAGCAACTGTGGAAAAAGAGAATGAAAATACAGATAATCTTTAAAAGTAGACTATCATTAATGTAATACTCTATTTAACCAAAATCATGCAATGTTGTACAACCCACTGAAATTCAATTGTGGAACTCCATTTAGTTATAAGAAAATGCAATCTTTTGTTCACTCACCCTTGCTTTTTTAAAAAGGGAAATTTTTGTTTATATGGTCTTGGTCAGACATTCTTTAGCCATCATTAGAATATTATGTGTTTATCCTTTATTTCAATTTTCTAACTATGATACCAATAATATAAATATATGACAGAACTTCAGTTTTTCTGGCTGCCTTTGTGGTTGGTTGATACTTTGGTTATTCTGTTTTTAAATTTACATTAAATTGAGTTAAAATTATTAATCTGTGTGCAAATGGCTTCTTCGCAATTCAAGTTTTGCACAATACTGTTTTCTAGAACATTAAGGAAAAAAATTACAGTAGAGTCAAGAAGCCTCATAGTTCACGAATTCAGCACAGTGATCTTGTAAACTTATCACAACATTTCATTGTGATCTAACTTCGGAAAAAGGAGAACTGTATCAAGGCAGTTTATTAAGTACTGCTAACATTTCTACATCATTCATAATCATTTATTCTAGTGGTATTGGGAGTAGTGATCAGTCACCTGAAGAATCCTTGTCACTGGATGGTTATAGTAAGCAGAAAAAAATAGACTCCTTGTATCAGACAACTGTAGGGTGCAATGTCATGAACTGATATATAGGACTTGCAATATGCATTGTATGTTCATTTTTCATTCATTTATTCTCATTGTTATCTTTCCCTTTCTTTGGTTGAACAAAAATATCCACAAAAATATTTTGACTTTTATATTTGGTAAACTTCTCAATTAATTTTTAGATTTTCAATAGTGAAGTAGTGAAGTATACTAATATTTTGTGTCATGGCCATAAACTGTTCAAAAAATAAAAACCTTGCAGATTTAAAATTCTGGCTTATTTTTCAATCAAGTCATGTTTCTATCTTGTGAGTGGTTTTCCAGAACTGACAATTGATCTGCACACAAAGTGAATATACTATGAACTGTTTGTCTGCCACAACCTTTAACTAGTGATATTAATCAGTTAAATAGTAATCTGTTGACTGGGAATCAATTAACTGGTAATGCCAATCAGTTAACTAGTAAAGTTAATACAGGTCGAGTACCTCATATTTGAAGATACAAAAACCAATTTTGTTTTTAGCTCCAAAATGGTGTCACAAGTTGAAAAAAAATTCACCACCTGACTTGCTCATGAGGCACTCTGATGCTCTGTTGGCGCCATTTTGATAGCAACAAAGCTCCGGTGTACAAATATAGAGTTGAAATTGGCAAGAAGACCTGCATATACCACTATGTTGGCACTCAAAAAACCCTGCCATTGGTCGTTGCTGTTCTGCTGATACAGATATTCTGCTGATGCTACTGTGGGGCTGTACAGTATATTTAAAGTACATTCTTGAATATTATATAGCTTTGTGCACCAATATTGTCTTTCTCCGATTTTGTTTGAACCTTGCAATTTATCAAGTGTCCTTTAGTTGAATAAATAGAATTAAACAACCAATTTGTACACAGCAAAATGCCAGAAACAGTAATGAAACAAAAGGCAAGTCAACACATTTTAATGTTAGTAACTGTCCAACTTGTTACCTTGAAAATGTGATACAATCTTTCACATTTCTCTGGATAATATTATTGGAAGTTGGCGGGATGATGTGGGTCATTTGCAGGCAAGGGCGAGGAGGAGGAGAAGAAGGGGTGAGGCAAGGACAAGCAGTATTTCAGCTTTTCTTCTGAATCAGCACAAAGCTTATAATATTACATTGAAATTTCATCCTGGATTTTGTTCTGAGATCTGTGGAATGGTGTTTGAATCCTTTATCTTTTCATAGAAGCACCAATGCTGAAATCAGGGATTTCTCTTTGAATTATAAAGCTTCTGAATTTTACATTCCAATATGTTCTTAAATACCAAAATAGTCAACATATAAAGCAATTAATATTTGAATACCAGTAAATCCTGTGATAACTGTTCTGCAGTTTAATGGTAGCTGATTAAAATATTTTTAATGAGAGTGGTGTCCTCTTAAGACAACTGGGATTCAAAGATTGTTGCATCACAGGAGGAGGTCGATTGGTCCAGGTAGACCAGGCTCCTTTTGAAACAAAGCATTCATTTCCATTTCATCTCTGAACAATCCTTGCAATTGTAGTTTACTAATAACCCTTTCTTATTTCTAATACTGTATTTTAATTAGACATGTTTTCTGCCTTTTAGGCCTGGTTTGTATGAAATCCAGCAGTTCTGTTGTGGAGTTGGTCATGTTGCTGTGTTCTCAGGTAAGTCTTTGTTTATCACAAATCTCTTTTTTTTGTTCCATTTTATGGCACGTAATGGAGAGAAGTTGAAAAATGGATGAAATCCATTTTAATTAGACAGTATTAACTTTTATACTGCAAATCAAATGACTTCCCCTTTCTCCAAGTTATTGTAATTGTAGCCCATATTGTTCAACAATCATATTTGCACACTGTGGCTGACCAGTAATTTTAGAACAGTGTACCAGATGACAGCATTTTGTAATAATGGGCTATGACATGTTTGAGAGGGCCAAATTGAAAATCAAAATCAGTTCTGGGAACCGCTCATGAACATGGAAGTTTCTTTTCATGTAAGGCTTTTATCACTCTGAATATAACTGATGTTGGACTCCTCATGGAGTCCAGTTATTGAGTGCTGAATTCCCACAGTTACTGAGCAGTTGCTCAGGTGCTCAGGGGACATCTGGTGCATTTTCAGTGACTTCATTCATCTCAGTGGAGTGGAAAAGCTTCAAAAGAACCAGGTAATCTGTAATTTTGCACTAATTGAATTAACTGGGATGAATTAAAATGTGTTAATTCTATTGTAATTTTTTTAATAGCATTACTTTTGATTTTGCTTTTATTAGCGTTTCAAATTCTTCTAATGTTTGAGCCAGTCATGAACATTGTGATGAGCAATTATTTTTGGGAGGTGTCTTAATCAGCTTTTAAAGTATTTTGGGGATGAGGGATGCTTTTTCCAATACACTAGTTCCTGTTTCATTCAGAGCCAGCTCTTCAGCGCTTGACGTCCTGTTTTGCGGAAACTGCCAAAATGTTTGGCCTGGAAGTCAGCCTGAAGAAAACTGAGGTCCTCCATCAGCCAGCTCCCCACCATGACTACCAGCCCCCCCACATCTCCATCGGGCACACAACTCAAAACGGTCAACCAGTTTACCTATCTTGGCTGCACCATTTCATCAGATGCAAGGATCGACAACGAGATAGACAACAGACTCGCCAAGGCAAATAGCGCCTTTGGAAGACTACACAAAAGAGTCTGGAAAAACAACCAACTGAAAAACCTCACAAAGATAAGCGTATACAGAGCCGTTGTCATACCCACACTCCTGTTCGGCTCCGAATCATGGGTCCTCTACCGGCATCACCTACGGCTCCTAGGACGTTTCCACCGGCGTTGTCTCCGCTCCATCCTCAACATTCATTGGAGCGCTTTCATCCCTAACGTCGAAGTACTCGAGATGGCAGAGGTCGACAGCATCGAGTCCACGCTGCTGAAGATCCAGCTGCGCTGGGTGGGTCACGTCTCCAGAATGGAGGACGATCGCCTTCCCAAGATCATGTTATATGGCGAGCTCTCCACTGGCCACCGTGACAGAGGTGCACCAAAGAAGAGGTACAAGGACTGCCTAAAGAAATCTCTTGGTGCCTGCCACATTGACCACCGCCAGTGGGCTGATATCGCCTCAAACCGTGCATCTTGCCGCCTCACAGTTTGGCGGGCAGCAACCTCCTTTGAAGAAGACCGCAGAGCCCACCTCACTGACAAAAGGCAAAGGAGGAAAAACCCAACACCCAACCCCAACCAACCAATTTTCCCCTGCAACCACTGCAACCGTGTCTGCCTGTCCCGCATCGGACTTGTCAGCCACAAACAAGCCTGAGGCTGACGTAGACATTTACCCCCTCCATAAATCTTCGTCCGCGAAGCCAAGCCAAAGAAGAAGTTGTTCCTGTTTTAATCAGCTATGCTGAAATATTAAACTCCATGATCAGTTGATTCAGGAACAATGAGATATTGAATACTTCAGGTTGAAGTTAATAACAAGCAACATTTAACTTGGTTGATTTAAAAGACATAACTACTTTAGTACTCAAGAAAATTTAAAAGGCTGCTTTGAGATAACGGTGTCAAAATAGATGTATTTGATTAATGAGTATCAAAATCATTGTCAAGTCAAATATACAATATCTTATTCCTTGGAAAAATGCAGGAAGGGCTGAGAGGAAGCCTTCATCTTCTGCTGTATCCAGCAACACATTTGAACATGGAGACATTCTTGCACAGTGGCTTGCTGATCATTTGTGAAATGCCTAATGGAATATAGCCTGTGGGTTGCATTTTGCTGGGGGAGGACATTTTTATTTGCAACATTGTAGCAAAGTTCAACGTTCAGATTTATTGTCAGAATACATATGTGACGTCACATACAAATCTGAAATTCTTTTACCTGTGGGGCGGGCAGAATTTAGCGCCAAAAACCGTACTCAAGAAAAGATATGTATACAAAAGAGAGAACTGCACACAAGAAGGCACTGCAAACAAACTGTGGATTACAAAAAAATAAATATTCAACAATAAATAATGTTTAGGTGTCTGATGGTGGGTGGAGGGGTAGTGTAGAGCTCGTCGAAAGAACCAAAGACTTGTTGATCCAAACCAAGGCTTTTATTAGCAAAGACGGGAGCTCTTCACAGGTGGCCGACCAGTCCGGAATGATCCGACCTGGCTAGGGACACAACCCTTTAAGGCCCAGACAATAGGCGTGGCTTAGCTCTCAGCCAATCGCTGTAAGCACAGTCTAGATACAGTAACTATATACACTATGTACATTGGTGATAGATCTGTACTATCACAGGTAGCAACTGCTTCTGAACCTGGTGATGTAAGTCTTGTGGTACCTATACCTCTTTCCTGATGCTAGCATTGTGAACAGAGCAGGTCCTGATTGGTGTGGATCCTTGGTGATTGATGTTGTACTCTGATGGCAGTGTTCCATGTAGATCTTCTCACTGTTGGAGAGAGTTTTGCTTGTGATGTATTGGTCTGTACAGGGCTTTCCACTCAAAGGTATGGGTGCACCCATACCAGGCAGTGAGGCAGCTGGTCAGCGCAATTTCCACGACGTATCTGTAGAAGCCTGCCAAGGTTATCGTTGTCATACCAGACTTATGCAAACTCCTGAGAAAGTAGAGGCTTTTTTCTCAATGACATTTGTGAGTTGGGTCCAGGAATGGTCCTCCGATAGAAAAGGTCCCTGGAATTTACATTTGCTCACCCTCTCCACCTCTGATCCCCTAATGTTTTCTCTTCCTAAAGTTCACAATCAGCTTCATGGTTTTGGTGGCATTGCGTGTGAGGTTGTTGTCAGCGTACCATTCAGCCAAGCTTTCAGTCTCTCTTTTGTATGCCTCTTTTATTAAATCTCAATCCACATTTGTGGTATTGTCAGCAAACTTGTCCTTGTCATACTGATAGGTGTAATGTGAATAGAACAGGGGGCTAAAATGCAGCCTTGTGGTGGTCCAGTACTGATGACGATTGTGGAGGAGATGTTTCAATCAACTGTAAATTTTAGAAGTATTCAAGAAATTGGATAGTAAAATTGTTATTGATTGTTTCATGAGTTTTTAGAAAATCGCATGCATGAGTAACCATTCACCAAGATGCTTATAAAGGATAAGAATGAAACATTTATTTTTCTTCTGGGCCATTAGTTTTGCTTTACAGTTATAATCATTTGAAAAAATGTAAAAAGATATTGACTCTTTTGGTGATCTAGTGAGAATCTTTATTTGGATATTTAACTTTCTCACAAATTTAAAAATGATGGGTTTCAAAGTTTTCAACACATTGTTCTGAGACCATGAATAAAGCAAAGGCCGTAACTAGTGAGAATGAGGCTCAGGGGTCATGGGTTCTGACCCTTTTCAAAGCTTTTGACCTTCATTTACAACCTAAAGGTTTACTTGGCTGACAAATAAGGATAATGCATCATTAATGTTCCTTTGCATCGATTTATTCATTTTAGTGAGTATGTTGCCAAATTTATTTAGGCTGTGCTGACGGATAGGTCATGAATATAAATGAAAGAATCATAGAAAGTGTGAAAAGTCAATGCTACATGTTGTCAATATAGTGCAGTAAGCACATTTACTTGATAATATCACACCTAATAGATCTCAGAGTAAACCACGAAGCAGACCAATGCATTTGTGATTGCATGAGAAAAGAAAGGTGAGAACGTTGTCAAATGGAATTGGCAAAATGATTATAGTAAAGAATTTCTTGAAGGTTGAATCTGGGGAATTTACACTAATTTTGGTCCAATTTCACTTTTAAACAAGAACTGTACAAGTACATCTTTATCAATTTATGAATAAAATGATTTGCACTGTTTTGTGTGTTCTTATTTGCATTGTGTACAGGTAGCAGTAATGCTGTAAATGTGAAGAATTTTGGTTGGCTAGATGTTATTTAAAGCTGTAGTTGAACAACTGTATTGTGGTTGCAATAAACATGTAAGAATATGTATCTATTACTTTGTTCAACAGGAAGTATAATGCACTGGCAAATAATGACAATTATACACAAAACTGCTTTCATTTTAAAAAAACTATAATTTTGTTACAAAACTGAAACTAATACTAACTGGAAAACATCATGTTGACAAATCATAGCAAATTCACTTGCTTGAATTTTGAGGATGCCCACAGTGACCTTCACCCCGCCTCGTTTCCTCCGCCTCGTTTCCTCCTCTGTTGCCCCACTCTCTCTTTCTCTCCCTCTTTCTCTCTCTCTTGCTTTCTCGCTCTCTCTGTTTCTATTTCACTCGCTTTCCCCCACGCTCCCCTCTTGCGCTACCCCATGCTCCCCCTCTCTGTCACCCCCATTCTTTCTCTCTCTCTCTGTCACCTGCGCGCTCTCTCTTGCCTACGTGCGCTCTCTCTCACCAGCTTTCTTGCTTGCCAACTCTCTTGCTCGCCAGCTCTCTCCCTCTCTCACCAACTCTCTTACTCTCTCACCAGCTCTCTCTCGCCAGCATGCACTTTCGCTTGTTAGTGCTCTCTTACTCAGCGGCACTCTCTTTGTCACCCCTGTTTTCTCTCTCTCTCTCTCTGTCATCACACTAATTTTCTCTCTCTCTGTCACCCTCGTTCTCTCTCTCTCATTCTCTCTCTCTGTCGCCCCATACTCTCTCTCTCTGCCGCCCCGTTTTCTCTCTCTCTGTTGCCCCATTTTCTCTCTCTCTCTGTCACCCCCGTTCTCTCTCTTTCTCTCTGTCACTCCATTGTCTCTCTCGCCTGCTCTCTATCTCTCGCCTGCTCTCTTACCAGCGCTCTCTCTCTCACCAGCTCTCTCTTGCCTTTTTCTCTGTCTCTCGCCTTCCTTTTCTTGCTTTCTCTCTCTCGCTTTCTCTCTATCTCTCTCCTTTTCTCTTTTATCTTCTCTTTCTCTCTGTCTTTCTCCTTCTGTGAGTGTTTTTGTATCTGTGCCTTGTTTTACGGACATAAAATGTGGCATCTCGTATGGCCTATATTAATGGATTACACAACCCGATACACCTATTTATCATACATGTCATAGATGTGTTTTAATGCAGCACTAATCTCATGAGGTCGGGAGATTGATCTCTGGGGTTCATTACATTGCTTGGAGGATGGTGGGATTTAGATGGATTGGAAACATTTTAGAGTGGAAAGTTTAGATGAATTGACTATAAAATATAACTTTCTTTGAAACTGATATTTCTTCTCCATACAAATTTTGATCATAGTTTATATAAAACTGGTTGCAAATGCTACTTATTTGTAATGAAAAAGCCAGATCTTGCTGATTTGAATCAATGAGATCTGGGCTAAGAATTCGGTGAGACATTTTGAAGTCATAGCTATCAGATAGACTGTGGTTGATTAATTTTAGAGGGGAGATAGGGTGGGATGTGGTATTTTCATTTTAAAAACTTAATTAATTTTGTTGGATAGATGGAGTGGAGCGAGTGTCAAAGATCAAAAAGCTAAGGTCATAATCATGATTTTAATCATATAAAGATTAGTTTTTTCAACTTAATAGCTGCAAATGTGCTTCCTATTATTACAGTGAAGAACAAAATAATTGTGACTTTTGTTGTTGAGGAGTGTGGTTTCAGTTGTTTTTGCTGGAGTAGTTTTCTTGTGATATTTCATAGAAAATTTTCATGACTCTATACTTTTTAATGGCTGAGGATTGATTGCTTATGAGATTTGCATACCTTGGTGATGTTACTTTGTCTTATTTTACAATGCATTTCATGCAGTTGGATCACTTCAAAAATGTACAATTATAAATTGCTACATGCCTTCTATAACCTGTTTCAAAAGGTTCAAGTACTGCGTATATAAGTCGACCTTCAGATGTCGGACCTCCATTTTCAGCTCATTTTCATGGTTTTATCACATATCGGCCATATAAGAAGATTCTTGCCCCCCCCAAATTTTCTCAAAGGAATGTGCCGGAGACTGGTATCTGCCCCCCCCCCCCCCCAGCAACAACCCAAACTTTGTTACAGCACCCCAATTGCCAAGTAATAAGTCTGTAAATTAAGCCAACAAGTAAAATAAACAGTTTTAAAAAAAACTTTGCTTCTGGTTGGGAAGATGTCAAATGGTACTGGGTCCAAGTCTTTAGCATCAGCTACAGCCGGAGTTGATCCATTCTCAACATCGGGTGCAGTCCCATCCGCATCGAAGAAGTCACTTTATTGCCCAACTGTGCCTGGTGCAGGAACCATGGCTATGTGTCAGCTCCCAGGCAGAAGCAGGGACCTCAGCCTACCAGGCAGGATCGGGGACCTCTGGTGAGTTATGGTGATGGTGGGGAGATGTCAGGGAGCGGCGTTAGGGAGGCGCTTCCGGGTTGTCTTATATGCCGAATCTATGTCGAGAAGTTTTTTTGAGTTGAATTTAAGTTCTAATTTTTGTACCTAGCATATAAGTTTACCCTTGATTTTTGAGTGTTTCAAGACTTAACTTGTATGCCAAAATATACAGTAATTTTTTACTTTTCCAGTTTGTAAATTGTAGTCAGATGATCAGTCTTTAAACATGATGTGAATTATTTCATAAATGTTTAAAGAAAATATTTGTTTAAGCTTTGTTATCTTTGTAACATGCAACATTCAGCACAGGCACAGCACGGTTAACATAACGGTTAGTGTATTGTTGTAATAGCATCAGCATCTTGGGCTAGAATCCAGCACTGACTGTACTTTTTTCCCCGTGTCTGCGTGAGTTTCCTCCAGGTGCTCCAATTTCCTCTAACTCTTCACAATGTACCACATGTACCACGCGTACACGTGGTATCATGGGTATAATTGGGTGGCATGGGCTCATGTCTAAATTTAAAATTTTTAAATTTAAAACATTTTTTGTAAGAAATTCGATAGAGAGAGCTGACAGCAGTTGTGTTTAATACATTAATTAAGATTGTTTTCATTTTGTTGATGTAATCGCAGAAATGTATCATTTAATAGACGTGTTTATTACTAACTATACAAGTATTTTTTTCCAAATGTGTTCAGAGCAAAAATAATGTCCTTCGCAGATGCATGTTAAGACAGGTTGTTTTATTTGCAGCAGATTTTCAATTTGCCAAGCTTAATTGTGCGGGTTTTGTGTACAAGTTTACAAGTACATAAGTCCTTTTTGGTGACTAACATATACCAACCTGTTCAAGATTTTCATTTAATTTTTATTTGACTTAAATAATAACATAAAATGAGACAACAATTTTTGAAAGGAGTTGAGAACATGCATATTTAATAGAAAGGCAACAATTTGTTTGAAATTAAAAGGCCGTTGTCCTGTATAGTTTGCTGAAGCTTTGGGAATTCTCAGATTGAGTTAATGAGCAAGATTAGAGATGATCTGACTAATAACAATAATATGTGAAATCATATAAAATATAAAGACCATGGACTTTTATAAATGAAAGATTTGAACAAATCTTTTTTGTGTTATAATCTTTGCTATAATATTTCATGATTTGCATTTTCCTTTGATGTGTCCTGAGCTTATTGAATTCACTGAAACTTTTGTTTCTTTAATCCATTGTCATGGCATTTGCGGCCATTTTATCAATGTCCTTTTGGCCCCATACTAATTCAGTCTGACACATATTCCAATAACATTACCTCAATTCCAGTTTTAAAGCTGTATTTATTGCTGCACTTTTTGAAGTGCATCATTTAAAAATGGTTTCAACCCAAAACATCTAATAAATAAATAATGTGTATGGCTACTCAGTAGTTGATTTCCCAGACTAGAAATCATTCCATCGGATACTGAACAGTCCACTATCAGAGATGCCTGTCAGATAAATCTTATAGTAGCTGAATTCATGTCCTGTAAATCACATGTTATTGTCTGAGCCTTCTGCCAGGTCATCTATTCTTTTCTCATTTATCAGGAGCGGATGCAGCACACTTAAAAAGGTAGCTTTAACGTGCTAGATTCCAGACAGACTAGGTGTCTTCGATGACAGTTGAGCTGCCTTACAGTGAATGGTTTAAGATATTTCCTGAGACTAAAATTAAAAAAATATTGCTGTCCATGTTCAGCTTTGTAGGGGCACCAAGTTGATTGAGCACAGTATTTTGTTTTCCTGATTCATACAGAGCATGTACCTATCATACTACTTTTAGAACCAATGTTAATACAATGGGAAGTTAAATTGTATGGATAATATTACCTTATTAAGGAATCTTTTCATGAGATCGACTTGGACTTGACACAATGTGATATCTAAGTAGTATGCAGTGAGGGCCTCAGAGCTACCTTGACCTTTGAGGATTGAAGTTTTAAAGATGTTTTATTGCTATCATTGTTTTTATTTGATACTGAACAAAAGAAATGGTGGCATATGCCTCCAGCCAAACTGACATCAGTTCAGCTATTTATATTAGTTGTGAGAGTATCTCAGGAAAGGAATCCTGCAACACCGAATGCGGCCTTTGCACTACAACTGCAGTAAGAATAAAATAGAAGTGATAATTTGTAATTCAAATGTAACTTATGTTTGTTGATGAAGCAACTTTGGTTGTGCAGAGGGAAGAGTAATGTCCAAATGTCCCATGATAGATTAAGTGAATTGGCAGAGGTGTAGCAGATGGAATTCAGTGTGGGAAATTGCAGACATTCACAGGTATGTCATAGTATTTTCTAAACTCAGAAGCTAGTGGCTTTGAAAAACGTGAGGACCTTAAATAATTAAAATATGTCCAAAATAAAGATCAAAGGCTAATGGAGTCTCAGATCTCGTCTCAAGGGGCTGGAATATGCTGCAAAGTGAATTATGTTACCACGACTTAAAGCTCTGTTTAGATCGGTTTAGTTCATATAACCATCTAACAATTTACAGTACAGAAACAGGCCATATCGGCCCTTCTAGTCCACACCGATTTGGGTGAAACTTCACTAGTTCCACCTACCCACACCCATGCCCATAACCCTTCAACCCCTTCACATCCATGTACTCATCTAACCTCCTCTTAAATGACAGAATCGACCCTGCTGCAACTATTTCTTCCGATAGATCATTCCACTCAGCCACCACTCTCTGAGTGAAGAAGCATCCTCTTATATTACTCCTAAAGTTTTGCTCCATAACCCTTAACTTATGACCCCTTGTTCCAATCTCCCCTACCCTCATGGGAAAGAGCCTATTCACATCTACTCTATCTATTCCCTTCATAATTTTAAATACTTCTATCAAATCCCCTCTCAACCTTCTACGCTCCAATGAATAAAGTCCCAATGTACTCTGTCTTTCTCTGTATTCAAGATACTGCAATCCAGGCAACATTTTTGTAAACCTTCTTTGCACCCTCTCAACCTTATTTAGATCCTTAAAAAAAAGTTGTTAGTCCCGCCTCAAAATGTTCGAAGGAAAATGGATGTTTTTGGTTTGAAATTGAATGGATGCTATTGGAAGTCATGTGCTGATGTTGAGCAATTATCATGGCTCTGAAAGTTTTATGCTCTGAAGGGAGCTCTGTTCCTTCTGCATTCATGTCGAAAATAACTGAATTCATTCCAACTCTGGAAATCTGCTTTTGAGAAGATTTACTGGGAGTGGGAGCTAGGGTTATGTGGGATGTGCAGATGGAATTTATACAAATATTATTTTAATTTAATGTTAATAATTAGAATAGAGAATTGGTGGATGCAGCAAAATGTCTTTGGGAACCTCTTATCAGGGAAAGATTGCATTGAAAATATGACTTATATGATTCATAAATACAAATCCTTGCAAATTGTGGTCACTGTTGAAATATATTTTCCTCCAAAATGTTCGTATTCATGTTGCTCGATCTGATTTCTTTTTTTTTCTGCTTCAATTTTCAAAATTTTCGACCTGAAAGATGAGTCAAACTTTGGTAAATCCGCTGCATAGTCTGTGGCATTTCTGAAATGTTGATTCTTATTTTTAGTTCTTTTAATAAAAGGCATTGTAACAATGCTGGTTCTTCTACTCCTAATGGTAAGCACAGCTGTGGTTGGGCAATCATATGTATGGTTCCAGCTGCCCCATGCCTCTTTGCCAGTCAGCTGGAGAGTCGCGAATGTGAAAAATGGAAAACATTATTCCTAAACTGCACCAGTAACTTCTAGCTAGAGGTAGAATCTATTAGTAGAATTATGAAGTCATGCAGCAAGTAATGTGCCCATCAACCCAACTTCTTTATGCCAACCAATTTGGCATTCTGGGCTAGTCCCATTTGCCTGTATCTCTTGCACATCCTTCTAAATCCTTCCTATCTATGTACCTTTTAAATATTGTTCTAGTTTCTTCAGCTTCCTCTGGCAGCTCAGTTCAGATACTGACCTCACCCTGAGTGGAAAACAAATCGCCTCTCAGGTCCCTTTTAGATCGCTCCCCTCTCACTTTAAACCTATGTCTTCTCGTTCTAATGCTGTTGATAGCTTCAATGAAACTTGTCTGCTTAAGCAGGTTTCTGTGCAATAGCTTTCACATTATATTGGTTTCTTGTGGGATCAGAATCAGGGAGAGCAGTATGCTTGGTGAACGTTATTTTCTTGTCACGAGTATCGAGAAAATGCAGTAGCAAAGGTTGTTTTGCAAACGTACCAGCATTCTCTCATACTTGGTACAAGTAAGATATAGTATGGAAGTGCAGTTATAAAGGAATATCGGTCGATAGGGAATGAAGGCAGCGTAATTTTGCTATTTTGAGGTTCATTCAGGAGTTTGATAAAGGCTGAAAAGCAACTGTCCTTGAATCTGGAGGTGTATGATCTTCCAGATGGAAGAGGGGATGAAGAGAGTGTGGCCAGGATAAGATGAGTCTTTTAATATCTTGTCCTTTTCCAAATTAGCGGAAGTTTTAGATAGAGTCCCATGGAGGGCAGGGGTTTGTGTTTGAAGGACTGAGCCCCATTTGGAATCTTCTGCCATTTCTTGTGATGTAGGATGAAGTATTTCCTGCATTACACAGTGATGCACCCTGCTAGGATTTTTTTGATGGTGCTCCTTTAGAAGTTGTTAAGGGATGCAGGTGACGTGACTGATTTCCTCAGGCTTCTAAGGAATTAGAGATGCTAATGCTCTTTTCTTGGGTATTGCATCGATGTGGGTGGAGCAGGACAAGTCACTGGAGATCTTTATTCCAGAACTTATCCCAGAAGATGTCTACTACCTCCACTGCAATATTATTGATATGGACTGTGGTGTGAGCTCCACCCCTCCTCCAGAAGTCTATGAACAGCTCTTTTGTGTTGCTGACATTGTCCTGGCACTAAGCTACTGTTCCTTCTACCTTTCTGTACTCCAACTGGCCGTTGTTTGAGATCCTGCCTATGACAATATCGTTAATTGTTGGAGTTGACAGTGAAGCACATGGGGTGGACAGAAGCAGTGAGTTTAGAATTTAGAGCAATAATTGATCATGCCAATTGGTTGTCATTATTTGCCAACTTTAAATATTCACAGGGAGAATAGGTGTCTTACATTATGGGAAATAATTAAGTTCCTTATCCTATGTAGAACTTGTATCTGACTTTCTGAATCTTTTTCAGTGGAGAATAAGAACATTTTAAAGATGTCATTGATGCAAACATCCAGAAGGCATTTAATAAGGTTTTGTGTCAGAAATTATTCATAAAAATTCTTTAAATTGATATTTATATCAATAGGAGATGCACAGCACTGATCAACAGACTAATCCCTTGAATTTATCTGTCACAAAAAAAATCTGATTGGTGAAAACTGTAATTGATTGTTATGTTTGTGAATGCTTTTAAATTCACATGCACTTAAATATTCCCCAGAACAATTAAATAGATAAAAACATAATCACTAGGACTTTTGTAGAGAAATACAATTTAATCATAATGGAAGTGGTGGCATCAGGATGTAAGCCATTTTATATATTGAATATTTTAAGTTGGATATGTAGAAACAGGAAATTGTAGGTGACATGGAGTGTAATGAACAAAAGTATAATTTGATTAATTTGGAACTATTGTGGCCAAATGAGTAATCAAATCATGGAAGAAAGTAGCTCCGTGAACGCCCTGCCCCTGAGTGGAGGTGTGGACCAGTAGCTCCGTGGACACCCTGCCCCTGAGTGGAGGTTTGGACCAGTATGTGAGTGCGAAAATTAAAGTTCTTGTCTTTGCAAACTACAATTTCAAGGAGTGAATCCATATGACATCAGAATCTGAACGAATATAATGCAAATTCAATTGAATGTGACAAGAGCTTTAGGGTTTAAAATAGCCTGTATGAATGGTATGTGTTCATCTGATTGAGGCCTTTTTAATTAGTAGTGTGATTCATTGGACATCATAGGGAAATACTTTTTCATTTTTGATTTTTTTTTAATGCTCTGCTATCACAGAAGACTGTCTTCAACCACTTAATTTAATTGCACATAATATGAAATGACACAGAGCTCTGGACATGTATCAATCTACTGGCTATGACATGCTCTATCTACTATAACCAAGACTACAAAAAATTGTGGTGACAGTTATTCACCAGAGTCTTGCTCAACTTATTTGGTGTTCTTGGTGTACATGAGCTATATTCTAAAAGCTAGCTAATTAACTGGCCCATGGTTTAGAATAGATTTTTGATCAAATGTTCCTTCGAGAAGCTTTAATAAAATTGATTTCAGGTGAAAAAAAATTGTCATATTTTGCAGAAAGGGTGTTTGTATTTGTTCAAGGCCAGTTATCCAAATTTCAGGGCAGTAATGCAGGAATTTCAGAAGGTAAAGTCCACCTATATTAAAGTCTTCCCTTTGGATCAATAGTTTTCAAACTGCCCCCCAAACTCACATTCCACCTGAAGCAATCTCTTTGCCATAGGTGCGATTTGTAAGGGATTTTTAAGGTGGTATGTGAGTGGGAAGAAAAAGTTTGAAAACCACTATTTTAATTGCACCTAGTTGATTCATTATGAGCACTGTTTCATAACTCCAAAGGGAATGGACCAATGACAATTTTTCTCAAACAAAATATTTCAGTAACAATTGGGTCTAGAGCAGTGGGTCTCAAACTTCCCTTCCCATTCACATACTACCTTAAGCAATCCCTTACTAATCACAGAGCATTTATGGCAAAGGGATAACTTCAGGTGGAATGTGAGTTAAGTGGCGGGAGCATTTTGAAAACCAATGCTTTAGATTATCGAAAACAGGCAGTCAGCACTTTGTGCAACATGCATTTGCAGTTTGGCAGCTAATTGAATAGTTCACATCTGCATGGCACACTATTGGCAAACATCTGTTCTTAGCTTGAGGAGTGGCAAACAACCTTCATGTCAATACAAGCATCATATAATAACAGTTTCCAACATGGAAGTTTTTACATGTGCTACTCTTCACAGTTATTTTCTAATTGTTATCCTGGTGGATAACTGACCATTAATTGGGAATCACAATTAGATCTCCCATGGATTTTTTAAAAGTTTATTTATAAATTTAAAACCACCACAAAAAATAAAATATTTTACAATAATGCATTTCAATTACATATGGTATAAATAAGAAAGAAAAGAATGAAAAAGAGAGACAACCCCCCCCCCCCGCCCCATAAACCTCTCACCCTCTAACCCTCTATAAAGCAAAAAAGAGTGGGACAAGAGATCTTCAACAGGAGCGCTCTTTACTATAAAGGTTCTTCTAATATACAGAGACCTTTAGGAGAAAGGGAATGTCTGAGATTAATGTAAATATTCATACCCGCAGTTTGTAAATATGGGCACCATATTTTCCAAAATATACAATTTTTATCTCTTAAATTATAAGTAATTTTCTAATGTATACAACTCCAAACTTCTGCATGCCATCTTTCATTCGCAAGTCTACATCAAACATCCAAGATATGGCAATGCATGTTCTAGCTATTGCTAAAGCAATTTGAACAAACTTCACTTAATACATAATCAATTTTAATTTAGGTTTAACTCCTCTAATGCCACCCAACAAAAATAACATTGGATCCTGTGGGAATATAACCCCCATTATTCATTCTAATAAATTACCTATTTCCAACCAAAAAGGTTTAACCTTAGGACACTGCCAAGTACAATGCAAAAATGTACCAACTTCCTGTCCACATCTAAAGCTTAAATCCAAAAGAGTCTGGTTCAATTTATTTAGCTTTTGTGGTGTCATATATAACTGATGAATAAAATTTTATTGTACCAACCTATACCTCACATTATTGTGCTTTTCATACTTTCTCTACACATGTCAGTCCAATTGCACTCATCTGTTTGCTTAATCAAATCTACTTCCTATCTTTGCCATGAATTATTAACCCCCTACTTTCTGAGCTTTCTTTTGTAACAATCGATTCATTACTAAAATAAATTTCTTTATATCGCCATTACACAACAATGACTCCATTTCTGTCCCTGCTGGCAATTATAGATCTTGACCAGAATTTTCATGCAAGATTCTCATAACATGATAATAAAATCTTGTGCTCTCAGATACCTTAAGCTGCTGCTTCATTCTACTAAAGTGGATTTCCCCACTTCAAAACAGTCGTCAATCTTCTTAATACTATGATGTTGCCAAATCTTTTGAAATTGATTTCCCATAAGAAAATAGAATGAGTATTTTGAAATAAGGGTGTTCTTGACATAAAACCTCCTCCTCCAATATCCTTATCAACCTTATTCCAAAGCTCAATTAAATGTTTCAATATAAATGTTTCTCAATTGACTGATAGCAATCTTGAATTCCATTTATAAATAAAATCTTGTGGGTTTGTTTCCCACAATTTTACGAAGTTATATATTTACCCAAACTTGGTATTTTATCTGAGTCATATATTACATTAATAAAATGCAACTGGGCAGCTTTAAAATAGCTCATAAAATTGGTGAGCTGCAAACCTCCTAAATCATATTTCCATGTTAATTTTTCAAAAGAAACCCTTGCCATTTTACCTTTTTTAAAAATTTACTAACACAAGCATTTAATTCCTTAAAAAAATTTAAGGAATTGCGATCGGAATTGATTGAAAAAGATATTGTGTTCTAGGAAAAACATTTATCTTAACACAATTTATTCTACCTGTTAAAGAAAAAGGGTACTTATTCCATATTTCTAAATCTTCTCTTATTTTCTTTAATAATAATGAATAATTTAATTTAAATAAATTTTTTATTTCTGGTTCCACATGAATAACTAAATATTTTATTCCAGCTTCTAAGCCATCTAAAATCAAGCGCTCTCTCTTGCATTGTGTATAATCCTCATTTACTAAGGGCATAATTTCTCTTTTTTTCCCCCCAATTGATTTTATAAACAAATACCTCTCTATATCCTTTTATTCTAACTTTAAGCCGGCGCAAGGAATTTAAAGGATCTGTTAAATAGATCAAAACAACATCCGCAAAAACATTTATTTCATATTCTTCCTGATTCACTTTAATACCAATTATCTTTGAATCCTGTTTTATTAATTCAGCTAAAATAAATAAAGATGATGACAATGGAGAACCTTGTCTACTTGATCTAGTCAACTGAAAAGTTGCTGAGACTTGACCATTAGTCACTACTTTTGCACTAGGATTCTTATATAACATTTTAACCCAATCTATAAATATGGATCCTAACCCACATTTTTCCAAAACTTTAAAGAGGAAATCCCATTCTTATCTATCAAAAGCATTTTTCTGCATCTAAAGCCTCTACAACACTCAAATCTCCCATCTCCCATCTTTTAAACTAATTAACCATGCCACATTATCTGCAAATTTCCGATCTTTAACTTATCCAGTTTGATCCATATGTATTAACTTTGGTAGATAATTTGCCAATCTATTTGCTAACTATTTAGCTACTATCTTATAATCAACATTTAATAATAAAATTGGTCTATATCATACTGGTTTCAATAGATCTCTATTCTCCTTTGGTACTGTGACACACACCCTTTTAGTTATGTTTGGGACTAAAGGGACTTTGTTAGCACTAACACAGGAACAGCAATGGAAAATTCACCAGTCAATGGGAAATTCAAAATAATAGTTTTAATTTAACTATTAATAGCATAACATTTTTTACTTGACTCTAAACTTAATTAACTCTAAACATAACCCCACTATGTGCAAATGTAAGTGTGTGTGTGTGTGTGTGTGTGTGTGTGTGTGTGTGTGTGTGTGTGTGTGTGTGTGTGTGTGTGTGTGTGTGTGTGTGTGTGTGTGTGTGTAATTCAAAGACCCACTCTGAAAAGTTGGTCTTTAAAAGTTCAGCATCATTTTAGTCTTGCTTGAAGGTCTTAAATTCTTAGTTCAGAAATAATTATAAAACGCTTTTAAACATTATATATTCAGGCCACTTTTACTCACAATTTTGTTTTCCACATGAAGAATCTGCCCTCTTTTCAAAGAGAATGTGGCTATTTTCTTTCACAATGAATTCACAAACCCAGACAAGGGTTAAACAAATGTGGTTAACTTCAACCACGATGAAGTCACGAACCAGACAAGGGTTAAATGAAATGTCCAAACACATAAATAAACCCAGTAGAATTCTGTCCTCTTTTCCAAAGAGACAGCAAAGTGGTCTTCATTAATTCAATAGCCACTGATTCTGTGATTCCCTTTCTTCCAGGAGTAACACACAGCAAACAGCACCAATTCTGGTTACTTTAACTCAACCCTGTCTTTCACAAGGTTTCAACCCTTGTATGTCACAGGGTTTTGACTTCTGTGAACTCCAAGCTGAATTGTTCCAAAATTGAACTCAAAATGTCTGAATTCGGTAATATATTTCTCCAAGTTATGTGACCGTTGCATCATAGACGAGGTGAGTCCAAATTCTTGGAAACTACATGACCATCAGTTTTATTTTTTTTACCAAAATTCTGTTCCTTTTTCAAAACCATATCATATCCATAACAAACTCTGACCTCATCTCTTTTCAAGAGGCTTAAGTGGCTTTGATTAAAAACAGATGGCTTCCTTCAACAATTATTAAATAATTAAAACCTACTTCAAATCCTGTCCTTACCAGACGCTTCGACTCTGAGAATGAACTCTCTTTGAAAACAATTGTTCTTGATAAATGTGCTGTGACTTGTGTGTGACCCTGTACCAACTCACAGCTAACTTACTAAGAATATAAATACAATATTTGAACTCTATAATCTACTTTACTAAGACATTTTTATTGAGGAAATATAGTTTAACATTAAATTAAAGGTTAAGACATCTGTCACAGTATTAACGTAATAATTGCAGTTGAAAAGAAATCTGACAGGGAATGTACCTTCAATGCTTGATTTAACACATCCATAAATGGTAGTATCAAAAAATCTTTACATTTCTTAAAAAAAAACTCTAGGAAACCGATCTTCCCTTGGTGAGAGATATTTCTTTGTCATGAACTCATTACTTCACTAACTCCCTTACCATAAAAGGAGAATTCAAATTTCTTGGCACCTGACCATTTAAACTAGGTAGGTTCATTTGAGATAAAAATTTATTAATCTTGTTCTCATCATGATCTAATTCCAATTAATATAATTCAGAACAAAAGTCTTTAAACGAATAATTTATTTCTTGCAGTTTATATATAATGATCTCTGAACTTCTTTTAAATGCATTAATTGTTCCAGGTGGGTGTTCTGTTTTCAGTTGCCATGCAAGAACCTTATGTGCTCTTTCTCCTAATTCATAATATCTCTGCTTTGTTCTCTGAATTAATACTTCAGTTCTGTATGCCTGAATAGTGTTTTATTGGAGTTTTTTATGAATTAATGATCTTTTCTTCAGAGAATTTATTTTGAAATCTTTTTCTAACTTGTCTTGTTCCAACTGCTTTCTCTCTCCTATAATCTTTCTTAATTTTACCTGACTAACTTATTATTTGTCCCCTTAAATATGCTTTGTGAATCCCATATAATAAATTTATTGTCTACTGAATTAGAATTTATTTCTAAGAACAATTGAATTTGTTTTCTTAAAAAAAATCACAAAAAATCCACTCTTTTCAGCAACACAATATTAAGCCTCCACCTTTAAGGTAAATCTTCTTTCTCAGGAATTGAACAGGGCAATAAAAGTGGGGAATGATCAGATAATATTCAACATGATTAATTCTATCCTGTAATTGTGCTGATATCAAAAAGGCATTTATTCTCGAATAGGAGTCGTGACTGTGTGAATAAAAAGAATAATTTCTCTTTAGGATTCAGCCTTTGCCAAATATCTATTAAATTTAATTCTTTCATCAAACTTAATATAATCTTTGCTGCTTTAGCTCTTATTACTGATTATGTTGATTTATCTAATAAATCTAATAATTAAAATTAAAATTCCCCCCTATTAATACCTTTTCATGTGATTCAGCTAAATGTAAAAATGTGTCCCATATAAAATCTTCATTGTCTACATTTGGTGCATTAATACTCATAAGTGTCCAAATTTCAGAATAAATTGACAATGAACAAGGACATATTTCCCCCCAGGATCCATTATAACATCTTGAATTTTGACCAGTAACTTTTTATTAATATTGCTGTTCCTCTTGCTTTAGAACTGAAAGATGAGGCTGCCACTTAATCCACCCATTCCCTTTTTAATTTTTTATGTTCTTTCTCTGTCAAATGAGTCTCTTGTAAAAATACAATATCTACTTTCATCTTTTTCATATAAGCAAGTATTTATATTTTTAATTGTACTATTCATCCCATTAACATTAAAACTAAGAAAGTTTAATGTATTATTCCCATCCATTATCTTAGATCCAAATCTCTTTAAGCCCCCTTCTCCCAGGCCTCCTCCATCAAACCCAACAGACTCCTGTGAAAGTCTCTGCCCCAAAGAAAAAGAGATAGAGAAAAAGAAAAAAATTAACAATATGTGAATTACTACAATATTAATCAAAAACCAAGTGGAAACCTCCCCCTCCCCAAAACAAAATGCTGAATAAAGAACAAACTGCACTACTCCCCTCCACTATACTGTTGTGGCTCCTGGCATAGTATGGCTAATAATGGATAAGGCAAGGTAGGAAAAACATCTAACCCTCTTCCCCTCCCCCCACCCTGGCCAGGGAAAAAGAAATTAATTACCAAGTTCATGGAAACAAAACAATCTGTCACCTGCTTCCTCAAGGTCAGCATTTACTTGATCTTCATCAATTGCAACTGTTTCACTCTGCTCCACCAGACCCCACATAACTCCTGTTGATGGCTTAAAGCCCACATCAATGCTGTATCTCCACCACCTCTCTTTGTAGTTATCATTGAGGACTTGAACTTTCCACTCTCACTTGATGGTCTTCCTTAACTGAAGGAAGTGATTCTGTGAAGGCTCTCGGTTCTTCTACTTTCACAAAGAATCTACATCAGTTATTGTCTAGAAAAGTAGCTGGATATGTAAAAGTAAGCTTGTAGCCTTTCTTCCAAAGGATCTCCTTTATTAGATCAAATTCTTTTCTTCTGTCCAGCACTGCCTAACTCAAATCAGCATAAAATAAAATTTTATTTTTATCTATTATATTAGGCCCCATATTTCGTCTTGCATTGTAAACTGATAATCTTTTTTTTCTTTTTCTTGATAAGGTGGACATTTAATCAATACAGCTCTGGGTGTTTGAGTTGGCAGTGGCTTCCTCCTTAAGGATCTATAAGCTCTCTCCAATTCAATTCCATTTAAAACTCTGGGGATCCATTTTGGAAAAAAATCCACAGGATTTTTGCTTCCTTCAGAATCTTCTTTTAGGCCAACAATCTTAACATTATTTTGTCTACTTTGATTTTCCAGTATATCCATCTTTGCCATTATTTTCTCCCTCTGCTTTTCCCAGGAAGATTCTGAATGCTCAATCCTCTCATTTCTATCCATACAAATATTCACATCATTTTTGACCATCTGCATATCCAATTCAACTCTATGAACTTTTTCTTTATTAACTCCACAGCATATTTCTTCATTTCACTTCTAATGTCCTTCATATTACTTCTGCTGTTTTGTATATCTCCTCTTAAAATATGGAATTGACCCATCATTCACGAAGAAACCTCATATATTGTTGAACCTTGACCTCCTCTTCAGCTTCTTCATCCTTTATTTTCATCTGATTCTTCTTGATCTCCTTTTTTCTCTTGATCACTACCTGTCAGAAAAACAGATGTTTCTGACAGCATTTCTTTCCAGGTTCTAGTTTCTTGGATCTGTCAGCATTACTAGTTGTGGCACTATCGAGTCTCCATTCAGAAGCATATTCTTCCATTTCGTGCATGTGCGGGAATAATCCTTCGCACATGTGCACTACAGTTTGATATTCTTCAGGTGAGATCTTCACAGCTCCAGTGCAGTCTTCTCCGGTTCCCTGGAGGGGTGACGCTCTTGCCGGCTTCAAGTAAGCTGTCATTGCCTGTGTTGTTCATGGAGGTATCGGAGCCTGAGGCCTAGGCTCCAATGTTAAGGTAGGTGGCATCTTCTCTATTTTCTTCAGAGCGTTACTTATAGTTTTATTGTAAATTGTCTTCGTATCTCTACCAGCCATGCCCAGCATGATACAGATAGAATCCAGAGATTTTTAAATCAAGTGATTTTTTTTAGAAATGTTTTTATTTTTGGATTTTATCTTTATTCCCCAAGAGACTCATAGATCCATCTCCTTTCCTCATGCAATTACACTCCTCCCCCATCGCCCATGGTCTTGAAAATTGATCATTTACCCACTGAATAATTTGTATATTTCAGTAAATCTATTTATTTTATGAATATCTAAGTTTGAAATTCTTATTGCATCATATTATTTAGGAAAACGGGTATAAAATAAAGTAATTTGGAGAAACTAAATAAGAAATGTCAAGTATCTGAAATCTTGATTTCCAAGAAAGTTATTTAATCTGGAAAAAATGTAATGCTGCTTTACTTAAAATAAGAAATGATTTGTTATCAATGATTTATGTTGCTAGCTTTTTTAAAAGTATGCTAGGCATTGCAGATGAAGTTTATTTTCCATGAAAATTGTGGAAGACATCAGAAAAAGTTACGGTGCTGTGATGTATTAGCTTCAATAAAATTGCAAATATTTTATTGCAATGTTAACTGTCCAAAAGCATAGTGAGCTAAAATTTTAACTTTGCCTTTTACACAGTCCTAATATCCCAACAAGTTTTTAAATTATTAAGATGTTCACTATTGATCCAAAATTGGATAAAATTGTCAGAAGTAATCCATAGGTACTAAATATTCCAAGTGAAATGGCAACTGTGGGATCTTTGCAGGATTAAATTCAATCTCTGAAAGAGATGTTTTTCATATTCTTGATCATTTCAATTATTCTACATTGGTATAAAACATTGGCCATTGTATGTTGCTTATCATGTTATCTTGTTCCTTAACAAAGTTTTATCATCGATTAAAACATTTTGAAGTGCAATCACTATTGTCATTTAGCAAACGTGGCAGTCAGTTTACCCTCAACAAGGTCACTACTTTTAAAGTAGTTGAGGGAATCAATATTAGTTATGGTACTAAACAGTTAACTTTTATTTTGAAATCCCAAATCGTATTACCTGTCTTCAACTTTATTTCGATGAAAAATGATACTTGTATTAGCAGAAGAAATAAAAGTGTAATTATGAAAACAAACAAATTAAAGGAGTGGAAAACATCTTAAAGTGAGGAAGGTGATGAGAGTGCATTGTCATATTCATGCATAACTGCAATGTACAAATGTATCAAAATTCTTTCCTGCTGTATCCAAACACTAATGACACACTAACTACAACCATATCAAGATGCCAAGTTAGAAAAAGATAATAAATATAAAAGGATAGATAAATAAATATTCACAGTTGCAGTATTGCAAGACAAGTGAAACCGTAAATATTTGTGTATAATGCAAAAATAATTTACCCCCTTTTTCTGAGGGGTCGCATTATACACAGGAGTAGAATTTTAAAAGAAATTCTGCAACTTGCAGGGCGGGCGAGCAGTAGTCGGTAGCAGGGCGGGCGGGCGGGCAAGGAGAGGGAGGGTTGTGAGACACGACATCACGAATCGGGTGGGCTGGTGGGCGGAGAGACGCTGGCGCAACTCAGGCGGGTGAGGGGAGGGCGGGTTGCATTATACACGGGGGTAAAAATTTTCCCCCTTTTCCCCTCAAAAATGGGGGGGGGTGTCGCACATTATTTATGAATATTTACGGTGTTTCAGAAATGCAGATGGAACTTTTGGTGGTCCAGAGTAGTTTATATTTAGGGTAGTATGAAGAGGTTGAAGAACCTGATGGCTATTGTGGTGGTCAGCATTTACTTGAATGGTTCTTGAACCTAGAGTTGCTGATCTTTTCAGGCATTTGTATGTTCTGCCTGAAGAGAGCAGCAAGAAGAGATCATGACCAGGGTGAGGGGATCCTTTATGATGTAGGCTGAGGAATAGTATAGAAAAAGAAACATAAAATAATGTAGTTTTAAAGTTGGAGCAAGAACAGAGAAATCCAAGGGTGTTTTACCCCAGTCTATCGTAACAAGTTGAAAAGGTTGTTATTAAAGTAAATGGGACCTTTGCTTTGGTGAAGATTGGCATAGAGCTCAAGGTTGGTTAAAAATCACCTTTAAGCTAGTGAGCCACATTTTAGGAACAATATCAAAACTTTAGAGCGGGTGTCGAGTTAATTTACTGAAATGATTCTGGGGATGCAAGTAAAATTTTAGAAGGTAAGAATGTTTAGTGAGAGAAATTTAACATTAAATGGTTAATAGATGTGTTCAAATTATGAAGTGTTTTGATACATGGGGAGAACCTATTTCCACTGGCAGAAGAGTTGGTAACCAGGGGGTGCAGATTGAAAATGATTTGTAAAATCACAAGCATAGATGCATATTCAGAAATGTCTAGAAGCATTTAAATCTCATGGCTTAGTATGTACAATTACTAGTAAGTCAGCGAATCAACCTTCGTTCAGTAAAGAGTGCAGAAATCCATCTTGAAGCAGCAGTTGGGATTTCTAAACTGGGTGGCACAGTGGTTGAGCAGGTAATGCCACGGTCTCACATTTCAGCCATTGGGTTCATTCTTGACCTCTTATGTGTAATTTGTAAGTTCTCTGTATGACCATATGTGGTCAAGTGCTCTGGTTTCCTCCCACTTCCCAATGATGTATTGATGGATTAAGTCACTACTGCAAATTGCAGGTGGCTTGTAGGAATATCAGAGTGAGGTGAGAATGGGAGAGAGGTGGTTGCAGTGAAATAATTGAGGGAGTGGAACTGATGCCTTTCCTCTATTTTGTAATAAAATATGAGAAATCAGACTTCTCAGCTCAAACATTGGGAAGCATCTTCCATCAGCTCCAACTTTTTAATATGCAGAGAACTAAAGTATCAATCCGATTACTTATGGAAGTGTAAGAAATGCATGCAATTGTACCTGTGACAGACTGTAATTTCTTTATTTTCTTTTTAAAATGTGCTTATGGTGGGGGGGGGGGAATTCTTTCATTCTCTTTAATATATACAGCTGTGCAATGTTAAGAGGACATTGACTGGGAAATAGTGCTGTCAAAGTGGAATTGCACACGAGTTCCATAATCTACATCCACCTGAGAATTGTTAAGTGCATGTATATACTGTACAACCTCTTTGCCAAGATTCATCAGATGCATTCTCAATTAGAAGAGTGCATGTATTCAATCTATCTTAAAGCATTAAGAGACAGTTTGACAGTTTAGTTTCTAAAATTATGAATGCCCTGCATACTGAACCAGCTCATTTTTGTTTGCCTTTTTATTATGAATGATTAAACTGCAGTTGCTTAAAATCCAAGTTGAAAACAGAAAAATCTGGGGATCTCAGTAGACCAGGCAGTATTTGTGGAGAGAAAGATTGAATTTGTTGACATTTAAGTCAGATGGGTCAATTTTATCCAGATGTTGAGAGGGACCCAAATCGCAATAATCTATTTTAGTTTTATTTATTCTTTGTCTTTATGGAAACCAAAACTTTTAAGACAAATAAAATCATCTAACTGAAATGTTTTTTTTTAATACAAGTTTGCAGGAATACCCAGGTCATGGTTAACCCGTCCGAAGGCTCAACTCCTTTTCTGTGCCAGTTCCCCCATATCCCTCATTTCCTAAATCATTCAAAAATGTATCAATTGCTTAATGGTTCACCCTCCAGGACCCACCTCATGGAGAATTCCAGAGATTCTCCACCATCTATTAAAAGTTCTTATCCACCTCAGTTTTAAGTCCCCTGGAAGCAATTCAATACCTATGTTCATCAACCCTCATTCTTCTCAGTTCCAAAGAGCCAGATTCAACCACTTAAGCAGCTCCTCATGAGGACAACCATTCAGCCCAGGAATTAGACTGGGGAATTTTTTTGAAATCTTTTTAAATAATAGGCCCAAAACTATGCACATTACTGTAGGTGTGGCCTCACCAATCCTTTATACAATTGTAACAATCCTTATTCTAAATATGAACTTCCCCGGCTGTAAAGGCTAATATGTCATTTGAGTTTTGAACTCCTTGTGACACCTGCCTGCTAAGTTTTTTTCCCCAAAAAGATCATGCTCAAGAGCACCTGGATCTCTCTACAGTCATTTGCAATCTTTCTTCATTTGTATAGGAGAGAAATTGCAAATGCTTAGATAGGCTCTGGTGCAGCTTGACTAATGCAGGAAAGCCCTGTCCAGATGAACTGATGTGCTTTTAAGCAGTAAATAATTTGAGCTAATGGGCTGGGAGATGGGTAATGGAATAATTTTATTGATATGTATGGAAATAAGGATGACCATTGGAGATTCCTGATTATTTTTCATCAACGATTATTCTTCTGTAAAAGAACTCTTCTCTAAGAGTGACATTTCAGGGTTCTTAAATAATACAATTAAACTGCAGAGTGAATGATCACAATATTTTTAATATTTATAAATCCTCACAATGTACATTGCCACCCATGTTTGAATTGTTAACAAACTTCGATTAACTGCAACAAAAATGCAAAAAGCTCAAAACTCTCAACAGCTTAACAGGTTGAAATTAAGTTCTGCTGAAGGTTCTATGATTTGAATCATTAACTCTCTTCCTCTTTCCACAGATCCTGCCTGATCTGCTAAGGGCCACCAGTATTTTCTGTTTTTATTTCCAATTCGTTCAGTTTTTTTCATTTTCATTTACTTTTGGGAACATTGTGGTTGTTTGCTTCATCCAAACCTACACCATATGACCATTTTGGTTCTCGGAGCCACTGCCAATGGTGGTCCATTACTCACAGCCTCTTAATTAAAGACTGACCTATTTATTTCAACTGATTTTTGTCTTAATAAATGGGATAAATAGTAAAATTTGAAAAAAGCCTCCACAATCTTCCTTTTATGAATCCACAATGCGCCTGACCAATCCTACCATATTTTATAAGTACTCCCCTTACAATTTCTTTAAATAATACGTTAAAGCATTTTCCCTTATCTCGGCACTTGGGGAACTGGTATGAAGTTCGTCATTTTCCTCTTTTCTGAAATAGGTTAGAGAGTAGCAAATGTAGTTTCATTATGGATGGTGTTCTTGAAAATATGGAATTTTGAAATGTGACAGTCAATTCAATACACTATCTCCATCTTAAGCCACCTCTTTCAAAACCTTATTAGGACTTGGGGATTTATCAGCTTTTTCTCCTTTTAATTTTTCACCAGTGCTAATTTCTGTCTGCTCCCTTGTTCAATCTAGACCTGCTATTCTTGATTATTTCTGAAAGGTTCTCTGTGTCTTCCATAAGACAGATGCAAAATACTTGTTTAACTTTTATGTTGTTTCCTCATTGTTCAAAATATTTATTCCACCTTTGGTCAGTATGGGGCCAGGGTTAATTCTTGCTAATCTTTTCCCTTTTGTCTATCGGTTTGATACCTGTGTTTTTTGCTAGCCTACTCTCACATTCTGTTTTCCTCATTACTTTGAGCTAAGTTCTGAAATTTTCCCAAACCTTAGGTTTACTGGTCTTCTTGTCAACATTCTAAATCTTTCTTCAACTTGTCGTTAATCATGAACAAATGGCTTTAACCATTAGGTTTTTATGTCCTATATATATGTGTGTGTGTATATATAAATTAAATGTTAGCCATTGCTTGTTTATTATCATGACTTTTAAGTTAGTTTTCCAATCTACGGTAGCCAACTCGTGCTTCATGCCTTTACAAATTGTTTTGTTTGGATTGATGATCCTGGTTTCAGATGGAATAAAGTGATCTTTATTCTTTAGATATAATTTCATCATATTGTGAACATTGTCATCCAACGGACATGTGAGAAAGAACAGATTATTAATGAACTCTCTCTCATTGCATTTTACTCGGTCAAAAACGACAAAACAAGGAAACTATTTTCTATGCACTCTAAGAATTTGCTATCTAACCAATTACTGTTATTTTGTTTTTCTGGGTGTAGATAATAGTCTCACCTGATTTTTGATTTACTCATTATTTACAATTATAATTTTATAATTTCTAGTTGTGCTTTATAACCCCTATTTTTGACAGCCTGCAGATAACTTCCATCAATTTTTTTTTGTACCTTGTTGTTTCCCAGCTCAACCCAAACTGGCTCATGATCTTGTTTCTACAACAATTATCATGACTTTGAAAATTATTTCAGTATGTAGGTCTTCATGCTGCAATACATTACTCCTTGGGTGTTTTATGTCTCATAAGTACCATTTAATTTCTTTTGATTACTCTCTTTTGTTCCTGTGGTCTATGCCAGTACAAATTTTACTGATCAGTTTTTTGAGATCAACTGTGTATTCTCATTTATATTTTTGTTTTACTCCCCATTCTTCTTTGAAATGTGTTTAAGTACATTCTAGTTCTGATGAAAGTTTATATGTACATAAAGCATTAGTCCATAAGGTCCTTCAATGGATGACTAGCTTAGAGTTTTTTTAAGCTTTCCCTTCATTTCAAGCATCTACAGTTTTTATTTATTAATTCATTTTGATTTTCTTCTGTCATTCATTTGTGCAATGTGTGTAATTTTTAGTTTCAATATGAAAATAATTAGCACTTTTTAATGGTCTTAATGGCTGCACGCTTTTTTTCCCCCCTAGAGCAATCTATAATGAGCAGGCTTCTTTTTTTCCCAGTTAGAGTTGAGATTCCCTATTGACTTGACTTCAGACCTCTTGGGGCAGCAATTGCCATTTGTCTTCAGGGCGAGAGTTGCCAAACAGACAGACCATGGACTAATAGAACACATTTTACACAGACTCAAGATTGGAGAGGCATTAATGATCATCTGTTGTAAGCTTGTGTGTAGTAGCAGGAGGGAGCCACTTTTTATCACCCACAGTGAAATCAAATTGATCACAAAAGCACTTGACTGACCTAAAGTCTGTCAATTCAAATTAATTCAGAATAATTTTTTCAAGATGATGAATGTTCGTTATGTGGAAAGAATTGTTGAATTATGTTAAATTTCTTTGTATTATTTATCAGTTGTTGGAATGATCACCCCAAAAAACTCTTAAAGAAAACTTCACCAACTTTCAAGAATGTCTTTTGTCAGATGATTATTGCTGAATGTGACAGTTTATTCTAGATCTTAATCTAATAGTTAACCTTGTTGGTGTGAATTTTTTTGTTCCTGTTCCAATCTTTTTGATGATAAGTATGACAATTTGGAGTGAAATTTGGGCAGATTTGTGCCCAGTGGCAATTGAATTAACAGTTTAACACTGTACAGAATTTGACATAGTGCATAGCAGCTGCAGAGAGTTAAGTGTTGGCTGCAGCAGAATCAAGTTGGACTCAAAGGGGAGAGTGGGTTTATGTGATATTCACTCATTTTTTCTTCCAAAGTCAGTTTAAAATTTGTTTTGCATCAGCAAAATTTCATACATGTTAAAGTGGATTTTCTGTTGAATTATAATGTGTCAGTTGATAGTTAATTCTTTCTGCATTGAAGGTGTAACATAGTTTATTCACAATCACGTGAATTGGAAAAAGTTATTGTGCTGTTAAATTTTAGAAATTTATAGGCACATTTAAAAATATTACTCAAAATATTTTTCTATGACCATGCAAACCATGGGTAAATTTTTCGGTCATTTTCATTTATTTCAAAATAATGTTTTTTTCCCCAGCACTGATGAGAAAGGAAAATGGGAAAAATATTAATATTGGTTGATGCAGGAATATTCAAGTAAAATTCAGATGAACCAATGTGTAGTTCATTTTCTGTAACTTGCACTTCAGATACAGTATGTTGAGTGGTGGAATATTCTTATTGAGTTGCATTTGGGTAAAGTACTTTCATTCACAAGCAATAAATTAAATTAATCTCTTGTGACATTGTTCACTGTCCCGCTTCTTGCAGTCTTCATGATTGTCATAATCTGTCCCATATCTTTCTGATCAGTCTATTTTTTTCTTGTTTTGTTTGCTCAGTCTTTATCTCCAATACCAAAATGAACATCTTTCATTGCCCAATCTCTCCAATTTCTTGTACCCATCTGTCTCTCTCCTAATCTATGAACCTTGGCTTTGCCTGTTGTAGTCTTGCAATAACTGATTTTGCAGTCTGTCTCTTCGTGATCAGTTTGTCTTTGTATGAAACCTTCTGCCCCATCTGTCTCCAGAATCGTTTTATCTGTCTCATATCGCATACCCTTTCCTATTTCTGCTACTGTTTCTCTGCCCTTTCATATCCTTCTTGCCATTATATACTTACTAATCTACTAACACATTTTGATATTCCATACATAATTTGCAGGATTAAAGGGAGTGGTGCATTTTCTTGGAACTAAGGAATTAGCATAATGTACGTTGCTTGCCTAATAAGAAATGGACATAACTTGCACAATAGTGGCAACTTTTACAAAGAATTCTCCATGACCTCTATGCCTGGATATTTTGGGGAAAATTTTTGTTCATCATATTTCCAGTGTTAGAAACAACAGTTTGCACTTACAAATAACACCCTTAACTCAATGATGCATCTGAAAGTTATTGAGAATTCTCAAACAAGATTTTATGCTGAGCCACGTAAAGAGATAAAAGACAGATGGCTAGGAGCTCGGACTATAAAAAGATTTTAAGCAAAAAATAAATGAGGCAAGAAAGAGACAGCTTTTTGTGGTGGGGTGAGGTGGTAGATCTTGATCTGAGGTAGCTGAAGCATGTTAAAGTGATTAAATTAAAATAGTGGATCCACAATATTTAATAGTTGAAGGTATGAAGTGATCCTTTGGGGTTTATAATGTGAGGAAAGTTAAGCAATGGGGTGAGACTATAGAAAATTTGAAAACTTGTAAGATTTAAAATTTTAAATTTAGACATACAGTACTGTAACAGGCCAACTTGGCCCTATGAGTCCATGCAATTTACCTATTTACAATCCATCAACCTACACCCCCAGTACTTTTTTTTGAAGGGTGGGAGGAAACCGGAGCCCCCAGAGAAAACCCATGCAGCCACAGGGAGAATGTACAAACTCTTTACAGACGGCATGGGATTCAAACTCAGGTCTGGTCCCAATTGCCGGTGCTGCAAAGGCATTGTGTTAACTGGTGCGCCAACCATCCAGCTCTTATTTTTAACATCAAGGAAGTTAGTACATACCAATAAACCAGAGGTAATCTTCCTTACTTACCTAGAAAATTGTCATTTGCCCAAGCAGCTCCAGCCCATTTCCCAGCAGAGTAATTAAGTCAGTCCCATTTTACTGCTCTTTATTTCCCTCTAGCTCCATGTTATTCTATGTCACATGCCCAGCATGTGTCCCTTTTAATTCTTTGCCATGAGCCTACACTAAGGGCTAATTTACAGTTGCAAATAAACCTTGGCACATTTTTGGGAGGAAACCTGGAGAGCATGCAAAACACATACGCACACATCCCCTGACGTCATGATTATGGGACAGATTAAAGGCTACTGTTTTTAAATCACCCAGTGCTCCAAATTCTCCATGACCTTGTACAGCTGGGCATTGGAAGAGGACTTGATCAAGGTGTGCCTTTGTCATTATGATCTGGTCCGTCTTTTCCTTCATGGCATCAGTCAGACTTACTGGGACCGACTAGCATCAGAGATTGAATACAAGCCCCTACTTTGCTAGCTCCATTGTAGTTTCCACGATTGCTTAGCAAGCACCCAAGACAAACAGTGCACAAAATGCCTGAACCAAGGAGGACAGCTGTATATGAACAGTGGAAAGGTGTTTCTCTGGCTTTGTGCGCACTTTATTTCTGACTGGAAAAAAAGCCATGAGCTGGTTCAGGAGGTGAGCCTCGCGGAATCTGGCCAAGGTTTTAACAAGTCTAATACTGTCATGCATAAATGTTTAACAGGCAAAGCTGTACCGTACAAATCTGCAGCTGAGGTGTGCTCCCTCTCATATAAATCTGCAAATGTTTCCATGAATCTGAAATCAGATCATCTAATTTTCTTTTAATCTTGGTAGTTGTGACAGCAAACAACTTGCTTTTCAAAATACATCATCTGCTTTTTCTTTCTCTGTGGTTTCCTTTGTTTCCAAAATCTGAATGTTGTTACCAGGTTGGATGATTAGGGTATTTCAGTCTCTTTTTACACACAAACTATTTACAAAAGTTTATTTTGTATTACAATTTGTACAGGCGAATAATAAGGTGCTGCAAGTAAATTATCGCAGGTGGAGATCAGGGAACACCCAATTCAATATTGTTTAACTTAATTTTATCCCAATTTGGATATTTGTGGCACCTCATATATGACTCTCAAAAAACAGTATATCAGGATGACAATTTTGAGTTTAAAAAGCCAAAAAAAACCCTTTTTTTAACTAACCCTGTTTAAAAGACATGGTTAGTAAGGGAGGAGATCTTGTTGAAATGACAGGAAACACTGATGTTATACCATGCCATGAACACTTGGTTAGCAATTAAGAGTTGAGTGATGATCTACATAAAGCAGAGTAACACTGCAACATAACAAATAATCAGGAAACATATCAGAAACTGCCTTTGTTGGAAATCTGAAATAAAACAGAAAATACTGGAAATACTCAGCAGTGTTTAGGAAGTGAGAAATCAAATTTAAGAAATTGCAGTCAACAATGATAATCAAAAAGAAAATCATGATTGAAGAGGGAACAGATAAGAGATTCTGTGAAAGAGAGTGAGAATCCCGGATGGTATGTTGTCTCCCTGGTGCCAGGGTCTGGGATATCTTAGATGGAGTTCATGGCATTCTCAGGAGGGAGGGTGAGCAGCCAGATGTCATGTAGGTAGGAAGAGCGATGAGGTCCTGCAAAGAGAGTTCAAGGAGTTAGGTGCAAAGTTGAAGGTCAGGACCTCCAGGATTGTGGACTCAGGATTGCTACCCATGCCAAGTGCTAGTGAAGTTAGAAATAGGAGGATAATGCAGATTGACATGTGGCTAAAGACATGATGCAGGAAGGATGGCTTCAGGTTTCTGGATCATTGGGCTCTCTTCCAGGGAAAGGGGGGACTCGTTCTGAAGGGATTATTTGCGTCTGAACTGGAGGGGGATTAATATCCATGCTGAAAGGTTTGCTAGTGCTGCTCCGGGGCTTAAACTAGATTTGCAGGGGGATGGAAACCACAGTACCAGAATAGATTAGGGAGCAGAGGAGGGAAGGATAATGTGAAAATTGCATGTAATGTTAGAAATCACAGGCATGGAAATGGTGGAAATGTTTTCAGGTGCATCTATTTCAATGCAAGGAGTATTTTGGGAAAGGCAGATGATCTTAGAGCATGGATTGGCATGTGAAATTATGACATTGTGGCCATTAGTGAAATTTGGTTGCAGGAGGGGCAGCTGGCAGCTCAGTGTTCCGGGTTTCCTCTGCTTAGATAGAGTGGGGTGGGGTGGGGTGAGGGAGGTGGTGGGAATGAAAAAGGGAGCAGTGGCATTGATTGTCAGGAAAATATCACAGCAAAGCTCAGGGAGGACAGATCAGAGAGCTCGTCTATATTGGTGGAGCTGAGGGACAGGAAAGATATGACCACACTGATGGGTGTATTATATACCGCCCAATAGTCAGCAAGAATTGGAGGAGCAAATCTGTAGAGAGATAGAGACAGGTGCAGGAAGCATAAGGCTGTGATAGTAGGAGATTTTAATCTCCACATATTGATTAGGTTTCTCATACTGTAAAAGGGCTGGATAGCTTGGATTTTGTCAAATGTGTTCAGGAAATTTTTCTAAATACCTACCAACTAGAGAGAGAGCAGTACTGGATCTCCTATGAGGGAACAAAACAGGAGAGCTGGCATAAATATGTGTAGGGGAACATTTTGGGTCCAGTGATCATAATGCCAATAGTTTGAATTTAATTACGGAGGATAGGTCTGGTCCTCAGGTTGAGATTCTAAATTAGAGAAAGGCCAATTTTGAGGAAATGAGAAAGGATGTAGAATATGTGGATTGGGATAAATTGTTTCCTGGCAAAGATGTGCGAGGTAAGTGGGTGACCTTCAAATGTGAAATTACGAGAGTACAGAATTTGTCAGGATTTGTGATTGGGACTCTCTGTAAGGAGTTTCTACATTCTCCCGTGTCTGTGTGGATTTCCTCCGGATGCTCTGGTTTCCTCCCACAGTTCGAAACATACTGGGGTTTGTAGGTCATTTGGGTGTAATTGGACGGCACAGGCTCATGGGCCGAAATGGCCTGATACCGTGCTTTATGTCTAAATTTAAAGGTAAAGTTAATAGGCATAGGGAACCTACGTTTTCAAGGGATATTATGGATCTGGTTTGGAAGAAGAGAGAGGTGCATTGTGGGTATAGGCAACATGGAGCAAATGAGGTACTAAAGAGTATAAAAAATGCAAGAAAAAGCTGAAGAAATAAATTAGTAAGACTAAAAGAAGACATGAGGTTTGGCAGACAATGTAAAGATAAGGATTTCTACAGGTATATTAAGAGCAAAAGTAAGGGACAAAATTGATCCCCTTGAAGATCAGAGTGGTCAGCTATGTATGGAGCCAAAAGTGATGGGGGAGGTCTTAAATGGGATTTTTGCATCAGTATTTATCCAGAAGCTGGCACAGAGTCAAGGAAAGTTAGGATAACAAGCAGTGAGGTCATGGAACCAATACAAATTAAAGAGGAGGAGGTGCTTGCTGTCTTAAAGCAAATAAAGGTGGACAAATCCCTGGGACCTGACAAGATATTTTCTTGGACCCTGAGGGATGCTAGTGTAGAAATTGCAATTGCTCTGGCTGAAATATTTAGAAGTCCTTAAGGGTGTGGTGCCGGAGCGCAGCTCATGTTGTTCTGTTGTTTGAAAAAGGCTCCAACATTCACCTTAGAAATTAGAGGGTGGTGAGCCTGATATCAGTAGTAGGTAAATTATTGGAAGGTGTTCTAAGAGATTGGATATATAAGTATTTGTATAGCCAAAGATTGGTTCTGGATATTCAAAATGGCTTTGTGCGTGGAAGGGCATGTTTAACCAATCTGATAGTTTTTCAAGGATGTTACTTGGAAAGTTGATGAAGAAAAGGCAGTGGATGTAGAGTACATGTATTTCAGTAAGGGCTTTGACAAGGTCCCACATGGAATGCGGGTCAGGAAAGTTCAGGTACTCGGTATTCAAGGTGAGGTAGTAAACTGGATTTGACATTGGCTATACGGGAGAAGCCAGAGAGTGGTGGTGGATGATTGCTTCCCAGACTGGAGGCCTATGACCAGTGATGTGCCTCAGGATCTGTGCTGAGACCATTGTTGTTTGTCATCTATATCAATGATCTGGGCGATAATATGGTAAATTGAATCAGCAAATTTGCAGATGACACAAAATTGGAGGAATTGTGGAGAGCAATGAAGGTTTTCAAAGCTTGCAGAGGGATCTGGACCAGCTGGAAAAATGGGCTGAAAAATGACAGATGTAATTCAATACAGACAAGTGTGAGGTGTTGCAATTTGGAAGGACAAACCAAGAAAAGATATACACAGTAAATGGTAGGGCACTGATGAGAATGATAAAACAGAGGGAACTGGGAATACAGATAACATAGTTCCCTGAAAGTGGTGTCACGGGTAGATAGGTTTGTAAAGTGAGCTTTTGGCATATTTGGCTTCATAAATCAAAGTATTGACTATAGGAGCTGGGATGTTATGGTAAAGTTGTACAAGACATTGGTGAGGCTAAATTTGGAGTTCTGTGTGCAGTTTTAGTCAAACTAGGAAAGGTATCAATAAGGTTGAAAACGTGCAGAGAGATTTACGAGAATGTTGTCCTGACTTAAGGAACTAAATTACAGAGAAAGGTTAAACAGGTTAGGACTTCATTACCTGAAATGTAGAAAAATGATAGAAGACTTGATAGAGGTATTTAAAATTATGAGGGTTTCTTTTCTTTTTTTTCTTTGGCTTGACTTTGCGGACGAAGATTTATGGAGGGATATGTCCACGTCTGCTGCAGGCTCGTTGGTGACTGACAAGTCTGATGCGGGAGAGGCAGGCACGGTTGCAAGGGAAAATTGGTGGGTTGGGGTTGGATGTTGGGTTTTTCCTCCTTTGTCTTTTGTCAGTGAGGTGGGCTCTGCAGTCTTCTTCAAAGGAGGTTGCAGCCCGCCGAAATGTGAGGCGCCAAGATCCACGGTTGGAGGCGATATCAGCCCACTGACGGTGGTCAATGTGGCAGGCACCAAGAGATTTCCTTAAGCAGTCCTTGTACCTCTTCTTTGGTGCACCTCTGTCTCGGTGACCAGTGGAGAGCTCGCCATACAACACAATCTTGGGAAGGTGATGGTCCTCCATTCTGGAGACGTAACTCACCCAATGTAGTTGGGTCTTCAGCAGCATGGATTCGATGCTTGCGGACTCTGCCAGCTCGAGTACTTCGATGTTGGTGATGAACTCATTCCAATGAATGTTGAGGATGGAGCAGAGACAGCGCTGATGGAAGCGTTCTAGGAGCCGTAGGTGATGCCGGTAGAGGACGCATGATTCGGAGCCGAACAGGAGCGAGGGTATGACAACGGCTCTGTACACGCTGATCTTTGTGTGTTTCTTCAGGTGATTGTTTTTCCAGACTCTTTTGTGTAGTCTTCCAAAGGCGCTATTTGCCTTGGCGAGTCTGTTGTCTATCTCTTTGTCGATCCTTGCATCAGATGAAATGGTGCAGCCGAGGTAGGTAAACTGGTTGACCGTTTTGAGTTCTGTGTGCCCGATGGAGATGTGGGGGGGCTGGTGGTCATGGTGGGGAGCTGGCTGATGGAGGACCTCAGTTTTCTTCAGGCTGACTTCCAGGCCAAATATTTTGGCAGTTTCTGCAAAACAGGACGTCATGCGCTGGAGAGCTGGCTCTGAATGGGCAACTAAAGCAGCATCGTCTGCAAAGAGTAGTTCACGGACAAGTTGCTCTTGTGTCTTGGTGTGAGCTTGCAGGCGCCTCAGATTGAAGAGACTGCCATCCGTGCGGTACTGGATGTAAACAGCGTCTTCATTGATGAGGTCTTTCATGGCTTGTTTCAGCATCACGCTGAAGAAGATAGTAAAGAGGGTTGGTGCGAGGACGCAGCCTTGCTTCACACCGTTGTCAATGGAGAAGGGTTCGGAGAGCTCATTGCTGTATCTGACCCGACCTTGTTGGTTTTCGTGCAGTTGGATGACCATGTTGAGGAACTTGGGGGGGGGGGGGGGGGGTGGTATCCGAGGCACTCTAGTATTTGCCAAAGCCCTTTCCTGCTCACGGTGTCAAAGGCTTTGGTGAGGTCAACAAAAGTGATGTAGAGTCCTTTGTTTTGTTCTCTGCACTTTTCTTGGAGCTGTCTGAGGGGAAAGACCATGTCAGTAGTTCCTCTGTTTGCACGAAAGCTGCACTGTGATTCTGGGAGGACATTTTCGGCGACACTAGGTATTAGTCTATTAAGGAGAATCCTAGCGAAGATTTTGCCTGCAATGGAGAGCAGTGTGATTCGCCTGTAGTTTGAGCAGACTGGTTTCTCGCCTTTGTTTTTTTACCGGATGATGATGATGATGGCATCACGAATGTCCTGAGGCAGCTTTCCTTGGTCCCAGCAGAGCACGAAAAATTCATGCAGTTTGGTGTGCAGAGCTTTGCCGCCAGCCTTCCAGACCTCTGGGGGGGGATTCTATCCATACCTGCTGCTTTGCCACTTTTCAGTTGTTCAATTGCCTTATATGTCTCTTCCCAGGTAAGGACCTCATCCAGCTCTAGACTCAAGGGTTGTTGAGGGAGCTGGAGCAGGGCGGATTCTTGGACTGAGCGGTTGGCACTGAAAAGGGATTGGAAGTGTTCTGACCATCGATTGAGGATGGAGATCTTGTCGCTGAGGAGGACTTCGCCATCTGAGCTGCGCAGAGGGCTTTGGACTTGGGGTGAGGGGCCGTTCACCGTCTTTAGTGTCTCATAAAACACTAAAACATTGGTCGCCAATGTCGGCACTAAGCTGGGTTCGTTTGGCGAGGCTAGTCCACCATGCATTTTGGATCTCCCGGAGTTTTCACTGAAGATGGCTGCATGCGAGACGGAAGGCTCGTTTTTTCTCTGGCCAGGAAGGCTTTGAAAGGTGACCCTGGTGGGCAGATTGCTTCTTTGCCAGCAGCTCCTGGATTTCCTGGTTGTTTTCATCAAACCAGTTCTTGTTTTCCCTGGAGGAGAAGTGCAGTACCTCTTCAGTGGATTGCAGTATTGCCGTTTTCAGCTGATCCCAGAGGGTTTCAGGAGACATGTCCGTGAGGCAGTTTGCATCCTCGAGCTTTGCTTGGCGGTTTGCCTGGAAGTTTCCTCTCACTACGTCTGACTGCAAGTTTCCAACATTGAACCTCTTTCTGGGGGCTCCACTGTTCTTGAACTTTGGCTTGAAGTGAAGGTTGAGCTTGCAGTGAACAAGCCGGTGGTCAGTGTGGCATTCCACGCTGGGCATGACCCTGGTGTGGAGCACATCTCGTTTGTCTCTTCCTCGCACCAGAACGTAGTCCAGGAGGTGCCAGTGTTTGGGTCAGGGATGCATCCAGGTAGTCTTCAGGCTGTCTCTCTGCTGGAAAAGGGTGTTAGTAATGACAAGCCGCTGTTCTGCGCAGAGTTCCTACAGGAGGCGCCCATTGTCATTGCACTTGCCGACACCAGGCTTGCCAAGGATTCCTGGCTAGGTTTCTGAGTCTTTGCCGACGCAACCGTTGAAGTCGGCAAGGATGACAACCTTGTCGGCTGTAGGGGTGCGTTGGATGAGGTTGCACAGATCAGTGTAGAACTTGTCCTTTTCTGCTGGTTCCGCCTGAAGGGTTGGAGCATAGACACTGATGAGAGTGATGGGTCGCTTGTTTTGAAGGGGGAGTCACATGGACATGATCCGGTCAGAATGGCCTGTCAGGAGGTTTTCGAGTTTGGAGGCAATGGAGTTCTTGACCATGAAGCCAACACCAGATAGGCGTCGTTCAGCCTGAGGCTTGCCATACCAGTAGAGTGTGTAGCCTGCGCCGTGTTCTTGGAGGCTGCCTACATCTGCAAGGCGGACTTCGCTGAGAGCAGCTATGTCGATGTCGAGTCTGAGGAATTCATGTGCGGTGAGGGCAGACCGAGGTTCAGGTCGGTGGCTGTCAGCCTTGTCTAGCATGATTCTGATGTTCCAGCATGCTAGCTTGAGTTTGTGTGCATCTTTTGAGGGGGAGGACGTGAACCTGTCCTCAGGCCTGCGCAAAGGAGCTTTTAGGTGGAGTGCAGTGTGCGCAGTACTGGCCCCACCTTTTACACCCATGGTTCGTGTGCCGTGGCCAAGCAAGCTGGGACATGGCAGTGAGGTCCTTGGGTCGTAGGTTTTATATCGGAGTGTCCTTCTCCTATGCAGGTTGCTTAACCGGTCTGAAGAGGCCTGCCTCCCCTTTTAGGTCGAACCATTTCTGGAGATCTACGACCGCTGTCTACAGTTATGGAGTGGTGCGCCCTGGAATTGGCCTGCGTGCATTTACTCCTGCCGCGGCCGAGTAAAGGGGATGCAGCATTGGTTGAGGATCAGAAAGAAAAGTTCTAGTAAAAAATATTTTGTAAGACTGGAGAGAACTCTGCAATGGAGTTCACAGTTGTTAGTGTTTAGACTATTGGCAGAGTAAATGTAGGTAGGCTTTTTCTACTGAGGGTAGGTGAGATATAAACCAGAGGACATGGGTTCAGGGTGAAAGGGGAGAAGTTTAGTGGGAACATGAAGAGGAACTTCTTCACAAACTGCCTGTTGAAGTGGTGAATGTGAGCTCAATTTTATTAGAAAATATGGCCAGGTACATGGATGTCAAGATATGGAGGGCTATGGACTGGGTGTAGTTCAGTGGGACGAGGAAGATAAATAGTTTGGCACAGACTAATGGGCTGAAGGGCCTGTTTCTGTTCTGTGATTGTATGATTCTATGAATAGCGGTGGAGAATCGATAGGCTGAATAGCCTATTTCTGATCCTATGTCTTGTATGAAGACAAACATTGCCATTGATCTTGAAAGCATCCAAAGAAATGATTATAGCAGTGGTTCTCAACCTTTTTCTTTTCACTCATCTGCCACTTTAAGAAAACCCTATGCCATCAGTGCTCTGTGATTAGTAAGGGATTATTTAAGGTGGTAAGTGAGTGGAAAGAAAATGGTTGAGAATCACTGCTCTAGACTCAGTTGTTACTGAAATATTTTGCTTAATTAAAAATTGTCATTGGCCCATTTCCTTTGGAGTTATGAAACCGTGCACATAATGAGTCAATTAGGTACAATTAAAACATTAGTTTTCAAACTTTTTCTTTTCCACCCACATACCACCTTAAGCAATCCCTTACTAATCACAGAGCACCTGTGACATAGGGAATACTTAAAGTGGTATGTGATTGGAAAGAAAAAGGTTGAGAACCACTGGGTTATAGAGAGCAAGTAGCTATAGAGATTGATCAACATCTGCAAATCCCATGAGAACCGCAGAGATTTTGGCCCATTTTCTTGTTTTATGAAGACATCCTGAACTAATGTTCATCCATTTTGGGGGAGAAAGTTATCCATGGGCATGCTGTTTTCTGGCCAGATAAGTAAGCACTGCACTGGCCAGGAGATAAAACTTACCCTGTAGTGAGGTCACTACAGCCGCAGCTAGGTTATAGCTCTTGGTTATAGCGCTAAGGCTGTAGCTCAAATCCGCAGGAGAAGAAAGACACAAACACTAGTTTAGTATATTCAACACTGAGTTTATTCAGTGGCAGAACTGCCTTTTATAGTCAGCTCGACCGTGTCACCACCAGGGCGTGGCTTGAGCGGGCTGGCTGCCGATTGGTTACCTCAGATGCCCCAATTGGGCCCCCTGTGATCCACGGGCTGTATTGGCTAATTTTACTGCTCTGCCAATATGGAAATGAGCATTTCAGCCTGCATGATGTAATTTCCTGTGTCAGCCCGAGGCGTGGACCGCTACAACCCAATGATTAAAGGTGGCTCCATGATCCACTTCAAGTTTATTGTTGCATGCAAAAAAATATATAGTAATAGAAGTTGTTTTCTGAGCAAACCACGCGCAGAACAATAGGTTAAGACACAGTATGAAAGGGCTGAGTTACTTTTGGGGTTTGCTTTCAGCATTATATACAAACATGAATGGAGTTATTATGGTCATTTGTAGAACATTATGCCTGTGTACAGTGAGGGCTCTATATTTGGCAGATGACAAAGACCAGCAAAGTAAAATTCCATTCATAATGATTTGAAAGAGATGGAAAAATATTATCTTGGAATCAAAGTCTTAAGAGCTGTTGTGCTCGATATCACCTAGCTGGCTCATCATCCAATTTAAAAAAAATATTTTGTTTCCAACTAGAATGGTGATAAATTCAGTGTTCCTAAATCGGAGATTTATTGTCCTCAACACGGTTCCACGTCAGTGGCAGGAAACCCTCTGATGTAATTCTCCTCTCATTTGAAATCTCACTATCACAATGGCAGACATGACAGAACTAGAATTTTCTGATGTGAGCAGTTTAAAGTCCTGGGAACTTTCACAACTGCAACTGAAAGAGTTAACCATCCTGCAAGTTTGAATTTTTTATATATACGCATATAGCTTTTGCAGATAATTTATGATATCCCATGTGATTGTGACAAAGGTAATCTATCCCTCGTTGTCCTCTCACCTGATTGAGGTCAAACCAACCTCCATCATAATCTCTGCATGAATGTCCTGCTGAGTGGAACCACAGTCATCTGGTCCTGTCTGAGCTGTGCCCAGAGAATTATCTTCAATGCTTGCTGCATTCACTTTCAAGTCAAAGTAAGCTGTTCATGCAGCTTACAACTTAATGAGCTTGTCTCATGGAAGCTTTTTCATACTTGTTTTTTTTTTAACAGCCATATCATAATCGATTAAATCCACCTAAACCTGTCCTTTTATCTCGCTGACTATATCTGATGATGACGTTGAAAGCTGGGATTTCACCCATATTGAGTATATTATAACAACTGCTAATCAGGTTAATGGACCATTGCGCTGCTAATCATCACAAGTGGAGCTCCAACACGTTGCAGATCAGTTTCTTGCATTTGTGCATTCATCACTTGAATAAGAAGCTGAAGATCCATTGGAACAAAATCTATCTTTTTCACTCAATAAACCTTTTACCTCAGTATTATGGTCCTTATCTGTTATCTACATAGAATAGTAAAATGAAAAGGACAGAGTATAATTTGTAATAGTCTCTGATTTATGTCTGGTTTCCATACCTGAGAATCTATCCTAAGCCACAGGTCAGAAACATCCATTTTCTATAGCTGTTTATTGTATTGCACTAGATATAATTCTTCCATCTCCATAATGGGGATTAATTCCATATCCAGTTATTAATGAATACCACATTATCTTGTAATGTATATTACCATCTTGAAAATTATTTTACAATGTATGGGAGAATTTGCGTGAAGTCACCGCACTGGGTTTAAAATTCAGTCATGGCATAGTTTTCCAATAATATTGACGTTCCAACCAGTAAAGTCAGAAGAATCATTTTCTGAGATTTGTTGTTCAGTTACTGTGCCATCCATTTACCAGCTCCCAGTCCTTGCTGCATATTGGGCTCCATTCTCAGTCTCTGGCGCCAACTGCAAATTGACCTCATCAGCAATCTCAGAGACCACAAATCTAGACTTTTTAAGATGATATCATCACCTTCTAACACAATTCACAATTTAACTAAGTCTGCAATTTTTCCTCAGTTATGATTAATACAGTTGGAGACTTTTTTCATCGTCTGACTACACAGATTGCACCATAGGTGAGTATTGATCTTGGATCACTGGAAATCAGGCACCAGCATTATGGTCTACCCTTCTCAAGTTCCATGTGCAGCATTTTTACATGGAAGTGCACTTAAACAGTGACAAGAATGAATCTAATTGTGAGAAAGAATAGTCTATTCCAAACAAAAATGACTACTTTTTCATTTTGTTGCACTTTCCACTAGATGGTAAGTCAGATAATATTTAGAGAGAGGGGGAGGTTTGAGCTTCGGAATGGTGACCCTTGGGTATAAGTGTTCAATGTTTGTTACATTATTCTTTCTCACTTAGTCTGAACTTTGTTGAATAACTTTGACTTTTACCTTCATCATCTAGTTTGGGATGTTGTAGATAATGTTTGTTACTCTGGATTGCTCGGGTGGAATACCATTGTTTTTGTGAGTTTTCTGAGACGGGGGGCAAATTGGAAAATCATGGTGTTAGTTAGATTTGTCTCTTTCATTTATTTTTGAAATCACAAGATTAAATGTAAATTAGCTAAATTTTAAAATTAAAGACAAGTTGGTTTGAAAATTACCTAGGATGTGGGGTCTCTGTGTAAATCTGTATGTGATAAACGAGAAAGAATCAACTTAACATATACTCATTAATGTTTTATTCCCCATTTTTCATTTTGAATTTAAAGCAACAATTTAGACAAAGTATTTTGAAAATCTGTTGCAGTATTTAGATTTAAAGAATTGGCAACTGTAAATGACCTCTGTAGGTATGGGGCTAAAGAATCAGAAGGGAACTGATGGGCATGTGAGAAAGAAAATGTTGTTGGACAATATGAAAATTAAGAGAGGGGGAATGGTCTGCCATGAATTAGTTTGGATCTCACAGTACATCTTAAAGTAGGTATTAATCCCGTAAAAACATTTTTATTTATTTGTTATTTATCAGCAGACATATTTTTAAAAATAAGCTTTTTACTTTTGTGCAACAATGAGTTGTTGGATTGGCTAGTTTCATCTTAATTTTAATAAACTACTCTTTAAAGCTAAAATACTCATGTTCAAATATATTGCTTTTTTAATCTCAATCATGAGTTGATTTAGTTGTTCCAATCAGGCATAAAAATAAAATATGAATAATACATGAGCTCTTCAATAGCTTTTGGGTCCTGAATGACAATATCATTCTCGGGTAGTTCACATGTGTATCTAAGGCTCTGAATCACAAAGCTTATCCAGTCGTCTACAAAGTTCTCTATGCCATCTGCAAGTTTGCACCACTAGAATGGCTTTTCAAACTCCTTTCTCAACCTTGTAAAAACTTTCCAAAGGATCTGTTGTCGTATTTGTGTATGGCCAGCACTTGCCTTTTTATCCAAGTACTTGAGTTGTTCAGAAACACTTTTGCAATGTATGTATTGTTTTTATTTTAGAGGAATCTAGAAAAGTCTGAGAAGGATTTGAAGAACTTCTCAGACAGACAGGTTGATATAATTTTAAGGGCATATTATGATATTGTAATGATAAAATAATGATTCTTTTGGTGTATTTGAGAGGAATTGGCAAAATAAAAATTTATTGAACTGTATAAATGTTGGATGTTCATAATGATTGATAATTGTAACTACTGTAATTGAAATGAATTTTCAAAAGCAATAGTTTGTCATGAGCTGGTGCACCTTGAGTTCTTCTTATAAATGCATGAATTACCTCACTCAGAAAGAAAGAATGAGATGTAATGCATACAATTTTTTTCTTAAAATCCAGTTTAGCTGATCTTTCATCAAGATGAAATGTGTAGGAATTTATAGAAATAGGATGTTAAAATCTAAAAAATACTTTTTCTGTATTAATGCAACTTATATTCATTTTGCCAGTTTTGATCATCTTGGAGTAGATCATAGGATTCATGTATAATTTCTTCAGTGCGCCTTGTGCTGAAATGCTTTTAACTGCAGTGTTGCCCAAATAGTCAAGCGATCTTTGTAAAGCTGTTTGGATTCTATCTGAAATGTTTGTGATTAGTCTGCGAATTCCCTTCAATTATTATCTTGAGACGTATTAATTGATCATCAGTTGAATTTTGAGTCTTATCTTTTTGAAAACTATTTTGATATTGCAGCAAGTCATATATTTGAGTAATGGCTTTTGTGATCTTAAGATGTGCCAGAGTATTTTCCTGATTTGTCAACACTGTTGTAATGGAGGAAGCTTAGTAGTCAAATTGTGCTCTTCAAATTTACAGATGGCAATAAAAAAAATGTTTTAGATGTGTTTTCAAAAAAAAAATGGTTGTCCAAGACTCTGTGAGGACTGTATTGCTCTTTTGAAATTAATGCCATAGGATTTTATTGATTTTCATCGGAGAGAAACATAGGAATTTTGTCATCCAAAAAATGGCATCTTTGACAATATGGGTTTCAGTTGCATATTCAGCTTAGGAGCCCATAGCCTTCCAGGTCAGGAAAGGGAATTGCTGTTCCATGAATCTTATATATGATGAAAGCTAATTTGGAGGAATTTATTACAAAATGTGAGCCCTATTGAGGTCGAAGGAAAAGAAAATCTCTATTGTCCTTTATTACATGGCTTCATTTGTATCTTATACCATCCATCGTTATTTTCATGTTCTGTGATGCATTGCTCTAACAGGAATAGAACGTGATGCAAATGTAATTTGAAACATTTCTGAAAAACATCAGGGTACAGTTTAGAGATGGGTATGAATTTATTGGCTGAGATGATTGCATTTTATAGCCTGTCTCTTTGAAGCGCTAAAATATGATTTCCGGCACTTTAGAAGCATTAGTGGTCAGGCCTGAGGCTTTTAGCAAGCTATTTTTTTCCAGTGCTACTGGGAAATGGCTACCTCAGACCTTTACATGGTCTGCATGCATATTGTTATATTGTACACTGAATATGCAAGTATTGAAATATTAAATTGGTCTTGAAAGATACTATTAAGCTAATTCTAGAACTATTAAAACTCACTTAAGATTTAATTCAGCTGAGGTTTATTTGGAGAGTGTACCTTGGTAATTGTGTATGAAGAAGATAATTCCAAACTATATAATGATAAATATGTTTTTCTGCTCTGGCATTTTCTATTTTTATTAATTACAAAGTAAAAATTCATAGTGAGTGTCAGTCAATTGACAGCAATGATATGAAGATTGTGCACTTGATTTATCTTATGTGTTTCACTTGAAACTCAATTATCTTTTTAAATTTTATTACAGGAATGGCAAAACTCAATTCAGAAAAATGCTGGTCTGGCATTTATCGAACTTGTTAACGAAGGAAGGTAATGTTTCGTATTTTTGCTTATGTGTGGATCTTCATGAGGAGAATCTCATGAAAAAGAATTTGCAATTTATTCAAATATCTCCCTTCATTTATTTTGAGGACTCTACTTGTAAATGATAGATTGATGGTTAATAAAAGCATGACGAAAGTAACTGTTTCATCGTAGCAGTGGAATGCAGATTTTACTTGACAAATTTGCAAAGAAAGACTGCACATAAAAAGAATTATATGCTGAGTTTATTGAAAGTTTTTTTTTTACTCAGGCCACTTACGATTGCAAGTTTTATAATTTTATATCAGTTTATAATAAGCAAAATCGCTTTTTGGGCTTTATTTTTAATTGTGCACCAAGAATGTGTGATTACAAATAACTGATGTATTAGCCATCTACGATATTCAATACCTAAAGCTCTGAAGTAAACTTTGATCTTCTTAGACTGAAAGTAAAATATACAAATGGTAAATGTTTCTAAATGGTATCATTTTGTGATTTGCACTGACCCCAAGGAAGGATCATTTAAAAAAAAATACCTGCTCACTGTGTTTAAGTAAGGTTTTACATTTCCTTTCACAGAATCAGTTTTGGTAAATTTATTACTGATTGAAGTTGAAATTACTTCTGAATGAGGTTTAAATGTATGAAATGGAAGAATTATGCTGTTCCATTGTACGTTTGGGGGGCGAAGGGGAAGTTGGAGGGCCTGGAGATGGGGTAGGAGGGAAGCTATGGAATTTTGCTTTTAAATTTGTTCCTGGTGGCTAGTGTAAAGCAACATGGGTGTTGGATTACATTGTAAAAACCGGCCTGTTATTGTTTCTCATTACATGGTCCTGACCTGTTTTGACCTTTTACTATGGAATGGTTACTCTGAATTTGGCCCTTGATTAATGTTTTATGAGCACTGATAACACCAGGATTCTGAGCTCATAAGTGAGTTGGTAAGGTCCATCTGGATTAGATGTTAATCATTAACAAATCAATTAGTGATGTAGAAGTGTAAGCAATTACCAACCATGTTTTTTTTGATGATCTGTGCTGAGGGAGTACAGGAAGGTCTTCCACAAAGTTCATGTGGTTAAATAATCTATCCTGGATTTTTTTTTAACGGGACTAATGGAGTGGTATCGGAATCCTTCTTAATTCCACATATTGATGGAGCAAAGCCATTCTTAAATGAAGGGAAATGATATGGTGAACATGCATTTGCTTATGTCCCATACAATTCAAAACTCAGCCAAGTACCCCCAGAGCTGAGTTTTCATAATTATTCAAGTATATCACAGTGGTTCATTTATATTGTAATAAACCACTTATTAAATTCAACAATCCACAATTGTTCATTAAGCTTGCGGTTTCATGCAGCTTCCAGCTCTATTAAGAAAATATCAGGATTGACAATGAAATTTTTTTTAAATTTGAAGTGGACTATACTTGATCTTTTGAGTTAAGACAATAGTTTCCTTTATTGTGAGATGAATATATTTTGTGAAAAAAAATCACTGGTTTAAAAGGATGTTGTTTTTGAATATATATTTGACAGTCACAAAGCAACCACTGATCGAATTCAATGTCAAGACCAAAAAAAAAATCGAAATTGATAATGCAGGTAAATTGGTAATCTGGGATCATCAGGACTGGGCACCAGCCGTTGTTTGGAATCTTCCAGATTTCGGAATCATTTTGATTTTGGTCCATTTAAGCCCGCCTGCTGGAGTCACATTGCCATCTCTTCCCCCCCACCCTCGCCCACCCAAGTCATACTATTGTCTCTCCCTTGCCCGCCTGCCCGAGTCGCGCTGCCGTCTTTCCTCCCATCTCGCCCACCTGATGCGCTGCCGTCTCTCCCCCCACCTCACCTGCCTATCATGCTGCTGTTTCTTCCCACCCGCTTGCTCACCCACCCGCCCAAGTCGTGCTGTTATATCTCTCTTCCTCCTTCACCCCCTACTACCCACCGCCCACTGCTGTGCCCGCATCAGGGGAATGGCCCCATTCTTGCTTCCCTTTCTCTGGCACTGGTACAGCATTTTCAACTGCGTGGGGGATTATGGGTAGCGACAATGGCCATTGAGCCATTGCTGGGCTGACTGAAAGCACCGCGACGCTGGCTGGATGTCAGTATAAAGTAGTGGAACGACACAGGATATTCCTTTTTCTTTGACAAAATTTTACTTTGAAGTTTTTCAAAATTCATTGTCAATATAATCATATAAATTATAGATTTCAAATGATGCTCATATTCAAAATTCATTGTACAATATAGTTATTCCCTTAAAAAAGGTGGATGAGCTGAAGGTGTGGATTGATACTTGGAAGTATGATGTGGTAGCGATTAGTGAGACATGGTTGCAGGAGGGATGTGATTGGCAGCTGAATATCCCTGGGTTTCGTTGTTTTAGGTGTGATAGAGTCGGAGGGGCAAGAGGAGGTGGGGTTGCATTGCTTGTCAGGGAAAATATTACAGCGGTGCCTAGGAAGGATAGATTAGAGGGCACATCCACGGAGGCTATTTGGGTGGAACTGAGGAGTACGAAAGGAGAGGTTACACTTGTAGGGGTGTATTATAGACCACCCGGAGAGGACCGAGACCTAGAGGAGCAAATCTGTAGGGAGATAGTAGATATTTGTGATAAGCACAGGGTTGTAATTATGGGAGATTTTAATTTTCCACATATAGATTGGGAAACACATTCTGTGAAAGGACTGGATGGGTTAGAGTTTGTGAAATGTGTGCAAGATAGTTTTTTACAACAATATGTAGAGGTGCCAACTAGAGAAGGAGCAGTGTTAGATCTACTGTTGGCAAATGGGATGGGTCAAGTGACGGAGGTTAGTGTTGGCGAGCACTTCGGGTCCAGTGATCATAATGCCATCAGCTTCAATGTCATTATGGAAAGAGAGAAATCAGGGCCAAGGGTTGAGGTTTTTGCTTGGGGAAAAGCTATATTTGAGGAGATGCGAAAGGATTTGCAGGGTGTGGATTGGGACAATTTGTTTTATGGGCAGGATGTAGTAGAGAGATGGAAGTCTTTTAAAGATCAGATTTTGAGAGTGCAAAAGCTTTATGTTCCTGTTAGGTTAAAAGGAGGGGCAAAAGGTTTGAGAGAGCCGTGGTTTTCAAGGAATATTGGAAACTTGGTTCGAAGAAAAAGGGAGGCGTACATTAGATATAAGAAGCATGGAGTTAAGGGGATGTTTGAAAGATACATTGAATGTAAGAGGAATCTTAAGAGAGGAATTAGGAAAGCTAAAAGAAGGTACGAGGAAACTATGGCAAGCAGGGTGAAAACTAATCCAAAAGAGTTCTACGAATATGTTAATGGTAAAAGGAAAGCTAGAGACAAAATTGGTACCTTAGAGAATCAGAGCGGAAAACTGTGTGTGGAGCCTAGAGAAATGGGGGGGATATCGAACAGTTTCTTTTCTTTGGTATTCACTAAGGAGAAGGATATTGGGAGATGTGAGATAAAAAAAAAGCAAATTGGGTAAATATGGGGAATATAGAGATTACAAAAGATGTAGTTTTAGGGCTTTTGAAGAATATAAAGGTGGATAAGTCTCCGGGACCAGACGAGATCTTCCCCAGGACATTGAGAGAAGTGAAGGAGGAAATAGCAGAGGCTCTGGCGGTAATTTTCCAAATGTCATTAGATATGGGGATAGTGCCCGAGGATTGGCGCATTGCGCATGTGGTTCCGTTATTTAAAAAGGGTTCAAGGAGGAAGCCTGGCAACTATCGGCCTGTAAGTTTGACGTCTGTGGTAGGTAAATTAATGGAGAAAATTCTTAGAGATAGCACTTATAAACATCTGGATAGACAGGGTCTGATCAGGAGCACTCAACATGGATTTGTGGGAGGAAGGTCATGTTTGACTAATCTGATTGAATTTTTTGAAGAGGTGACTAGGAATGTGGATGAGGGTAGTGCAGTGGATGTTGTCTATATGGACTTCAGTAAGGCCTTTGATAAGGTACCACATGGAAGGTTAGTTAAGAAGGTGCAGTCTTTAGGTATAAATTTTGAGATAGTCAAATGGATTGAACATTGGCTGAAAGGGAGAGGCCAGAGAGTGATAGTGGATAATTGTCTGTCAGGTTGGAGGCCGATGACCAGTGGTGTGCCTCAAGGATCTGTATTGAGCCCATTGTTGTTCGTTATATACATTAATGATCTAGATGATGGGGTGGTAAATTGGATTAGTAAATATGCAGACGTTATTAAGATAGGTGGAATAGTGGATAATGAAGAAGGTTTTCAAGGATTGCAGAGGGATTTGGGCTGCTTAGAAAAGTGGGCTGAAAAATGACAGATGGAATTTAATGCTGATAAGTGTGAGGTGCTTCATTTTGGTAAGAAGAATCAGAACAGGACATACGTGGTAAATGGGAGAGCATTGATGAATACAGAAGAGCAGAAAGATTTAGGAGTAACGGTACATCGTTCCCTGAAGGTAGAAACTCACGTGAATAGGGTGGTGAAGAAGGCTTTTAGTATGCTGGCCTTTATCAATCATTGCATGGAATATAGGAGTTGGGAGGTGATGTTGAGACTGTATAAGACGTTGGTGCGGCCTAATTTGGAGTTCTTTGTGCAGTTCTGGTCGCCTAATTATAGGAAGGATATAAACAGAGTGGAGAGAGTGCAGAGAAGGTTTACCAGAATGTTACCTGGGTTTAAGCATCTAGAGTATAGGGAGAGATTGGACAGATTAGGTCTTTATTTTTTGGAGTGTAGAAGGTTGAGAGGGGATTTGATAGAAGTTTTTAAGATTATGAAAAGGATAGACAGAGTGGATGTGGATAGACTATTTCCGTTAAGAGGAGGAAAGATTAAAACAAGAGGACATGAGTTAAGAATTAAGGGGCAGAGGTTTAGAGGTAACATGAGGGGGAACTTCTTTACTCAGAGAGTGGTAGACGTGTGGAATGAGCTTCCGGGAGAAATAGTGGCGGCGGAGTCAATTGTATTATTTAAGAAAAGGTTGGACAGGTATATGGATGAGAAGAAGATGGAGGGTTATGGGCATTGTGCAGGGAGGTGGGACTAGAGAGGGGTGTTTGGTTCGGTGCGGACTAGAAGGGCCTAATGGCCTTTTTCCGTGCTGTAAATTGTTATGTTATGTTATATAATCATAAATTTCAAATCATATTCATCTATATTCATAATTCATTGTACAGTATCATCATATAAACCATATTACATGTTGACTTTAAAACCCAAATCTATTCTACCCACCCACCTTCCCCCCTATCCCCATCCCCCTCCCACCTAACCCCCAATCCTCACTCCTTTGAAAAGTCATTCTCCTCCTCCCAAAATAGGGCCCACTACTAACAACACTTCACCAAAAAAATCTTAGGATTAGTATCAAAACAAAAGGGATCTTGTTCCCTCTACCGGATCTAAAGAAATCTGTGAATTTCAAAAATATTTAAAAAAACACAAAATTGTAACATAAAATCTTTAGTTGTGATATTCCACACACCAAAAAAACCATTATTGTTATGATATTTGTTTCACCCCATTCCTTCTATCCCTGACATATTCCTTCTTTCACTTCTTTCATAGGACCCAATATCAACAATTCCCCCAAAAAATTATATGAAATCTGAAGAAAAAAATTATAAAGAAAAAAAGTGAGAAACTCTCCCTTTAGTATAAATACAAAAATTACACCACCCCTTTCAATTTTATGGGTAGTGGGAAATACCCACTAACAAACACGTATGCATGGAATCTGGAGGCTAGCCTCACAAACTCCCAGGAAAAACAATAAAAAAAAATGAAACACTTTTTTCAAAAGGATTAATACTAAACAAATACAAGTATACAGGAAGAAATATCATAATTCAGATTTAAAGAATCAGGTTTAAAGAAGTTCTTGTAGCAGCTACTACGGTAGAGTTACTGAAGTAATACAAAAACACACGCTAGATTAGTCAACTCAATACTGATTTGTTTAAAGTTTACTAGCTTCTTTTATATACTGCATGTCCCGGGCTCCATGGGACAAGGTGGGACGTCACTACAAAATTGCTTCCAATCCACGGGATCGGCAAGTTTAAATTTAGCCTTGCGAGTGTCCCGTGCCTTCCGGCAGGAGACTCAACAGCTCAACATGCCGTTCCTCGGCACTCAGTATCTCACACGTGCGGTCCATTAGGTGAGTATGCAGACGTCCATATTGTGGTTCCACACGCCCGCAGGACAGTCCTGGCGACAGTTTGCGATACCTCGCAGTGCGCCTGCTCCGCCTGCTACAATTTACTTCAAAGTTGATAATTTGTTCACAAAATTCTTTGCTGTTTCAATATCATTAAATTTCATACATCTAATTAATATTGGAGCATGATTTTGAATTAATTCCTGAACATGAATAAGGAGATCTATATACTTTCTCAATTTCTATTTTTACTCCAACATTTTGTACTTCCAGGATATTTAGTAGCCATTCTTGAAAGAAGCGGATAGGATATACCAACTCCCTTTTTGAATCCCACTATTTTAACATTATTACGTCTAGTAACATTTTCTAAAACATCCATCTTTTCAATTACTTTTGCTTTTTCTAATTCTTTTTCCAACTTAATCACTCTTTCCATAGTCTTATTCATTTTTTTCTTCCACTTCTGTTACTCTTTCATTTAAAATCCCAGTTTCTGTTTTTAGTCTGGTCACTATTTTTAAAATATGATTCAGTTTCTTATTAATATTTGGATTTTTTGATAAAAGTACTTTAATTATATCTTCATTAGTATATTTCCCTTTAGTTTGTACTTTAACTTTTTAAACTTTACTCACTGGTTTAACATTTGCCATTTCATCCTCTTCTTCTGTACTTTGATTGGTCTCCGAATTGCGATTTTGAGAGAGAGCTTCTTCTTGCTTCTTCCAGTTCTCCTTCGCTATGTGCATGCCCAGTCCCTTCTTTTCTCCTTCTATAATGTCTCTTGATTCCAATCCATCATTTCTCCTAGGCGTTGAGTTATCTGCACAGGAGGTAGAACAAACCATAAGCCCCTGCTTCTTCCTGCAAATAAGCCCCTTTTCATTGAAAAGCTACGCTTCTCATTGGGAGCTCAAAGTTGCTGACAAATGTTGATTCTTTTTCGGCATCTTTACGATAAAGATATATTCTTCCTTTTCAAATTACTGCAAATTATTTTATTTTCCTTTTTTTATAATTATCCGGGAGCTTTGGGAGGGCACTTCCTGCCTCCACTACATCACGTGACGTTCCCCAACACAGGATCTTCCAACATGAGTTGAGCGAGAGTCATGCTTGATGAGTAGGGTACATAAATTAATGATACCACTAATTTGGAACGCGGAATGCGGCAGGGTAAACATGGGAGTTGAGTGAGAGTCACTTGGGGTCATGTTGGGTGCTAAACTCCATATTTGATGAACAGATGTAATCTACTGAAAAAAGTGCCGGGTTTTGGACGTTGCTGGTTTTCGGAATTCTGGATAAAAGGATAGGCACCTGTATTCATACAAATTAGCGTGAACTTTAGTGAAGTCTACATTCAATGAACTTATAATAAAATGTAATTTTCATCTGATGATTTGTGCTTTTTAATTTGAAGTTCATAAATGAATAATGGGGCAGAGAGTGCCAATTTTTTGCTAGATACTTTCATAATTGTTGAGTGAACATTTAATCTAAACGTAGGTGATAACCTCCATATACATTATTGTGTTGAAATAAAAACACCTATTGTTCAAGTTGTAATTGCCAATTTGAAAAAACCCCATTTCCTATCGTTATATGAAGGTAGCAAAATCGTCTGCTAAAATTAACATTGAGATACATTATCAGATTGAATAGAGGCCATATGTGTTTTTGATCAGAAGTGACTTGACCACATGCTCCTGCTGCTGCTTTTCAGCATTATCAATTGCTTTGCGACCATGTGGTACAGGTTATAGTATTGTGTAACTACAAAGCAAACACATGATGTTTCTAAATCTTAATCTGGTGTTGCAGAATGCTTTGTGGTTGAATAATGATGAAGTAATTTGAACTTCAAACATCATTTGCATTGATGGAGACATTAAATTTGACACAGAAATCGAAAACATAATAAAATGTGTAGTTGCTTTGGTGATGCTAATGTTGCCCATGAATGACCCCCCCCCACCCACCCACGACGCCGACCCCGTGGGGCCTTACAAAAGCTCAGATTTGGGCCTGGATGGTAGTTCATCCACCACTGTCTTGTAGTTAGGGGTCTTCTTGGAAAGAGTGCTCTCAGTATCAATTGAGTTTCTCATATAAATGGAGGGAACAATCATTCAGTCTAAAACCAGTGGATTATGCCTACTAGGGGATGAGGGAAGAGCTAGCCAGGGTAGACTGGGAATGTAGGCTATATGAAGGGACCGTCGAAGAATAGTGGAGGACTTCCAAAGAGATTTTTCGCAGTGTTCAAGAAAAGTATATTCCAGTTAAAAGCAAGGACAGTAAGGGTGGGGACAGCCAGCCTTGGATAACAAAGGAAATAAAAGAGGGCATCAAAATAAAAGCTCATGTGTACGAAGATGCCAAGAGTAGAAGAAAGCTAGAAGATGGGAAAAGCTTTAAGGAGCAAAACAAAGAACCACAAAGCGAGCAACAAAGAGTGAGAAAGTAGACGAGGAAAAGAGATTAGCACAAAATAAAAAAAGACAGTAAAAGTTTTTAGATAAAGTGGAAAAAGGTGTCTAAAGTGAAAGTTAATCCCTTGGGGGATGGGAAGGGGGAATTGATATCAGGTAATGAGGAAATAGCTGAGGTTTTGAATGACTATTTTATGTCAGTCTTCATGGTGGAGGACACATCTACCATGACAAATACAGATGTATGGATGTGATAGGAGGTGAGAACCTGAATGTAATAGGTATCACTAAGGAGGTAGCACTCAGAAATTTGAGAGTCTAAAGCTAGATAAATCCCCTGATCCTGATTCAGTACATCCCATGGTACTGAAAGAAATGGCAGAAGTTATAGTAGGTGCTTTAGTGATAATTTATGAAAATTCTCTGGAGTCTGGGCAGATGGTGAAAGTTACACCACTATCCAAAAAAGGACATAGGCAAAAGGCAAGGAACTATAGGCCAATTAGTTTAACACCTATGGTTGGGAAAATGCTTGAAGAGGAAAATTAAAGAGGAAATAGTGAGGCATCTGGACCATCAGGCAGACGCAGCATGGATACAGTAAAGGCAGGTCCTGTTTGACTACAATTCTTTGAGGGTATAAATGAGCGTGGTAGATAGGGGGGAGCAGATTGATCTTGTTTACCTGGATTTCTAGAAGGTGTTTGATAAGGTATCACATAAAAGACTTATACAGAAGATAAGGATGCCTAGTTGTGGGTGATGTATTAGCATGGGATCGAGGATTAGTTAATTAATAGGAAGCAGAGAGATGGGCGAAAGGTGTTTTTTTTTCCAGTTGGCAATTAGTGGTGAGCGGGGTACCACAGGGGTCAATGCTGGGCCCTCAACTGTTAATGATATACATTAATAATCTGGAAGAGGGGACAGAATGTAGTGTATCAGGATTGCTGATGACACTAAATTGAGTGGAAAAGCAAATTGTGCAGAGGATACAGAGAGTCTGCAGAGAGATATAGATAGGTTAAGTGAGTGGGCAAGGATCTGGCAGATGGAGTACAATGTTGGTAAATGCTAGGTTATCCACTTTGGAAGGAAAATTGGAAGATCTGATTATTGTTTAAATGGCAAGTGATTGCAGTATGCTGATGTGCAGAAGGATTTGGGAGTGCTTGAGCATGAATTACAAAATGTTAGTTTACAGGTGCAGCAGGCTATGAAGAAGGTACGATGGAACCCCATTTATAATGCAATGGTTTGGGTCCAAAAAATCAGATTGTGAAGAAAGGGGGTTATAAAAAAGTGTTTTCAAAAAAATAAAGAACACATGTACAATACCTGTATTTGCAATCATCTTTTTTTATTTTTTACAATCATCATTTTATTTCTTTAAAAAAATCAATCGAGTGTTTGTTGCCCGAACGCAGCATGTCGCTGGTGGTGAGTGAAATCAGAAATGATTCTGAGCTGGAGGATCTTTATAGGGTCCACATACTGGGTTTCCAGCCAGTGCAGGCTCACCTCGATGGCTTCAGACTCTTTCGGGGGTGGGGGTGGAGGCTCCTCATTGTCATCCTCCTGTGGTTCGGGAACCAATGCTATAGTAACCGTTACAGACAATCTTGGAGACCATCAGGTGCTCATATGTTGGGCATTCGTCACCGGCAGATAACCACTGGTGAAAATCCTCTTTGCCTATTTGAAACAGCCTCTGTGCCTCACACATCTCTTCATCTGTGAAGCCGTAGAATTCTTGCTTGCTCATCATCATCAACTTCATCTTCCTTGGTGGATTTTTGTGATGAAAAGGCTGGACCCAGACCCTTCTCCCAGCATTTTTCCCACACATGATGAGCTGACTCCTGCCCAGCCCTTCCCACCTAAGTGGAAAACTTCTTTAACGTTCATGCTTTTCAGATAGTCTTCCAGCTTTGATGATTTGTCTACAATTTTACGAATTAATTCACGCCTGGAATTCTGCTTGAAGGTGGAGATGATCCCCCGATCTCAGGGCTGGATCTTTGACGTAGTGTTCTTTGGGAGGTAAGAAATTCTGATCTTTCTGTCACAGCTTAATAGGTTGGCATCTGGCAGGAGGGCGGGACAGTGGCCAAGCAAAAGAAGAACTTTGGGTTCTAGCTTTTGCTTACGCAAATGAGCGTGGACAGCAGGGACAAAAGTTATGCAAATCCAATCTTCAAAGATGACACTGGTCATGTAAGCATTGCTGCTATGCGTGTACTCGAACGGTTACGACTTCATGTTGACAAGGTGGACCCAGCGGGGCGAGTGAGATTTGCCAGTCATGAGCGGTTTTAACTTGTGTTCCAGTCTTGATAACAGAAAACAACAATGTCACACGATCTTTACGTTATTTAAACCCTCACGTCGATGGGCGTTATCTCTGCTAGACAGTGTGCAGTCTGGGATCATCTTGTAGCAGAGGCCTGTTTCATCACAGTTGTGATGTTCGACGGAGCCACTTCTATTATTTCTGCTGGGTATTCGCTGGCAGTGACACTGTTAGCTGAGCGAATTTCTCCAGACTCTTAACATTTTAGGAATCCCATGACAGCCTTTAAACTGGTCTAGCCATCCATTGCTAGCTTTGAACTGTGAGGTTTCTCAGTTAATCAGCTGGTCAAACTTCTTGGCTTGAGCTTTGAGAATAGGCCCGGAAATTGGAAGGCCTTCTGATCATGCTTGAATGAACCACTCATACATGGAGTCATCAAGGCTGACATCTTCAGCTGTCTTCATGCGTTTGGCGTTTAGTCCTGCCTCTTCCTCAACTTTCCAAAGTGATCCGCGTAACTTATCTTCCTGAGATTTCCAGCCACAAAATGTTGATTTAGGTATGCTGAGGTCACGTGCAACTTGGGTTTGACTTTTATTCTTGATCACATCAATTGCGTGAAGCTTATCTTTCACTGAAAAAGATTTTTTGACTTCTAATGAAAATAATTTCAATTCTAGAAAGAGGAAAAAAAAGGGGTCCACTGGCTGATCACATTATATCCGTGTTCATGTAAAATCGGGGTTCCACTGTAAATGGAATGTTAGCCTTCATTGCTAAAGTATTGAATTAAGGAGAAAGAAGGTTTTGCTGAACTGCTTAGACTGCATCTGGAGTACTGTGTATAGTTTTAGTCTACTTACTGGAGGAAGGATGTACTGGGTTTGGAGGTGGTGTAGAGGAGGTTCATCAGGTTGATTCCAGACAGAGTTGGCGCCAGAACGCATGTTATAGGGGGACATTAGTGAGTTTGAGGGGGGCAGGGACTGACCTGTCGACATGGGTTGGTGCTGGAGGGTGCAGCAAGATCCAAACTGTCGGGGGGGGGGTTTGCTGGCAGGGTCCTACCTGTCATTGAGGCCATCCGCCTCTCTGACGTGGGACAGGATGGCACTCTTTTTATTGCGTCAAGCGTCACCTGATGCTATTGACGCTTGATGCACACTAGTTTCATGGCTGGGGGGGGGAAAGAGTCGCTAACGTGTGTCAACCTAGACGTTAGTGACGCGGGAGGGGGGTATGACAGAAAGGATGGCGGTGACCGCATGGGGATGGAGCATAGCACCTCGAATGGGGAGGCCAATGCCCGCGGATGCCTCCCATTGGCACCGACTGTGATTCCAGAGATGAGGGGATTAGCCTATGAGGGTAGATTGAGACATCTGTACTCACTGGAATTTAGAAGAATGAGAGGGGATCTTATAGAAACAAAATTATGAAAGGCACAGACAAGATTGAGGTAGGTAAGTTGTTCCCATTGGTGGGCGAGACTATAACTAGGGGACATAGCCTCAAAATTCAGGGCAGTAAATTTAGGACACAGATGAGGAGGAATTGCTATTCCCAGAGGGAGGTGAATCTATGGAATTTACTGCCTATTAAAGGCTACCACAGACAATATATTTATAACAAGGTTGGATGGATTTTTATATAGGAAGGGAATTAAGAGATATGGGGAAAAGGCAATATCTGATGATTGGCTCATCTCCACCTAGATGAGTCTATCGTCAGATCAGCCATAATCTTACTGAATGATGGAGCTGGCTCAGCGGGGCCGGATGGCCTCTTCCTGCTCCTATTTCTTATGTTCTTATGATAGGAGGAAAGAATAAAGGGAATGTTATTGATGGTGTAGCTATCAAGGGAAACTTGATTTCACAAATGATATTATTATGGGCTGAAAGAGGATGGTGGTGGCTTGTGTATTGCATTTGGCTTGTCTGAAGCAGATGGGGCACAGGAGGAGGACAGGTGGGTCACGGTTAGGAGAGGGAAGAGGAATAGTAAGGTAGTAGAGAGGACCCCTATGGATGTGGCCCTCAACAACAGGTACTCCTCTTTGGGTACTGTTGGGGGAAACAGCCCAGCTGGGGAAACTGTCAGTGGCTATGCCTCTGGCACTGGGTCGGCCTCTGAGGCTCAGAAGGGTAGGGAAAGGAAGAGGAAGGTAATAGTCATAGGGGACTCGATAGTCAGGAGTACAGACAGGGGATTCTGTGGACAGAGCAAGGAGAACCGGATGGTGGTTTGCCTCCCTTGTGCCAGGGTCCGGGATGTTGCTGCTCGGGTCCAGGACATCCTAAAGGGGGAGGGAGATGAGACAGAAGTCGTGGTGCATGTAGGTACCAACAACCATAGGGAGGAATAGAGAAGAGGTCCTGAAAAGTGAGTACAGGGAGTTAGGTAGAGAGTTAAAAAGAATCTCGGGATTACAACCTGCGCCACGCGACAGTGAGAGCAGGAATAGAATGAGATGGAGGATGAATGCGTGGCTGAAGGGGTGGAGCAAAGGGCAGGGATTCAAGTTTGTGGATCACTGGGACCATTTCTGGGGTAGGTGTGACCTGTACAAAAAGGACGGGTTGCATTTGAACCCCAGGGGGACCAGGATTCTGGCAGGGACATTTGCTAGGGTTACTCAGGAGACTTTAAGCTAGAATGGCTGGGGGGAGGGAACCATGAAGGAGAACAGCAAGGAGAAGGTTAGAGTGCAATCAGAGAAAGCTTGTAGATAATGTTTGAGAGGGGAAAGGCAGGTGATAGAAAAGGGGGATGCTCTATATGAAGATGGACAGGTCGATTGCAAAAGATCAAAGAGAGTTGTTGGTAAAGATAGGGGCCTACAGGAAGTAAAAAGTGGGATATCTCTAAAATGCATATATTTTAATGCTAGGAGCATTGTAAGGAAGGTGGATGAGCTGAAGGTATGAATTGACACTTGGAAGTATGACGCGGTAGTGATTAGTGAAACATGGTTACCGGAGGGATGTGACTGGGAGCTAAATATTCCTGGATTTAGTTGCTTTAGGTGTGATACAACTGGGAGGGCAAGAGGGGGTGGGATTGCACTACTTGTTAGAGAAAATATTACAGTAGTGCTTAGGTGCGATAGAATAGAAGGCTCGTCCAGGGAGGTTAATTGGGTGGAATTGAGGAATGGGAAAGGGGAAGTTACAATTATAGGGGTGTATTATAGACCACCGAATGGGGAACGTGAATTAGAGGGACAAATTAGTAGGGAGATAGCAGATATTTGTAATAAGCACAGGGTAGTGATTGTGGGGGATTTTAATTTTCCGAATATTGATTGGGAAACCCATTCCGTGAAAGGGCTGGAAGAGGGTTTGTCAAATGTGTGCAGGATAGCTTTTTACATCAATATGTGGAGGTACCAACCAGAGAGAGAGCTGTGTTGGATCTACTGTTGGGGAATGAGATGAGTCAGGTGACAGAGGTATGTGTAGGGGAGCACTTCGGGTCCAGTGATCATAGTGCCATTAGCTTCAAGGTAATTATGGAAAAGGATAGGTCTGGGCCCAGAGTTGAGGTTTTTGAGTGGGGAAAAGCTAGGTTTGAGGAGATGCGAAAGGATTTACAAGGGGTGGATTGGGACAATTTGTTTTCTGGGAAGGATGTAATAGAGAAATGGAGGGTCTTTTAAAGGAGAGGTTTTAAGAGAACAAAATCTTTATAAACCTGTTAGATTGAAAGATCAGGTCAAAAGTTTGAGAGAGCCATGGTTCTCAAGGGATATTGGAAACCGTTTGAAAAAAGAGGGAGTACTACAATAAATATAAGAAACAGGGAAAAAAAAGAGATGTTTGGGTACTATATTGAATGTAAAAAGAATCTTAAGAAAGAAATTAGAAAAGCTAAAAGAAGGTACGAGGTGGCAATAGCAAGCAGAGTGAAAATAAATCCAAAGGGTTTCTACAAATATGTAAATACCAAAAGGAAAGTGAGAGATAAAATTGGTCCAATAGAGAATTATAAAGGACAAATATGTGTGGAGCCAAAAGAGATGGGGGAGGTCTTGAACAATTTCTTTTCCTCAGTATTTACTGAGGAGAAGGATATTGAACTGTGCAGGGTAAAGGAAGCAAAGGGGGTATATATGGAGACTATAGTGATTAAGAAAGAGGTAGTACTGGAGTTTTTGAAACATATAAAGGTGGATAAGTCTCCAGGTCCTGACAGGATTTTCCCCAGGACCTTGAGAGAAGTTAGTGAGGAAATAGCGGAGGCTCTGGCAGAGATTTTTCAAATGTCATTAGAGACAGGTATAGTGACGGAGGATTGGCGTGTTGTGCATATGGTTCCTTTGTTTAAAAAGGGTTCGAGGAGCAAGCCTAGCAATTATCGGCCTGTAAGCTTGACGTCTGTGGTAGGTAAATTGGTGGAAAGCGTTCTTCGAGATAGTATATGGAGGGACAGGGTCTGATCAGGGACACTCAACATGGATTTGTGTGTGTTTGTTCAATCTTGTTGAATTTTTTGAAGAGGTGACTAGGAATGTTGATGAGGGTAGAGCAGTGGATGTTGTCTATGTGGACTTCAGTATGGCCTTCGATAAGATTCCGCATGGGAGGTTAGTTAGGAAGGCTAGGTCCTTGGGTATTAATTTGGAGATAGTCAAATGGATTCAACAATGGCTGGAAAGAAGGTGCCAGAGAGTAGTAGTAGATAATTGTTTGTCAGGATGGAGGCTGGTGACAAGCAGTGTACCTCAGGGTTTGGTATTGGGACCATTGCTGTGTGTCATATATATTAATGATCTGGAGGATGGGGCGGTAAATTGGTTTAGTAAATATGCAGATGACACTAAAATAGGGGGAATTGTGGATGATGAAGAAGAGGGTTTTCAAAGATTGCAGTAGGATTTAAACTGCTTAGAGGAGCGGGTAGAAAGATGGCAGATAGAGTTTAATGCTGATAAGTGTGAGGTGCTTCATTTTGGAAAGACTCATCAAAGCAAGACATACGTGGTAAATGGGAGGGCATTGAAGAATGCAGTGGAGCAGAAAGATCTAGGAATAACAGTGCATTGTTCCCTGAAGGTATGAGCGCATGTGGGTAGGGTGGTGAAGAAGGCCTTTAGTATGTTTGCCTATATAAATCAGTGCATAGAATATAGGATTTGGAAAGTAATGATGAAACTGTACAAGGCATTGGTGAGGCCAAATTTAGAGTACTGTGTGCAGTTCTGGTCACCGATTTATAGGAAGGATATTAACAAGATAGAGAGAGTGCAAAGAAGATTTCTAAAAATTTGCCTGGGTTTCAGCATCTGGAATACAAGGAAAGATTGAGCAAATTAGGTCTTTATTCCTTGGAACGTAGAAGGCTGAGAGGGGATTTGATAGAGGTGTTTAAGATAATGAGAGGGATAGATAGAGTTGATGTGGAAAGGCTTTTCCCATTGAGAGTAGGAGAGACGGATACAAGAGGTCATGGGTTGAGAGTTGACGGGCAAAGGTTTTGGAGTAATATGAGGGGGAACTTCTTTATTCAGAGAGTGGTTACTGTGTGGAATGGGCTTCTGGGAAAGGTGGTGGAGGCAGGGTCAATTTTGTCATTTAAGAAAGAGTTGGATAAGTATATGGATGGGAGGGGGATGGAGGGATATGGGCCGAGTGCTGGTAAGTGGGATTAGAGGAGGGTACTTGGATCAGTGCGGACTAGAAGGGCCAAATTGGCCTGTTTCCGTGCTGTAATTGTTATATGGTTATATGCAGATAGAGGGTGTTGAATAGGGATAAGGGAGAGAGAAGAATATGTTAGATCTCTGAGATGCAGAATAGAGCATTTGCTGGAAATCTGAGGTAAAAGACAATGCTGAACTGCTGATGGAAAATTGAGCATTTCAGTTTTTCCAATGACCTTGCTCACTACTCACCTCTGAACTTGGTGTACCCCAGTCACCAAGAGCCAACTCTAAAATTACTATCAAGCCCATTAAGAAGGATGATGTTATTGTTGTTTAGCCAATTGACCCTTACTAAGGTTAAAGACCATTCTCTCACAACCCTTCATTGCAGCCACAGGGCACCTCTGCAGGAGTTCATCAAGGTAGTGACCTTGGCCCAACCATCTTTAAGGTGCTTCATCAGTGACCTTCCTTCAATCATGAGGTCAGAGGTAGGGATATTCACTGATAATTGCACAATGTTCAGCACCATTTGTGATCCTCGTAATTAATCAATTGATATCCAAATGCAGCAAGACCTGGATAATATCCAGTCCTGGTGAAGTAACAATCAGTCCACACAAGTGACGGGCAATGATGATATCCAACAAGATAAAATCCAGCCATCTCTCCCCAATATTCAATGACATTAGTATCCCTGAATTCCCCATTATCAGAAACTGAACTGGAATAATCATCCATACAAAATGGCTGCAGAAACAGGTTAGAGGCAAGGAATCCTGTAGCAAATAACTTACCTCCTAACCCCATAAGCCTATCCATAAGGCTGAAATTTGGGGTGTGATAAAATACTCTCTATTTGCCCTGATGAGCACAGTGCCAACAACATTCAGAAGACTTGATACCATTCAGGACATAGAAGCTCCACTCCACCATTCCACACATTCCTTCCAATATTTCCAGAATTCATTAACATTGCTTGGCAGTATCTTGTCCAATTAAAAAAAAAATTTCTAGTGTGACATTCTCACATTTTTCAGTTCATTTTATTTGTGTGTGACTGCCACTTTAGGAGGACATTTTTAACAAAAGCCAGAAAATTTTGGAAAGTGACTGTGAACCAGCAGCAGGTTTCGAAGACAGCATGTTCCTAACTTCGATACTTTTGTAGAAAGAAAGGAAAAAGCCAAGTACAGAGATCATGTGACCTGTTTTTAAAAAAGACAGTGTAGATTTTGCTCTGGAGGCCATTTTAAGAAGACATCACAAGAGTAAAGAGCTCTTCTTCTTTTGTGAGAATGAGAAACTTACTTGGCCTCGTTGCGTGGTTATAGATAAACTGTCAAGATTTCCTCCTGTAATTTATTGAGGAATGAGAAGGCTACGTCGTGACCAAAAGGAGGGAAGGTCACTTTTTCTTTGACTGTCTGATGTAAAGGGTTCTACTTGCAGAAGAAATACTACATTTAATGGTGACCACAGTGAGAGGCACCTGAGTTTGACTGACCCATTAAAAGGGTTCTACTTACAGAAGGAATACTGGACTTGGATGGTGACCAGAGTGAGAGTCATTTGAGTTCAAATGACCCACGAAAAGGGTTCTGAAAGCTTCGTAAGCATCACTTGCTTTTTGTCCCCTACGCCAAAGAAGAAAGGAATTTTAGTTGGCACTCATCTACAAAGAACACTTTGTTGAAGCAACTCAGCGAGGGTTTTGTGAGTTAATCAACATTCTGTCGCCCCAGTCTCTTTTCACCAACTCATAAACTGCTCATTTCATCTAAGCCCTGTGTGTCTGATCCATCTAAAGCCTGAGTGTCGTATCATTTTCAAGCCCGTGTGTCATCACTAATTTCTGAAGCTGAACTTTGAACTGCCTTCTGAGAATTGGGCCTTGAGCTGTACTGGCTTGGGGTATTCCACACACACTAATATATTTACGCATTTTTGGGGTTTAAGATAGATAAGTGTAGATACATTTTGTTAAGTTTTGGTAAGTCTAAATAAATTAGATGAAGTGTTATATCATTGTTAATTAATAATTAAAAAAAATTATTTTAAATCTAACACCATCTGGGCTCATTTTTATTGCTGCTGTCTTGTATGTAACACTAGTTCTAGATGGTGTTTAGATATATTTGCCTCCGAACAAGTACAGCATAGATTGATGCATGTTATCTGGTTTTCAAAATTAAATATTGAGGGCACATTTTTGCATGAAGAGTCAAACATGACAAAAAGATTATGAAGTGATTAGAGAACAAAAAGATGAAGACAATAGTGGGACCAGGAAATCACTGCACCCAGAAAAAGGGCTTTAGATAGGAATGAATAAGCCAGTGTCATTAGTAAAATGTCAGAATTATTAAACATAATTAGGTTTCAATGTTAAGAAAACCTATTTTGGGATGTCAAATGATAATGAATTTCAAAGAAACATGAGAGAAATCAAATAATTTAATCAAACATGAAGAAAAAAAATCCATGCAATTTTTAAAGAAGCAAGAAGGCTAAGAATGATTTGCATCTACATTCTTTACAAAATAATTTCAGGGTGGTCTGTGCTGTTATGTATGTACTCTGTCAACAAATCTGAAACCTGAATCTCTAGATATGCAGGACATGTCTGATGTGATGTGTGGGCGGGTGTTCTGGGAGGCATTGTACTTTTTCCATGATTTATTCTTTACTTCTGTATGCTCTCACTGTATGGCCTCAAGGTTCTCAGTGCCATTCTGAAAACCTTTCCTCCATTTTGAGTGGTTGTAGCCTGAGATTCCCATGAATAGGTGGGAATGTTACATTTTTTTCCAAGGAGATTGGTTGTTCATCTGATAATTTTCTTGAAATTTTGTCTTTTTTGTGGGCCAGACATATTAATTGCGATGTAGTCTTAGTCTCAAAGGTTTTGGAAGGCAGAGATGATAGCTTGCCTGATCGTATAAGCTTTATAAGCTCTGGGATCTTCATTTCTAAATGCCAAAAAAGGGCAATAATGCAACTTTTCTTTAACACTGTTTTCACTGAATCTGGACATTTTGTGGACTCGTGAATTAGCATCATGAAACAAATACAAAGAGGATATTTCATAGTCCCTCCTGGTTGATGGAATCAAAAGCTTTAGTGAGGTTGAATATTGTGGTTGGTAGTGTTCTCTGCATTTCTCTTTTACGTGTTGCACAGTGAAATTCTTGTTCACTGTGACTCTAGATGCTCTCTAAAAGGTGTAACAAACTATTGCAACAATGAATGAGAATGCCACCTTACATCCTTGGGCTGATGATTGTGATCAGCTCCATGAATACCAACAAAATATATTTGTTGGGAAAATATACCAGGTTAGTTCTTACCTGAATATTTTGACTAGCCATTTGAATGATTACAGAATAAATATTTTTAAAATGCCTTGGAAGTATTTGTGATAATGCATTGCAGGATCAGATGGAATCCTGACATTGAATTTATTGAATCCTGATAGTTTTTCAATACTCTGTTAAATACATTTGTCAATATATGTCCATTTCCATTTCTACTTTGGACTAATTGAAAAGTCTTCTTGATTTATCAAAATGGAAAACTTTTTTGGGTGATATTCTATGTAATAAAACCATGAAAATTAACCTCCAGAATTTGATCAACCCCAAATATTTATTTGGAGGACATTTTGCTGGTCATGGTGGGATCTTATTTCTTAGAGTAATATCATTTATCTTCCTCTCTCCTCTCTTTCCATCATTATTCTTCTGCTTGAACAACATTTTCATCTGTTAAATAAATTTTTTAGTGAATTATCTTTTAAAGTTAAAAGTTTTCAAAAATAGTCTTAATATATGTAAGATTTTGAAGTGTTTTTAATGATGATAATTTTTACTATTTTGTTAACATTTGCTCAACAAATGTCAACATCTATTTTCTGCTCCTATTAAGAGGAACAGATGAAATCACCACAAAATATTTTCTTTTCATTATAAGAAAGGGGGAAATTCAAACTAGAGGACATGGTTTAAGATTGAAGGGGGAAAATTATAAGGGGAACATGAGGGGAAATTTCTTTACGCAGAGGGTGGTGGGGATGTGGAATGTGCTTCCGGCAGATGTGGTCGAGGCGGGATCATTGGTTACATTTAAGGAAATATTGGATCGTTACATGGATAGGAGGCGACTAGAGGGGTATGGACCGGGTGCTGGTCAGTGGGACTAGGAGGGTGGGGATTTGCTATGGCATGGACTAGTAGGGCCGAACTGGCCTGTTCTGTGCTGTAAGTGGTTATATGGTTATATAGTTATTATAAACAAAAAAGACACTTATTTATGCGTGTTGCAAGATGGAAGAATGTTCTTTGCATTTTGCTCATTTTATAGTATTGGAGAATTGAATAAAAGTGTATTTTTATTTCTTGAGTTTGCTTCTTAGTTGCATTTTTGTCCTTCATAGACTCCTGTGTCACACTATGAAAGATCACCTAGTGAGAGTGGCAAATGAGGCTGAGTTTATCCTGAGCAGACAGCGGGCTGAAGATATACATAGACATGCTGAATTTGAGGTAAGTTGAGTTTTGTTGGAAGTGAAAATGAAATAAAACTGCAGATGGTAGTGTCTGAAACAAAACAGAAATGCTGGAAAAATTCTGCCTTTCAAGCAGCACAAGTGGAAAGAAAAAAACACTTAATGTTTCAGCTCACAAACCCTTCATCAGACAATACATTCTTCGACATAAAACATCTTGCTAGTTTTGTTGCCATGCAGGTTTATATAAAAAAAGAAAAGTAGAACTTTGGAAAATGCTATGTTTCTTGTTAAAATAATAACATGTAGACCCTGGCTTTCCCCAATCCACTTCATTGTAACTGATTATCAACTTAACCATTATTGGCAATTTTGGTCCAACAGAAATGCGGGCAAGTTCAGGATTTTCTTGAACTTTCTCACATCTGTTCAATGGCATTTTTCAAAACTGTATCTGAGTCTAGTTGTGTAAAGCTGTAACATCACCCCACCTTTCAGGGTGTGAAATCTGCATGAGTGAATTTACCATCATTGATTTTTATGGTCACCAATGATTGCAGGAGAAAAAGGGCAATGGACTTTTTTTTAACTTGTTTGAATTTATAAGTATAAACACACAATGCTGGAGAAACTCATCAGGTCAAGTAGCGTCCTTTATATAGCAAAGGTAAAAAATACTTAACCGACGTTTTGGGCTTGAGCCCTTCAATAAGATATGAAAAAATGTCAGTAGGCCTCCACAATCAAAAAGAGGGGGGGGGGGAGAGAAAGGGTGGTCACAAGGCAGGAATTGAATGGTGGAGAAGGGAGGGAAGGGACAGCAGAGATCAAGGGGAGGAGGTATGGCTCGGTGAAGGGAGGGGGAAGGGACCAACGTGGTATGTGCAGATTTTTGTTTTTTTACTTTATAAGTATATTTACTGATTTTAATCATATTTTTCAGTTGTTTTAAAAAGGTTGGGAATCTGCAGATGCAGCGATGATTAAATGTTTTCAAAGAATGTAACTGAAAATAAAGTAAAATGCTTTAAGGTTTATATAATCATTCAATGGAAGTGAAGTGTGCTCAGTGTAGTATTTTTGAATTTTAAACTGTTTATTCTTAATTCAGATGTATCAATTAGTCATTGTAAGGGTATGTCTCAAACAATCGTAAAACTCGCTTATCCAGATTTTACCAATCCCTGTAGGTGCCAGATACCAAAGGTTTTTACTGTATACACTAAATTAAATCTTTTGTTGTGGATCAGTAGTGAGTGTCAGCACTGTGCTGCTGACTGGAACTTCTGTGACCATTTTAGAAATTTTGGGTTTATTCTTCTGTAAAAAGTAATAATCTTTAATTTTGAAGTCCATCAAAAAGATTTAAATGGGAATCGGTCTCACGGCTGTCTGAATTGTTAATAGCCCCATCAAGCAAGGAGATAAAAAATAAAACGATACTAGGGTTTTGGTCAATGACAAAAAAGGTATGCTGTCTCTTGTAAATGGCACCATAAATACATTCCAACATGCTATTCCCTTTAGTTTTGCCTCACTGATTTGTTCATTAAGGTTAAGAGATCTGTGTGCTAAAGTTCCACCAACCTCAATACTTTTCCTTGAAGGTTGTACATAGCTTCATCACTCATCCAGTTTATATCTGCATAGCACCGCACCTATCCTGGATTTTCCACTTAATGTTACTCTTCTGAGTCAGATAGTTTCAACCCCCACACTCGTTGCTTCAGGACAAACAAATCCAGATGGACAGTCCAGTGGGGTGGTGAGAGAATGCTGCAACTTTTGGATCAGATGTTAAACCATATCCCATCTGTTCAAAAGGTATAGCAGGTTGGATAGCATCAATAGAGAGAGAAATAGTTAAGATTTCAGGTATTTAACTTTCTATAAGATATGTCAGAAATCAAGCATGTTTTAATTGCAGAGAAGGTGTAGGAGTGGAGTCAATAGAATGGGTTTCTTTGAATCCATAAGAGAAAAGGTGGCACTAGCTGAATGCGATGTTAACAAGAGATGATCTGTAATGAGGATTCATTCTAATAGAGATTTTCAAGATGGGTTTTAATGCAATGGCTAGAAAAATATTATTCTCCCTGATGACTGGGTCACTAACTAGAGGGAATTATTGGCAAAATATCTAGAGGGGAGAGGAGCTTTTGTTTTCAAGTCATGATGAGTGGCCTAAGGGAAGTTCATGGCTTATTAATGAATTTTTTTGGAAGTTATCCAGTAAAAGACTGGGTATCAAGGGAAAATGAAATTGGATTTAAAATCGACCCAGTGGGGGATATTCTCAGAGGGTAATGGTCATTAGAAGTGTAATGGCTAGAAGACTGGATGTTATTGAGTCTCTCCCAGAATCAATGCTACACTCCTTTTTGTGGTACATATATTAATTAGACTGCATATATGTAGATTTCATTGGATTATTTGCCTTTTTTAGGCAAGACATATTAGATCTGCACAAAACTTTTATTTGGTCATGCCTGCAGTACATATTGCCAGGTTGAATTGAATTGTTTATTGTTGTCATGTATACCAAGATTCAGTGAAAAACTCTTGTTTTGCATACTCATCAGGGAAATCAACCTGTGTATAAGTACAAAAGGTAGTCCATGATCAAACAAAACTGGAGAATATATTGTGCTACAGAGAAAGTTGTGTGTTTGCAAGATCAAGAGATCATCTTTCATGTCTGAAAGCTCCATTCAAGAATTTTGATTACAGCGGGTGAAAAAAGCTGTCCTTGTATCTGGCGGTATGTGTTTTTAAAATCTTGTATTTTTGCCCGACAGGAGAGGGAAGAATAAAGTATGGCCAGAGTCGGACGGTTCCTTTATTATATTGGTTGTTTTCCTCAGGCAGCGGGAAATCCAGACATAGTTGATGGATTTGCATGATGGTCCAAACTGTGTTCACAACTCTATAGTTTTTTTTGTGGTTCTCAACAGAGAAGTTCTTATACCAAGCTTGAATGCAACCGGATAGGATACATTCTGTTGTCTATCTAGAAAAATTGGTAAAGTCATTGGTGACATGCCAATTTTTTTCGCCTACTGAGGAAGTAGAGGCATTAGTATAGTTGGGCCAGATTCAGATAAAGGTAAAGGTTTCATGTCAAGTAATGCTACATTTAGAATGTAACATTTAGAATGTAACACACATTTTTTAACTTATGTCTACTGTGAGACAGACAGAGTTGCCACTTTGTCCAGCGCCCCTCACAGAAACCTACAACTCTTGGTGTTCCTAGGCGGATTCCCATCCAAGAACTGACCAGTCCTGTGCCTACTTAGCTTCCGAGATCAGACAATCCCAGGTGTATGCAGGTTATTAGGTGCTGTGCAGATTTCAGATTTATGGCCAGAGAACAGTACATGCATGACATCACATACAACCACCCTGAGATTCTTTTTTTTGCAGGTGAGGCAGATTATCACGTATTGGTAGTGCAAAAAAAATGACTCAAGGTACACATGTAAACAAATGAAGAAATGTAATCAAACCCAATGTGCAGTACAGAGAGAAAAAAATCAAGTGCAAAAGTAAGAGTCTTTAAATGAAACCCTAATTAAGTTTGTTGTTGCGGAGTTTGATGGTGGAGGAGGTAGCAGCTGTTCCTAAACCTGGAATTATGAGTCTTATGGCACCTATACCTCTTTCCTGATGGTAGCAATGAGAACAGGACAAAGTATTGATGATATTTACACTGAGAAACTTGAAGCATCCATCTCTACCTCTGCACTATTGGTGCAGGCAGGAATTTGTGTGCTCCACCCTACTTGATGTCTTGCTCCTTCATTTTGCTAATATTGTGAGAGAGGTTGTTGTCCTGACACTGTGCCACTAAGCTCTCTTTCCCCTTCCTGTACTCTTTCTTATTGCTGCTTACCACAGTGGTGTTACCTGCAAACTTGTAAATGGAGTTAGAGCAGCATTTGGCCAGACAATCATGAGTGTACAAGGAGAAAAGAAAGGGGCTGAATGAGTCATCTTGTGGGGTGCCATACCTGAGGATTATTGTGGAGGCATTGTTGTCAAAACATTGAGGATTCAGTTGTTGAGGGGATGCTGAGAGCAAGGTCCAGGAGTTTGGAGATGAGTTAGTTTGGTAGCAACTATCATGTTGTTGGCAAAGCTATAGTCAATAAATAGGAGTCTGACATAGATGTCCTTGTTATTTGGATGTTCCAGAATGAGTGTAGAGTCAGGGAGATGCCATCAGACATGGAGCTGTTACGTGGTAGGAGAAATGTGTGGATTAAGACATTCTGGGAGGCTGGAGCTGAAGAGTGTCATGACCAGACTCTTGAAGCCCTTCATGATGCTGGATGTCAGAGCCACCTGGCTAGTAGTCATTAAGGCAGGTTATCTTGTTTTTCTTTGGCACCAGGATGATGGTGGTCTTCTGAAAGCAGGTGGGAACTTCAGATTGAAGTTAGGAGAGATTAAGGGTGTCTGTGAATGCCCCACCAGATGGTTCACACAGGTTCTGAGGATAAGTCCAGAACTCTGTCTGGACCAGTCACTTTCGCATGTTCACTCTCAGGAAGTCCAATCTGGTGTCTGTGATGGTGAACATGAATACAGGGTGAGTGTCATGTTCGGAAGAGTATTAGGTTCAGTGGATTCACAGAGAGACGAGTCTGGACACCAGTGTTACAATCACATGTAACTGTAATTAACACACAGAAGACCAACAGGGGAGAACATCAAATGGTAGTCGATAACTATAAAACTTAAACAATTCACACTGGACCTAGGTTGGACTCCAATACCAGTGGCCACCTATACTCCATATTATTCTCTCACTCACACACACACACACACACACACACACACACACACACACACACACACGGTTTCCTGTACCAATGGGGGTGTGAATTTCTGCAAGTACTGATCTATCATAGTACTACAGCTCAGCTTCAGTGTAGTGCAAATCTTACCCACCACACTTCCAGTGATGTCCACAGTAGTGACCTGGCATGGAGTGATGTCCGGGGTTGGACCATGAGTTAGAGAGAGAGAAATGTGCTGTGCATCTATGCTTTATGCAGTTCTGATCTGGGCATCTAGCCAGTAATGACCCTAGTGATTTAAATTAGCCAATGGCGAGGTGTGCACAAATGGTTGGCTGGAGTCCAACTTTGATTGACGGGTGATGTGACTTCCAAATAAGTTTCAGACAGGGAGGACATGTGACCATCCACAATATTCCACAGGCAGGGAGGCCACATGTTTCTCCACAATCACATATAACATTTCACCCCTTGGAGGTCACGTCACTCACCAATCACTACAAAAACAATCAATAACTGAAAACAAAATTGTGTTTAAAAACAATGCAAACAAAGTGGATTAATAATATAGACAAGTGCCTTCCATATGCTGGACAAGGCACATAATCAAACTCAATGACAACACCTCAGCAGCTCTCCACCCCCCCCCCCCCCACCCTGACCAAACAGGGTAATTGCATTCCTGATGGAGCAGGGTGCTGTGGGAGCTGCTCCCCAGTGTCAGAGGGGAGGGAAGAGAAAGAAAATGATTTAGTTACTGACTTGCATGGCTGGTTTCTTAGCTGGGAAATGTGTGCACTTTTACCACCAATGTCTGTGAGCAGGTAGTACAAGGTCATCTATGAGGTACCAGAACCCTCTTTTGGCTCACGCATTCCACACCTTGGCTTCACATTTGGGTGCAGCTCCAGATCCCAGATGCCTGTTGCCGTGCTATCCCATGATAAGGTGAGGGCAGGCTGGCAGCCATACATCCAGGGTATACCCGTATCTCCTGGGAGTGCCCTGTTTTTCTGTGTTGGTTCCCTGTAACAATAGCCAGGAGGAGTCTGGACTGAAAGTTGGCCAAATTAGTAGTTTTAAATAGAAGTTCCTAAACCCCACCCCATGTTTCTGTTAATGGGAGGGCTGGGTGGGGGGGGGGGGGGGGGCGGGTGTGCTGTCATTGTTGAATGACAACAAAATACATACATACAAAATTTCCTGCTGTAACATCATATTTATGATTTGTAACATTATAATTAAAATCAGAAACTACAATATTCTGGGTGTGGTGAAAGATATGCAGAGTAGAAACCCACAGCTCCCGGTGCAATTTAAAAAAAAAGGTCCCTTACAAAGGCTGTACTTGGAAGGTGCATAACAAAGGATGTGGCCCCTTTTAAGATGGAATGCCCAGTAATAACATTTATATGCCAACAGCTGTCAGTGCCTAATAAGTGACAACGGCTCCTTGCTGGTTGAACAGAATGGCGTGATGACTGTAATCAGTAATGAGATCACAACACTTTGTTTATAAAATTTAGACATACACCACAGTAACAGGCCATTTCAGTCCACAAGTCTGTGATGCCCAATTTGCAAGCTATTAACCTACACCCTCGGTACGTTTCTCTGGAGCCCCCAGAGAAAACACATGCAGACATGGGAAGAATGTACAAACTCCTTGTAGCATGGGTCTTGAACCCCAGTCCAGTCCCAATCACTGGCACCGTAAAGGCATTGCGCTTACTGCTACGCCCATAAGTTTCGATGAGTATTTTGAAATCCTCACATCGAGAAGATGAACAGTTTGAAGGGTAGTTTTCTCCTGTGGGGGGGAGGGGGAATGGTTTGGGAGAGCTCAGAAGATAGATTATTCAGGGGCCACCTCCCATCGGGGATGACCAGAGGGGAGGCTGGTCCAGGACAACGCATGGAAGCTCCACCCCCACATTGTGGGCTTCCCCCACAATGTTCCCTCCAGAGAGTACACATGTCTCTGTGAGTCACTGGCAGGGTGACATCATTGAATTTCCCCTTATCCCTGCAAACTTGAGTGGGTGCTCCCTGCACCGTGAACTCCAATCCCTCCTGGTTGATTTTCCCAGTTTCCATTCCCATGAGGGCCAAGACCTCTCCTTTAAAGTCAGGGTGTGCAGTGGTGACTAAATAGGGTGCCAAGGCACCAGTCACCTTCCTGATCCATGGTAAGTGGTGCTTGCGGGCGCCCCTGAAGATGCCCACAATCAGGCCCATTCCCTAACAACCTGTCCCCTCACCAAGGGTGTGGCACTGCAGCTCCATTTTATGAGGGCAAGGAATCTGACCTGGATCGCAGTCACCACCCGTTCCCATAGGGTGGTGCCATCATCGACCCCTTTGGTAGTTCCCGCAAAATGATGCCAATCATCTGTCATTCATACAGACCACCCAGAGTACTCACTTCCTGATTAGAGAGGCGGACATTGGGGGACGCCTCGACCCACAACTGTGGCAGTGCCATGGCTACATATTCGCATTGGCATGGTCCCCTAGCCTGGTTAGCTCCTTGGTGGAGTAGTGACCACATATGTGCCCACCCAAGGTCCCCCCATTTTCAGCTGCCTCCCTGTTTTGGGGGGTTGGCGGAGTGCCCTCGTGTCAGACCTGGGGCCGCGTGGTCACTGGTAGGGCTTGCAAAGGCTCAGGCACATAGGTGGGAGGACGTGTGTCATAGGACTCAGTTTCCTCATGGGCATCACCATCCATCCACACATACCCTGCTTCGATCACCTATCCCTGCTGGACAATGGCTTAGACTTAGACTGGATCAAGCTGAAAGCCAGATCAGCGAGCTGCTTGCCGCTGCTGTGTTTCAATCAGCTTGGAAGCTACATCCATGACTTTAATTTCTAGGTTGGTTACTCATACTTGGGCAGTCTGCACTGCCTCCTGCAGTGCACAACAGTGATGTTGCAGAGCTTCTATCTCCCTATCTTTGAGTGTCCTGATTACTTAAATTGGACATCATCTCCCACTGGTACCTAAATAGTGATAGCAGTAATCATAGGGATCTCCCATGACTCCCCCTGGTCTTGAGAAATCTCATTTCCTTCAGGAGGGAGACCATGTGTTGCCCTATCTGCTCTCCATGGGGCTCTAACCTGTCGATCCTCTAACAGTGATCAGTCCAACAGGAGATATTATATTTTGTCCCCACAATAATGCATGCACCTGACAGGACAACCACACACACTTGTTAGCACAATCTCTCACTTGTTTAGTACCACATGTGTGTCCAGCCAAAACTCTTTGAACCTTGCTCACAGCGCTAATTGTTGTGTTTGGAAGAGTATAAAATTCGGTGGGTTCAAAGAGAGACGAATCTGGACACAAGCGTTAAAATCACATGTAACTTTAATTAACAGGAGACAAACAGGAGAATGTCAAACAGTACTCAATTACTATACTAGTTAAACAATGATGTAGACATTCACATTGGACCTCGGTTGGACTCCGATACCAGTGGCCACCTATACTCTACATGTTCACAAACTTAAATACACACTCTACATGTGCATCTATGTTTTATAATGTTCTGATATGGGCGTCTATCCTAAAATGACCTTAGCTGATTTAAATTAGCCATCAGCAATGTGTGCTGGATTCCAACCTTGATTGACAAGTGATGTGACTTCCGAATAAGTTTCAGACCGGGAGGATACGTGACCACCCGCAATCCAAAATATTCAGGACAGGCAGGGAGGCCACGTGTTTCTCCACAATCCATACATAACAGTGGGTGATGACATTTCCCTGTGATATCTGTTCAAAGTAAGCACACTGAGCTCCTTGGGGATAGATTAGGTTTTTCCAGTGATACTGCCCAACTCTGTTTTCTACCCTGCGATCACATACATAGCATGAAACAATCAATTTCCTGCATTGGTTAAGGTCACCTGATTACTTAGTTCATTCATGGTTTCATTTTGGGGAATGTTTGATTATTTTCTTTGACACACTTGCCAATGAAGTCTGTGGTGGAAGTGAGTACTTGTTTAGTTCGGCCGCTGAGTTCTTGAATGTCCACTGATTTAAACCAGTCTCAAAGCCTATCACTTATTTTCTCAGACCATCACTGCAGGACTTTCTGTACTGGGTCTGAAGAATGTTAATAATTATCTCTACTTAACCCAGATTATAAGATAATAGCTAAACTATTAGCAAAACAGATTGGCCAACTGTGTACCAAAAATAGTAAAACTAGATCAAACTGGATTTATTAAGAAAAGACGAACAACGGACAATATCTGAAAGTTCATTAACTTAATCCAAGCAGTACAAGGAAACAAGACACCAACCGTGGCAGTTGCCTTAGACGCAGAGAAAGCCTTTGATAGAGTAGAATGGAATTATTTATTCAAAGTACTACAGAGGTTCAACGTACCAGAGAAATATATTTATTGGATTAAAACATTATATAAGGGACCATTGGCGAAGGTGACAGTAAATGGATATATATCAAACCAATTTAAATTAAGCAGGTCAACTAGGCAGGGATGTCCACTATCTCCCTCACTGTTCGTGCTAGCTATAAAACCACTGGCAGAACTGATAAGAACAGAAAATAAAATAAGAGGGATAAAAATAAAAGAAGGAATATAAAATCAGTCTATTTGCAGATGACGTCATAGTATACTTAACAGAACCAGAAATATCAATAAAAGAACTACATAAGAAATTGAAGGAATATGGAGAAGTATCGGGGTACAAGATCAACGCAAATAAAAGTGAAGCGATGCAAATGAATAATGCGGATTTCACAAAGTTTAAGAAAGAATCACCATTTAGATGGCAAACACAAGCAATCCGATACCTAGCTATTCAACTAGATAATAATCTAGGCCATCTCTACAAACTAAATTATCAGCCATTAATGAAGAAATTACAAGACGACTTAGAACATTGCAAAGACTTACCAGTAACACTGATAGGAAGGGTAAATTGCATTCAAATGAATATCTTCCCAAGGATACAATACCTATTCCAATCGTTACCAATTCACCTTACAGAGAAATTCTTCAATGAGCTAAAGTAAATAATAAGGAAATTCTTATGGAAAGGGGGGAAACCGAGGATAGTGCTAGTAAATTAACAGAATGGAACAAACAAGGGGGCTTACAGCTACCAAACTTTAAGAATTATTATAGAGCAGCACAATTAAGATACCTGTCAGATTTTTATCAAACAAGGGAAAAACCAGATTGGACCAGATTAGAGCTGGATAAAATAGGGGAGAAGGTACCAGAACATATACTTTATAAGTGGGATGAAAAGCTGGTGCAACGTAGGAATTCATCAGTACTGCACCATCTGCTCAAAATTTGGAAGAAGATTCAAGTAGAAAGGAAAAAAACAAATTATCAACTACCAAAATTATTATTGACGCAAAATCAACTAATCCCTTTCACAATAGATAACCTTTCCTTTAGAGAATGGGAGAGAAAAGGGATCAAAAGAATAGAAAATTGTTTTTCGGGAAATAAATTATTATCTTTTGAACAAATGAAAGACAAATATAGTATAACTCATGGTACAATGTTTGCATACCACCAATTGAAAACCTACTTGAAGGACAAATTGGGAAGCAGGCTGAGGTTACCAGAAGGAAGCAATTTTGAATATGTGATTACGGACACAATGATAATTAAAAGATTTATAACAAACATGTACATCAAACTGCAAGAGAAAGAGAACAAGGAAACAAGCTGTAAACCCAAACAAAAATGTGAACAAGATCTAAACATAAAGATAAAGAATGAAACATGGGAAAAGCTATGCTCCAGAACTATGAGAAATACAATAAACACGAGGTTACGCTTGATACAATATAATTGGTTACACAGGCTACACATCACGCCCAAAAAGTTAAATAAATGGGACCCAACAGAATCGGATAGATGTTTTCGCTGTAAGAAGGAAACGGGAACAACGGTACATGCAATTTGGGCATGTGAGAAGGTGGAAAAGTTTTGGGAAGATCTAAACTAGGTATTAAATAAAATCACAAAAATCAACATACCAAAAAATCCAGAGATCTTTCTTCTAAGTAATATAAGAAGTAAAGAATTTGGACTCAATTTGGATGGAGCACAAAAAAAGATTTATTATGATAGCCTTAGCTGTAGCAAAAAAATGTATAATGTCAACCTGGAAATTAGAAGATAGCCTGAGAATACAGCAATGGTACATAGAAATGAATAAATTATTCCATTGGGAAAAATAACATTTTTTAAGAAATAACATCACAGTATTCGAACAAATTTGGGAACCGTACATGGAACACATCAGAGAAGTCCTACTGCGAACCTCCACCGCCTAAATGACAGAAGGAGAAAAAGACGAAATTAACTGACCCAGTATGTAAAAGTAGAAGACACAAATTTCTTCTTTATTTTCATTGTGTGATGACATTGTTTAATGGGTTTAATGTATCATATATGTTGAATGTTGAGTGAGTGGGGAGGGGGCGGGTGAAGGAGGGAGGGAAGGGAGGGGGAAAAGGGGAGAAAATGACACTGTGTATATTCAAGAGGGAAATGTTTGTGTGTATTTTGGTCAGTATGGTTCATAGTGTGAAAAATAAAAAAAGAATGTTAATAATGAGAAGAATTTGATAAAACATGTTGGTTTCTTTGGAACAATAGGTTGTTATTAAGGGAGATTTGATAACAGACCAACAGAAAAAAGATGTTATTTCAATGCAGATGGAACACCTGAGAAAGGAAAGATGAGAATTGACTGGGGAAAGGGGAAGGGGTGGAGAGGGGTGGGTGGGAGGAAGAGATAGAGAAAGAAAAAAAAAACATTGGGGAAAGATGGTGAAGGCACTGGGGGAGGCTAACAGAAACTGGAGGTCGATGTTAATGCCATTCAGTTAGAGGGTGCCGAGACGGAAGATGAGCTGTTGTTCTTCCAACTTGCAGGTGGTTTCAGTCTGGCAGTATATGTTGTTATGAGCCCAGAGGACCCCAAACCCCAGCAGCAATAGATATTCACCAAGACAAATGGTTACTTAAACAAAAGTTGCTTTTAATTATCTTTAAACATGAAAACAAGATCAAACTTGAACTTATTACTATTAACTTAACTAACCTAACAACCCCCTTCTAATAATAAGCGCATGTGTATGTATTATGTGTGTAAGTTCAGAAAAGTTCTTTGATTCACAGTCCAATCTCACTTCTCATTCCTCCAAGTTCACTGGTTGCAGACAATTCTTATACTGTGCACAGAATTTAACATTTATGAATTTCACCAGGCTTTGGAGCTTGAAAGGTAAATGGTTCCTGCTCAGGAAGGTTCTTGTCGGTTTTCAGAGAGAGATTTGTTGTTCTTGGACACAAACTGATCCCTTTTAATCAGCCATGTCAGTGTCTTGCCAAAGAAACTTGCCCCATCAGGGTTTTCCAGATGATAACCTCTTTATTTCAGGTCACCACAGAGTTCCTTTTTGTTTCTCTTATTTCAAGTGAAATAAGGTAGCCAGTCCTCTCATCTTTTATGAACTATAAGGGCTTTGACCAGGCTGAACTAAAAACTCACAACCCGTCTTCAAAATGGGGTTTTCTACAAGCTTTCCAACTTGTCCTGTTCCAGTCCCAGCTGCTTCTGCTGACTATAAAACTGCAGAACTAAATTTCCCCCCCCCCCTCTCTCTCTCTCTCTCTCTCTCTCTCTCTCTCTCAGAGAAAGCCTGTTTTACTCTCTCTGCTTACAAAACCACGACCCTCTTAGAATAACAAGTTCCACACCAGACATCCTGCAGTTCTAATGAGTTCTTTCATCTGTTGCCTTTTTGTAAACAACAATCCATTAGTGAAATTTCTTGGGCACTCTCCAAAACTTTTGCAAAGACTCTTGGCTAGCTTGAGCAGAGCTCCAGTATTTTAAATAAGATCTGTTTTAAAATGTTTGTATGTGACCTACACTAAAAAACCTGCCCCAATTTATCTCCCAAAAACTATTTCTATATACAATACAAACACAACATAATCTGTCACAATGTCAGCAAAGAAATGGGATAAGGAATTGAAATGGGTGACCACAGGGAGATCTATTTTATTGTGGCAGGCAGAGCCAAAGTGTTCAACAAAGTGATCTCCCAGTCTGCGTCCAGTCTCTCCAATGTCTAGAAGTCCAAAACTGGAGCACCCTGATGCAGTAGATGACGCCTGCAGATTCACAAGTGAGATGTTACTTCACTTGGAAGGACTGTTTAGAACCTTGAATGGTGGTGAGGGAGGAGGTCTGGGTGCAAGTGGAGCATCCTCTGCGGTCAGAGGGGTAGGTGCCAAGGGGGCAATTGTTGGAAAGGGATGAGTGGACAAAGGAGTAATGGAGGGCACGGTCCCTGCGGATGATGGGATCGTGAAAATGGTGGAGGAGGGTGTTTTGGATGCGGAGGCTGGTAGAGTGGTCGATGAGGACAAGGTAAATCCTGTCCTTGTTGTGCATCGGGGCGACGGGGCCAGGGCAGATGTGCAGGTAATAGAGGATGCACAGGTGAGGGCCGAGATGATGGTGATAGGGGGAAAGCCAAGTTGTTTGAAGAAGAAGAAGGACATCTCTGATGCTTTGGCACGGAAATACTCGTCCTGGGTGCAGATGCAATGGAGATGGAGAACTTGAGACAAAGGAGTGGAATCCTTACAGGGGACAGGGTACGAGGAGATGTCATTGAGGTAGCTTTGGGAGTTGGTGGGTTTGTAGAAGATGTCTGTCAAGAGTTTGTCTCCCGAGATTAAGACAGAAAGATCGAGAGGAGAATGTTGCTAGAGATGGACAAAGTGAATTCACTAGAATTCAATGGCAATGAAGATCAAAACTCTCATTGCATTCAGAATCAACTGGATGAGCATCTGAAGAGGTGAAATCCATGGAACTTCAGTTCATAAACTGGGAAGTGGGATTAACCAAAACAAACACTCTCATTGCTAATATGAACAAAATGGTCTGTACAAAACATTACTTTGATTCTAAATATCTCTAGAACATGAACACTATCTGTAGGGATAGCAGAAGGTTTTTATAAATATATCTAAAAAGGGTATTTCATTGAACTAATTCAGGCATCAGAAACCAAATGATCCTTTTCTGGCCTTTAGTTTCTATCCATAGAATATTGCAAAAATTTAATTGGTTGGTGTTCGTAAAATGCAGAATGGCATAACATGGTTCTGTTTGCTTGTTGGAATCACTGCACTCTTTTCAGGATATTGCATAAGCTATAGTGTGCAATGGATCAGGAATGTGTCAAAATTTTGCATAAATTAAAAGTTTTCTTTGTGTAATAAATATATTGGAGTAGTAGAAGCTCATGTATTGCTTTGCTTTGGGTGAATTTTATTTGCTTGTTTTTCATTTTTTATTACAAATAAGATTGGTGCATTCTTTTTACTCAATGTATATTTCACACATTAATGATATTTTATGTATCATAATATTGTAATCAATTATTAGTAATGAATTAACACTGAAAATTAGTACTGAAGTTGTTCCTGAAATTCTGATTTTTTTCATCAAATCAAGTTTACAGTTTTATTAAAACAATAATTATCTGTTTGATGCAGTGTATTGCAATGTTTATATGTTGCATGAGTTCAAAAACATTTGTAACAAAACAGTTGTCAGGACTGATATGAATGTCCAGTGAACCTTCAAATAAAACATGAAAGAGGGTGAATTATCAAATAGATAAAAATATATTTATGTTTGCACTCTGTCAGGGTTCTTGTGCACAGGGAACCTGATAGAGGGCCAGAATGATTTAGACAAGTTTGCTTAAAAGATTCATAACATATGCTTGCTGGAAAGAATTGAGTTATCTCTGCTCTGGAGAGTAAGTTATTGGAGCAGTAGCTGACAGAGATGAAGATAACTGAAGGAAATTCAATTACCTTTTAGTGTTTTCTTTCTAATGGGATTCTTAATGTGAAAGAGATCCTCCGTTGATGCTCCTCTGTTGCTCTGTGTGATTTTTCTTGATGCTTTATTTTGATGGAGAGAATCGAACCCTCCTTTATAATGCTTCATTAACAATGAAATATGTTTGTTGTTATTAAGTGGTGTGTTTGATTAGAAAATCCTGAAATGGAATCGTATCAGTGCATTCCAGACACATTTCCGCAATATAGTTAGTCCCCTTTAACTTTTTTTTTAAATAAAGACATCATTTTTTTTGCCTGTAGTAAGTTTTTAAATTATATTTTTACCAGATTGAAACATGCTCATAATTTCAAGGTGGGAGGTACATCACTATGGTGAGAATCAATTGTTGGATTTAAACAATAGTTTTGGTTATGGGTATAAAATGAATTTGTATTTCAGATTCAAGATTGGGTTTAAAATTCCAATTCTTTGTTATTTCTGTGGTCAAATCTTAATTTTGATAAAGGATATTAAAAACTGAAATATCCAAAAGGCAGCTGGTTTGCCATCAATCTAGCTTCGAGAACCAAAGGTACATATTTGGACAAACCTTGGCATCTGCAAGATTTTTTTGTTGATCTGCATTTATGATGTGCCTTTCACAGTTGCAGGATTTTTAAACCCACTTTAACATGGCAGTTGATTTGTCCACCATTCTGAGAATCAATATCGATTCCATAAACCCATTTTCATGATATTTATTGAGGGATAAATATTACAAGACCACAAGACATTGGAGCAGAAGGAGTTCCATTGGCCCATCGAGTCTGCTCTGCCATTCTAACCACTCCCTGGCTTTCTCCCCGTAACCCTTGAGCCCTGACTAATCAAATACTTGTCAATCTCTACCTTAAATACATCCAATGATCTTGCTTCCACAGCTGCCTGTAGCAACATTCTACAGACTTATGACCCTTTGACTAAAGAAATTTCTCTGCGTCTGTTTTAAACTGACACCCTTCCAGGCCTTTCAGCATTCTAAATGCCTCTATGAGGTCCTCCTTCATCCTTCTGTACTCCAATGTGTACAGTCCAAGAGCTGACAAACATTCCACATGTGCCAATCCTTTCATTCTTGGTATAATTCTTCTAATTCTTCTCTGAACCCTCTTCAATGCCAACGTCTTTTCTCAAATACGGTATCCAAAGCTGTACACAGTACTCCTGGTGAGGTCTCACTGATTCCTTATAAAGTCTGAACATTACATTCCTGCTCTTATATGCTATTCATAGAGAAATAAATGCTCACATTGTATTCACCTTCACCACTGACTAAACCTGGAGGTTAACCTTTAAGATATCCCGCATGACAACTCCCAAGTACTTTTGAACTTCAGAATTTTGAATTTTCTCCCCATCTATTTCTTCTACCAAAGTGCATAACCATACATTTTACAATACTGGATTTCATCTGCCACCTTCTTTCCCATTCTCCTAATCTATTCAAGCCTCTCTGCAGCCTTTTGGTATCTTCAGCACCACTTGCCCTACCACCTATTTTGGTATCCTTTGCAAATTTAGCCACAAAGCCATCGATTCCATAATCCAAATAATTTATATATGTTTTAAAAAAAAAAATAGACCCAACACTGACCCCTATCAAACACCACTATAACCAGTACCCAACCTAAAATCGGATCCCTTTATTTCTACTCTGTTTCCTGGCTATCAGCCAATGTTCTATGTGTGCTAGTATCCTTCCTGTAATTCCATGGGCTCTCATCTTGTTTAGCAGCTCGTGTATGGTACTTTGTCGAAGGCCTTTTGAACGTCCAAATGCACAACATCTACTGCATCTCCCCTGTCTATCCTACTTGAGATCACTTTTAAAAATTGCGAGGCATTGTCAGGCATGATTTTATTTGAGGAAACCAAGCTGACCTGGGCTTATCTTTTAATTCTTTTCAATCTTTTCAGTATTGATCAGGATACTGGACATGTTCCTCTGTTCTACTCTGATAAAGCCTTTATATTATTGGATCAAGCATGTGGCAAATTTTCAGTTGATCATGTGCCACATGAATAGTATCACCATATCCATTCAAGAGCAATTAATCTTCGATGCTCCTTATTTTTGCATTGCATTGTTGGATAAATTTAATACACTGGTCTTTGGCATGTAGGTCTGGACTGTTAACTCAAGTGAGACTGATATAATTGAGCTATAATTGGGATGAAAAGAAAGCGTGCCTGGATTAATAAATGGAAAAATGACATGCAAACTGATAATCTGAACTATGCAATCAAGTGCACAATAGAAACAGAAAAATTTTTGGAAAAAAATGATTTATGTCTCAAATGGGCCAGAAGGATTCATCATTGTGTTCTCTGCTCTTGATAACCTGCATTAATGACTTTGGTGAAAAGAATGCAGCCTAAGTTAATCAAGAAAGTCTGTAGACGCTCTAATTGTAGTTTAATACACGAAAGTGCTGGAGAACCTCAGCAGCTCACGCAGTGTTCTTTATGGCAAAGATACCTGAGCCCTTTGTCAGGTATGATTATAAAGTTGGCAGGCATCTGAATAAGGTGGATATGGGTGGGAGGGCAGAAGAGAAAAAAAACTGGGAAGTTATGGGGAGGGGATTGCTCTCTGAATGGAGAGGGAAGGAGTGGTGAGCTGGAAGAAATGAGGGAGAGGGAGAAAGAGGGTGAGGGAAGAAGGAGGGACCTAACCGAATTTGGAAAACTCGATGTTAATGCTATCTGGTTGGAGAGTGCCCAGATGGAATATTAGGTGTTGCTCCTCCAATTTGCAGGTGGTCTTGATTAGGCAGTGCATGAGGCTATGAACAGACATGTCAACGTGGGTGTGGGACATGGAATTGAAATGGTTAGCCACTTGGAGGTCCCCGCTATTGTAGCAGACAGAGTGAAGGTGCACATGAAATGATCTCCCAGTCTTCGTCCAGTCTCTGGATTTAGCCGAATCAAGTTTGCAAGTGATACAAAGTTGGATAGGAACGTGAAGTGTGTGGAGAAATTAAGGAATCTGAAGGGATAAGAACTGGTTATGAGAGAGGATAAGGTGACAGATGCATTACAAAGTGAAAAGATGCATGGAAAGGGAAGGAAAATTTCTCATGTAATGATTGATCAAGTGTAATAGTCGACCACCCCTTTTTTGGCCCAAAAATCGCATGTTTTCCAGATGACCTGTGTAAACTCGACCTCCTCCTCACTATTTTTGGCTCTGACCACCCATCCGAGCTCCTGACACCCTAACTACAGATCCTCGCCCTGACCACCTACCCACCAGAGCTCTTGGCACCCCAACCACCACGACCCTCACCCTGGTTGCCCAGCCACCAGAGCTCCGACACCTTGGCCACAGACTCACTCCTAGGCCCCAGCCACCTGCCATTTGAGCTCCAGATGCTCCAAATGTGCACTTACCACCCATTCCCAGCCATCTGAGCTCCCGGCGCCTTGAACAACACAAGTACTTACCACCCCTAAATTTGACCCGAAAAATTGGTCCAAAAAACTCGACTATTACATGAGTATATATGGTAATGGTGATATTTGAGATACAGAGATGGTATGAAAGACATTTTGGGCAGAGATAGGGATAAATTACTTCACTCAGAAGATTATATATAAGTCATTGGAAATTTGAATTTTGGATGCTCAGTCATTTGAAACATTAACTTCATTTTCGTGCACGAAAGAAATCAAGATGTGGGGATATGGCAAAAAAAGTGGAAGGTGAACTGCAGATGAAGCCTGCATTCTGTAAGGCTACTCCTGCTTATTGAAGTGCAGGGTTGTCTGAACTTCTCAGTAAGGTAAGTTAGGTACATATCTCATGGGCGAAATCAAAACCAGAGATTCCTTGCATTAACAAAGTGGTTTTAGACAAAAGTAGTTTTAAATGAAACACTCACATTAAAAATGTGAGATAAAAGGAAATGCATGAAATAAAAAAGAGCACAGAAGAGAACAAGAGACATTGTGACCTGTTGGAAAACAAAGGGAAGCAATGGGTTTTATATTTAAGAAATAAAAAGATAGTTATATGGAGATCACTGATTTGGGAAAGTACTTTTTCTGTTTTTCTTTTGGGGAGAAAATTAGAGGGTTGTTAACTCGGCCTGTGACAGCACCGGCACCAGACTTCACTCCATTGATGAGATTTACATGTGGCAGTGTCTTTAAAAAAGCAGCCTCTATCCTCAAGGACCCCCACCACCCAGGCCTTGCCCTCTTCACTCTGCTACTATCGGGGAAAAGATACAGACGAGCACTCAGCGGCACATAGACAGCTTCTTCCCCGCTGCACTACTATATTTTTTTTGGTTTTATTTATAGTAATACTGTAAGATGGTTCGAATGTGAATGTTTACTCTCTGACGCTGCTGCAAAACAGTGGATTTCATGCCTTGTTCATGACAAGAAATCCTGATTTTGAATTGGCACTTTGGAAACATTGCTTGAAACAAATAGAATAAAAAAGATGATAGAAGGAAATATAGAGAATGATGAAGCCTGAATGACATGCACTTGCAATGCAAATGAATTTGGAAAGAAATAATTTTTGAAAATATTTGGTATTATACCAAAATTAAATAATATATAAAAATATGGAGGTCACAGATAAAGAGAGGAGTAAAGCTTTAGACAAATTGGTAACTTTTATGGATTAGTAAATCATAAAGGGTATACTTAGATTTCTAAAGAATAGATTATTGTTATTTGAATTTTTATCAAAGATGTAATGGTCACAGATGTAATGTTTACTTTAAAACTGGATCCTTGCTGGCCAGTGAAAAACTGCCAAATGAGAGATTTATTATGAAAATTCAGGAACATTCAGGACCCCATTGCTGGAGCAATGAAGTTGTATAAACAAGATCTGAATGGTCTTTGCCTCTGACCTTTGGCTTTATGCCAGAGAACGCCGTCGATTAGCGTAGCGGTTAGCACAATGCTATTCCAGCAACAGGGACTAGGGTTCAAATCCCGCGTTGTCTGTAAGGAGTTTGTACGTTCTCCCCATGTATGCATGGGTTTTCCCCAAGGGATCCGGTTTCCTCCCATCCTTCAAAATGTACTGGGGGCTGTAGGTTAATTGGGTGTAATTGGACAACACAGGCTCGTGGACCAAAAGGACCTGTTACTGTGCTGTATGTCCAAATTGTAAAAAAAAATGAAAAATTTAAATTTAATAAATTTTTTAAAATATCCTATGATCAGTGACTTCATTCATTCCTATGAGTTATGGCTTCTTTTCTTCCTGTGGCTGATCCTAAGGACTTCAGCTCAGTATTTACTACGATCATTCCTCAGAGGCTGGTGGAGAAGCTGCCCTGGCTGGGACTCAACACCCCTCCCTGTAAATGGATTCTGGAATTCCAAATGGAAAGACTATAGTCTGTCCAGGTCGGCAGCAGAACGCCAAGCACTATTCTGCTGAATGCCAGCACACCTCACGGCTCTGTGCTCAGCTCACTCCTCTTCATGCTACTGACCCACAACTGCATGGCCAGATCCAACTCCAACAGTATCATCAATTTAGCATATGACACACCAGTAAATGGCCTTGTCAGCAGCAACGATGAGTCGCACTACACAGAGGAGGTAGAAAATATTGTGACATGATGCAAGAGCTGGATCTCAACATGGACAAGATGAAGGAGATGATCGTGGACTTCAGGAGGAACAGGAATGACCACCCTCCACTACACATCAACAACTCTGTAGTGGAGAGACTGGAGAGCATCAAGTTCCTTGGAGTTAACTTTACTATCATGGACACACACATCTACATACTTTTCAGGAAGGCACGATAGCGACTGCATTTCCTGAAAAGATTCAAATAGGCAAGGCTGCCGGCCTCTTGTCAATCTTCTATAGGAGGTCTATTGAGATTGTCCTGGCCAGCTGCATCACAGTGTGGTACGATTGCAGTAGAGAAATGGATTGGAGGTCAATCCACAGGACTATAAGAGCAGCAGAGAGGATCAATGGAGTCTCCCTCCACCTCTTCAATGTGATCTGCCTGGATCATTGTCTAAAGAGGATGAGCAAAATCAATGAGGATCCCTTCCTCCCACACACAGCATCTTTCAGCTGCTCCTGTTGGGGAAGAGATACAGGAGTATCAGAGCCAGCACCTCCAGGCTGAGGAACAGCTTCTTCCCATGGGCTGAATGACCAAAGGAGCTGCTCACACTAACCATAGAATGCTACAGCATAGAAAACAGACCATTAGGCCCTTCTAGTCTATGTTGACCATTATTTCACTAGTCTCATTGACCTGCTCCCATTCCATAACCCTCCAGACCTCTTCCATCCATCTAATTTATTCTTAACGCTTAAGATCAAGCCCGAAACGCTGTTTCGTCAGGATGTACTTTTGCAGTTAGATGACAATAAACTTGACTTGCTTGACTTGATTTGAAAATCCCATGGTTTTAATTATTTTGGTATATTTTGATGTGTTTTGAATTACATTCTGTAATTTCATTTGTTTTTAAATTTTTCTGTTATGTGAATCCTGACCATTCTCAAGTTCTTTTGGACAGATCCAACATTGCTATGGTCTCTTTTTATGGTTATGACTCTGTGCTTTGGATACTTTTGCCAATACGGCTCTTGAGCTGAATCCTTTCAAATTCTGTTATCTTATTAAAAACCTCAATTAAATCATCTTCAATCGTGTAATAGGGCCAACTAGTTCCATCAAGGTCACATTATCATGTTTTAATGTATTGAGTAGACAATTTCTGAGGTACCCTAAAGCATTTTCAAATGGCACAATATTTTGTGCAGATGAATGATAATGTTAATGTTTATTCTTTACCCCTCTCTGCAACTGCATCCTGGACTTCTTGATTGAAGTCATTTGATGATCCTTGCCTGTCAGTATCCAAGAATGATGTGTGGTTTGCCTTTAGGAGAGTGAATCCAAGGAAAGCATTCAGTCTGGACGGAATGCTGAAAACCAATGCTGAGCAGCTTGCCAATGTTTTCACAGTTATTTTCAATAACTCGGCAGGGTGTAGTACCCACCTACTTCAAACAGGATTGACTCGTACCTGTGCCTCAGAAGAGTGTGGTAACCTGCCTAAATGATTATCGTCCAGTGGCACTCACATCCATAGTGATGAAGTGTTTTAAAAGGCTGGTATTGAAGCATATCAGCACTTGTCTGAACAGTGTCATGAATCGTTCCAATTTGCCTACTGCAGCAAAGGTCTACAGCAGATGGCATCTCACTGCCTCTACACTTATACAACAAAGATCCATACATCAGGATGCTCTTTACTGGCTACAGTTCGACATTCAAAACTCTCTTCCCCGCAAAACTGATCAGCAAACTAACTCCAAGATCTGGGCCGCAGTACCCAACTGTGTAATTGGATCCTGGATTTCCTCACCTCCAGATCACAATCAGTGAGGATTGTTAAGAACATCTCCACAATCTCCATCAATACCAGAGCACCTCAGGACTGCATTCTTAGTCTCCTTCTCCACTTCCTTTACACCTATGATTGTATGGCTCGGTACAGCAATAACACCATTTACAAATTTGCTAGTGGGTTGTAGAAAAAGGGGCGATTGAAAATTTGGCTGAATGGTGTACTCAGCATTAGCATCACCACCTACACTTCGTAGGAGAATGAGGCGGGCAAGGCTGCCAGCTATCATCCTAAAGTTCTACAGGAGCACGATAGAGAGAATCCTAGCTGGCAGCATCATAGTGTGTGCGGTATAGAAGCTGCAAAGCATCAGATCTGAGGTCAATATAAAGGGTGATTAAAACTGCTGAGAACATCCCTGCGATATCCCTTCCCTCTATTGACAAAAGCCACAGGGAATGGTGCTGAAAGAGGACCCTTACCATCCAGCCTGCAGTATCTTTGAGACTACCTTCATGTGAGAGATTCTTTGGCTTGGCTTTGCGGACGAAGATTTATGGAGGGGGTAAATGTCCACGTCAGCTGCAGGCTCGTTTGTGGCTGACAAGTCCGATGCGGGACAGGCAGACACGGTTGCAGCGGTTGCAGGGGAAAATTGGTTGGTTGGAGTTGGGTGTTGGGTTTTTCCTCCTCTGTCTTTTGTCAGTGAGGTGGGCTCTTCGGTCTTCTTTAAAGGAGGTTGCTGCCCGCCGAACTGTGAGGCGCCAAGATGCACGGTTTGAGGCGATATCAGCCCACTGGCGGTGGTCAATGTGGCAGGCACCAAGAGATTTCTTTAGGCAGTCCTTGTACTTCTTCTTTGGTGCACCTCTGTCACGGTGGCCGGTGGAGAGCTCGCCATATAACACGATCTTGGGAAGGCGATATCCTCCATTCTGGAGACGTGACCTACCCAGCGCAGTTGGATCTTCAGCAGCGTGATTAGATGCTGTCGGCCTCTGCCATCTCGAGTACTTCGATGTTAGGGATGAAGTCGCTCCAATGAATGTTGAGGATGGAGCGGAGACAACGCTGGTGGAAGCGTTCTAGGAGCCGTAGGTGATGCCGGTAGAGGACCCATGATTCGGAGCCGAACAGGAGTGTGGGTATGACAACGGCTCTGTATACACTTATCTTTGTGAGGTTTTTCAGTTGGTTGTTTTTCCAGACTCTTTTGTGTAGTCTTCCAAAGGCGCTATTTGCCTTGGCGAGTCTGTTGTCTATCTCGTTGTCGATCCTTGCATCTGATGAAATGATGCAGCCAAGATAGGTAAACTGGTTGACTGTTTTGATTTTTGTGTGCCCGATGGAGATGTGGGGGGGATGGTAGTCATGGTGGGGAGCTGGCTGATGGAGGACCTCAGTTTTCTTCAGGCTGACTTCCAGGCCAAACATTTTGGCAGTTTCCGCAAAACAGGACATCAAGCGCTGAAGAGCTGGCTCTGAATGGGCAACTAAAGCGGCATCATCTGCAAAGAGTAGTTCACGGACAAGTTGCTCTTGTGTCTTGGTGTGAGCTTTCAGGCGCCTCAGATTGAAGAGACTGCCATCCGTGCGGTACCGGATGTAAACAGCGTCTTCATTGTTGAGGTCTTTCATGGCTTGGTTCAGCATCATGCTGAAGAAGATTGAAAAGAGGGTTGGTGCGAGAACGCAGCCTTGCTTCACGCCATTGTTAATGGAGAAGGGTTCAGAGAGCTCATTGCTGTATCTGACCCGACCTTGTTGGTTTTCGTGCAGTTGGATAACCATGTTGAGGAACTTTGGGGGGCATCTGATGCGCTCTAGTATTTGCCAAAGCCCTTTCCTGCTCACGGTGTCGAAGGCTTTGGTGAGGTCAACAAAGGTGATGTAGAGTCCTTTGTTTTGTTCTCTGCACTTTTCTTGGAGCTGTCTGAGGGCAAAGACCATGTCAGTAGTTCCTCTGTTTGCGCGAGAGTCGCACTGTGATTCTGGGAGAACATTCTCGGCGACACTAGGTATTATTCTATTTATGAGAATCCTAGCGAAGATTTTGCCTGTAATGGAGAGCAGCGTGATTCCCCTGTAGTTTGAGCAGTCTGATTTCTCGCCTTTTTTTTGTACAGGGTGATGATGATGGCATCACGAAGGTCCAGAGGCAGTTTTCCTTGGTCCCAACAAAGCTTGAAAAACTCATGCAGTTTGACATGCAGAGTTTTGCCGCCAGCCTTCCAGACCTCTGGGGGGATTCCATCCATACCTGCTGCTTTGCCACTTTTCAGTTGTTCAATTGCCTTATATGTCTCTTCCCGGGTGAGGACCTCATCCAGCTCTAGCCTTAGGGGCTGTTGAGGGAGCTGGAGCAGGGCGGAATCTTGGACTGAGCGGTTGGCACTGAAAAGAGATTGGAAGTGTTCTAACCATCGGTTGAGGATGGAGATCTTGTCGCTGAGGAGGATTTTGCCGTCTGAGCTGCGCAGCGGCCTTTGGACTTGGGGTGAGGGGCCGTACACAGCCTTTAGAGCCTCGTAAAAACCCCTGAAGTCGCCAATGTCCGCGCTGAGCTGGGTTCGTTTGGCGAGGCTAGTCCACCACTCATTTTGGATCTCCCGGAGTTTGCGCTGAAGATGGCTGCATGCGCGACGGAAGGCTTGTTTCTTCTCTGGCCAGGACGGCTTTGTAAGGTGAGCCTGGTGGGCAGCTCGCTTCTTTGCCAGCAGCTCCTGGATTTTCTGGCTGTTTTCGTCGAACCAGTCCTTGTTTTTCCTGGAGGAGAAGCCCAGTACCTCTTCAGTGGATTAAAACCAGAATGGCCAGGCTGGGAAACAGCTTCCCACTGGCAGTAAGACTCTTGAACAATCCTAGAAACCTGTAAATGATTTTTATATATTTATTTTGGAAAGCAATGTGTGTGCGTGTATGCACGTATACATAAATAAATAAATAAATAATTTGCTGTGTGTGCAGTGTGCTCCGTGTGTGTGTGTTTGCACTGTGGTCCATAGATGCACTGTTTTATCGGATTGTTTCTGTATATGTTCAATCAGAAGACAGTAAACTTGAACACATAAGTATAATGTGCATATGCACCAACATTCTTAATTGCTGCAGCCAATCAGGTAACTTGATTTAAAAAAAAACCTCAGTCGTATATATGAAATTGCTATACATAAAGATAATAAATATAAAATATAATAAATATTCACAATTACAGCATTGAGAGAAAAAAAAATGGCATATCAATCATGCAAACAATTCTTTTTGGGATGCCAGAGTAGTTTATGATCAGGATAGAAGGGGAAGGGGTCAAGAGCTTGAGAGCTGTTGGATCAAAACTGTTCTTGAATCTCGAAGAACTGTTGTTAAGGCTCCTGTCCCTTCTTCTCAAAGACAGCAGTGAGTAGAGGTTGTGACCAGAGTGATGGGGGTCCTTTATGCAATAGTTTGGTATGATTCATAAAGGAAAAAAAAATAGGTTGCTATACATGCACTTAAAAATAATGACAAATTTGCAAAGAGGAATGATTTTACTGGATATTGGGGGAAAGTGCGGCTACAATGATCTCATTTTGTATGAGTGAAATGGCAATATGTAAAATTATCCCAGGAAGTTGAGATGTAACTTTTAATTCTGTGTGTTTATTTCACTCTCTTTTGATCCATGGATCCACTATTACTGTACCATAGTGTAATTATTCAGGAAATTATTGTTATGGTTTTTATAAATTGAACTCTGTGAAAATAGAGCATTGTGTTTCTGGAGTATGGTGGTATGTATCAGAAAATATCAGCACTTTGCATACACAAATCTAATTTTATATTCAGGGTACCATTGTGTTGGCATAGGGGAGAACAATATACACAAAGTTTTCAAATTATTATAAATTAATGCTTAGTTCAATTGTGAGAACACTTTGTAATCTGTAGCTTTTGTCATAATGAACATTCATTTAACAAATTTTTGCCATAATGCAGTTGATTCCAGGAAAATGTGTGCTTGATTTACTGAGCTACTTTTTGGTGTAATGAACAATCAGTAATAAATGCCAATTGACATCTCAAGCAAACAGCTGTGTAACTATTTTAACAAGCCACAGACGTAAATTCCTTTTAAAATAAATCACATTCTATTGACATAATTGACTGTTGATAGCTCTCCACTGGCCACCGAGACAGAGGTGCACCAAAGAAGAGGTACAAGGACTGCTTAAAGAAATCTCTTGGTGCCTGCCACATTGACCACCGCCAGTGGGCTGATCTCACCTCCAACCGTGCGTCTTGGTGCCTCACAGTTTGGCAGGCAGAAACCTCCTTTGAAGAAGACCGCAGAGCCCACCTCACTGACAAAAGACAAAGGAGGAAAAACCCAACACCCAACCCCAACCCACCAATTTTCCCTTGCAACCGCTGCAACCATGCCTGCCTGTCCCGCATCGGACTTGTCAGTCACCAACGAGCCTGCAGCAGACGTGGACATACCCCTCCATAATTCTTTGTCCGCGAAGCCAAGCCAAAGGAAGGAAGGACAATTGACTATTGGAAATAGACCTCTATTCACTCAGGTTTGCAGCAGCCTCCTTAAGCCAAACAAGTGTCATTTGGTATATCTTTATTACTTTTGTGTAAACATGTAAATTAGGAGTGGGAATAAGCCATTCAATCCCTTGAGCCTCCTCCACTATTGAACATGATCATGGCTGATCTGACTGTAATCCGTCTTTGTATTGCTCTCTATCAGTTGTAGCATTTCACTGCTTTGCTCAACAACAATATACTGAAAATTGTTCCAAAGATTTATAATAAACATTATGAGAAATAAAATATCTCATCTCTACCTTGAATGGACAACGCCTTATTTTTAATGGCAACTCCTTGTTCTAGACTCTCCCACAAGAAGAAACATCTTCTCCAATACACCCCTCATACACTCATTTGGATGTCCTCTCACTTTTCTCAACTTTTGTGAGTTGATGGATTCTTGTATTGATCAAATGGTTGCCTCAAGAGTGGATTTACAATGAAAGAAATAAGTAGTAGCTGGTGTGACAGTAACCTCAGACAAATTCATATTTGTTTAAACAGGGTTTTAAAGGGATAGAGGTGTCTTAGTGAGTTAGTGTAGAGTATGGGGCATTAAAATCAAAGTGGCCTGATTCAGTGTTACACTGCTCTGAATTAGATTATATGGTCAGAGGAGGTCAGAGAATTTATATGACTAGCCCTTTTTTGGAGTCTAAACGTTAGACTGAGAATTTCAAATTAAAAGTACACAGGTGGATAATTATACTTAATGAAGTGAGCAAACCTTGCAAGGGAGAGGATGAGGGGTTGAAAGCTCAGCTTGTTATTGATTAAGATGGAGAAACTTGGAAAGTCAAATGAAGTTTGTATTGTTGGCCGTGGTTGCCATTGATAACAAAAGTGGCGCCATTTGTGGTCATTGTGAATCAAGTTAATTACTTCTGTCAACATCTTGTGGAAGATGTTGCAGCTCGACAGAAACTAAATTCTGACAATGCGAAGGAAGTAGAATGATCAGGATAAACAAGTGCTGCCCCTATGTCATGTCTCACCTGAAAGATGATACCTTGTCTCATTTCACTTGGGTGCCAGGCAAGATCTGTGATTGATTATGTAATCTTCTAACTTGGTGATGAGAATGTGTATAACCAAAGACACACTCATATGAGTGGATTGGAATGTTGAAGTGGCATTTAATGAAATTATGTTTACCTTGTGTATAATGAATTAGTAATTTAATTAGAACTCTTTACATTGCATATAAAAATATACTGTTGTTTTAAACTTGCACATTGAATAAATGGTGTTGAATATGCCTCCTCAATTTGAATAAATCTGGCATTAAAGTACTGAATATTAAAGTCCAAATACACATTTCTAAATGACAATTCTTAATATAGTGTTCAAATAGGACAAGGCTCTTGAGGTATATATTTCCATCTTGTATTAGAACTGCTTTTGTTTTTATGAACATATCTGTTTTCAATGTTAATGAGAGGAAAACCAAAATGGCTTTTTAGTGATGGTTTCAGTAGAATCAATCATTAAAAGTGTTGAAAATTTGCATTAATTTTTGATATCTCCACTAGAAAAAATATTTAAGACCTGAAATTGCAAAGTGTTTCTGTGTAGGTGCATTCTGTAAAAGTGCACTTAACATAAAAATAATAGATGACATTACATATCCATGGTGATATTGCTCCATATTGCCTAAAGAATGTTAGAAATTAGAATTGGAAGACCAAGATAAGCTTCAGGTTGCAGAAATAAGCCATAACATTGATTACCATTTTCACCTCCACAACATCATCTTCCTCACTTGTTACATGGTGAAGTAACTATTTATTTATAACCTTTTAATTTTGGTAACTCCAGTGGATTCCTGACCCTCTGTGATCTTCAAAAACTGATGCTCATGCACTAACTCACACCAGGCTCCATTCATCCATGGCCCCTAGGCTTATTGACCTCCATTGAATCCTGAATAAAATATGTCTTGATTTGAAAATTCTTACTATTTTTACAAATCTTTTTATGACCTATTTCCATTTCGCAATCATTAACCCCTTTGCTGTAAATGCAATAAACAATTTCTATTCCTGCATTTAATTGCAGTATTGGCTACCTTATCTTAAATGGCAAGACACCAAGGTCTACAAATGCCTCCGTAAAAGTCTGTCTTTCAACATCTTCAAAATTGTCTATTAGACTTGCATTTTAGTTATGTGCATAAACGTGTGTAAATCTACCAAATTTTGTTAACACTTCTTGTGAAACTTCTTAGATGTTTTGCTACCTTAAAATCTCTGTAGAAATGCAAACTTGTCAAGCACACAAAAATGATGAGTTATGTTTTTTAAAGAATTCAATCATTAAACTACATCATACATCAGGTAATATTAATTTCATTTATTGCCACTTCAACATTCCAACCTAATAATTTGAGGGCGAGCATGAATTGGTTAGACACTTTCTTTAGAGCAGTGCATTAGTATTCAATTGTTTAATCCTCTGTAATATCTTTAAATTTACCAAAGGTAAAAGAATTTATAAAGTTATAACCAAGTTAAAGATGACACTGATTGATTTCAAACTTGCAAATTCAGATTGTTTCATGAGATCATGGTTCAGTAGAGGAATGCCAATTGGATATAAAATAAGTTGACTAACATATAATAGCTTCATATTTGTAATGCTCTGCTGGCACAATTACCCAATTCCTCATTGGATTTACCATTTACACATTGTAAGTCCATCTGTCAGAATTAGAGTTTGAATTTATTGTCATGAACAAGTCATGAAATTCGGGGTTTTGTGGCAGCACCATAGAGCAAACATTCCTATAAACCACTTTTACAACAATAAATTAAAAAAAATGTCAGAATAGTGCACAAAAAGTAAGGCAGTGTCTTTGGTTCATTGATTATTCAGCGGGGAAGAAGCTGTCCTTGTGTTGCTGAGTGCTCGTCTTTAGGCTCCTGTACCTTTTCCCGATGGTAGCAGAGTGAAGAGGGTGTGGCCTGAGTGGTGGAAGTCTTTGAGGATAGAGGCTGCTTTTTTAAGACACCGCCTCATGTTGATGGCCTCTATGGAGTGATGTTGGAGGATGCATTAACAACCCTCTGGAGTTTTTCTTGTCCTGAGAGTTGGCGCCTCCAAACCAGACAGTGATGCAACCAGCCAGAATGCTCTCCACGGAATACTTGTAGATGTTTTCGAGAGTCTTTGCTGACATCCCCCATCTCTTCAAGGACCTCACAAAGTATAGCCACTGGTGTGTCTTCTTCATGATTGTATCCTCAGAAATGATAACACCCAGGAATATGAAGTTCTTGACATTCTCCACTACTGAACCCTCGATGAGGACTGGGTCATATTCCCCTGACTTCCTCCTGAAGTCCACAATCATCTCCTTAGTTTTGCTAATGTGAGCACAAGATTGTTGGCATGACACCACTCAACGAGCTGATCTATCTCCCTCCTGTATGCTTCCTCATTGCTGTTTGTGATTCAGCCAACAACTATATGTGTCATTGGTAGATAGCATTAGAATTGTGCCTGGCTATACAGTCATGGGTGTATATGAGTAGAGCAATGGGCTAAGCACACATCCTTGAGGTGTGCCTGTGTTGATGATCAGTGAGGAGGAGATGTTCTTTCCATTTTGTACTGACTGCCGTCTTCCGATGAGGAAATCAAGAATCCAGTTGCGAGTGGGGGGCGGGGGGGGGGGGTGCGGTTGTGGTTGTGCAGAGGCCCAGAGTTTGTAGCTTCTTGACCAGCACTGAGGGAATAATGGTGTTAAAGTCTGAGCTGCAGTCAATGAAGAGCAGCCGTATGTATGAGTTGCTTTTTTCAGAGTGATCCAGAGCTGAGTGGAGAACCAGCAAAATTGTGTCTGCTGTGGGGCAATTGTAACAGTAGGCAAATTGCAATGGTTCCTGACCTTTGCTTAGGTACATGTTAATTCTGGCATGGCCAGCCTCTCAAAACATTTGTTTACAGTAGAAGTTAGTGCTACTGGGTGATAGCCGTTGAAGCAACTGACGCTGCTCTTTTTGGGTACCAAAATTATCTATGTCCTTTTGAAGTAGTTGTGAATGTCTGTCTGCAACCATGAGACATTGAAAATGTCCATGAGACAGTGAAAATGTCCATGTCCATGGTGCAGATTTTCAGTACGCTGCTAGGTTTTCCATCAGGGCCTGACACTTCGTGAGGGTTCACCCTCTTGAATGATGTTCTGATGTCGGCCTCAGCGACAGATATCACAGGGTCTTCAGCTTTTGCAGGGATTCTCATGGGCACTGTTTGGTTGTCTTTCTCAAAGCGAGCATAGAAGATGTTCAGCTCATCAGGTAATGAAGCATCACAGCCATCTATAGTGTTCACCCTCGCTTTGTAGGCTGTAATTGGCCTGTCCTCCCTGCTATAGCTGCCGTGTATCTGTCTCTGTCTCTAGCTTCCTTCAAAATTCCCACTTTGCTTCATGGATGGCCTTCCATAGGTCATACCTGGACTTCTTTAGAGATCTAGATTCCTGGCCTTAAATGCCCTTGATCTCGCCCTCAGCTGGTTGCGGTCATTACTAAGTGTTGTTTGATTTCCTTTTGATCACATGTTTAAAGCCAAACTTCTCTTTAAGGAGACAGAGATTGATAAAAAGGAAAGCGTTACTTGTTAACATGATTTATAGCTATAGATTATATGTCAGACTTGAAAAGTTAATGGTTAAATTGTAGAGGAGGTTCTAACTGTAAATTATAGGACACTTTAAGACATTTACTAACCACTGCATACCATTTCTTTCAAATCCTCTCATAATATTTCGTTAATACACATCTGCCAACATACTAGAAATGATGGAGCAGATCTTGAAGCCTGTCTGTATTTGAAAAATGAAACATGTAAATAAATTTAATTTAATAAAGTTGTTAAATCAGCTTAAATTGCTTATTACCACGACATGTCAGAAGTTGTATTTAGTGGCAAAGAGGCACTGCTTGTCACTGACCTTGGAAAATGTACCCTCTAGGATCTGATGATTTCTCTCATAAGAAGTTTCCTATTTCCACTTGTTGTTGCTATCAACTTGCTGATCCACTAGTAATATCAAATAATTTTCATTGGCTGTTTACATCAAAAAACACCGTTTTCATCAACAGTTTAGAGATTATGTTAAATACAAAACTATGTTTTACACATCTACTTAAAGTAGAATATCATAAGAATTAAAAAAATATATTTCATGAAGACAAGACCAACAGGTATATTTATTAAAGGCAAAACTAACAGGTATAAGGAATCTTGAAAGATATTAGGGCCTAGTTAAGGAGGGGATGGTGCATAGCAGGTAAAGGCAGTAAGGAACAAATGGGGTACTTGAGGAGTATAAAATGGAGGGAAACACAAGAAATAAATCAGGAGGGCTGAAAGAAGACATGATGTTGCTTTGGCAGAGAGGGTGAAAGCAAATCTCGAGGGGTTCTACAGATATATTAAGAGCAAAAAGATAGCAAGGGACAAAATTAGTCCATTTGAAAATCAGAGTGGTCATTGATGCATGGATCTAAAAGAGATGGGGAAGATCAGAAATTGTTTTTTTTGCTCAGGAGACACACTGAGTCTATAGAAGTGAGGCAAAGTAGCCATGAAGTCATGGATCCTATACAGATTACAGAGGATGAGATCTTAAGACATAGGAGCAGAAATAGGCTTTTCAGCTCATTGTGTCTGCCTCTCCATTTAATCAGGAGCTGATCCATTTCCTCACTCAGACCTAATGCCTTCTCCCAATTTTGAGGTAAATAAGAGTGGATAGGTTCCCAGTGCCTGACAAAAGATTCCCTCTGACCTTAAGAGAGATTTGTGCAGAAATTGTATGGACCCCAGACTACTTAAAACATTTTTAGCCATGGGTGAGGTCCTGAGGATTGGTGGATAGCTAATGTTGTTCCATTGTTTAAAAATGACTCAGAATAATCCATGAAAATATAGGCTGATGAGCTTGACATCAGTAGTAGGTAAATTTTGTTGGAAGGCATCCTAAGAGACCAAATATACAAATGCATGATGTGCAAGGACTGATTAGGGATAAGCTTTTGAGGAAGACTCTGAAAGCTTGCAGCAGGATTTGGACAAGTTGGGTAAATGGGCTGTGAAATGGCAGACAGAATTTAATGTGGATAAGTGTGAGGTGTTGCACTTTGAGAGGATGAGCCAAGGTAGGACATCACTGCAAAGTGTGGCAAAGCAGAGGGATCTGGGAATATTGCTACATAATTCATTGAAAGTGGCATCAAAGTAGATAGGCACATTGGCTTTAATAAATCAAGAGTTGGGATGCTATGATGAAATTATATAAGACATCAGTGAGGCCAAATTTGGAGTATTGTGTGCAGTTATGGTCACCTAACAACAGGAAAGAGTTCACAGAAAATTTGTAAGGATATTACTGGAACTTGAAGTTATGAGGAAAAATTGAATAGGTTAGTACTTTATTACCTGGAGCATCAAAGAATGAGGGAAGATTTGATTATGAGGGATATAGATAGGGTAAATGCAAACAGACTTTTTCAACTGAGGTTGGATGAGACAAGAATTAAAAGACATGGGTTAAGTGTGAATGGTGAAATGTGATGGGGGAACTCCTTCATCGGAGGGTGATGAGAGTATGGATCCAGCTGTCAGCAGATATTGTGTTGTAGGTTAAATTTTGATAAGATTTGATAGGTACATGAATCGGAGGAGTATAGAGGCCTTTAGTCTCGGTGCAGGTCGATGGGAATAGGCAGAATAAATACTGTATTTCAGCACAGACAAGGTGGATTTAAGGTCCTCCTACAATTATATTGTGTTCTGTGGTTCTATAGTTCAAAATCTGTTGTGTTGGAAATATTTCTATGAGGAATTTGAAAAAAAATATGCAAAATTAGTTTTTAGGGTCAGGTTCCTGGTTATTAGAGTTTAATATGCCATTAATTATCCACTTAGGACACATGTAACCATTTTGATGTTCGAGATACTTAACTATTTATTAAGTACCTGAAAGTTGCATGAATTCATGTGAATCTATGATTTAGCTGGAGAATCAAACACAGGTGTGCTTAATGCAATTTTGGAATTTCAGCATTAATCCTCCATGTTGCTGTCATTACCACAGTAATCGCCATAACCTTGACCTCCACAGACAAAACTGTCTAAGCATATGTGAGAATGCTTTTGAGATTATGGATCTCAGTCGAGGCAATGATAGTAATATCAGTGTTAGTTTGTAAAGTAGCATACTTTCCAGATAATCTATTCTAATAAATGCTGGTTTTTCTGTGAACAATTATGAACTATCAATTTTCAAAACAATGAGCTTGAAATTTATGCAAGAAAGAATTGTAGATGTTTCACAACTGTCAATGTAACTTGGTGGAGATTTGCATCTGGAAAAAAAACCATGCCAGTGTGAATGAAAACACCACCCAAAAGTGTCAACCAGAAATGGCATTACCTTCCTCTACGTTAAGCCCATTTTTTATGGACTTTTTTTCAGTTTTTAACCATAATTTTTATATACTATTTTTCTTTTCTTTCTTTGGCTTGGTTTCGCGGACGAAGATTTATGGAGGGTGTAAATAGTCCACGTCAGCTGCAGGCTCGTTTGTGGCTGACAAGTCCGATGCGGGACAGGCAGATAAGCTAATGACAAATGTCATTAGATATGGGGATAGTGCCGGAGGATTGGCGCATTGCGCATGTGGATCCGTTATTTAAAAAGGGTTCAAGGAGGAAGCCTGGCAACTATCGGCCTGTAAGTTTGACGTCTGTGGTAGGTAAATTAATGGAGAAAATTCTTAGAGATAGTACTTATAAACATCTGGATAGACAGGGTCTGATCAGGAGCACTCAACATGGATTTGTGGGAGGAAGGTCATATTTGACCAATCTGATTGAATTTTTTGAAGAGATGACTAGGAATGTGGATGAGGGTAGCGCAGTGGATGTTGTCTATATGGACTTCAGTAAGGCCTTTGATAAGGTACCACATGGAAGGTTAGTTAAGAAGGTGCAGTCTTTAGGTATAAATTTTGAGATAGTCAAATGGATTGAACATTGGCTGAAAGGGAGAGGCCAGAGAGTGGTAGTGGATAATTGTCTGTCAGGTTGGAGGCCGGTGACCAGTGGTGTGCCTCAAGGATCTGTATTGGGCCCATTGTTGTTCGTTATATACATTAATGATCTAGATGATGGGGTGGTGAATTGGATTAGTAAATATGCAGACGATACTAAGATAGGTGGAATAGTGGATAATGAAGAAGGTTTTCAAGGATTGCAGAGGGATTTGGGCTGCTTAGAAAAGTGGGCTGAAAAATGGCAGATGGTATTTAATGCTGATAAGTGTGAGGTGCTTCATTTTGGTAAGAAGAATCTGAATAGGACAAACGTGGTAAATGGGAGAGCATTGAGGAATACAGAAGAGCAGAAAGATTTAGGAGTAACAGTACATCGTTCCCTGAAGGTAGAAACTCACGTGAATAGGGTGGTGAAGAAGGCTTTTAGAATGCTGGCCTTTATCAATCATTGCATGGAATATAGGAGTTGGGAGGTGATGTTGAGATTGTATAAGACGTTGGTGCGGCCTAATTTGGAGTTCTGTGTGCAGTTCTGGTCGCCTAATTATAGGAAGGATATAAACAGAGTGGAGAGAGTGCAGAGAAGGTTCACCAGAATGTTGCCTGGGTTTAAGCATCTGGAGTATGGGGAGAGATTGGACAGATTGGGTCTTTATTCTTTGGAGCGTAGAAGGTTGAGAGGGGATTTGATAGAAGTATTTAAGATTATGAAAGGGATAGACAGAATGGATGTGGATAGACTATTTCCGTTAAGAGGACATGAGTTAAGAATTAAGGGGCAGAGGTTTAGAGGTAACATGAGGGGGAACTTCTTTACTCAGAGAGTGGTAGCTGTGTGGAATGATCTTCTGGGAGAAATAGTGGCGGCGGAGTCAATTGTATTATTTAAGAAAAGGTTGGTCAGGTATATGGATGAGAAGAAGATGGAGGGTTATGCAGGGAGGTGGGACTAGAAAGGGGTGTTTGGTTCGGTGCGGACTAGAAGGGCCTAATGGCCTGTTTCCGTGCTGTAATTGTTATGTTATATATATTATGTTAATAAATATTCATTTCAACAATTAACTTAAGATTGCTTCCTGTCCATACGAATAGGGGATGGTTATCAGGTGGTTGACATGACGTGAACAGAACAGGTTCCTTGAAGATGAGCTCAGATCCGAAATGTCGGTAAAATATCTTTATCTTCTATGGACATTGTGAAACTGTCTGAGTTCCTCCAGCATTTCTGTGTGTTTTTACTACAATCACAGCATCTTCAGACTTTTGTGTTTCACTCATGTGCTGGATGCTTAGTCTGACAGTAAAATATAGAGATAAGAATTCAGATTTTCATCAGTAGTGCCACAATAAATGTGTGAAAGACGATGCTGACATTATTATTAAGATATTAAAAATATGATCCCATTCTGTACAGTCCTTTTGACTCAGTGTGTTTGATTGTAAAGGTAATAATATTAGAAATAAAAATACATTAATCCTTTTCTTGACAGTCTCTTTGTGCCCAGTATTCAGCAGAAAGACGTGAAGAAGAAAAAATGTGTGATCACCTAATAAGAGCAGCAAAGTATCGAGATCATGTGACAGCAACACAACTGATACAGAAGATTATTAACATTTTGACGGACAAGCATGGTGCTTGGGGAAGTTCTTCGTCAAGGTAAATCTACTGGTTTTAGATTCAGTTTCGGTCAAAATGGGACCCACCTCTCAGTTGTCACAAATGGTCATCAAATTTAGTAGGTAATAATAATAATACAATTTCTGTAGGTTATCCATCTGTCCTGATACAGAGTTATCCTAAAGATGATGGATCGAGTAATCAACAACCCAAAATTTGTCTTGTGGGATTGTGTAACTGGTATTAAACATGCAGGTCTATCAAGAAATACATATTGATATGTACCTTTCAGCTAAAAATAGTTTGGAGTTTTAAGTTGTGAATCTTTTATATAAATATGATTAATAGTTTAAAATGATGCTCAGGTGTATCCTTTCAGATAAGATTGAAATCCTATTTGCCCATTTGATATATGTAAAAGACCTTAAGACATGTCTTAGAAGAGAAATAACATTTTTTACTGTACTCTAACATATAGTTTAAGATGAGGAGGGGAAAGTTAAAGGAATTTTTCTATACAAAGAGTGGTAGGTGTTTGGAACAGGCAGTCAGGGGTAGTGGGTTAAGCAGATACAATAGCAGCATGAAAGAGCTTCGAAATAGACACATGAATAAGCAGGGATATTGGAATATGTACCATGTGCAGGCAGCAGAGTTTTAGTATATTGGGCATTATGTTTGGTGTATACACATAGGATGAAGGATCTGTTCCTGTGGCTCCACTGTTCTCTGTAATAGAAGAAACAATCCTTTAAAAACTTCAATTATTTAAATTATGTGTGTTTGGTTTACTGGCACATCAATTCAACATGGTAAATTATTGCCTCCAGGTTATGTGGAACACACAAGGTTCAACTATCTTTTGAGGAAAAGTTAAATATTTAATCACTTTGTACTGCCTGGTAGTCAGGGAACCACTCTGAAAATCAAGCTACTTCAAGATTCAAGATTCAATTTACTGTCATTGCAATAAAAGTGTCATATTACATGAAATTGCTTTTGCCTGCTGTGAGGCAGACAGGTTCGCCATGGCAGAAATTACCTGAAGCGCCTCTTATAGACAGAGAAAGAGAAGCAAAAGAGAACGAGTCCCCCCAGAGCCACCGAGTGTCGATGGATTCGCCTCCAGCACTCCTGCAGCCTACACTGCTACACAGTGTAAACCATTGGCAACCCGAGCTCCAGATCTGAACCTTTGACACGGTCAGGGACCCTTCAGTGCCTTCAGTACCCCCTCAGTTACCTGGTACCCCTTCAGCCACTTTCGAGCCAGTCTCTAGCAGTCTGCAGCCCGGCTCAAGTCTCCTGATAGCAGCGTCCAGCAGCCCACAGCCTCTCGCCTCAAGTCGTCAGCAGCCTGTCGCATGCATTGGTCTTTCAGCCGCATAGCCCCCTCATTGGTCTGCTGTCGTGGTCACCGTCCTGTGGGTCACCTCCTCTGATTCTCCTTCCCTGTTTTCTAGTGCCCTGCTCCAGTCCTCCGCTCCCCTGGAGTCTGCAACCCCTCATGGCTGCTGCCGATCAGAGGCGCTGCCAACTTGTGCACAGAGCACAGGCCCCACGGTCGCGGGATTTTAAATAAAACTGCTATCTGCTCCTTTAATGGGCTGTTCAAAGCCTGGGTGGAGCTGATGGCAGTTGGTCGAGCAGTTGGACCTTGCGAGAGTGCTGTATCTCAGCTCCTTTCTCCCTGCGGGTACGCACCAGCAGCAGCGCTGCCGTTACAGCGGCCGCCGTTTCCAAATTTACATTGTCTTTGCCATTCAACACCTCTTCATGACAATATTCGTGGGAGTAATTATGGCATGATTTTCATGCAGATTGTCTCATCTTCACTGTGTTGTTTGAAACTACTATTGCACCAATTGGGAAAGAAGATATCAAATCGCTCAAAATTTGACAGCAGTGGGGCACTATCATGAGCTGCCACGATATGTAGCCTCATGGATCAGAGTAATGCACATTCTACAATTAACATCTGGAAGGACTTTCTGTATTTAGCACTCATGCACACCTTAGAATGAGATGCCATGCATGACCATATGCATGCAAAACAGCATGTAATAGAAAAACAAGTAATCTTAAGAGCAGTAGTTCAGAGTAAAATTATTCAAATCTTTCACAGCACTAGTGGGCAGTCAAACAGTTAAGAGAAAAAGGATATTCCAAAATCAACTGCATCTTCAAGCATAGAAGACCAAGAACATAAGAACCAAATATGAGGCTGAAGATTTTGGAATTTATCTTCACAGAATTGTTTAGTGAGTTTTTGATTCAAATGAACTTCTACTGAGGTTCCTACCTTCTCAGAAACCAGTCTTCAGCCAAACTGATTCACTCTACAAAATAGAATAAAATGAATGAGACCACTGGATACAACACAGGCATTTGGATCAGGGAACAATTTAGCTGTTCCCAAATTAGTTATGCATCTAGTCAGCTGGCTAATCACAATTTCAATAGTATCTCCTTATTAATGAGTAAGATTGTTCAGATGTGTACAAAAAGCATGACAAATCCAACTCTGGACCCATTTCAATTCGCCTGCAGACAGAACAGCTCCACTGATGATGTTCCTTATCCCTCCATTCCACGCTCTCCCAACTGGAAAATGACGCTTCAAACGCCAAGCTGCTGTTCATTGATTTCAGCTCAGCGATCGTACCCCAGAGCCTCATGGAGTGGATTTCTTGCTGGGACTCAACGTCCCTCTCTGTAACTAGATTCTGGACTTCCTGACAGCAGAACATCGAGTACCATCATGCTGGGTGTTGGTGCACCTCAGAGCTGTGTGCTCAGCCCACTTGTGAACATGCTACTGACCCATGACTGCAATGCCAGATCCAGCACTAACAGAGTCTTAAGTATCCAAATTACACATCAGTAGTTGGGCTCACCAGCAACAACAACCTCTACAGAGTAGAGGTGGGAAATCTTGTGAAATGATGCGAGAATAACAACCTGAGTATCAGCATGGACAAGACAAAGGAGATTATTGTGGGCTTCAGGAGGACCAGGGACAACCACCCTCCACTACACTTTAATAGCTCAGTAATGGAGAGAGCCCCCCCACATCTCCATCGGGCACACAAAACTCAAAACGGTCAACCAGTTTACCTATCTCGGCTGCACCATTTCATCAGATGCAAGGATCGACAATGAGATAGACAACAGACTCGCCAAGGCAAATAGCGCCTTTGGAAGACTACACAAAAGAGTCTGGAAAAACAACCAACTGAAAAACCTCACAAAGATAAGCGTATACAGAGCCGTTGTCATACCCACACTCCTGTTCGGCTCCGAATCATGGGTCCTCTACCAGCATCACCTACGGCTCCTAGAACGCTTCCACCAGCGATGTCTCCGCTCCATCCTCAACATCCATTGGACCGCCTTCATCCCTAACGTCGAAGTACTCGAGATGGCAGAGGTCGACAGCATCGAGTCCACGCTGCTGAAGATCCAGCTGCGCTGGGTGGGTCACGTCTACAGAATGGAGGACCATCGCCTTCCCAAGATCGTGTTATATGGCGAGCTCTCCACTGGCCACCATGACAGAGGTGCACCAAAGAAAAAGTACAAGGACTGCCTAAAGAAATCTCTTGGTGCCTGCCACATTGACCACCGCCAGTGGGCTGATATTGCCTCAAACCGTGCATCTTGGCGCCTCACAGTTTGGCGGGCAGCAACCTCCTTTGAAGAAGACCGCAGAGCCCACCTCACTGACAAAAGGCAAAGGAGGAAAAACCCAACACCCAACCCCAACCAACCAATTTTCCCCTGCAGCCGCTGCAACCGTGTCTGCCTGTCCCGCATCGGACTTGTCAGCCACAAACGAGCCTGCAGCTGACGTGGACTTTTACCCCCTCCATAAATCTTCATCCGCGAAGCCAAGCCAAAGAAGAATGGAGAGAGTAGAGAGCAGCAAGTTCCTCGGAGTCCACTTAAGAAGTTACTTAGTCTAGTCATAACATCTCCTCACTTGTCAGGAAGGTGCAATATTGACTGCACTTCCTGAGAAGATTGAGTTGGGCAAGACTATCGACCACCATTCAGTTAACTTTCTACAGGAGCTTGATCAACAACATTTTGGTTGGCCTCATCACTGGGGTCTCCCTCCCTCACACCCCCTATTGATGGGATTTACCAGGATAATTATTTAAAGAAGGATCGCAAAATCAGGGAGGACTCCTATCACCCAGCAGGCAGCATTTTGCAGCTACTGCTGTTGGGAAAGAGATACTGGAGTATTAGTATCAGAACCACCAGGCTGAGAAATAACTTCTTTCCTCTGGCAATGAAATTGCTGAATGACTGATAGGCTACTCATACAAACCCTTGATGACTCAGCTATTTATTTAATAATAATATTAATTTATTTTAATATTGTATGGATGTACTGAGCATATATATCATTTATCTGTATTTGTGTTAAGTCCATGTGCGTTTGCAGTGTGTGGCACTGTAGTACTTATACAATCACATGATAATAAACAAACTAGTTTCAGGGAACAGTGATGGAAAATGCTGTTCGCAGTAACACTAAGTGGAACTTAATCTTGGTGTGTTTTTACTAGGATGACTCATTTTTCAGAAAGTTTTCCAATCTTGTCCAGATATGGGCTGAACTCAATTCCATAATTTTGGGGAGAGTGAATGCCCTTGACAAAACAGTCATGTATGATTACATTTGGTGCTCTATGAGTCCTAGTACAATTGAAATCAGCGGATATTAAGGGAAATATGTTCATTAATTGGAGTATTAGCTTGAACAAAAAATGCTGGTCGTGGTTGATGGAGATTGATCAACTCATTCCCAGGGTATCACTGCAGGAATTGTTATGGACAATACCAAGGATGTAATCTCTTCAGCAGCACCTTCATAAAATCAGAAGTAGGAATATTTGTTGATGATTGCTTCATGTGCAGTTCTATTTGCAAGTCTTCAGAAGATGAAGGAATTTATGCTTGAAAACAATCAAACAGTCCTTAGGCAAGGGATTTTTCATGATAAGTAACATTCACATCATATTTGCTAAGTAATATCATCTACAACAAAGGAAAGTCTAACCATTTAACCTTTGTGTTCACTGCCATAATCATGTTGAGTTCCACATGATGAACAAATGACACGATTGACCAGCAACATGTAAGAGATTCACCTCTTAAATGTAAAGCACAGTCCTTTTTTAAAAATTTTTATTTTTCACACTATGAACCATATTAATCAAAATACACAGAAACATTTCCCTCTTGAATATACATAGTGTCATTTTCTCCTTCCCACCCCCCTCCAAACCCATTAAACGTTCAACATATACAATACAGTAAACCCATTAAACAATGTCATCACACAATGAAAATAAACAAGAAAATTGTGTCATCTACTTTTACACACTGGGTCAGTTCATTTTGTCGTCTTCTCATTCTGTCATTTTAGGGGGTGGAGGTCCGCGATAGGCCCTCTCTGTTGTGTTCCATGTACGGTTCCCAAATTTGTTCAAATAATGTGACTTTATTTTTTAAATTATGTGTTATTTTTTCCAATGGTATACATTTATTCATTTCCATGTACCATTGCTGTACTCTCAGGCTCTCTTCTGATTTCCAAGTTGACATTATACATTTTTTGCTACCGCTAAGGCTATCATAATAAATATTTTTTGCACTTCATCCAGTTTAAGGCCTAATTCTTTACTTCTTATATTACTTAGAAGAAAGATCTCTGACTTTTTGGCATGTTGCTTTTTGTGATTTTATTTAATATCTGAGTTAGATTTTCACTTTCTCACATGCCCAAATTGCATGTACTGTTGTTCCCGTTTCCTTCTTACAGTGAAAACATCTATCTGATACTGTTGGATCCCACTTATTTAACTTTTGGGGCGTGATATATAGCCTGTGTAACCAATTATATTGTATCATGCGTAACCTCGTTTTTATTATATTTCTCATAGTTCCGGAGCATAGCTTTTCCCATATTTCATTTTTCATATCTTTATGCTTAGATGTTTTTTCCCACTTTTGTTTGGGTTTATAGCTTATTTCATCACTTTCTTTCTCTTGCAGCCTGATGTACATGGTTGTTACAAATCTTTTTATTATCGTTGTTTCTGTAATCACATATTCAAAGCAGCTTCCTTCTGGTAATCTTAGTCTGCTTCCCAATTTGTCCTTTGAGTAGGTTTTCAGTTGGTGGTATGCAAACATTGTACCATGAGTTATTCCATATTTGTACTTCATTTGTTCAAATCATAATAAATTTTTTCCCAAAAAACAATTTTCTATTCTTTTAATTCCTTTTCTCTAAAGGAAAGGTTATCTATTGTGAAAGGGATTAGTTGATTTTGCGTCAATAATAATTTTGGTAGTTGGTAATTTGTTTTTTTCCTTTCTACGTGAATCTTCCAAATGTTGAGCATTACTGATAAATTCCTACGTTGCACCAGCTTTTCATCCCACTTATATAGTATATGTTCAGGTACCTTCTCCCCTATTTTATCCAGCTCTATCTTGGTCCAAGCTGGTTTTTCCTTTGTTTGATAAAAATCTGATAGATATCTTAATTGTGCTGCTCTATAATAATTTTTAAAGTTAGGTAGCTGCAAACCACCTTGTTTGTTACATTCTGTTAATTTATCCAGTGCTATCCTTGGTTCCCCCCCCCCCCCCTTTTCCATAAGAATTTCCTTATTATTCTCTTTAGTTCATTGAAGAATTTCTCTGTTAAGGGAATTGGTAACAGTTGAAATAGGTATTGTATTCTTGGGAAGATATTCATTTTAATGCAATTTACCCTTCCTATCAGTGTTAGTGGTAAATCTTTCCAATGTTCTAAGTCATCTTGTAATTTCTTCATTAATGGCTGATAATTTAATATGTATAGATGGCCTAGATTATTTAGTCTAATGCCTAGGTATCGGATTGCTTGTGTTTGCCATTTAAATGGTGATTATTTTTTAAACTTTGTGTAGTCCGCATTATTCATTGGCATTGCTTCACTTTTATTTGCGTTGATCTTGTACCCCGATATTTCTCCATATTCCTTCAATTTCTTATGTAATTCTTTTATTGATAATTCTGGTTCTGTTAAGTATACTATGATGTCATCTGCAAATAGACTGATCTTATATTCCTTCCCTTTTATTTTTATCCCTTTTATTTTATTTTCTGTTCTTATCAGTTATGCCAATGGTTCTATTCCTAACGCGAACAGTGAGGGAGATAGTGGACATCCCTGCCTAGTTGACCTGGTTAATTTAAATTGGTTTGATATATATCCATTTACAGTCACCTTCGCCATTGGACCCTTATATAATGCTTTAATCTAATTAATATATTTATCTGGTAGTTTGAACCTCTGTAGTACTTTGAATCTTCTTTGGCTTGGCTTCGCGGACGAAGATTTATGGAGGGGGTAAATATCCACGTCAGCTGCAGGCTCGTTTGTGGCTGACAAGTCCGATGCGGGACAGGCAGACACGGTTGCAGCGGCTGCAGGGGAAAATTGGTTGGTTGGGGTTGGGTGTTGGGTTTTTCCTCCTTTGCCTTTTGTCAGTGAGGTGGGCTCTGCGGTCTTCCTCAAAGGAGGTTGCTGCCCGCCAAACTGTGAGGCGCCAAGATGCACGGTTTGAGGCGATATCAGCCCACTGGCGGTGGTCAATGTGGCAGGCACCAAGAGATTTCTTTAGGCAGTCCTTGTACCTTTTCTTTGGTGCACCTCTGTCACGATGGCCTGTGGAGAGCTCGCCATATAACACGATCTTGGGAAGGCGATGGTCCTCCATTCTGGAGACGTGACCCACCCAGCGCAGCTGGATCTTCAGCAGCGTGGACTCGATGCTGTTGACCTCTGCCATCTCGAGTACTTCGATGTTAGGGATGAAAGCGCTCCAATGAATGTTGAGGATGGAGCGGAGACAACGCTGGTGGAAGCGTTCTAGGAGCCGTAGGTGATGCCGGTAGAGGACCCATGATTCGGAGCCGAACAGGAGTGTGGGTATGACAACGGCTCTGTATACGCTTATCTTTGTGAGGTTTTTCAGTTGGTTGTTTTTCCAGACTCTTTTGTGTAGTCTTCCAAAGGCGCTATTTGCCTTGGCGAGTCTGTTGTCTATCTCGTGGTCGATCCTTGCATCTGATGAAATGGTGCAGCCGAGATAGGTAAACTGGTTGATCGTTTTGAGTTTTGTGTGCCCGATGGAGATGTGGGGGGGGCTGGTAGTCATGGTCTAAAGCAACAGCCACTGTTGGCGTCTTATTTCCTTGTACTGCATGGATTAAGTTAATGAACTTAATTGTCTGTTGTTCGCCTTTTCTTAATAAATCCAGTTTGATCTAGTTTTACTATTTTTGGTACACAGTCGGCCATTCTGTTTGCTAATAGTTTAGCTATTATCTTATAATCTGAGTTAAGTAGAGATATTGGTCTATACGATGCTGGTGTTAGTGGATCTTTCCCCGTCTTTGGTATTACTGTAATTATTACTGTTTTACATGAGTCTGGCAAGTTTTGTGTTTCTTCTATCTGGTTCATTACTTCCAGGAGAGGAGGAATTAGTAACTCTTTAAATGCATGGATTAAGTTAATGAACTTACGGACATTGTCTATTGTTCACCTTTTCTTAATAGAAAAGAAAAGAATTTTATAGAATTCTATTGGGAGTCCGTCCTCCCCAGGCATTTTATTGTTACGGTAGCTTTTTTAATATATCTTGTATTTCCTCTATTTCAAATGGTTTTATCAATTTGTTTTGCTCCTCTTGCAATTTCAGTAGTTCAATTTTAGCTAGAAACTCATCTATTTTGTCTTCTTTCCCTTCATTCTCAGTTCGGTATAATTGTGTGTAGAATTCCTTGAAGTTTTCATTGATCTCTGTTCGGTTATATGTAATTTGTTTGTCCTTTTTCCTTGATGCCAATACCGTTCTTTTAGCTTGTTCTGTTGTAAGCTGCCAAGTTAGTATTTTGTGCGTTTTTTCTTCTAGCTCATAATACTAATGCTTTATTTTCATTATGTTCTTCTCCACATTATATGTTTGTAGTGTTTCGTATTTTTTTTTGTCCGCCAATTCTCTTCTTTTTGTTGTATCTTCCCTTGTTGCTAGTTATTTTTCTGTACTTACTATTTCCCTTTCCAGCTGTTCTATTTCCCGATTGTAGTCCTTTTTCATCTTAGTTACATAACTTATTATCTGCCCTCTGATGAAGGCTTTCATCGCATCCTATAATATAAATTTGTCTTTCACTGATTCCGTATTTATTTCAAAGTACATTTTAATTTGACACTCAATAAATACTCTAAATTCCTGTCTTTTAAGTAGCATCTATATGTTCTTGACGGGATGTCCTCCAGTTCTATTGCTAATAACAGGGGTGAGTGATCCAATAACAATCTAGCTTTATATTCCGTTTTCCTAACTCTCCTTTGGATGTGGTCTGACAACAGGAACTGGTTTATGTTTACTCGAATAATATGAGTATTCCTTCTCCTCTGGGTGTTGTCTCCTCCATATATCCGAAAGTTGCATTTCCTGCATTGATTTAACCATAAATTTGGCTACTTTGTTCTTTCTGCTAGTCTTTTGTCCAGTTTTATCCATCTTTGAATCCAAATCAAGGTTAATGTCCCCTCCTATCAATATATTCCCCTACATATCTACAATCTTAAAAAAAAACGGATAAACTTTTGATCCTCTTCATTAGGTGCATATATATTGTCCAAATTCCAGAGTTCTGAATATATCTGACACTTTATCATTACATATCACCCTGCTGGATCTATTATTTCCTCCTCTATTTTGATTGGTACATTTTTATTGATTAATATAGCTACACCTCTGGCTTTTGAGTTGTATGATGCTGCCGCTACGTGCCCTACCCAGTCTCTCTTTAATTTATTGTGTTCCACATCAGTTACATGCATTTCCTGCATGAATGCTATATCTACTTTTTCTCTTTTCAGTAAATTTAATAGCCTCTTCCTTTTGATTTTGTTATGTATTCCATTCATATTTATAGTCATATCGTTCAACATGGCCATCTCATACTCTGTTTGCATCTCATTTCTTCTTCCTCAACACCACCTTTCCCCTTTTCCCCATTTTCATTTCTCAGTTTTCTTTTTTTGAACGCACTGTATTACAACACTTCTAAAACATAAAATACTTTAACTTCTCCCACATCTAAAATTCCCTTAACCCCAAATGTCCCCCCATCTCTGAGTCGCCCCTTGTCCCTTGCTGGGCAACTACAACTCCCCTCTCCATTCGGACTGCGAACCCGTTCGCTAGTGTCAACTGATTTCGCAGTGACTGTTATTCTCTCCCACCCAACCCCCTCCAGAAGAGACTTTTATCTTCACATTACAACAAGGCTCCCCCTCTTTTCTTCTCTTTTTCTTATTTATAAAAAAAATTGAAACCCTCCTCTTTTACCCCCCTTCTCCCTTACTTCCCTTTTCTTCCCTTCTTTAGTTCTTACTTATACATTATTTTTACATCTTTATATGTAGTTTGTCATCGTTCTTTGTTCTTGTTACATCTTACTTTCTGTCTTGCAGGCGTTCTGCAAACTCTCATGCTTTCTCCAGATCCGAGAACAGTCTGTTTTGCTCCCCCGGGATAACTATTTTAAGCACCGCTGGATATCTTATCATAAATTTATAGCCTTTTCTCCATAGGATCAGTTTTGCTGCTTAAACTCCTTCCTCTTCTTTAGGAGCTCAAAACTTATGTCTGGGTAGAAATTTTTTTTTGACCTTTGTACTCCAGTGGTTTCTTGTCTTATCTAATTTTATTCATTGCCTTCTTCAATATATTTTCTCTTGTCGTGTATCTCAGAAATGTTACTAAAACGGATCTTGGTTTTTGTTGTGACTGTGGTTTCGGGGCTAATGTTCTGTGTGCCCTTTCTATTTCCATTCCTTCCTGCATTTCTGGCATTCCCAGGACTTTTGGGATCCATTCTTTTAAAAATTCATTCATATCTTTGCCTTCTTCATCTTCCTTTAGGCCCACTATCTTTATATTGTTTCGCCTACTATAGTTTTCCATTATATCCATCTTCTGAGCTAACAACTCTTGTGTTTCTTTAACTTTTTTGTAACTTTCTGCCAATTTTCTTTTTAAGTCGTTCACTTCCATTTCTACAGCCATTTCTCATTCTTCCACATTTTCTAATCCTTTCCGTACATCTGTTATGACCAGCTCTATTCTACTCACTTTTTCTTCTGTACTTTTCATTTTTCTTTTCATTTCACTAAATTCTAGTTTCAACCATTCTTTTAATGCTTTCATTTGTTCCTGAAATTTTTTTTTAATCTATGTACTGTCCATTCATTTTACCTCCTATTCCTCTGTGCAGAGCTTGGTGTTCTCCTTCTTCTTCTGTGTCTGCTCTTGGGTTTGTGTCTTCTATTTCTCTTCCTTGCATCTGTGTCTCTTCTGACTTTCTTGTTGAGCTGCTTGTCTCAGTTTGTTGGGTATTTTTTTTTCATGGTTTCTTGATGTTGGTCCTCTTCTTTTCGGCTGGTTATCTGTTGTGTCTCCTGCTTCCGTTTTTCTTTCTCACCCCTCCCTTTCCCATTGCTTTCTTTATCTTTCAGCTGGGAGCCCTGCTGTCAGTCATCTCTCAGCTGTCCCCCCTCCCGTCGGTGTTCTCCTTGTCGTGCACAGCTGTGCATGCGCAATTCCTCGCGCATGCACAGTTTCGCACCTTTGTTTGGCTCAGTGAGCCATTTTTGCAGTCACGCAGTTGGTGGGTCGCGACCCTGCGGGGTCTTCACTAACCTCAGGGAGCAGGCTCCTCTTTCCATGGTGGGTCCTTGCTTTTTCGTGCAGGTAAGGCCTTCACCTTGCTCTTCCGGCGTCTTTCCTTTTTTTCCCGTTGTTTTTGGTTTTTCTTTCTTAGGTGCCATTTTCTCCACTCCTTTATCTTTTATTTGTTGTGTTTTGTGTTTCTGGGGCTTTGCTTTTTCTTTTCTGGAGAGGGCTGGTATTCTCCTACCGGCCGCTACTCCATCACATGACTCCTCCCATGTAAAGCACAGTCCTGATGGATGAGGGGATGCATAAGTACAATTCCACCAATGGTCACTCAAGATGTCAACACTAGATAAAGCAAGGCAAGCTGTCAAATTTTTATCTATCTATGTACTTAAACAATCACTACCTTTACTGTGAGAACATACAGGTTGTACCTCTCTTATCTGGTGATCTGTGATCTGGTAACTCCCATGGTTCGGCACGTTTGAATCTGCTGCCATTAGTACAAACTCCTTACAGACAGCATGGAATTCGAACTGCAATCTCGATCGCTGGCACTGTATTGGTTGAATCTGGCACGATTGGCACCGGGGTTCGAGTCACAAGCTGTGAGGAGTTTGTACCAATGACGGCAGATTCAAGCTTTACAGTGCCAGCGATCGGGGCTGGGGTTTGAGACCTGTGCTGTCTGTAAGGAGTTTGTACTAACGTCCCAATCGCTGGCGTCATGCTAACTGTGCCGCTCCACAGTATTATTTCCTGTTTTAAGCTTTTTTCTACCCAATGTCGCTGGATTAAAGATGTATATCCTATAGTAGATACAGTGTTATTAGCTGGAAAATGCATATTGTTTTAATTGATGTGGCTGCCCCAATAGTGACTAAACCAATGATCTCTACAATGAAGAAGGACAAGGTGAACTTGTGAGCACCACCACCTGCATCTTTGCACACCAAGTTATGAAATGCAACACTGTTTATTCATTGTCAATGGGTATGCTTTTAACCCAATAACATTATGGGAAGATTTGCAACAGAAGGACTAGAACAGTTCAAGAAAGTGACTTATGTCCTATTGCACTTGAGAAGTGGTAATAAATGCAATTGACACCCTGATTTCAATAAAGGAATAAATGTACAACAAAAAATCTTCTAGCAGAGCCAAGGAAAATGTTAAACTGCTTTTATATCAGATGCTTTTAAAGGGCACTGTTCTGCAGAGTAAATATGCCATAGTGCAGATTTATAACTTGTTAATATATGAATTGGGAATGTTTCTGGCTTGTGTCTTCATACAGATCTTGTCTCAATGTCATAGTTTTTTGTTGACAGTGGATATCCAACTTAATGTACTTGAAAACTGCCTTTTGATGTTAAATTAATTTGAATTTGAAACGAATTTGGAAAAAAATACAGTCTTGAGCTATATATGTATTTGATAAAACATTAATACAAAGAAAGAGACTGGTTTAATAAACAAAATATATGATTAATGGTGAGCAAAAAACCCTTATTTCAAAATCCCAAGATGCTTTTAGGATACCTGGATATTGTTTCAAATGACCCAAACAATTTTGAGCAACAATGGCAGTTACAACTGGAACATGTGTGAATCCAAAGTTCTTTCGATATTCTTTTGCTGTGATGCTGGCTCCTTTGAATGCCACATGGAGTCTAGCAGCAAGTTTTAACTTCCTGAAGTTTCTCATCAGATGTTTTGGAAAATATATCTGGTGAATTACTCGATTCATTTCATTTGAGGGAATAAGATGAGTTTTTTTTTGGAATTTACATAATTTTGGATTAAGTGTTTAATTGTTTTTGTACTTTCTGATGTTTTAAGCACAGCATTTTAAAAATGTGCACTAAAGTATGATTAATTTTTAAATGTTTTGAATGTTTGTGAATTAAGAACATTCATAATGATTCAAATTTTGATAATTCAGAATGCTGGTAAGCATACTGTAGTGGTTTAATGGATGTGAAACTGGGTAGGATTTGACTTTCAAGGTTGCAGAACAATTTGTGCAGGTAAGTTTGTATCATAGATAATCTTGATGGTGGGGAGGGTTTTGCCTGTGATGTCCACTACCCTTTTGCAGGGGTTTACATTCAGAGGTATTGGTGTCCCCATACCAGACCATGATGGAGCTGGTCAACACACGTTCCACCACAACATCAGTCAGTCAGTGCAGGGCTGTTCCCCTCACTTACAAGTATACCATTTTGGATATTGTTAGGTAGTGGGAACCTACCAGGAACAACCCACAGCGATTAGTTCTTTGGCAGGGAGTCTAGTCTGGGGAATAAGAAGGGAAGGGAGGAGAAGAAGTGAGATGGAGTGATAGGGGATTTCATAATTATAGAGTTAAATAAGAGGTTGTGAGGAAGGGATCGAGTATCCCGAATGGATGTTGCCTCCCTGGTGCCAGGTTCAGAGATATCTCAGGTCGAGTTCATGGCATTCTTAGGAGGGTGGGTGAGCAACCAGATGAGGTGGTCCATGTAGGGACCAATGACGTGAGTAGGAAGGGTGATGATGTAGCAACTGAGTTGCAGTATGAAATGAAGAATGAGAAAATGATCAAATGAAGTTCAGAAAAAGTAATTTACTCAAACAGTTACACGCATCTTTTTAAAACCCCATGTGCTCCAAATGACATCATTGCTTTGTGACGTCGCGACGTCACTCAGAACCTCCCAAGGCAGTTCCATTAAGCCTCCAGTAAGCTGCCACAATGAGGTCCTGCAAAGAATTTTAAGGGAGTTAGATGCAAAGTTGAAGGACAGGCCGTCTAGGGTTGTAATCTCAGGATTGCTACCTGTGCCAAGTGAGGTTAGAAATAGCAGGATAATGCAGCTTAACACGTGGCATGGTGCAGGAGGGAGGGCTTCAGGTTTCTGGATCATTGGTCTCTCTTCCAGGGAAAGTGGGACCTATTCTGATGGGAGATTAGCATTTGAATTGGAAGGGGACTAATATCTTTGTGGGATGGTTTGCTGGTGCTGTTCCGGTTGGGGGGGGGATTTAAACTAGATTTTCAGGGGGGTGGGAACCACAGAGCTAGAGCAGATAGGGGAGTGGAGGAGGGATAAGATGGTGTGCAAATTGCATGTAACATCAGTCATCTAAGGGTTGTACATGGTGAAAATGTTCTCAAGTGATCTATTTCAATGCAAGTTGTAGGAAAGACAGATGAGCTTAGCACGTGGATTGCCATGTGGAATTATTACATTGTGGGTATTAGTGAAACTTGGTTCCAGGAGGGACAGGTTTGGCATCTTAATGTTCCAGCTTCTGTTGTTTCAGATGTGATTGAATGGGGTGGGGAGGAGTGCCATTGTTCATCATGGAAAATATCACTGCTATGCTCAGGCAGGACAGACCAGAAGGCACATCTACTAAGGCTATACTGGGGAGCTGAGTAACAGGAGGGGTTGTGCCCACACTCTTGGGGTTGTATTGTAGACCGCCCAATAGTCAATGAGAATTGGAGGAGCAAATATGTAGACATCTGCAGGGAACACAAGTTGTGATCGTTGGGGATTTTAACTTTTCATATATTGACTGGGGCACCCATACTGTAAAAGGGCTGTGGATGGCTTGTAGTTTGTCAAATGTGTTCATGAAAGTTTCCAAAGTCATTATATAGAGATACCAACTAGAGTGTGTGCAATACTGGATCTTCAGTTAGGGAATGAGACAAGACAGGTGACGGAAGTATGTAATGGGGAACAATTTGGGCCCAGTGATCATAACACCATGATTTCAAGTTAATTATGGATGAAGGTTGGTCTAGTCCTTGAGTTGAGATTCTAAATTGGTGGAAGGCCAATTTTGAGGGAATGAGAAAGCATCTAGAATGCATGAATTGGGATAAGTAGTTTTCTAGCAAGGATGTGCAAAGGGTAAGTGGAGGATCTTCAAAGGTGAAATTTTGAGAGTGCAGAGCTTGTATGTTCCTGTCAGGAGTAAAAGTAAAGTTAACCGGCATAAGAAACCTTGAGGATCTGGTTGCTCACCCACCCTTCAAACCTGTCCCTCCTGGATATTGGGGATCTGGTTCAGACGAAGAGACAGGTACTTAGCAGGTATTGGCAACACGGAGAAAATGAGGTACTTGAGGAATGTAAAAAATGTAAGGTTAAAAGAAAACATGAGGTTACTTTGACAGACAATGTGAAGGAAACTCCTAAGGGTTTCTACAGGTATATTAAGAGCAAAAGGATAGTAAGGGACAAAATTGGCCCCTTTGAAGATCAAAGTGGTTGGCCCTGTATGGAGCCAGAGAGATGAGGGTGATCTTAAATGTATTTGTTTTTACATTAGTATTAACTCAGTCAAGAAAAATTAGGAAAACAAGGAATGAAGTCATGGAACCTATATAAATTAAAGAGGAGGAGGTGCTTGCTGTCTTAAAGCAAGTATGGGTGGATAAGTCGCCGGTCCTGACAAGATATTCCCTTGGACGTTAATGGTGGCTAGTGTAGAAATTGAAGGGGCTCTGGCAGAAATATTTAAAATATCCTTTGCCATGGGTGTGGTGTCAGAGGATTGGAGGGTAGCTCATATTGTTCTGTGGTTTAAAAAAGGCTCGAAAAGTATCCCTGGAATTTGTAGGCCAGTGAGCCTGATGTCAGTAGTATTAAATTATTGGAACGTATGGCACGAGTTCTGATATACAAGTATTTGGATAGCCAGGGACTGATTAGGGATTGTCGATGGTAGGTTGTGTTTAACCAATCTTACAGAGTTTTTCAGGGAAGTTACCAGAAAAATTGATGAGGGAAAGGCTGTGGATGTTGTCCATGTGGACTTTAGTCAGGCCTTTGACAAGGTCCCACATGGCAGGTTAGTCTGGAAGGTTCAGACACTTGGTATTCATGGTTTCAACTGGATTCAACATTGGCTATATGGGAGAGGCCAGAGAGTGGTGGTGGAAGATTGCTTCTCAGACTGGAGGCCTGTGACTAGTGGTGTGCCTCAGGGATCAGTGCTGGGTCAATGATCTGGATAATAATGAGGTAAATTGGATCAGAAAGTTTGTGGATGACACAAAGATTGGAGGGGTTGTGGACAGCAAGGAAGGTTCTCAAAGCTTGCAGAGGAATCTGGACCAGCTGGAAAAATTGCAGATGGAATTTAATGCAGACAAGTGTGAGACATTGCATTTGGAAGGACAAACCAAGAAGAGGCATGAACGGTAAATGGTAGAGGAGTGCGGTAGAACAGAAGGATTTGACAGTGCAGATACATAATTCCATGAAAGAGATGAACACAGGTATATAGGGATGTAAAGAGAGCTTTTGGCATATTGGCCTTTATAAAACAAAGTATTGAATATAGGAGCTGGGATGTTATTATAAAGTTGTATAAGACATAGATGAGGCCAAATTTGGAATATTGTGTGTAGTTCTTGTCACCTAACTACGGGGAAATTATCAATAAGATTGAAAGAGTGCAGGAAGGATTTACTAGGATGTTGCCCGGTCTTCAGTAACTATGATACAAGGAAAGGTTAAATAGGTTAGGACTTTATTCCTTGGAGTGTAGAAGAATGAAGGGAGATTTGATAGGGCAGTTAAAATTATGAGGAGCATAGATAGGCTTTTTCCATTGATGGTAGGTGAGATACAAACCAGAGGATATGGGTTAAGAATGAAAGGGGAAATGTTTAGGGGAAACATGAGGGGGAACTTCTTCACACAGAGCATAGTGGGAATGTGAAATGAGCTGCCAGTTAAAGTGGTGAAAGCAGGCTCAATTTTAATATTTAGGAAGAATTTGGACATTGGCTCTTGAAAAAATGACATGGGACTACAGGCTGGGAGGACATAGACTTCCAGATATAAAAAAATACTACTTAGCTGCACAGGCAAGATTCCTTGCAGCCTTCTTCATTGATGACAACCCCCCACACCCCCCCCCCAACCTTTCTTGGATTCAGATGGGAACGTACTCAATGGAGGAGGTGGAAGCATAGGATTTTATCTATAAATTGAATGTCAAATCACTAGAAAAAAAGACAGATAATCCCACACTAATACATTTGATCAGAACGTGACAAGAAATTAATGAATGTGTATGAAAAAAATGTAGGGATCTCAATAAAAGCTCCATTGTGTAAAAAGTGTTATTACCTATGAACATAGGCAATAGAATATTAAATTTTGTGGTATGACAAGGGTACAAGAGGTATTAAAGACTGTTACATGGAAGGAACTCTTATGTCCTTTGAACAATTAAAACACAAATACGGATGACCAATTGGACCCCCTTCTGTTTTCTCCAACTTAGATTGTTCTTAACAGAAAGATGGGGACCAACGTTGACCCCACCTGAAATTAGTGAATCTGAACGAACGGTCTGGATGGGGAACACATCCAAATTTATAACAAAAATGTACTATCCTCTCCAGAGAAAAGTGCAAAACCAGGATTACAGAGGTCAAGAGAAAAATGGGATTTAGACTTGGGTGTGGTGATTTCAGAAAGAAGCTGGTCAGATTGGTGTAAGGATAGCATGACATCAATTATAAATGCAACAAATGCAACCTAGATTGTATACCTAAAATGGATGAGAGGGGGGGGTGGCTTGGGAGGAGGGAGGGGGGGGGAGAAAAAGTCACTGTATATGTGTGAAAAAGAAAAAGTGTATATCATGGCTAATGTGATTTATGGTGTGAAAAATAAAAATTTTTAAAAAAAGGAAAAAAAAAAATTATAAATGCAACATATGGATTGCCTCAGTATAATTTTTTTACACCAATTATATCTTACCCCACGGAAATTACATAGATCAAAAGCAGAAATATCAGAGATATGTTTCAGATATGGTACTGAGACAGGAACATGGTCGTGTGTGAAGGTGAGGCCATTTTTGCAAGACATCACAGAAAAATGAACTAGGATAACAGGAGTGGCCTTCTTGGGCGACCCGGAGCTTTATCTACTTGGTAATTTTATGGAAATAAGCAACAAATTGAATAAATATTTATCTCATTATGAGATAAAGATTTATTTCATTTATAAAAGTAGCTCTGGCTGTATCAAAAAATGTATTGCATTCACTTGGAGGTCCAACTCCCCTCTACTTACAGCACGAAGGCCTATGGAATGAACAGCTATATACCTGTGGTGAATGTCTGCCAAGCTGCCTGTCTCCCCTCTGGCGAGCCTTGCTGTACTAACATTGGCTGTGCATTATCTCTACTGTTAAGGACACTCCCCTTGGATATAACTGTATATGCATCTATTGTCTTTCATTATTGTACCATGAGTTTCTGCTAATAAAAACCACGATTATTGTTTGACCACATCGTCTTTGTCTACTTCATCAACTGGCACTTCAATTTTATTAGCAGAAACTCCAAATCAATCATTTGGAATAGTGGACACAGTCAACTCAGATAAAGAAAACATTTCCTATGATATCCTTACGTTATGTGCACTTCAAGCTATGAACTCTTCAATTAAACTTTCTTCAGAAATATTGTTACAAATTCCAGGAGTAATTGATTGGAATTATTCATGAGAAGGTTAATATTAAAGAGAATAATTTGTGGAGAGAAGGTTGAGGCTGATGACATCGCTGGAACTAGCAAAATGTTAGAGTTGCAGAGATTTAAGTAAGAGGTGGCTCAGAAAAATGAGGAGGTGAGGCAAGAATGTTTATGGTGAGGCAAAATGTAAGAGGAATTAAATGACTGAGCCTGGAGTAAGTGAGAAATAACGTCAGTGGGTGCATTTTGTAAATCAAGTCCAAGTCACATACATGGGGATCCCAGCAGGGGAGCCAGGATTAAAATGGTAGATTTTGGAGTCTCATGAACTTTGAATCCTTTTTTTTTCTTGACTTCCCTGGCACTCCACTAATCTGAAGCCATTCCATTCCATTCCTAATCTTCTTGTCCCTTTCATTGAAACAGATGTCTGCAATGCTGGACATTGTGAAATGAGTACAATAAATGTGAAGTTGTTACATCTAAAGGAGGTGAAGGATGTGTGACAGAATATAGATATGTTTCTAGGAGATAAATTGGGGCAGGCTTTTTAGTATAGGTCATATACAAATACTTTAAAACAGATCTTATTTAAAATACTGGAGCTCTGCTAATGCTAGACATACTGACCCCAGAACCTTTGCAGAAGCTTTGGAGAACACACAAGAGACTTCACTGATGGAGAACTTGTCGAAGCTGCATTCTGTCTAGAGTGGAATTTGCTGTTCTAGGAGGGTAATGTGGTTTTGCAACCAGAGAGAGTTAAACAGGCTTTTTCTCTCAGAGAGAGAGAGACACACACACACACACACACACACACACACACACACACACACAGAGAATTCAATTTTACAGATTTACAATCAGCAGCAGCAACTGGGACTGGAACAGGACAAGCTGGCAAGCTTGTGGAAAACCCCATTTGGAAGATGGGTTGTGAGTGCTTAGTTCAGCCTGGTCAAAGCTCTTGTGGTTAGGGTTAGGGCTGGTTGTCTAATGTTTCACTTGGAATAAGAGAAACAAAACGGCACTCTGTGATGAACTGAAAGAAAGAGGTTATCATTTGGAGAACCCTGAGTGGGCAAGTTTCTTCGACAAGACATTGAAGTAGCTGATTTAAAAAAGGAATCAATTGTGTGTGTCAGCTTACAATGAATCTCTCTCTGAAAACCGACAAGAATCTTCCTTTCAAGCACCAAAGCCTGGTGAACTTTATAAATGTTAAATTCTGTGCACAGTATAAGAATTGCCTTCAACCAGTGAACTTGAAGGAATGAGAAGTGAGATTGGACTGTAAATCAAAGAACTTTTCTGAACTTACACACACATTACATATACGTGCGCTTAGAATTAGAAGGGGGTTAAGTTAGGTTAGTTAAGGCAATAGTGATTAGTTAGTGTGATTCTGTTTTCATGTTGAAAGATAATTAAAAGCAACTTTTGTTTAAGTAACCATTTGTCTTGGTGAATATTTATTGCTGCTGGGTTTTGGGGTCCTCTGGGCTCGTAACAGATGCATGTTTACCGATTCTCCCAGAACTCCATGTATTCTAACTTTGTTAACTAACCACTTGCATGAGACTTTATCAAAAACTTCCTGAAAATCCAAATGCCCTTACCTATTCTTATTATATTTTTAAAGAACTCCACTGCATTAGTCAAACCTTATTTTCATGTCATAACTTTATGTTGACTCTGTTCTTTCCTGTTACTTTTTTTTGAAGATTTCCTGTTATTGCATCTTCAACGACATTTTCTATAGCTTTCACAACCTCCGACAGGTCAGTGGTTTTCTCTTTTATACGTAGGGGCCACATTTGCTACCCTCCAGTCCACATGCTGAACTCAGGTTGCTACTGACATCATGCAAGAATTACCCATTGTCTTGAAGGTACTGAGTAACATTGTCCCTCTCCTTCCAATCACTTCCAGTTTTAGTAAATTCTGGTGTAATGGTTTGATTTTTGTAAGAACAATTGTAAAGTTCTGAATAAATGAAATCAAAATGATTGGTCATGAAAATCTTACAAAAAAATCTTGATATTTTACTAGTGCAATAGTGTTATAAAGCACCAAACTATAAAACTCAGAAAAAGCTGACTATGATTTGAAAACAGCTGACCCAGTAATTTCAAAGTCTGATAACACAAAAAGTGCCATGCAGCTGCTCTGAATATAGCCCGATCTCCAAGACCATCACCACAACGTGACAGAGTAAGTGAAAATCCTTTTTTAATTGCAGTGGATTTTATGATTTTCTTTTGTTGGTGTAGCATCAAAATTGTGTTTCAGTTTAATTCTTTGTGAAAACTTATCTGGTGGTCTATCAAAGAGAAATAATAAGGACGTATTTTAGAAAGTGCATGTGTTAGGGTATGAACTTGTCAGGACTTGAGATTAAATTTTTATCTAACATTCCATTAGTCATCTAATGAAACAAAAGATGCTAATGTATACAGAACTTCCAATTTTTCACTTGTGGTTTTAGAAATTCATGAAGAGCAAAGTTAACACAAATAATGTAAAAAGATATTTATTAAATGATTTAAGAGCCACACTTCTAGAAATACCCTGAACATTTTGTTTCCCAGTTGAGTCTCCATCAGCCGAAAATATTTTAGATGTCTTCACAGTGTCACACCTAAAATAATTTGAAATTAGGGCAAAGGAAAGGTGGAACGTAAAGCCATTTTCTGCAAAAAAAAGGTTGGAGCAACCCTGATGACTTGCATTGTAAAGAAAGAAGCTACAGAGATGGTGGGTGCTTTGATCATGGATCTTCCAAGCTCCTTGGAATCCAGAATAATACCAGGGGATCTGAAATTTGCTATTCAAGAAAAATTTAAAAAGTATAATCCATTTAGTCTAACATTTATCATCGAGAAAATGCTGGTATCAATTATTAAAGCTGTGGTAATAAGCCATTTTGATCATACATTGACTCGTTGGTTTAAGATGCTCAGAAGTTATTTTCTCTGGCAGCTGAATCAAATCCAAGAGAGCATACATCAGAATAAGTTGCCCCTGAGGAGCTTTTCTCATCTGAAAAGATTATGAAACTTTAACATTTTCAACACACCAGAAATGAGGAATTTGTGGATATTCAATGGATATGATGTATTTTCCAAATCTGATTTGATTGATTATAAAATATAAAGTTACTGCCCAAGATAAAGCTCATGATCAGAGGGTAATTATATTAGTATAAATAGGTTTAGCTGACAGAAAGTGGAGAAATGGGTAAAATTAGTCTTTTTCAGGTTGGCAAACTGCAACCAGTAAAGATCCACAGGGATCAGTGTTGGGTCTTCAACAATTTGATCTCCCTTCATGATTTAGATACAGAGACCAGGAATATTGCTTTGAAATTAGCTAATAATCCCCATAGACAAGATGGCAAAGAAGGCAGGTAGCATACTTGCCTTGGTTGGATGAGGCAATGAGTGCAGGTGTAGGGACATAATATTATTGCAGTGTAAGATGTTTATGAGACCACATCTGTAGTACCGTGTTGCAGTCCTGGTTGCTGAACCAGAGAGGTGTAAAAAAGATGCACCAGGACTGGATAGCTTGCAAATATTTTCTCTGGAACAAAGAAGACTGACATGTGACCTTGTGGAGGTTAATGAAATTGTGAGGGGCAAGTTGGATTATCACTACTTTTCTCCCAGGAAGAGGTGTCTAAAACTAGAGGGCACAGTTTTAAGATGAGAGAGAGGACATGAGGGGCAGGTAGGGTTGTGAGTAAATGTAATGAGCTGCTAGCAAAATTATAGAAAAAGGTACAATTCTAAAATTTAAAAAAACATTTGGACAAGTACAAGGATAGGAAAGATTTAGAGGATTTAGTCAAATGCAGGTACATGGGAAAAGACCAGGAAGGCACCTTGGTTGACGTGGATGAGGGGCATGTTTCCATGCGGTACGATTGAATGCAGGTGCTCTGTAATCTTGGTTTCCTTGTATAAAATTAGAGTTAGTGTGAGATTATAGCAAGTGAGTTGGAAGGCAAGTAAGATGTTGGCCTTTATTGCAAGAGAATGGAATACAGAAATGAGGAATTTTGTCACAACAGTGTAGGGTTTTGGTGAAACCTCATCTAGTCTGGTGCATTCAATTCTATCTCTTTATTTAAAGTAAGAAGTATCTGCCATAGAAGCAATGTTGATGAGGTTCATTGAATTGATTCCAGATAAGGAGGGACTATTTTAGGAAAGATTAAGCAGATTGGCTCTGGAGTTCAGATGAACGAAAGGGATCATTTGAAGTATGTGAAGTTTTAGGAGGCTTGACAGAATAGATGCAGAAAGGATGTTTCCTCTGATGGCAGATGCTGATATAGGAACACATGGCTCTTCATAAATTGCCGATATAAGACTCTGAGGGGCATTTTCTTCTCTTAAAAGGTTATGAATCATAAGGAGTCTCTGCCCAGCAGAACAATGGAATCTGTCATTAAATATATTGAAGGCTGAGACAGAATTTTAGACTTTAGAGAATCAGGCAAGAAAATGAACTTTAAAACTTGTTGATCTTTATCAGCTAATCGACTAGGTTTGATGGGTTGTACGGCCTAATCCTTCTCCATTTTCTTACATTCTCCAGCAAATTTATCTCGCAATGAAAGAAGACCATGACTGATTTTATACGAACATAATTAGGCCATTGTACATAGCTTTCACATTTTATTTTTAGATGGATGTTTCTTTAAGTGTCTGTGAAGCTTTCCACAACATTTTTTCTTTACATTTCGAAATTAGTTTGTATTATCAATACATCCTACATTTTGTTCATTGTGGGCCTTGTATTAGTTATTGCAAAGTTGTTGACAGATGCTTCACACTGATTTGTTGCCTATTCCACAGGAAAAAAATCTAGCTGACAACCTTCTTTCTTCCAATATTCCTACATTCTACTTCAATTTAAGTACCACAGCAGCAATATCCAGTGGTGAAGCTTAAACAATGGGAAATTAATTTTCAGCATTACCTTATTTTGCTAGTTCAAATATCCATGTCTCATCTCATTTAATTTTTCAAGCCCTATATTAGCTGCTCTCCCAAATTCTGCATTGAGGCAACAACCAGATTGGCAGGTTTCTATCGTAAAGCAACGACGAATTTATTGTCATACATGTATAATGTACATATATACCAAAATTCTTGGTAAAACAATGACTAAAAACGATTACAATAGTATACTTAATTGAATTACAAAGAGACAATAAATACAAAAGTAGATAGTAAATATTCACATTATCTGAGTACAAAAAAGGTGACAAAAATAGTTTTGAAGTCTCAGAGCAGTCACTGATTAGTGTAACAAGGTGAAGTTCTGGAGTCTGATAGCTGTTGGAAAGAAACTGTTGTTGAACCTAGAGGCGCCTTCTATCTTTAGTACCTTCTGTCTGAAGGTAGCCGTGAGAACAGGTTGTGACCAGGGTGATGTTGTTCCTTTCTGATGTTTGTCACTTCTTCAAAAAATTCAATCACTTTGGTAAGACATGACCTGGCCCTCAAAAAGCCACGTTGACTGTCTATAATGTGGCCATGCCTTTCCAAATGTGCATAAATCCTATTCCTTAATATCCTTTCCAATAGATTCCATACTACTGATGTGAATCTTACTGGTCTATAATTTTCTGGATTATCCTTTATCCTTCTTCAACAACGGTACAAGACTAGCTACTCGCCAGTCTTCTGGTATTTCTCTTTCTAGTGAGGATGCAAAGATCTTTTTCAAGGCTCCAGCAATCTTTTCACTTGCCTCTTACAATAACTGGGGCTGGTGACATCACCTTAAAGCTCCTCACAAAACCCACCACCATCTCTTTCTTGATCTCAAAATGAACTAACACATGAGCATTCTCAACATTATGTTCCCATCAATGTCCGTGTCCTTCCCTTTGGTAAACCCTGATGCAAATTACTCATTTAGTACCTTGCCCACTTTGTGACTCCAGGCATAAATTATCTCCATTTTCCTTGAGCGGTCCTATGCTCTCCCTAGTCATCCACTTGTTTATAATTTAAGTATAAAATGCCTTAAGTATTTTTAAAATCCTCCTCACCAAGGACATCTTATGCCCCATTTGGCCTTCCCAATGTGTGGTTTGAGCTCTTTCCTGTAATCTTTATATTCCTCTAGGGCCCTGTCTGATTGTTGCTTCCTGAACCTTGCATATACCTCCTTTTTCATTTTGACTAATTTCATGACTTGTCTTATCATCCAAAGCTGCCTTATCTTGTCATCTTTGTCCTTTCTTCATACTGGAACATGTTGATCATGGACTAATTTGTTGCTCCCTTAAACAACTCCCACATGTCAGTTGTGCACTTACCTAAAAACATCTCTTAGCAATTAAGTCCTTTTCATTTCTGTCTAACTAGCTTATCATTTGCACAGCCCTCCATAATGTTTGGGCAAAGATACTTTTTTTCCCTGTCCTCCATGGTTTTAAATTTGTAATCAAATAATTCACATGTAATTAAAATGCATATTCAAGATTTTATACAAGGGTAATTGGTTTGACCATGTTGAAATTACATCACTTTTTATCCATTGTCCCCTCAATTCAGGGCAGCATAATATTTGGACATAGCAATGGTATGTATATTTAAAATAGTGTAGTGCAAATAAAAGCTCTCACGACTGGAAGGAGAATAACACTTTTATTAGCTTATAACTGAGGGTATGATCTTGCAGTGGTCTTCAGAGGGCTCAGGGTTTAAGCGGGAAACCAAGGTTATATATGGGTAGATGGGCGGGGAGCCAGCCATCAATACAACACACCACCAGTGAATCTCAGTTCACTCCAAGTGGTCATGTTTAAAACTTTGTTGCATATTCCTTGCATGCAAAGACTGCTTGAAGCCTGTGATTCATAGACATCACCAGGTACTGAGTGTCTTCTCTGGTGATGCTCTGCCAGGCCTCGACTGTAGCCGACTTCAATTCCTGATTGTTTCGGGGGCTTGTCTCTTAAGTTTTCCCTTCAGCACATGGAAGGCATGCTCAATTAGATTTTGATTGGGTGACTAACTTGGCCATTCAAGAATTTTCCAGAGTTTGCTTTGAAGAACTCCTTTATTGCTTCAGCAGTATGTTTAGGATCATTGTCTTGCTGGAGGATGAAGCATCGTCCAGTGAGTTTGGAGCTATTTGCTTGAGCTTGAGCAGATAAGGTTCTCATATACACCTCAGAATTCATTTTGCCACTATCATGAACAAATACATCGTCAATGTGCGCCATTCCTCCGACAGCCATAAATCCCCAGGCTCTAACACCCCCACCACCATATTTCACAAATGAGGTGGGATGCTTTGGATCTTGTGCAGTTCCTTTATCCATCCACACTTTGCACTTGCCATCGCTCTGATACAGGTTACTCTTGGTCTCATCTGTCCACGAGTCCTTTTTTTCAGAATTCTGCGGGCTCTTTTAAATACCTCAGCAAATTGTAATCTGGCCATCCATTTTCTGAGGCTAACTAGTGATTTGCATCTTGCAGTGTAGTGTCTGTATTTCTGTTCATGAAGTCTTCTGCAGACAGTCATTGGCATATCCACACCTGTCTCCTGAGGAGTGTTTCTGATCTGTCAGTCAGTGTTTGGAGATTTTTCTTAATTATGAAGTGAATTCTTCTGTCATCAGCCTTGGGAGTCTTCCTTGGCCTACCAAACCCTTTGCAATTATTGAGCTCACCAGTACACTCTTTTTAATTATGTTCAGAACAGTTGATTTTGGTAATCTGAAGGTTCGGATGATGTCTCTTACAGTTTTTCTTGTTTTTCAGCCTCACAATGGCTTCTTTGACTTTCTCACTGGTGCAACTCTGGTCCTCTTGTTGAAAAATAGCAACAACAGAGTAGGTTATCAAAAGCTTAGAAGGAAGCCTAGCTCTCTTGTACCTGCACCAATGAAGCAATTAAACATACCTGAATAATCACAAACACCTGTGAAGTCAAATGTCCCAAACATTATGGTGCCCTGAAATGGCGGAACTATGTCTAAAAAGTTCTGTAATTACTAAATGATCAAACCAAAATGTATACAAATAACCTTGAATAAAATCTGGAATGTGCACTTTAATCACATGTGAATTGTCGGTTACAAATTTAAAGCTGTGGAGCACAGGGACAAATAAAGGGGAAAAATAAATGTTTTTGTCCCAAACATTAAGGAGGACTGTACCTTCCCCAGTTTAGTACTTTTATACAACACTCAAGCTTATTCTTGCCCAGATCTAATCTTAAAATTTATAGAAGAGTGATCCCAATTTCCAAAACATTACCCCAATGAAATTCTAATCTTTTTCCCAGGATTATCTATCAATACAATGCCTAGTATGACTCCCTTCTTGGTTGGGCTCACTACATGCTTCTTTAAGTAACTCTACTGGATGCACTTCACAAAGTCTAAACCTTTGGCATTAAGGACATCCTGGTCAGTATTGGGGAAATTAAATTCTCCCACTTTAACAACTTTGTTGCTTTTGGGAATTTCCATAATATGTTTACCATCTGTTCCTCCACCTCTGGTGGCTATTGGGAGACCCATAATACTGTCCTATTAGAATGATTGCATCTTTCTTATTTCCGATCTCCACCCACTATGCCTCAATAGTTGAGCTTTCCATTAGTTCTTCTCTGAGGGCAGCAGTCAGTCTCTCCTTGAGCCTGTTGTATAGTTTTTGGTTAACAGCTGAGAAGGAGACATCTGGAATGTCTTCTTGGAGCAGACCAAGAGTTGAGAGCTTTGGTGGTTCGATAAAAGTAATTCTATAGATAACCGTTTACAAGGATCACACAGTCATTCTCACTGAAAAGACACCTTCATGTGTTTTTATTAAAAAAAAATGTTAGGTTTTCTTCTTTAACCATTTATAACTCATTTTTCATTTATGAATTAAGGGATATTATTTTCTGTAGAACGATGAGTTACAAATAGTCCTTAACTAATATGATTACTGTAGACGTCACCCACGGCTCCTAGAACGCTTCCATCAGCGCTGTCTCCGCTCCATCCTCAACATTTATTGGAATGACTTCATCACCAACATCGAAGTACTTGAGCTGGCAGAGACCGCAAGCATAGAATCCATGCTGCTGAAGACCCAACTACATTGGGTGAGTTACGTCTCCAGAATGGAGGACCATCGTCTTCCCAAGATCGTGTTCTATGGCGAGCTCTCCACTGGCCACCGAGACAGAGGTGCACCAAAGAAGAGGTACAAGGACTGCTTAAAGAAATCTCTTGGTGCCTGCCACATTGACCACCGCCAGTGGGCTGATATCGCCTCAAACCGTGCATCTTAGCGCCTCACAGTTCGGCGGGCAGCAACCTCCTTTGAAGAAGACCGCAGAGCCCACCTCACTGACAAAAGACAAAGGAGGAAAAACCCAACACCCAACCCCAACCCACCAATTTTCCCTTGCAACCGCTGCAACCATGCCTGCCTGTCCCGCATCGGACTTGTCAGTCACCAGCGAGCCTGAAGCAGACGTGGACATACCCCTCCATAAATCTTTGTCCGCGAAGCCAAGCCAAAGAAAAGAAGAATTATGATTACCACTGAAATAAAAAGGAACTACATGTTTGGAAATAATTAAAAGCAATAATTATTTGTGGTCTGCAATCTATTGTGATTCTATATTTCTGTCATGTCATATACAGTTGTTCAGTAACTAAATGTTGCATATTTTATGCTGCAAGTTAATTTTAAAAACTTGCTGAATTAATGCATGTTGGACACGGGCTGAGCATGCACACAAAACTCATCTTGCACAGAATTCGGTTTTGAATCTCTAATACTTGGCCATTAATGTTATTTATTTTTGCTTTGATATTGATGACTTTCCTAATGCCATGTGATCACTCGGCTGCAATGCTGGCAGTTTGCCTGAGATTGCCAGTGGATTTAATAAATCACAATCAGACTAGTGTCATTACATCAATATTTTTCGTCAATTATGCAGAAGGTCATAAGCTGCATTCTGTGTAGGAGCCCCAGCATGTAGCATTTGAGAAACATCTGGTATAGTATCATAACTGTTGGTAGGATAGAAGAATCCAATTTCTATCTTTTAAACAAGCTGAATTGTGTATTTTATGGACCATGCTTTCTTGATCATAACCTTCAGAACATGCTGCATTTGCGATCTCTGATAGCCCTGAAACAAGCATATTCCCAGAAGTTTTCTTTCAATAAAACAGAGAATGGAAATATTGTTTTTCATGAAACAGACGGGCATTATTGTTTCTACACGGCAGGCATTGAATATTTTTTGACAGCCAGAGATCTGCCACAATACAATTGTGCTTCTTATCCAGTTAAAGCCAGTTGCCACTGCAGAAAAGACCTGCAACATTTTATGCATTTTTGATATTCAGAGACTGGCCCTAGGCTAAAGCGAAGATACTCTGCAAATATAGCTGTCAGCCTCTTTTTCACTTTCACAACTGCTACAAGGTTTTAGGGACAAAGCAGATGAACAAGTACCTGTTCATACAATAGTCACCTGTGGTGAGAGCCAGGTGAAACCAAAAAGCTTTTTAAAATAAATAGTGGAAAAGCAAAGGGGCTTGTAAATGAGCAGAGTGGCAGAAGTAATTTTTTGTTGTGCACAGAGCAGGCATTGTGTTTATTTGGGTCAGGAGACAAATCATCTTTCATGTTGATGACACTTGGTAAAGTGGCTGAATGTACGAAGGATGAAGAGAGATGATGGAGAATGCTGGATGCAAGTCTCTAAGGACACACTCCCCTTTTCTCATATCGTCCTTCATTGCATTCTAATAGGCTGACTAATGTACCATGGAAATTTGTTCTAGGTATTGAGGAAACTGGCATTTTGCTCTCCAGAAAATGCAGCGTCTACCTCATGACTTAGGCATGTAATATATTTACGGAGTCTCTGTGAAATGCAAAGTATTGTGAAAATACGATTGCAAAACAGCATTTACACATTTTTATTTATTTAATTAAGCCAACAGACTAGCTAGCTTTTAAATGCATGCTATGGGTTCTGCAGCATACACGACTATTTTCTAATGGATGCCCTTAAGCAAAAGGCATCCCTGCCTTAGGGACATTCATCTTTTTCTGTGTCACAGACTTGCTGGCAAAATCTTTGTGATGCTCTCTCCAATTTTTCTTCAGTAAATCAAATCTTCCTTCCTTCAGAAAGATGAATGCTCTTAGGTTGGGGTGTTACAAAAAAAATCAATGCAGGCAAAATTGAAACAGTATGCCTTCGTATTGATTGGCCTTGTGAAATCGAAACTAACAGCTTTGTAACTGTTCCAGTGGACAGTTAGCTGACCTGTAATGGACAAACTATCAATATTAGCATTACTATTTTATCTTGTAGTATGTCATTTTAGAACCAAGTAGTTTAATATGAATGTCTGGCTTGAAATGTAAATATAATACATGCAATGAATATTTCTTTTATTCTCTATATAGAAAGGTATCCTAACTAACTATGCAAACAAAAAAATCAGCTTAAAATAATTCTTGCTACTTGACTTAAGCTTGTTCATTTAAATATGGGAGAGAAATGCTGATTTAATTCACTGTGCGCACAAGTACGGGCTTCTATATGAAATATAATGCTAAAACAAAATGATTCACGATCATATCCATTGAGTGCTGCATTAAAGCATTGAAGGATACTCATGTAAACCAGCTTTTGTTGGTTCTCTGAATTTTGTCAGGGGCTGGGGTGTGGCGGGGGGGGGGGTGGGTGGGGTGGAGAAATTAAATATTTCCCTTGTACCATTGCTTTTATTGTTCTCTTTATCTGATCTAATAACATTAAATTGTCTGATTTGTAGCTAACTTCGAGCTGATTTCTTCTGTTTTACAGCCTTAAAACGTTTTTATAAACATGGTAAGCCTTTCCCGATTTAAAAGTACAGTACCTTATGTTTTTGATATTTGCGTACTGGACTAACAGCTTATCCTTTGTTTATTTCTGTGATTATCTATTTAATTTAACTATGGTTGTGATCTATTTTTTGTGTTTTTCTGTGTTGTATTACCCTTTAGATTTAGATTAATATGTTTGTGTTGACTATACATTTTGGGTGGTTAAGGTAAAAAGATCATTTATTCCTTTTCCTGACAGAATATTAGAATATATTTGAAAAGTTGTCCCACAATCAAGTGGCCCAATTTTACTCTCAGGTTAGTGGGTTGTTTAGTGATTTCCCTTGACTTAACAACAATTTATTTCACGCACACACACACAAAAATCAAAACCAAATGAACTGGGCATATCAAGCCCACAATCCCTTCACTCTTAAATCAGGTATTAAAAAAAAATCATGCAAATCTTCACCTGAAAATCAGTGTTCTTGCATACTTTGTTCATTAATATATTGAAATAAAAGTAGAATTGAAGATGGCAATGGATTTAGATGATGCATTTCTTTGTTTCTACGTAACTTAGTGCTAAATGAATGACTAAATGACCTGAGCTTGAAAGGTCAAGTTTTTTAAAATCCATGATTGCAATAATTCAGCATAATTACTTAGTAAATATTAAATTGTAATATATATGTCTGAATAATGCGGTGATTGTAACATTGCAGAAATTACCTCCAAATGAAGGTAAAATAATTTTGATTGGGGGGCTGCATGAAATTTTTGCTATGTAATAAAATAATGCCTTGGGAATTTTTGGCATGGCTCCATGCAGTACAAAAGTCTGATGGGCAACAAACCACAGTAAGATCTGTAATCAATCTTACTACTCCTTTTAAATGTTAATTTAAAACAGTCACTTAGTTTGGAAAGCACTTGAAGATTGGAAGGAAATATTTAAGAGTTGAACAGAGGTAACAATTTAAAAGTATCAGTAATGTTACTCCTCGTTATAAATTGCAATTAAATGTACTACAAACAAGAAAAAATATTCAGAGAAACACAATATCTGCTTTCAGGTGGCCAGAATACCCGTCTGTAAAGCCACCTATTCTACCCCAATGTTGCTGTTGGGTGGCCACCTGAAAGTGGAGAACCTAGCCAGGAGGAGCACTTACTTAAACCTCCTCATGTAGGTATAATCTCCGGCTCGGAGAATCCCCCGTTGGACCTGAAAGCAGCATCAGGCAAAGTGGATAGCAGCTTTCAGGTGCCTAGCAGTCCCCGCTGCCTGACAATCCCCTGGCGCGGGACTACAGGCCTGGGGCAGCTGGCGCGGGGCTACAGGGCTGGGGCGGCCATGCGGGACGTCAAGGCTGGGGCGGCCATGCAGGACGTCAGGGCCGGGGTGGCTGGCGTGGGACTACAGGGCTGGGACGGCCGGCACGACCTACAGGGCTAGGACGGCCGGCGTGGAACTAGAGGGCTGGGGCGGGCGGCGCAGGACTACAGGACTGGGGCGGCCGTCGCGGGATGTCAAATTGAGAATCTGTTACTGACTAAAATTCTGAGGAGTTGAGAAAGTTCTCTTTAGATACTTACTCAGCTTTTACTTCACTTACATTGCTGGCAAGGCCACCATTTTTCTACGTCTCTAATTGTACTTGAGAAGATAATAGTGAGCAGCCTCCTTGAACCCCTGCAGTTAATCTAGTGAAAGTGCTCCCATGATGATATTGTTTAGGGGGTTCCAGGATGTAAACTCAACAGTAAGAAGGAACTGCAAAATATTTCAAGTCATGAAAGTGTGTGACCTGCACTGGGACTTGTGGCTGAAAGGCTACCCATGTCTTTTCTATTCCTAAGTGGTAGACATTGTGGGTTTAAAAAGTGTTTTGAGGAAATCTTGACAATTTGTAAGGGGAATCGAATAGAAATGAGTGGTGTGGTGAGCATAGTAGTTACAACATTGCTATTACGGTGACCCGTGTTCGAATCTGATGCTGTCTGTAACATCTTTGTACATTCTTCTCGTGATGATCTCTGTTTCCTTCGCCTGCTTCGATTTTCTTCCACATTCAAAGACATATGGGGCAATTGGTTGCATAGGTTATTTAGGTTATAAGCCCCACGGCTTATGGGCCTGAAGGGTCTGTTACCGTGCTTTATCTTTAAATTAATAAAAAAATTAAAGACCATGTTGTACAAGTGATGGAAGGAATGAATGTTGAGATGGCATACCAGTATAGCAGATACTTGTCTTTAAGGGAGTGGAGCTTCTCGTATGTTCTTGAAGCTGCACTTATTAAGGCAGGTGGAAAGTATGAAATCACACACCTGATTTACTTCTTAGATGCCGGGGAGAACAAAAAATTGGGAATTTGTTGCAGGATACCCAGCCATTGGCCTGCTCTTATGGCGACAGCATTTATGCCTGAACCAGGTTATGTTGTTGATAAGGAATGTAGTCATTCACTTCATAATCTCCTACTTTTAACTTATGTTGCTCTCAGAAAATTGCAGTGTATTGTAAAAAATTTTGATTTTATTATTGGATATTGAAGGCACGTGAAAAATTTCTCATGTGGAGAGGAATTCCACTTAGTTGTGCTGATTTTCTTCACGCAATTCATAAAAATTGGCAAAATCCATTGCAAATAAAACTGGATTTGAAGTGTGAATTGCATTCTGTGCAAAGAGAGCTGAGAGTCATAGAATCTCACAGCATAGAAACAAACAGGTTGGCCCAGCAGCCCCTGTGGCGTCACTAGAGTTGGTGTCACTTGGTGTGGTAATTCATGGTGTTCCCACCCCCCCCACCACTTCAGAGGTGGGCACTGGCTGAAGAGGTGGGAAGGGGTGGCGGCAGTAGCGGCACTGACTGGGAGTGGGGTGGTGGTTGCAGCACCAACCGAGGGGAGTTGTGGAGGTGCTGACCGGGGGATGGTGGCGGCGGCATTGACTGGGAGGGGGGGTGGTGCAGGCGGTGTTGCTGACTGGGGGGGAGGGTGGCAGCAGTGCGCCAACTGGGGAGGGTGTAGTGGCGGTGGCGCTGACTTTGCCGACGAAGCCACGTGAGTCATTTTGGTGTCACTCCCCACCCCGTGTCCTTTTGCCGAGTAAATTTAGGATCCAGTTTACCAACTTGCCCTGCATTCCATGGGCTGTCACCTTTTGAACCAGGTTCCCATGTAGCATCTTGTTAAAGGCCTACGTAAATCACATTTATTGCCTTACCCTCATCGGCACACTTTGTTACCTCTGGAAGAATTCAATCCAATTAATCAGACAGGACCTGTCCTTGAGAAATTTTGGTGACTGTCTGTTTAGTTCCTGTGTTTCCAATGATCATTAATCTTCTCTGTCAGTATTTTTTCCAGTATCTTACCAACCAAAGATATTAAACTCACAAGTCTCTGGCTACTGCACAGTTACCTTTCTTGGAAAGGGGGACTGCATTTGCTCCTTTCCATTTATCGTTGCCCAGCGAAGATTTAAAAATCTTATCCAGAACTCAAGCAATCTCTTTCCTTGTATCCCATAGCAGCCTTACACCTTGACCTGTAGATTTATTCATCTTTAAGCCCTCTAAGCTATTGAGTAGCTCCTTTTTATATATAGACACCTGCACTAGACTTTCATGTTCCCCTTCACTGAATTCTCTGCTTCCTTTGTGAATGCCAATGAAAAGTATTCATTTAGGGCCTTACCTATTACCTTCTGATTCCATGCACAGGTTACCTTGTGATCTTTTGCACTAAGTTGTAAAAAATGCTTGATGCCATTTCTGGTTACAGAAATGTCTGAAACTCCAGGCCAGTCATACAATTTGCATTCTGCTGATTTAATTTGTTTAATAATATGAGGAAAAGCTAAATTAAGCTGGATAATTGGGACATCAATACGTGTGCTTTAAAACCTTTTTGGGTATGTATGTTTTTTTAACTTACTGCAAACAGACCACTCAGATATTGCAGATCAATATTTTTGTATATTTCTATTAAGAAATAATTTTGTTATTTAAAATCGGGTCCTTCTGCAAGGTAAGGGTGGCTGGGGAGAAAAGGGTGAGATTTGAAGATTTCTCATCTGTCTTTATGGAGAAAATGGTCATGGAAGCTAAGGAATTAAAGCAAAAAAGGTTGCAAAATTCTGGGCCACTGCAAAGTACTTGGGAGGAGGTGCTAGCAGTCTTGGAGCTCATTAAAGTGGACCCAAAAATCTGATCAAATACATCCTGGCGGAAATCATTGGCCTTGAGTGAAAAATTAATTGTGGCCATTATTGTGCCAATATTTAAAAAGGCCAGTAAAGGTAAGCCTGCGAACTACAGGCAGTGAGCATGATGTCAGTACCCGTAGTAGAAAAGTTGCTGGAATGGATTCTGATGGACAGGAATTACCTGTATTTGGATAGGTATAGACTGATTAGAGGTAGTTAGCATGTGAAAAGAAGATTGTGTCTCCTGAATCTGATAGTTGTTTGAAGAGGTGACCAAGGGGTTTGATGAGAGAGGGTGATGGACATTCTAGGTATGGATTTAGCAGGACAAAACCCCGCATGGCAGGTTAGTCTGGAAGGTTAAATCACATTGGATTCAAGGTAAGCAGGCCAATTGTATTAAAAATTGACAGTGGAATGAGACAGAGGGTGTTTTCTGATTGGAGATCTTTATCAGTGGTGTATCACAGGGGTTAGTGCTGGGTCTGCTGTTGTCTTTTAGCGAAACTAACAATTTGGATGGCAATTAATATATTTACAGATAACACCAAAATTGGTGTAATGGATCATACAGAAGGATCTAGTTTACTTAAATCAGGTCAGTAGGAAGGTGGAAAAAGGAGTGTCAAATAGAATTTAACTCGAATAAGTGATGGGTGCTGCTCTTTGGTAAATCAAACCAGGGTAGGACTTGCACAGTTAATGGCAAGGCTCTGGAGAGAGTTGTAGAACTGAGAGACCCAGGGGTACATTACATTGTTCTGCTCAGATGGACAGAGTGGTGAAGAAGGTGTTTGGTGGGGTATTGAATACAAAAGTTCAGACTTCATGACACATCTGGAGTGAAAATTTAAATTTATATGTGGAGTTCCAGTCACCCAACTAAAGAAGGATATTATAACTTAGAAGAGATGAAGAGGATACTCATCAAGATATTACCAGGACAGGAGGGTTTGATATATAGGGAGAATACGAGCCTGAGGGGTGATCTTTTAAAAAAATATAAAATTATGAGAGGCATAGATAAAATGAACGTTCACATTGTTTTTCTCAGGGTAGCTGATTCCAGATCATAGATTTAAGGTAAGAGGGGAGAGATATGAAAGGGTCTTTTTTCACTCATCATTTTCAGGAGGTTCCAATGGAACATTGGAACATTTAAAAAGCATTTGGACGGATAAATGGATAGGAAGGGTTTAGAAGGATGTAGACTAAATACAGGCAAATGGGACTAAACTAGAGTGCCAATCTGGTCAGCATGGACAAGTTGGGCTCCTTGAACTGTGGTTACAATATAGCTCTTATGGTGAACCATACATTCTAATTGAAGTACATTCTTCTTTACATTAAACTATTTTAAGATCAGTTAATCAACTGCACTAAAGTTGCCATTCTTGAAAATACCCAGAAAATTTATTAAAAATTGTTTTAAAATTGCATTCTCAATTTCACCTTGTTGTGTTTGTTCATGCCTGCCTTGCGTGGTAGTATGCAAATTACTTTGTTGAGGCCTATGGAAAGTGCTTAGCAGAAATACCACATTAGCTAAGTGCACCAAAAACAGAAACTGGATTTACAATATTTATTTTTAAAATAAAGATTAATTGAAACATTAACCAAGGCATTAATAAAACCTTTGGATTGCAGCCACAGTTTTGGTGTTCTGTCGTCCAACTTTGTATTTCTGTTGATTCTGCAATAATAAAACGAAGTTAAACAAGCAGATTCTGAAATACCTGTAATTTATTGTTATTTTCTTGCGTGAAAGTTATAGGATTAGATTGTCACTTCACAGTTGAACCATTTTACAGTATCAGGAGGCAGCTGTGCGTTTAAAGTAGTTATAGAAATGGTAAATAAGGGTCTGTATTGTGTCAGGTCTCCTGGCATGTTGTATGTAATTTTTCATCATACTACTTTTGTGTAGAATAATTTCCTTTTTGCAGTGTACAAGCATGAGAAACATAAATAATAGTTTCTGAGGAGTATGTAAATACCTTGCCCTACTACAAACAGCTCTTCTACTAAAAGTGGGACTTCCTGCTGCCCTGGTCCTGCATTGTCTCAAATAATAAAATGGACTCTGTTGGCATAAAGGGTAAAGATTTTTTAGCCATTTATGGCACTAATAGACAGCATTTATAGTAGTATTAACTGCTTTAAAGGTTGGAATATTTTCAGTCGAAAAACACTGTGAACTAAAAACAAAGATACCGTTATTGTATGTCAACCACTTTGCATTGAAGTAAAGAAGTCAAAATTGAAGAGATTTCCCAAATTTTTTTGTTCAGTGCATTCTCTTTGCATAGGGTGATTCTGACACAACCCCTTTCTATGGAAGGGATCTTGCCCTGATTAATTGACTCTGTTTCTCGTTCTGCAGGTGCAGCCTGATTCGCTGAGTATTTCCAGCGTTTTCTGTTTTAGTCCTGATTGAACCCCTTGTGATTTGACAATTGCATAATGAAATCTCAGCAAAATGTTGCAACATTTATGCTATGTATCCTGACTATGCACCCAAATAATTTTGGTTTATAATACATTTTATTTAAAAGCTATTTAATGGCATTCTTCAGCCCTTCAAAATTGTACCACTTTTATTTATTTTCTCCTATTTTATAATAATTTAAATATGTTGATTGTGTATTTATTTTTTATATTCTGTATAGAATCAATTTTTTAATGTTATTTCATGAACTGGAGTGTCAGTTTTGCATCCCTGTGGAAGCTTTACAGTACTTATATATATATATATTTCTTTGGCTGATGCACACTATATTGTAAATGTATTCATTTGCTTGTTTGACATGCTAAGACTATTTTACCTAAGGCAACTGATGTTTTCAAGTTCATTTAATCTGCCAAGCCTTTTTATAAGCATTTCACTTTTCTTTTATTGCATTATTTTATTTTTTCATTCAGCAGTTTTATTTTCGAGTGATCTTCAATTGAACCGCAGTTGCTGAAGATAAATTTGGGTGCAATCTGAATATCTTTTCCAATATTAGGACAAGCCATAAGGCAAAGATAAGAAAACAATAGAAAAAACAATTGCAATGTGTGTTCACTAGTCTGCAATGTTGCAGTTGTGAAGAGACACTTGAAGTACCTCTTTCACTTGAGCCAAGAAGGTTAACTGGTGACCTGACACAGTCCTTGGAGATTTTTGAATGATAAAGAACATAATGGTGCATTGTTTCCACTGCAATGTGACATTATTTTGAGAGGAGGCTCATTTAAAATTAAGAGTACTTGGGGAAAAAATATTTTTACACAGGAAATGCTTAGAGAGTTCGGGTCTTCATGTGGTATCATTGTGTCCACTTACCAGTAATTATTCAGTGGGAAGTAGTAGCATAAAAAAAAAGCAATTAAAGTGTATAACAGTGAGTTGTATTCTGGAATTGAATTTAGGTCAAGTTCAGGAAACTAGATGAATTTGTCAACTTTGAGCTATAATTTTTTTATATAATGCACTGTGTCCTTTCAAAAATGTTATCTTCAAACTATGAAGTTTGTTTGTTTGCAATATTACATTTATGGTTTATGATTCAACAAAAGAATTGCAAATGTTTCCTGAGTTGCTCACTGCTGTTCTCTTTTTGCAAGCAGTTCAAGAGCATCATAGCATTGTAATTGTTCCATTTAGCCTGATGCACCATCCATAGCTTCAAAGACTAGGAGTTGTAGAAAAACTAATAGGCTTTTATTCACAACAGGGTGGATGTTCATCCATGCTGGTCGACTGTCCTGGAATGAGGAGGGGGCTGTTGCACAGTCACCTTTATTGAGGGGTCAGTGGGAGGAGTGTCAGGCATAGTCAGCAAGAGGCGTGTCTTAGCACATCCAAACATACCGTATATTTCAGTGTACAAGCCGAGTCATAAATCCCTAAAAAATTTCTCGTAAAGGGGGAGTCGACTTGTATGCTATTGAGATCTTAAGTTCACCAGAAAAAGCAGATTAATGTTGATTCAGCCTATAAGTTAATGCTGGAAGCACCTCCTCCCCACTGGCACCACTGTTTCCTGACACCTCCCCACCACTGGATGCCACCATGATTGCTCCTACCTGGGACCCCAAAATCACCACTGCTGCTCCTGCTTGGTTGGCCGAAGTTCTTCCTCCTGCCAGGAACTCGATGGCACTGATCCAGCTCCATGGGGCATCGCTGCTCCTGCCTGGTAGGCCGAGGTTTTTTAAAAAACACTTACTTAATTTACAGCTTTGTTACTTGCGATTGGAGTGTTTTAAAACATTTTGAGTTGTTCCTGGGAGGCCCGTACAGCCAGAAAAATGGAGGTCGACTTATACGACGGATATAACATAAAACCATTAAAATGAAGCTTAAAAAAAAAGGGAGTTGACTTATCTGCCAGTCAACTTGTATCCCAAAATCTATGGTACATACAGCACATCAAAACATAAATCCAGTGGTTTTTCACATAGCCAAAATCTGTCATGAATGGAGGATAATGTATATTCAGTCAATGAAACATGGAATCAACAAACTTTTTGGGAGATGCATCATTTCTGCAAAATAAGCAATTTGTTTCTTGATTGTAGAATAACCTACCGTTGCTTTTACTGTTTTTCTTTGGATATCTTTTTGCCGCTCAACTGGTAAATAAGCAGATACACAAATTACACGAATCTAGCTTCTCTTTTTGTGCTCTGAACTGTTTCTTCCAGTCCGATCCCCAAAGATCATTTAGTTCACCCTCACTGCCATGAGAAAGCAAAGTAAACATCCAGCTAATTCAGAAAAAGAAATCCCTCCAAAATGATCATGCAGTTAACTATTGCCCTTTGCAATTTTGTTTATGTGAACTGAAATTTACATACACATTGTGCATGTTCATCTTGCTCAGGCAAGTCTAAATAGATTTTATTTTCATAGTTGTTTATATAATTAACCTAATAATTAATATTTTCTCAAGAAAGGGATGCAGCAAAGTTAGAATTCTTTTGATAAGTAGAGAATTTGAATTCAGAATTAAAATGAAAATTATGATGCCTGACAAATCAAATGATAATAATGCAAATCAATCAATCCATAATATAATTCATATTATTATTTATTTAAAAGAAATTGAAGAGTGCGCAATTTACATCAGAATGATTCTAGTAAATTGACAAGGGACAAAATTCTTTTTGTCGAGATTGTGCCCAGACTCAGGTAAAATGCATGTAATCTGATCACAAATTTTTATTACCTCTTTTGTGGTTCATTTATAACATTTTGCAATCCACATACATTGTAAAACTTCACTGGACAAGCCACAAAGGTTGCTGGGACACTTATATATGAGATTGTATGGGATATCCAAGAGGGATATATATGACAAGAAGAGAATTTCCCATGCCACTACCTTGTGATGTGTCACCTCATCAGTCATCTTTTGTTATGACCAAAATGAGGAGGCATACAAGATATGTTGATGGTAGAAATGTGATCCATAGTTAGGTTCTATCTTTGAATTTTTAAAATGACCAACTAACTAAGGGATTCTTCAATTATATAAACTGAGTTTTTGAAGGATTCTCTGCCCCACTATTATATTTCCAGAACTGCACAGAGGCCCCCTTAGGAAGATAGACATCTGAGTTATGTCCATTCTGCCTGCCAGCATTAAGCCAGTTACTTGAGTTTTACCTGACTCTGGGTACAATCACGATGAAAAGAATTTTGTCCCCTGTCAGTTTACTAGAATCATTCTGATGTAAATTATGTATTATGTAAATACATAATATAATGAAAGGATGCCATTTAGTGCATTGAGCCTGATTCCTCTGGCATATCACTTGCGCGTTACTTTGTGCTTAAACATAAGATTCCCTGGTTTAATTTCTTGATTGAAACAATCTTTCAAGATTCCTTCATTGTCATGTAATAAAACAGATGTAATATTACACAAAATTTGCTTTAGTGTGCTGTAAGGCAAACTAATACTTTGGCAGCAGAAATTGCCCAGCACCCCTTACCATCAGAGAAAACCAAAGTCACTGAGTGTCTGTGAATTCGCCTCCAGCATTCCTGCTGCCTCCACAGCCACACGCCTTCAGTCCAAACCATCTGCAATCCGAGCTCCAGATCCAAACCTCTGACATGATTAGGAAGCTTTCAGCACCTTCTCTCATCCTGATTCCAGTACTCGGTACCCCTTCACCTAGTCTCAAGCCAGTCTCCAGTAGCTCGAAGCCTGGAGTGAGTTGCCTGTGTGGGTTCCCCACCTCAAGTCACCAACAGGTTCTTCTCTGAAATTTTAGATTTAATTTGCCCCATTATTCTTAGTGTAGTTCATTTGTCAGGAAGGATCTGTGTTATGTTGTCAGTTCAAGAAGTGCTTTTAGTTGGAGGTTTGTGTTCACGCGTCTGTGGTAATGATTGGAATAAAAGTAGAAAACCAAAAAGAGCAGAAAGCTAGAGTAAGTACATTATATATCAAAAATAAATAATGTTGATTTTTACCTTGAAATATTGTGCACTAAAGTACTTCCAAAAATAATTATTTATATAGAAGTTGATGTAACAATTTAAGAGCCATTTCCATTTCAATAAAAACAAGGTTAAATTTAAGATCAACATTCAATAATGTAGAATTTGGTTGCTGTTTTTTCCATTTGGATGGATTCAGACAGCTCTCTGCACATTATTTTGTTATGTATTATTTTGTCTTTCACAGCAAATAGAAGATTTGGGGCTACAGATAAAAGGATTTTTTTTTGGGCAAATGGCAATGCCGAAGAAATGAATGACCCGCTCTGCTTGTATGTAATTACACTAGCTGAGATTGTAACAATTCATCACAAGAAGGATGACACGAAGGAAAAGGTTAGTCAAAGGAGATAGCCTTTGACTAACTACAGGACCAAAGGATCGATACTCACTAGATATTACTATAAACGAACAATTGAATTTAGATGACATTTTAAGACAGGCTACACATTAAGAGATTGAAGGGGTGGGGGTGGGGAGTGCTCATCAGGATGATCTTGCATTCATGGTATTAGGTTTATAAACCAAATTGCACTTGACATTTGGCTTTTTTGTGGTTTCTTCCAGGTTTTACTTACCTTTAAGGGCTGATTGAATGAAATAATACAGTGGTCACCTCTCCTGTGCGATTCGATTAAACCATGTAGTGCATTCATGAACTGTATCATAGGGGAAGTAATGGTAAAATAAACAGGCCAAATATATGTCAGTGCATCTCTCTTTTCATTAAAATGCCCAGTTGTTGTCATAATCCTATGTTTTAACCAGGTTGAAACTTGCCCTTTCTGTGATTCATTGCTGAATGAGCATTCTGACAAGACAGATGATTGTAAAGTTGGGCCAACAGTAGAGCTGGGTGTCATCAGGATATAAATTGGATCTGCCCTTATAACTAGAGACTTCATCAAAAGTTGGCAACACATACATTGAGGAAAATGAGATAACTGACTGACTGTCAAATGCATTAAACAAGATGAGGGACAGTAACATTCTGTGGAGAGGTGAACTTCATACCATGAGATGACTTGCAGTACATTTTAAAGATGGTGCACAGATGGAGGACAGGTATGGGCTGGTCACTGAGGGATTGGTGACTGCGTGCTTGGGCAAATGTGTAATTGTTAAATCAAACCAAAACAAAGAAGCAAAAATAAGAATTTTACAGGAAGATGTTCAAGAATGTCAAAGTTTAGAAATAAAGGAAATAATGATGCCTGAATAAATTTAGAAACTGAGATGAGCAAAATAAATCAAGAAAACTTGAATACTGTGCGAGAAGTTTGAACAGAGTATGTTATTGGACAGAAATGCAGAGGTAAGTGAGGAGCAAAGAGCACTGAACTGATGTCAATGAGCCAGGTCCCTGTCAGGCATAGGATATTGATAGCCTGCATGGATTTGTTGCAGGGGAAGAATCTGCCAGAGACATGGAGTGTCAAAGTTAAGGACCTGTGCAGCAGAATCAGTAACACTTTTCACATTGGCTAACCAGTAGATTGGCTATTCAGTGAACTGATTAAGGAAGCCGTTTTTGCCTTTCACACTGGACTGCTAGCCCCTTTCACACTGTCACCTTGACCCCACTAATTGACAGCTAATCTATGGGTTAAGGGTCCTGTGTGAAAGCTTTCAAGAAACCCTTTCAAGACTATGCTAGGTTAGGGGCTCAAAGATGATAGGACAGGAGTGAGAGGTGAAGGGAGCGGTACGGGGAGAAACCATTTGGGAGGGGGGAAGAGAGAGAGACACACACAGAGAAAAATTGAGTACAGGAGTAGGTAAACAAGAGATAGAAATTGTGGAATCAGATGAGGGTAGGGTTATTTAAAATTATCAAAATCAATATTCATTAAAGATGTTCAGGAGGGATATGATGTGTTGTTTCTCAAGTGTACTTTTAGCCTCTTCCTGACATTGGATAAGATGTCATGGTAGGAATGATTGGGGGAGTTAAAATGGCTGCAGGAATCTCCACAAACAGAGATAATCGGCGAAACAGTCACCCAATGTGCATTTGGTCACATTGACGTGAAGGAGGTCATACCAAGTATACCTAATACAGTAGATTAGATAGGATGATGTGCATATAAAGCTTTGCCTCACTCAGAGGGTCTGTTTGTGGCCATGAATGGAAGCGAGGGAGGAGATTTAGGGACAGTTTTAAACTTTATGATTTTGGAGGGGTGGGAGGGAGGGTGGAAAGGGAAGAGCAGACTAGAGTGTCTTGGAGAGACTTATCTGTGAAAAGAAAATAGAGGTAGAGAGGGGAAGATGTGGTTGGTAGTGGAAATGTCAGAGGATAATTTGTCAGATACGGAGGCCCTTTTCACACTGGAAACCCAGTTAATTGGCCATTCATAATCCCGGTTAAAGAAGCAGGGAATGCCTTTCACACTGGACGCCAGTTGACCAGTAATAACTGTCCTTTCATACATCACAGGGCATCCCTGGGGATAGGGGATTCTATCCTCCACCAGTGATGTCTGAATGATGTGTTGAGCAATGGTGGACCTGCCCTAAATTTTGATAAATGTATTATGATCTTGTATTTAAACCAAATCATTTAGGCCTAATTATAACATAATTAAGCATTATGTACAACACAGAACTCCTGTTGTTGTGCTGACCTATATAAACCATTATAATTTTTAAAAATATGGTGGGAATGTATAGTCGCACAATTTATAAACATCGTCCTAGTGGTAATATCGCACAATTTATAAATACGGTGGAAAATACCGATGGCGGACCTGCCTCCCAGAATTTCATGCGGCAGGGAAAGGGCTGTATGCAAGGAGCAGTCATGGAGGGATTTTTTCTGCCGCACAAAATTCTGGGATGGAAGATCCACCCTATCTTTCTCCTGCTGCGACTTTCCCACATCCTTTAGACATTTATAAGAGTTTATTTGGCTGGCAAAGTTTATACCTTTTTAATGTTTCCTTCATGTTCCTGCACTCAGGCAAAAATGTAATCAACATATCACTATATCTCAGGATACCCTATGTCCCTTTCACACTGCGCTAATCGGCATGCAGGCGTCATCAGACCTAGGTAGTATCATTTTCGGCATCTGATGATGCCTGGGTGTTGATTAAAGAGCTTTCACATAGGACCCTTAACCAGTCGATTGGCTGTCAATTACTAGGACAGAGTGCCAGTGTGAAAGCGCTAGTAAGTAATTGATGATAGTGTAGTGAACAATTCCTTACATTGTGAAGTGGTTTTGTGCCCATGCATGAACATTGTATGGTGTTTTCTTGCAAATCAGATGAAATTGTTAACTCTCGTGCTAATTTTGTCAAGTCTTGGTGAATGAGGAGTCTGAAATTGCATTTTTTTTCTAATCTTGTAAATGATGTCTGTATTTTAGTAAATGGCAAAAGGAGTAATTGTTAGCCAGCCACACTTTTTTTCTTTCTTTGGCTTGGCTTTGCGGATGAAGATTTATGGAGGGATAATGTCCACGTCAGCTGCAGGCTCGTTTGTGGCTGACAAGTCCGATGCGGGATAGGCAGACATGGTTGCAGCGGTTGCAAGGGAAAATTGGTTGGTTGGGATTGGGTGTTGGGTTTTTCCTCCTTTGTCTTTTGTCAGTGAGGTGGGCTCTGCGGTCTTCTTCAAAGGAGGTTGCTGCCCGCCGAACTGTGAGGCGCCAAGATGCACGGTTTGAGGCGATATCAGCTCACTGGCGGTGGTCAATGTGGCAGGCACCAAGAGATTTCTTTAGGCAGTCCTTGTAACTCTTCTTTGGTGCACCTCTGTCTCGGTGGCCAATGGAGAGCTCGCCATATAACACGATCTTGGGAAGGCGATGGTCCTCCATTCTGGAGACGTGACCTACCCAGCGCAGTTTGATCTTCAGCAGCGTGGATTCGATGCTGTCAGCCTCTGCCATCTCGAGTACTTCGATGTTGGAGATGAAGTCGCTCCAATGAATGTTGAGGATGGAGCGGAGACAACGCTGGTGGAAGCGTTCTAGGAGCCGTAGGTGATGCTGGTAGAGGACCAGCCACACTAACCACCTGACAACTATAGCATTGATTAAAAGAAAGCAGTTATTTCTCAGTACCCCTATTGTTGAATGGAATGTTAACACCTTGTTTTGATTGGGGTGGTGCCACCAGGTCCAGAAATTGCATTCCAGAGGGTGCAGGTCATCAGTAAGTTTTCTGTGAGTTACAAGTAGCAAACTATAAGTAGTTCCGCAGTGCAATGTCAGCAGCATTAAGTAATTACTGCAACATTGCTGGATGGTTAGAATAGAAAAATCATTATAAATAAAGTTTCTGATTAACTTGAAATATTGATACTTGTGATTGTCTTGTAAAGTACTGCCTTTAAAGATTCTTCCTTATTTTGTTACTCTGTTCTTGGATTTTAATCACCTCTGCAAGGGGAACATAAACTGCACAGCAATCCAATCAAGCGTTGAAAGAATTCAGTACATATCAATGAGTCCTCATGTCATTCTCCTAAAATATTGGTAGCAATTAATCATTTGATTAATTGTCATCCCAGAAATCAGACTGGTAACTATTGCTGTATTCCATTGTTTGCAAATATATCCTTCTTTAAATTGGAAGATCAAACCAAGACAGGATTCTGTTTGTAAACCAAACCTCCATCCAGGCCAGCATAGTACTTGACCCGCAAGACCATTTGCTCCAATTATTGTGAGCAATCTCTTACGTAGTCCTCTGAAAGTTCAAATAAACTATGCCAACTAGTTGCCCCTTATCTATTTCTGCCATGACAATCTCATAAAAGTCTTAACAGATTTGTCAAACATCTCTTTTTTAGAAATTGGGGCTATTTTAATTTAAATGTATTAAGATTTAATCATTGCTATTTTCCACGGTCTCTGCTACTATTTCTTTAAAAAGACACCGCCTTATTGATGTCAGTCTATGCTGGTTTTGGTCCCCTGTTTATGTATTGATTACAGACACAGGAAGAAATCATTTAACACATCAGGTGTATGCCAGCTCTCAAAAGAATAATGCAATCAGTCTCATTTCCCTTTCACCCCTGGAGCCCTGCTGCTTAAATTGTCTCTCACATACCCATCAACACCTCTTTGGTTGTTTTGCCACTTACAACAGGCAATTCATCTATCTGTGAGTCTTTACAATGTGTAAGGAATCCAGAACACCCAATAAAAAGAGAGACTATTCAAACTCCATACACTATGCACTCAAGATCAGTATTGAACCCAGATCTCTGGAACTGAATGGCAGTAGCACAAACCGATGTGTTATTACGATGTCTGTTCTCTCTCCCCCTTTTAAAAATAATGATATTACATTTGTTATCTTGCAATCTGTGGTAACTTTTCAGGAATCTATGGAATTTTAGATGACAATTAGTCCATCCATTATCTCCAGAGTCATCACTTTCACTACCTTTAGATACTTATCACCTGGTCCTAGAGGTTTATTACCTTTCAGTCTATTGATTTCTCCACAACTAATGTTTTACTAATGCTAATTATTTTCAGCTCAAACACTGGGAACGGATGTTTTCCATTATTTTGAGTTTTCAGCATTGTCTTCATTGAAAGCAAAAAGAAAAGGAGAGGAGACATTGAACAAAATGTCCTTATTCTGCAATGTAATTTATACAGTCTTGGTCAGTACCAGATTGGGATTATAACTTTTACACAGCTATCATATTGTGATCACCGTTTCCTAAAGGCACTTTATTACCAAATCATCACAATATTTGTTTAAAATGTACCTTTTGCCTCTTTGACTTGCTGATACGGAAAGCCATCTTTTTTACACATGAATTCACCCTTCATGCTATCGCTCATTTGTTATGCCCAATTTATATATAGATTAAAATTCTCTTTACCCTTGTTTCATGCACCTCTAATTTCCTGATTTAAATTGCCACTGCTCTTTGGGGAACTTGTTGGTTCAAATGTCATTTATGATGTAAGATTGCAAGATGCATTAAGATGGACAACAGACTTTAAATACAGATTAACCAAGTATATTTTGGATTAATTGAGTAATTGAATCGAATCAGATTTTATTGACATGAACAAGTCATGGAATTCGGTATTTGGTGGCAACATTCATGTTATAACCATCTTACAACATTACTATGATAAAAATAATAGTGCACGAAAAGTAAGGCCGTGTCTTTGGTTCGTTGATCATTCAGGAATCTGATGTCAGTGGGGAAGAAGCTGTCCTTGTGCTGTTGAGTGCTCATCTTTAGGCTCTTGTACCTTTTCCCTGATGGGAGCAAAGTGAAGAGGGCATGGCCTGGGTGATGGGGTCTTTGAGGATAGAGGCTGCTTTTTAAAGACACCACCTCATGTAGATGACCTCGATGGAGTGAGGTCTGGTGCCTGTGATATCGCAGGCCAAGTTAACAACCGTCTAGACTAGAGTTTATTCTTGTCCTGAGAGTTGGCGCTTCCACACCAGACAATGATGAGACCATCCAGAAGTTTCCAAGGGTCTCCAGTGACATACTGAATCTCCTCAGACAACTCACAAAGTATAGCCTTTGGCGAGCGAGCCTTCTTTGTGATTGCATCAACATGGAGGTTCCAGGGCAGATATTGGAGATGTTGACACCAGGAATTTGAAGTTCTTGTCCCTCCCCACTACTAAACCCTTGATGAGGACTGGGTCGTGTTCCCCTGACTTCCTCCTGATGCCCACAATTATCTCCTTGGTTTTGTTGACATTGAGTGTAAGGTTGGTGTCATTACACCATTCAATGAGCTGATCTATCTCTCCTCTGTATTCTTCCTCACTGCCGTTTGTGATATTAAAAAAAATCATTAATTTTAAAATCAGATTCTTCATTGAGTGGCATGATTTTCTGTGCAACATTAGCTATGAAAAGATAAATCAAGCAGGAAGTAGTTATAAAAAACAATATTGCTTCTGTTCTGAATATGCACTTATGATGTTTGTAATTATAATGAAATTCTATCCAATTCGTCAAATCATATTGTGGAATGAAGTGAGATGGAGGAAAAAGGCACAAGATTGGTATCTTTTTGTGGAAACTTTGGATTCAACAATATCAAATTTCTGCATCATTAGGTGACACTGGCCCTAGGGTTTAGAAATTTACTTTTACTCCTACTGCCTGGACTTCTGGCCTTCCTCTGGGTTTGTGGTGTGTGTTCAACCCCAGACACACCTGTTCCTGCATTAAACTTTTGAAAATTAATGGAAAATAAATATTTTCCTACAATGCTGCCCATATTTTAACTTCAACTTCCTGAGGTTCATCCACAATTTTAGGGTGATCTGGTACAGTAAAATCCCTGTTATCCGGAATTCAAGCAACCGGCTTCCTCATGCAATTGGTAAAAAAAAAAGCGGAAAAAATATGGAAGTTTAAAAAAGGTGCACCTTGCTATTAGTTCTCCGTTCATGCAACACGTAGTCTCAAGAAACCAGAAAACTCATTTATCTGGCATCTACCAATCCCCGTAGGTGCCAAATACCAAGGGTTTACTCTATATACTAAAATTTTGGGAAATAGTTTGTGTTGATTAGTGTGTGAAAATTTTTTAACATATCCTGTCTCACATAGTTATATGTCTTGACATAACAGTATTGATGGTTAATTCAAGTTTTAGAATGTGTATTGTTCATTCAAAGGCCTTAGATCCAAACTCAAGAAATATACTTAAGACGACTATATTAAGTGAGCTGTTACTTGTCAAGACATATAAAGTAGTTTGACTTGGCAACATTTAGAGAGGTTGCAGGGAATGCAACAATGAATGGAGAACATTTGCATTATATTTTAAATCACTATTTATATCCAAGAACTTCATAATCTTAGCTTTGGGAGATAAATTTAGACATGCAGTATGGTATCAGGCCCTTCCAGCCCATGAGTACGTGCCACTCAATTAACCTACCACCCCCGTACGTTTTTGAAGTAGATAATAAATTGAATTTTCCATTAAACAGAATTTGCAAAATTGCAGTTGTAAATTATTTCTTTTAAGCAAAAAGTACTCCACTGTATAACTGGATGCTGGATTTTCTCACCTCCAGATGTCAATTAGTGAGGGGTGGTAAGAACATCTCCACATTTCCATTTGTACTGGAGCAACACAGGGCTGAGTTCTTAGCCCCTGCTCTACTTGTTTTATGCCTATGACTGCGTGGCTTGGTATGGCAACAAAACCATCTACAAATTTATCATGATATTATGGTAGTGGATTGTATAAAATGGGGTGATGAGTCAAAAAGCTCTGCAAAAGGTGGTGGGCACAGCTTTGTACTCCCCACTATTAAGAAAATCTATAAGGAATACTGCCATTGGGAAGAGGATCCACACCACCCAGGACATGCTGTGTTCTCACTGCTGCCATCAGAAAAAAAGTCACAAGACTAGAATCACCAGGTTCAGGAACAGTTGCTACATCTCCATTATCAGACTCCTAAACAACAAACTCAATCAGTCTCATTTAAGTACTTACTTCGGACATTTTTTATGACTGAATATCTTTTCTGTATTGCACAGTTAGTTTACATTTCTCTCTTTTATATACATATCTCTTGAGTACAGTTATTTGCTTTACCAATGAGTAGAAATTCTGCCTTGTCACAGGAAAAAAGGAAGCTCAGGGTGGTATGTGATGTCATGTATGTACTATGACAATAAATCTGAACTTTTAAATTTTTGATCTTTGTAATGTTTGGCTTGAAGAATTTTGGTGCATATATACATTATATTTATCATTACCATTATCAAATCTATTGAATGAGGAAAAAAAAAGAGTATGGAAACTGTTCATTACTGTCGTGGATTAGTAAACACCAATTTTTTTTTAGAATCAAAATTGTTAGATCCATGGTTGCGCCAATGAACCTTCAAAATCAAGGGGTGCTTTCAAAAGTATTGAAGCCCGAAGATAAGCTGAGGTAAAATCCTATAGGAAATTTCACCATTAATTTAAGATTTGTTTGATAGCACCAAATTGTTCTTATGTTTTACTGTAGGCAGTAAGTAGAATTAGTTACAACAAACCAAATTTCAACATATTTAATCTTAAAAATCCAAATGAGAACGATTGTCAGTTTAGAATTAAGAAAAAATATTGCTCATAAGCGGTCTGTCTTTTTAAGTTCGTTATATACTGACAGGATTGTTTCCAAATCAGACAGAGTGTTGAACAGATTGTTACCCCAATTCAAGTTGTGTAAAATGTTCTATTTATTATACTGGTAGTCAAAATAGACACTTAGCATTTGTTTTATAGTGCAGTAATTAGCATATTATTCACCCACCTCCACATTTCAATAAACTTTGTCATAATGTTTAAACAGATTTTAATTGGTGGTAATTGGAACTGCATGTTAATAGCCTGTAGATAATTAGGAAACCATTTGCATTTTTCCGACAGGTTTGCTTCATATTCAGAAAGGCTCTTATTCATTATCTCTCTTGGGACTTTGCAAATCCCACTTAGTCACAGATATTGTAGAAATGTGATTTTATTCATTTTGCTTCAGTTTTCTTTTTTTTGTATGATAGGATTATCTCCAATTAGTTAGTTTATCGATGCTTGGTGCTTTGTTTAATTTTTACCATTCCATATTTTATTCCTAAATTTGGAATGTTCAATTTTTAAATACTTAATGCTGGAGTGGTTTTCTTAAATATTTGAGTTTCATATTTAGATCTATTTCTTTGGAAACCAAATTTATTAGATAACATCAGTGTGACTGACTTAATCTGCCATTTCTTTAGTGGTGCAGTTAGGAAATAACTCCTAATATACAAAGATTTTACTTGAATTACGAATTTCAGCTAATTCTGGGCTTTAATTGTATTTGTGGATCCAAAGGCCCCTGTTCTTTAATTTTCTATTTTCAGTCATGCTGGTGAAACATATTTTGAGTCTGATGGTGCCGATTGCATGTCAGAAAACCCTAAGGTCTAGAGCACATCTGGAGATGTGAATAGTGAATAGTTTTTGCCTTCGGAGCAAATACGTTTGTGATTTACACATAAAAATGCAGTTCAAATCATAATGAATGTATCAAAGAATTGATGTTAGTGATCCAATTGAAAAAATTGAATTATAATTTTGATTGCGTGTGGTGTTCTAATGAGAAACCCCATCCTGGATAGATTCTGTCTTGCAAGTTTTTCCAACGTAAATAATAACAGATATCTCTATAACAGTCAGATGTGTATATCGAGAAAGATTTTTTGCTACATTTACACAGGTTCTACCCAATATTAGCAATTCTGGCTGGCACTATGTGACCTCCGTCGGTTGTGGCAGGCAATTGGTACTATGACTCTGACAGCCACTGGTTGCGAAGCTGGAGTGGCCTCTCCATGGTGCAAACCAGGACAGAGTTGGTATGGAGATCCATATGTTGGACACCCTCCCACTCCTCTCCATTCAAATGACAGATCCGAAGGAACGACAAAAGGCGTTACCATTTGGTGCCAGCAGCATAGCAGGAGTTGCCTTGATGGTGCTGGGTACAGCAATCAGCCGCCTTCAGGACTCCGATTCTAGATTTTTCCTTGGAGTTTTACTCCCAAGGCCTTTCTCATGAGTGGGTATAGCCACAAGGCAGCAAAAGTTTTCCCTCTCCTAGATGAGTTACCATCCATGGTTAATGAGCCCCATCTGCTTGAAGTGACTAGCTTCAAGGCATCAGTGGCCCACCTTTGACCCTTGCTCCGGTCAGTGAGAACAGCTCCACCAGGCGTAAAAACTACGCCACACGTTAAGGCCAGGAGTTGGACTTGGCTGTCAGAGGCTGAGACACAAGACATGAAGAGCATTCGTGTGAGCTCCTCCCCACTACCATCCACCAACTATGACAACCTTTAGAGCACTACTGATTCAAAATACGACAAAAATCATCGTCTCCTTTTTTGATTGTGAAATAAAACAATGCTAAAGACAAACAACATCTGAAAGACATAGGTTAGTAACCATTTATCAGTTTTGATGAGTTAAAATATTACTGTCCTGAGATTTCAGTTGCTTCCCTTTTCACATAATGCTATGTGATCTGAATATTTCCAGCATTGTGTTTTATTGCACTTTTACAGTGTCTTCAGTATTTTGAGTTACATAGTTTGGACAAGAATTTAAAAAAAGTTGGAAAAATAATTTGTATGTAATTTTAAAATGCTGACATTTATGCACTTTTTTGACAACATTAGAATTACATTTGGCAAGCAATAAGGAATGCAAACAATGTAGAACTGGTAGAATGAATTGACAGGTGCAACAAATTTTGGAGAGGTGATAAAATAAGTCCAAGAAGAGAAGTTGAAATTATAGACTGAATAAATTTTTAGCCTGTAAAAGAGCATGAATGTATAAGCTTACAAATATGATTACTTTGGAGTGCAGATAAATAAATCTAGAAATTGGACAATTATACCAGGTTTTACAAATGGGCCATAAAAGTAGCAGAAACCCTGGGAAATTGCTCCATGATACACTTAAATGAGCAAAAATACTCTTGTAAACCATTATGTCCTTATTAATGTTATCAGATAGTCTTCTTGTAATATGAGAGAGTTTTGTCCCAACAAGACATAAGGCCCTTTTATAGAGGAAAAAAAAGGTGAATGAAAAGACAGAGATTCTCCATCTTTACATTGCTGCACTTACCTCCATAAAAGGTCAGAAGGTGGATTGACTGCTTGAATTCGCTCCAGCTTCCATCCACCAAGTTGGGGGTACACTTGGAGGTAGAGTGAAGTTGCTCCTCCTCCTGTAAACAGCTACAAAGGTGGGGGCTGATGACTTTCTGATGATGCCGTCAGCCCTCGACCCAGGAGTGCAAATTTAAAAAAACCTATATAGTTATTAGAGACTATTACGATGTGCAGGAGATCTGCCTGAGTCCTAAGACTGCTTACACAGATCTCCACTAGCAAACTTATCTGCTCTTTGGTCGCCATTTTCGAGTATAAGCCATTTTTCCTTCTTGGCACGCAAGTGTTACGTCACGGTGGCAGGCGGCGCTTCTGCACCATTTGCTTTGCCTCCTTCAGCTCTGGAAGCTGGCTCCCAACTCAGCTCTGCATAAAGGGACTGCAGGATCTGCCTTAATAGGTCGTCACCTTAAAAGGTTAAATCACCTTTTTTTTTAACTTGAGCCAGCTATAATGCGGTGTTTCCCCATAAAAAGGCCTATAGTTGCAATTCTCTCCTGAATGAATCATGTTTGCTTTATGATTGACTGGATTAGTCTCTCTTTCAACCTGAAACATTGACTGTCCATTTCCTTCCATTTATACGTGGAGAAGAGAAAGTTGAAAGGACTTTAAAAGTGTGTACAAAATATTAGCAGGATTCAAATTGGTAATAGCTGCCTGCCTGTTTTTACTTGTAGGTGACAAAGGGAACAGGCCCAAAGTATTGGTTACCTTTTACATCTTATGAATACTGTGTGATCTGCTGCGTTTCTTAAACACATTTGTGTATTGCACTCAATCCCATCCTCTGCAGACTTTCTTGTGTAACTTCATTCAGGTGATCTAAGACTCTGGCCCAAAAATACACTGTGTAGAATCTTCAAGGTTTTCTCTGAGGGGTAAGTAGTCATTTCATCACTGTTATGTCTCTGTGTTACTTGGGAGGCTTCTTAAATAACTTAGGCAGAGATGCAAGATTCAAATAACAAAAGAGACTTTAGTTACTGATGTCTTCCACTATCTTAGGAAACTGTTCACACACACTCATATACATACACCCCACAGTGGTTCACTAGTTACTACAGTGAGAATGGTTTATTCTTATACAGTTATAAAATATACAAATTATCCTGACTATATAACATCCCTTCTTTTCAAGATAAAGAAAAAATTAGTGTTCTTTATCACTTTCTTTCCAGTGCTAATACCTTGTAACTGAACTTGTACACTAGTTTATTTACACAACTATTTTTAAATAGTTCTTATCAATATCACACTGGCGGCAGTATGTTTTTCACCATCTTGTGGATTTGGCTGCGACCGTTGGGCTCTGTGTTGCTGGTCCACATGTAGTTGATGTAGCTTGTGGTGCTTCACCTGACAACTGCTGTGCTGATGTTTCAGTATTAGTGGTTGTGGTCTCTTCACTTGATACCTCACTTGATATTGGTGTTGAAGGCTTTGCTGGTATTAAAACTTTCTGCTTCATCACATCTTGCGTCGGCCGGATGTGAATTCTGTTCCTCCTCGACAATGTATGACCTTGGTGTCTCAGCTTCTTTGATAACCTTTGCTGGCGTCCATGTTTTCAACATTGACTCTTGAATATGTACATGGTGCCCTCTGAAGAGTTCTGGCAATGTTTGTGCATGTTTATTATAATGCTGGTGTCCTTCTTCAGCCAGTCTTCTTCTGGTTTCCTCCTGGTCTTCTGGAGGGTGTATTTTCCTTGACAGAGTTGTTTTCTATCACCTGCCATTTAGAAGTTCTGCCAGAGACCTCATGTCAGCCCTTAAAGGTGTTGCTTGTAATAATAGAAGAGCAAGGTCTGGGTCTTCTTTTGTTTTGCGACACTTAACTAGTGTGCATTTTACAATTTGCACTTATCTTTCAATGAACCCATGACCTTTGGGGTAGTATGGGGATGATGTAGTGATAATAAACCCATACTCTGCAGCCAGCTTTCTAAACTCTTATAACATGAACTGTGTTCCATTGTCACATATTACTTGCTCAGGTATTCCTTGTTTAGCAAGGAGTGCTCTCATTTCTGAGGTGATAGTTGATGCTCTCAGGTCTTTCATCCTTTTGATGAATGGAATCTTAGAGTAGTAACAGGCTACTATTAAATACCACTCTTGATTCTTGGTGAACAAGTCACTGTGTGCCATCGCCTGGCAGGTACTTCTGTGGAAATAATTTCCTCTTTTTCTTGTGTGTTTCTGTACTTTTGGCATATTTGACATGTTGCCACCATATTTGCAATACTTTTGTATATACCAGTCCAGAATTAAAAGTACATGGCTGACTTCACTCTGAGTTTGCATTTCTCCATTCCAATGTGGCCTTCCTGTATTTTCTGGAGAATCTCTTTTTGCATTGTTTCAGGTATAATCAGTCTTGATCCAGCCTGCAGAACACCATTCTGCAACAATATGTCATCTCTGATAGACCAATATTGATGTATTGAAGGCTGTATCTGCTTTATCCTCTCTGGCCATCTTTGTATTACTTGTTGAGAAAGCATTTTCAACACATCATCCTTACTGGTTTCTTCTCTGATCTGGTTTAATTTATTACTGGTCACACTGACGTGATGATATATCTTGATCCCCATGTCTTCCATTTCATATTTTTCATTTGGGGAAAGCAGTGACAAGGTATTAGCAAGCACCATCTCTTTGCCTGGTATGTATTTTAAGTCAAAATTGTAGCATTGTAGTCTTAGAAGTAATCTCTACAATCTAGCTGGTGCTTTGTTTAGGTTCTTTCTCTGGATATGCTCCAGTGGGCGATTATCATTTTCCACTATAAACTTTCTTCCATACAGAAACTTGTGAAGCTTCTCGCATCCATATATGACTGCCAACAGCTCTCTCTCAATATTGGCATATCTGGTCTCTGCTGTTGTTAGTGCTTTTGAAACAAAAGCTATTGGTTTTCCTTGTACTAGTGCTGCACCAAGGCCTCTGTTAGATGCATCTACTTGCAGAGTGAGGGCTTTTTCTCTAACATAGTATCTCAACTCCACTTCTCTGCATATTATTTCTTTGAGCTGGTCAAAACTTCTCTGATGTGATGGTAACCACTGAAATTCCATGTCTTCCTTCAGCAACTCTCTGATGTTTGCTGTGTAGTTCCTTTTTGTCCTTCGGGTGCTCCATCTCAGCAATGGCTTTAACCTTCTCTGGCTTGGCTTTACCCCCATCAGGAGTGTACACCATTCCGAAGAATTGGCATTCCTTCTCTTTTATAATGCATTTGTCTTCATTAAGTTTAATTCCAGCTTCTCTTGTTCCCTCCATGGCCTCGGGTAGATGAAGATCATGAGCTTTTCCACCTCTGCCAAAAACTTCCACGAAGCCAACAGCACCTTTACACCCTCGTTCTTCTGTTGGAACATGACCTGGTTCACCTTTAGGCTGAAAGGTATCGCAGGAACTTGTAACGACCAAATGGATTATTGAACATTGTCAGTAGTGTTGATTCCTCATCTTGTTTCACATTCCAGTATCCATTCTTAGCATCTAGCTTGCTAAAGATTTTGGATCCTATTAGTTCTGCTGTGATGTCTTCTTGTGTCATTGTTGGGTAGTGACCCCTTTTTATTGCTTGCTTTAAGTCTTTAGGGTCCAGACATTTTCTCAAGCGGCCATTTGGTTTTTCTTTGACCACTATGGAATTTACCCAGTCACTCGGCTCAGTCATGTTGGCTCTGACCTGCATCCTTTCCATGTCCTTTAGTTCTTGCACCAGCTTCTTCTTAAGCTCCAGTGGACCTTTCCTTGGAGCAGGGACGACTGGTTTGGAGCTTGGATCTATAGCGATGTGATATTCAAAGTCTCCAATGCATCCAACTGAATCATCAAAGCATTTCGGGTACATGCTCATGAGCTCAGCCTTGTTTGTGACTGGAGGTCTGTTGATCCTTTTGGATATCTTCTTCATCTGGATCTCATAATTGACAGAGATGAATTGCAACTCCTGGCAGCTATCCAGACCTAGAATTGCTGTTCCGTATGCATCTACCAAATAGAATGTACTGAGGATGTTTTTTTCCCTTGTGGCAGCCATTGATTTTAGCTCTCCCTAGCTGCTTGATCATGGGTCCACCATAGGCCGTTAATGTGACATTTGCTGTTTCCAATGCACTATCTTTTAGATACCCTTTTATTATGTTCTCTGGGAACATCTGGCGGTAGAGTCTGAGTGGAAGGATGATCCTTTGTGATCCAGTATCCAGCTTCACCTTTAGGTTAAATATCGTAGGCTTGTTCTGGATTGCCCTCTGTATTTGGATCCTTGTGTGCATCTCGCTTCCTTCTTTCATCTCACCTGACATCTGATGAAGGTGTATGGATTCTCTGTCCAGTATCTGGGTGTCAGAATCCTCATTGTTGCTTCCTTTTATGTGGTGGATCTTCTTCTCTTTTTTCTTCACTGTATTACTGTTTTCTTCATACCAGACTTGCACATGTTCGCCCAGTGGTTTGTTTTACCGCAGGCTCTACATTCAAAACCATATGTGGGGTATTTGTTTCGGTCATCAAATGAGTATTGTTCGCTGCATTTCCTGCAGGTCTTGGCGGTGGGGGGGGAGGTTTGCACTTTTTTGATTGTGTTCTTCATAGCATCAACCCTTCTCTTTGTTGTGGGTGGGTCTGCTTAAATAGGGATTTCATTTGCGTCCTCGTGGCTTCGAAGGCTCTGGTTATGTCTACAGCTTCAGCCAGCTTGAAGCTATCCTTCTCTATAAGTCTTTTGCACTTCAGGATGGGCACTCCCCCATATTAGTTGATCATCTAATCTTTCCTCTATCCTTAAATCTGCATTTTGCAGCAACAAATTTTAGTCTAGTGAGGACATTATCAACAGCTTCATCAGTTTCTTGCATTAAGCCTTGAAATTCATAGTGTTTAATTCCATGATTAGACCTAGGTTCAAGGTGAGAGGCAAACTTTTCAAATATCTGCACTGGGTAATTTTTCTCCACCTCTGTAAGCTCCCAGCTATTAAATAAGTGAAGGCCTCGCTCCCCTGACCAGAGACATATATAACTGACCTTCTCCTCTGCTGTTGCATTTTTAAAATAGCTTTTGAATGCAAAATGCTAAATGCACTTAAGTTGAAACTTCTTAAATGATTAAACAATGTCTTCAGCCTCCCAGTCCATCACTGGGTGAACTGCTGTTGCTTCAGCCATTTTTTTTCAGTAATTTTTTTTCTCTCTTCTTCAGTGACTTACAATCAATTGTATGGCTTTATTCTTATTCTCTTATACTGCTGCCACCGTGTTATGTCTCTTTATTACTTGGGAGGCTTCTTAAATAACTTGAAGTTGCAAGATTCAACTAACAGAAGAGACTTTACTTACTGTTCTCTTCACCATCACAGGAAACTGTTCACACACACACTCATATACATATGCCCCACAGTGGTGCACTACAGTTACTACAGTGAGAAGGGTGTATTCTTACGTGGTGACAAAATGGTTCACATTATCCTGACTATATAACAATCACCACCAGCTTTCATATATGGAAGATGGAGAGCTGTGGAGTTGCAATGTATTGCAATGCAATCATTGGTGTATCCAAAAAAGAATTGATGGAGGGTTCCTAATGGGAACAAGATGAGGATTTTTCCACACATCCCACAAAGAAATAGGGATAGCCACACCTCTGATATGGAGGAGTTGAGTGGAGTTATAGAAGTTATTTGATGTAATAAGACAGTGAAGGAGAGGTTAGTAGGATCTCTTTGCATGGAAATATCCAAAGGGATTTGATGTGCTTAGTCAAAAAGGAGTCAAGTGCTATTAGAAAACTCTCCCAGTGATAGAGAGCATCAGATTTGTTATGGATGAAAGTAGGAAGAGAATGGAGGAAGGAAGAAAAATTCGATTTAAAGGAAGAAGAAATTGTCCTGTGGAACCAAAAGCAGGCTGAAATAATGGATCTACGATGTAATTCCAAATGGTCTTGACAGAGATAAAAGTAGGCTATATGGCGGTGTCATGATCCAGAGGGAGAAACATGAAATATGTTTATAGAATTGGCACTTTCCCTTCATGGGGCAGAAGCCAGTTCACCAAACAGCACTAACCTTGTTTGGTGGCTCAATGATAGTGTCTCGTTTGAACCATGATTGGAAAGCCATGGGTTCAGAGGGGAGTAGTTAGACTGAGTAATGGCAGTGGAAAAATTGAGACAGTCAACGTCATGTCAGCTTTTAATGATGAATAGCTACAGAGAGGGTAAGAGGCCAGAGGAAGGTCTCAAATGGACCAGGAAGATAGGAGAAAGGGTCACGGTCAAGGGTGAAGACACCAGGGCAAAGAAATAGCAAAGGCAATGGAAGAATTGTTTGAGGTGGATGCAATGGGAAGAAGCCAAAGCTTCTGCTGATGACCAATCATTTAAAATTAGAGAGGCAGTGATCAAAAGCAATCATGAAAGCAAGGCAAAAAGGATGACTCTGGATTGCATGGGGGAGGTCAAAGATCATTGGATGGAGCAAGATAGAGGAAAGGGAAAAGAAAGAGGACTAATAGAGTTTTTAAAGTTTGCTATCTTTGTCGCCTGCCAGTAACATAAGATTTTGTTTTTTTGGCTGAAGCTCTGAATGTGATAAAATGGAACTCCAGACTAGGACACTAAGATAGTGAAGAGGTACTGCTGAAGAGGGGTCAAGAGGATATATACACTATGTGTCAACATGAATTGGTTATGTGTCTTCTTTTCTCCTAAATGCTGGTGATTTCTGGCAACCTCCAGTATTTGGCTACAGTATAGTTTGAGATCTTTAATTAATATTACACAATGAAATGCCAATATATATTTCTATCATTATTGCCCCCATTAACAGTGATTTAAAAATTGCAATTGGTTTCTGCCAATTCATAGCTTCCTTCAAATCAGGATTATGGATATCCAGATTTGTCAATATTTTCCATTTTGGGAAAATGAATTTCTAGCTTTTGTGTGCAATATTGTAAAAGACATTAATAATGATGTTGATTAATCCATTCCACTTCTCTTTATTTTGCTTTATCCTTGAAAGTTATTTTCTGTCACATCAAGGTAGAATGCAAAAATGAAGTTTTCTTGTGCTTTGTGATTGTTCTTTTGCTTTTAAACTTACAAAGGTGCTACATTTTTGTGACTGTATTTCTTCCCATTTTTCATACTAGTGCAACCATTTCTGCCAAAGTCACCCTATTTTCCTGTTCATCAACAACCCCCAGGCTCATTGCACACATTAATAAATTAAACACACACTCTAAATGCTTTTGGGGAATTTTACTTTAGAAATTGCAGAAACTGACAGTTATTGAAAATTATAAAAACATTTGGAGTAATATGCATATTTTTGTTTTCCCTGTCCGTAGGAGAGGTGCAGGAGGATTGGAAAATTCATATGTAGTCCCCTTGTTTAAGAGAGGCATTGGGGAGAATTGTGTGAATTATTAATGCCACTAAAGGTTACCAACCTCTAGTTAGAATATGTTCCATCTACAACCACTCTCTTTCTTCTGAAGGCAAGCCAATTTTGAATCCATGGAACCTTGGTTCCATGAATTCTATGCCTCATGATTTCTGAATGAGCCTATCATGGCAACCTTGTCAAATGCCTTATTAAAATCCACATCCGCTGCCCAACCTTCAGCAAATTCTTTTGTCACCTCCTCAAAAAACTCAAGTAGATTCGAGAGGCTTGACATGTCCTTAGCAAAGGCATGCTGACCATCTCTGAGAAGATTATGCCTCTATAAACGCTAGTAAATCCTGTCCCTAAGAACCCTCTCCAATAGTTTGCAAACCACTGTCGTCCTAACACTGTCCTAATGTCTTGCTTGGTCAGAAACTGCAGTCAGCTTAAGTCTAGAAAATAACATAAATTCCTTATGTTATTCATATTTTCATGAATAACATAAGGAATTCCACATTTGAAATGTAAGAGAAAGTGGTTGATATTTTTACAGGACTTTTATAATCGGTTGGGTTTAACTTGAAGGCTTTCTTGCAATTAAATTTTTTTTCATTTTTCATTTTGAATAGCTAGCTTTACTTCTCTAAGGTTGATTTTTAAATGTCTGTGGATCACATTCTAACGTTCAAATTGAAAAGAAAGGTGAAAAATAATTTTAAAATCCATCAATTTTCATTCAACTAAATGCTACAAATTTATTTTTAAAATTTTAACAATTCCCATTAAACTGGTTATCCAGTGAAAGTTCTCCCATTGAAGCTTTAAATTCTAATATTTACTTGACCTTCAAGCAAAGGATCCTGTCCCTAATGTAATGCTACATGTATTAAAGATAAATGCTATCATTAGTTATAATATTTAATTTTGTAGTGGGTGTAAATGGCACATTTCTCAGCTGGAATATTTTTGTTCATTGCATAAAAATTGAAGTAATGGTTTCATGAAGAAGCAGAAAAACTAGTCGAAAGAATGATGCATTTCCCTGAGATTCTGCATTGCTGATTGGATCAAGATTGATGGCAATCATTTATCTTTGTCAAAAAAGGGAAAAAAAATCAGACAATGAACTAATATTATCATAAAAATTCCTAAAATTATCAAAGCACATAAAATGATTTTTTGGGGATTCCATTGACTAATTCTCTTTAACACAATTACCAATACAAGTTGCTTGTTATGGTAATTACAATTATGTTAACTTTTTACAAAATATAAATTCTTTGTATATGATCAGTTTAATATAGGTTTACATGTATATTATTTCTTCGGGTGCAAAGTACAGTTGTTGAATTGACAGTTTTTACATCACAGAATTAATAATATTCTACCATTTTTCAAGTTGATATTCATGATTATGTAAATACTATTCCATTAGATGTAAAATGTCACCTGGTGAACTGACAAATGAGTAATCATAATCCATGATGGAGCTATGAAGTGCAATATTTGATCAAATATTGGTCATGATGTGAATGTCGAGACACCGTAATTGTTTATAGTAAGTCTTGCATATCCTCCTTACCATTTGTGAACCAATCCACCAATATTGGCAAACAGTTAATTGTACTCAAACACATGTCTGGTTTCATTTCATTTTTCAACTTTATTCTCCATGAATCTGAAAAAAAATTGTATTTCTATCAAGAATGTTTGTATGGGTTTTCCAAAAGATTTATTTGTGGTAACCCAACTGCTGAAGCATCTTAAGAACAATGGGGAAAACAAGTCAGTGTGATTTCTAATGGATCTCTTTTTTAAATGGTGCATTGTCTTTCTAGCTCACAAAAGCAGTCACAATACTTAAATAAGTCTACCTAATTATATATTTACTTAAAATTTTGCAGAAATGTTGAAGGACAACAGAGGCTACTGCTTCTCGTCCAAAATGCACATGAAACACAATTTATTTTTATTAGGAAAATTAATTCGAAGTATTTTTTCCAAAATAATCCCAGTAGAAATAAATTGAGTTTCGTGTGCATTTTAGACTTGAATTACTGTATATTTTGGCATATTCAGATAAGATGGATCCCCATTTTCATGGTTTTATCATGTATCAGGCGTATCGGGCATAACCCCCCACCCCCAGCCAAATTTTTTGTAAAAAACGTGCCGGAGACTAGTGTCTGGGCCTCTGAGCAACAACCCAAACTTTGTGACAACACCCCAATTGCCAAGTAACAAATCTGTAAATTAAGCAAGCAAGTAAAAAAGCCTTTGCTACTGGCCAGGAAGATGCCAAACAGTGCTGGGTCCAAGTATTTAGCATCGACTGTAGCCGTTCTCAACATCGGGTGTGGTGCCGACCGCATCGAAGATGTTGTCTTGCTGCCCAAGTGTGCTCGGTGCAGGAACCACGGCTATGTGTTGGCCGTAGGGACATGGGTTCCTGAGTTGGAGCGGGAACCTCAGGCTCCTGGGCAGGAACAGGGACCTCGAGCTCTATATTTGTAAAATGTCTGGGTGGGTTATGGTGATGGTGGGGAGGTGTCAGGGAGTGACGACGGTGGGGAGGTTCTGGTCATCTTATACACGAATCTATGTTGAGCGATATTTTAAAAAGTTGAATTTAAGGTCTCATTTTTGGATCTGGCATATAAGATGACCGCTGATTTTTCTTTTAGTGCTTTTTGAGGAATTTGAGGGTCCACTTATCTGCCAATATATATGGTACTTGCTTTGTCATGCAGATGTTCACTGGTAACTATCTAGGCTTGTCAGCATGGAATTTACAATCAGATGGTATTCTTCAATCATTCTTACATTAATCAAAAAAGAAAATACTGCAACCAAAGATTTTAAAAAATGGTCAGTTTGAAGCAAAATAAAGTCAAAGTGCTGTAAACTTTGACTAATTAATTTTCAATAGAATTCAGACATTAGAGATGCAAGTAAGAATCAAAGATTGATCCTCCATTTTTTGTGCATACAGCAGAGACTATCACCTTACTATTACTTTGCCATTTCACAAAGCTGTATGGCAATAGATGGCAGAGGTCGACAGCATCGAGTCCACGCTGCTGAAGATCCAGCTGCGCTGGATGGGTCACGTCTCCAGAATGGAGGACCATCGCCTTCCCAAGATCCTGTTATATAGCGAGCTCTCCACTGGCCACCGTGACAGAGGTGCACCAAAGAAAAGGTACAAGGACTGCCTAAAGAAATCTCTTGGTGCCTGCCACATTGACCACCGCCAGTGGGCTGATAACGCCTCAAACCGTGCATCTTGGCGCCTCACAGTTTGCCAGGCAGCAACCTCCTTTGAAGAAGACCGCAGAGCCCACCTCACTGACAAAAGGCAAAGGAGGAAAAACCCAACACCCAACCCCAACCCACCAATTTTCCCTTGCAACCGCTGCAATCGTGTCTGCCTGTCCCGCATCGGACTTGTCAGCCACAAACGAGCCTGCAGCTGACGTGGACTTTTTACCCCCTCCATAAATCTTCGTCCGCGAAGCCAAGCCAAAGAAGAAGATGGCAATAGTTGAAGAAAATGGATGTCAGAAATGGTGTAAAGTTCTCTTTACAATCCTTATATTTTAATGGAAATATTTATTAGGTGATTATGATTCCCACTGTTACCAAATGCACACTCTTATTTTGCATTCTGAACTACAAAAAAAAACAAGAACACCTTGAGGATTGTAGTGTATGCAAGATTGTAATTTACTTGGAGGAGGGTAAGGAATGCAGAATTTGTTAAAACTGCTTGGTAAACAGCGCTTTTCAGTTAGAGAATAAGATTGATATTTTATTGAAGTCATCTAGGCATGTGTGCGAGTTTGCATCTTTGAAGTTCATCAGGTTTGTTCCTCTATCATTCAGTTTATTTATTTTTGTGCATTATATCTTTATTTAATTTATACAAGGACATATTAGTTTTGTGCAGATAGCGTAAGTAACATGACACTTCATGATGATTGATTTTATATTTCATGAACAGAATAAAGTATCTTTGCACAGATAACATTATCCTATCATGTTCCCATAAATTTGTAGCTCTTCTCAAGGGTGAAACCTGACCCCTACTAGCTTCCAAGGTACATCACTATTGTACTACAAGTTTAAAACTGAGGCTTTTGGTTCAAAATCGCCATGAGACGATATGGAATTGAACTCAAATAGAATAACATGTTGGTTAGCAACAGGAAAGCTGTCTTTAAAAACTCAACTGATTTGACCATCTTCCCCATTTAATTTTACATTTCCACATTACATTCATTTTTCATTTTCTTTCTGAATCACTCATTTATTGACATTCCTTGAAGTCTATTTTCATCCTCCTCCCTACTTTAAACGTTGCATCATCATTCGATTTCCTCAGCCATATCAGTGATATAGATAATGAATAACTGGAGACCAAGCATTGATTCCTACAGTAGGCATGGTTGGAAAAGACAAAGCAAGTTTGCAGAAACTAATGAGAATTGGGGAAAAATTAATGAACAAATGAATGAGAAAGGGCTGTGAGGAAATAAATTTGATTGATGGAATTACTCTGAGATCTGACATGGACTCGATGGGTAGATAGCCTCCTTTGTCATTATGAAAACATGAAAATACTGTTGGGAGTTGTCTCTTTGCTTCCAACCAATAGTGGTAATGAATGGCATGCTATAAATCAGGAAACCAAAGGCTCATGTAACAAGAGTGTTATCGTAATTGTGCCTGAGTTGCATCTCCATGTAGACTGAGAGAACCAAATGAGAAGTAAAATTGTGGAAGATAAATATTGAAGTTCTTTTTTAGATCAGTGTGTTCATGAACCAATTTGGGAATAGGCTATTTTAGCTCTACTAGAGTGCAATGGGAAAAGGTTAATTAATAATTTTCCACAGGAATTCTAGAGAAGATTGAACATAAAAGATGGGATTTTACATTGGATTGAATATGGTTCATTTTAATCCAAAATCAAGATCTTAAATCTAAATAAAACAATTAACATATATGCTCAATCGCTGAGTATATTTGAGATGAATAGATAATTAATTCATCAGAATTAATTGAAAGATTATTTTTATACTAAGGGAATCAGGGTGTACAATATGAAGCAAAAGATCAGTCAAAATCCTATTGAATTGTGGCACAATACAGGACACTGGATAACTTATATTCAAACTAAGTAGATTGGGAAACATCATTAAAAGATATTACAGTAAAGCAACAGATTAACATTTAAACAAATATACCTTTTAAGGCATTGAACTCAATAGGGAAACTAGTCTATCCATGATCAACAAGAAAAGTTAAAGATCTTATGAGGTCAAAAAAATAGGCTTGTAATGTTGACAAAAAAAGCAATAAGCCTCCATAAATATTCAGAAAATTTCAGAAGTGGGGGGCAAGGAATTGATAAAGATAGGGAATGAGTATTCTAATGAGGAGGTCAAAACAGTCTATAAAACCTTCCAAAATACCTTGGAAAAGAGAGAAACAGAAGATCAGTAAAAAAGTTAATGTGGATCCTTGCTACAGACAGGACAAATTATATTAGGGAAATAAGGAAAATTACCATGAATTAATTATTAATAATTTGTTTTCTTTGATCTGTTTGTTGCTGACTCCCAGAAAATTGCCCTTAGAAAATATCGGTGAGCTACGTTCTTGAATTGCTTAATTGGTGTGAATGTAGAGGTGATATTAGTTTCCAAAAAGTTGAGATGTGGAATAGAATTCACACACAGAATTTATGTGGGGAAAAAAGGCAATAAATAAACTTTCTTTTCACTCCATTTCATGATGCATGTGCAGATGACATAGCTTTGTATTATGGAACATTGTGATGTAGATTGGCTACCATAGACCATTACAGCACAGTACATGCCCTTCGGCCCACAAGGTTATGCCAAACTTTTGAAAAAAAGCTAAACCCTACCTCAATCATCTATGTGCCTGTGTAAGAGTCTCTTAATGCCCATATTGTTCAAGCCTCCACCACCACTCCTGGCAATGCATTTCAGGCACCCAACAGGAACACAATTATTTCCCCCCCTCCCCTGGTGCGGGAGAATTACCTGTGTAACAAGCATTTAAGAAGGCAAACCATGTGATGGCTTTTTGCAAGTCTGTTTTGAGTGCAGTTCTAGGTTTATTTTAACTGCCATTATATAGGGTTCAACTGGGACCACACCTAGAATATTGTTAACAGGTCAAGTCTCCCTACAAAAGGAGGATATACTTGCAATGGTGGGAGAGGAAAACCGATGATCTAAATTGATTCCTGCGTTGCCAGGGAGTGGTGGGGATGGGAATAAAGTTATTTAATGAAGTGTGTCAGATCGTTATGGAATTTTTCAGTGTGGATACACAGATGATGTTTTCCTTGGTGGGATGTCCAGAGCCAAGCGCCACCAGTCTCAAATTAAAAGGCCAACTCTTCACCACTGAAACGAAAAGCACTAAATTCTGATCCAAAGGAGGCTGTGCTTGGCCATTAAGATAGGTATTGTTAGATTTTTGGTATATGAAGGGAATCAAGGGATATGAGCACCAAATAAAAGATCAGCCAACATCTTATTGACTGGCAGACCATTTACAAAGGCCTGGATGACTTACACTTGCTGCATTTCTTATGTTTTCAGATCTGTCATAGTGTTGTCTTTCATAAGCAGGCCCTTCAGCCCAACTCACCTATTGCCTATCTGAGTCTCATTTTCCTGTGCTTGGCTCATATCCCTCTAAGCCAGTGATTCCCAACGTTTTTCTTTTCACTCACATACCACTTTAAGTAATCCCAATGCCATCGGTGCTCTGTGATTAGTAAGAGATTGCTTAAGGTGGTGTGAGTGGGAAGGGAAGGTTGAGAACCACTGCTCTAGACCCAATTGTTACTGAAATATTTTGCTCAAGACAAATAGTCATTGGCCCATTTTCTTTGGAGTTGTGAAACCGTGCACATAATGAGTCATTGAGGTACAATTAAAACAGTGGTTTTCAACCTTTTTCTTTCCACCCACATACCACCTTAAGCAATCCCTTACTAATCACAGAGCACCTGTGACATAGGGAATACTTAAAGTGGTATGTGAGTGGGGAAAAAAGGTTGAAACCCACTGCTCTAATAACCCTTTCCGATTCCTACACCTTTGAAAATATTTTTTAAATTCCATTTATAAATTGGCTTCTTCTAACACTTCCCATGCAGCTTGGACACACCACTTTCAGCATGGAAAAAAATGCCTCTGGTTCCCTTTTAAATCTTTTCCCTGTCACTATAAATTCTTCTCCTCTAGTTTTAGAATCTCTTAACCTTACCTCTTTTATCGTAAAGTCATCACTCTCATTTTGAGTGAAGCTCAAATGTGTTCACCCCATAGTGGTATGATTATATCATACTTACATTAGAGAACAAGCAGAGCAGAGACTTGGAGTAATAATTCAGATGGTTTAAATTAAAAAAAAAATACAAAGAATGAAAATTACATTTGGTTCCTTCATGTTCAAAGGAAACCTGCCATGGTTACCTGGCCTCGTTTGTTTGCGTCTCTAGTCCCATGCCCATGTGATTAACCCTTCACCTGTAAATTGAACTGGCAGCCTATTTAGTTGAAACCAAATTGGGAATAACTAACATCTGCTGGCCGCGTTATCGGTTCTAAGTTGTTTAAAATCAAGGGTGACTTCAGAATCACCCTTGGTAGGAAAGGTACAACATAAGCCTTGTGCAATGTACAATATTGATGTTTCATTCTACTTTTTTTAAAAGGAAAATGACTGTAATAATTTTACCACAATATGCCAAAGATAAAACAGTCCCTCCTGACTTTATTTAAAGTAGACTGACTTAGTGAAATGCTGTCTTTCAATTGTTATTTTTAATTTCTAGAATCAGTGTTGGACATTTAATGGCTTTACTCAATCAGAAAATTTCAGTGTTAGATTTTTGAAGGTTGAACTTTCCATCCTCCTTGATCTGGTTAGGAAGGGAGAGGAACCATTATGGTTTTGCATTATGAATAATCAAGAGAGGAAAATGAAAAGGAGATTGAATCCACATATATGCAGGTTGTACTCTACATGTTTATTAAGATAGATTTGTTCCTTTGCCTTTTGTTATTGAGGTGCATGGTTTGTCAGTCTTTAAAAATGCAAGTTCTTGCTCATTTCACAATTATTGACGATCAATGGGCTTTTGTTTCCTCATCAGTTCTTTTAGCACTTGGGTGCTCCAACTATTTTGCCAAGTAATGAAATACTGCAATAAACATAAATATCTTGAGAGTAACGAAAACAATAGATTGTCTATAAAGGTTATGTGTATTTGAGAAACAGCTATTAATATCTTAATTTTTTTTCAGAGACTCAGCTGTTATTCCATGCAAATGTACATTTGATAAAATTTGTAGGTCGTGGCCTAATATCAATGCAGCTCATTGTAGCCAAAAGTACCCAAAGATTTTTTTAAGTCTTTGGAGCAGAGACTTTCCCTGATCAGTTCAAGACCTGCAATGAGAATTTTTGTTATGTATATAAGCAGTCCAAAAACTATCATGGTTTTTCTACCAGTCATTGAAAAATCACAGAGGCAAGTAAATTTTGAAGGAAAGTGGCTTCAAATTACGCAAGGAAAACAGAATAAAGACTGAGAAAGACCACGTTTTTATATTGATTCTTTTTGTTAATTCTCTGTACAATGTTAATTAGTTTCTTTGTGAAGCAATCCCTGGCATTTGTAATTAAATTTTCAAGACCATTGAGATTTTATTCCAGCTGTAATTATCTCTGATCATTATGTTAAAAATGTGTTTATTTCTGTGAAATAGCCCTCACACCACTTTGTCATTTGTCATGGGCCAATATTCCTGTTAAAACCATTACATCTATTTCAGTGCAGAGTCCAACAGTGGCAACTACCTCAGCTCTCCTTTGAGTAGGAGTAAGGTATCTCTGACAGCATCTTCCACATTGCCATATCTACATGTAGAAACCAGAAGTTGCTCTGAGATTTATTCCAAAACAATGAGGCCTCGCTATTATAAACATTACTAAACTATTGAAATACAGATTTTTCCTGCTATTCGAAAGTAAAGTGTTCCTATGAAACCTTTCATTAACCAAAATGGCGCAAAGCGAAGAAGCAATTACCATTAATTTATATGGGAATTTTTTTTTGAGCATTCCCAGTCCAGTTTTACGCTAAGCGTAACACCCTTCTGAGCTCTCTTAAGTTTTTCTGATACCTTAAGACACTAACTAACAGACACAGGACACTTGCTAACGGATGCGCAAAATAAATCGAGATAAAGCACATATGCTCACTGACACAGTTCAAAGATATGGCGGCTTGATGTTGAGATACTAAGTGTAGTTCCTGGGAAAGGAGGTTGACGGTGCCACTCTTGCTGCTCAGGGTGCGAGCTGCCTCTATAATGGCTTGCTGCAAACAAACACAGAACACTATTTTTGCTTTTTGCCTTTTATCGTAAAAGCAAAAATTCCCTTTGGATTTCTTTTGGCTAGTGAAAATGGGTATTAATGTAGGTCCTTCGTAAAAATGAAGTGGCATAAAGCGAACTTTTGAAAAGTAGGGGATACCTGTAACTACATCTTAATAGAGCAATTGAGTAAACACTGTCAAAAATTAAAAATTCAATCACAAAAGACCATGGACGCTGGGATCTGGAGCAAAAAAAACCAAACTGCTGCAAGAACTCAGGTCAACTAGCATCTGTGGAGGGAACGGCATAGTGTTTTAGGTTGAGACCCTGCATCAAGACAAACACTGTCAAACGTTAAAAATTCTATGGTTCTCTTGTTAGATTGTAGATTTTTAGTATTTGGGGTTGGATTGTAGATAAAAGTTAAAAACATTGTCCATGTTGTACTGCAAAAATTATTGCCTTTGATAAAACTCATTTATAAATTTAATGTAAAGGAGTAACAGCAGTTGCACAGATCTCTTACCGAATTATGGGTACTTTCTCATACAGACATTTAATGATACTGAGTTTATTGTTATATGCATTGTACATTGTTTAATTTTAACTTGCTGCAGCTGAACCAGTGCTTCTTTTAAAAAAAACTACAAAAGCAACAACAAACAACTTCAATAGTATTCATAATTTAATTAAAACGAGACAATAAATTTAAAAAAACTTGTCAGTAAACATTCACAGTTAAGTTGCAGTTTTATTATGGCACTTACAGTTTTTGTGTTCTTTTGTGATGAAACTGTCACCCTTAATGCTTTTGAATCCACTTTAGCAATTTAGGAATACCTCTCCCTCGTGAACCCAAGTATTTTCGGAGACTTGGATTCACTGAATGTAAATCTCTGCAAATTAAGTTGTTTTATGCGTGTTTTCCTTATCAAATAGTAAATACCATTTGATGATAGTAATATATTTTCATAACTTTGAATTCCACTGTGACTCTAATATGATTAGTATTATTCATATTCAAATACAATAATGTCAAGCATAAAATGGGTCTTGACCCAAAACGTTGACTGACCATTTCACTTCATGGATGTTGCCTGACCTGTTAAGTTTCTTCGGTCTCTCACTGCTTCATCAAAGATGACTAGTCATAGTTAACGATTCTGCTGTTTTGTACACCAACTAGTAGTCTTAACAAGAGGTTGTTACTTTTGATTAATGTATATTCATGAAATTTCTATTAATAATTCCAATTTTCCAAATGAAATTGAAGTACATTCATTTTTTGAATTAATTGTTTTAGTTCTCTGAAATGGTGTAAAATTCAACTGAGAAGGGTTTATACAAAGTTAACTCTCCAGTTATCCAGGTACACTAATTGCACTTCTGTTTGAGTTCAACCAGTCAAAGATTTTGCAAGGGACTAGAATCGGAAATGTGTTAAATACTTGTAGGCTTTTATTTCTTTTCACTTGTCTGTGTTTTTTTGTCACTCTGTTTTAGAAAAGGTCACCTTGGGCCTCTGTAACAGTCTATTGGGGGAAAAGGGAAAGTGAAGTATGATTGGTGGATTGCTCATACTTTGGATGGCCATTCCAAAGGAGGACATCATCATAAGTTACTCTAAATACTGGAATGGCCACCCGATTTTCTGACTCTTTGAACTATATGAGCTCTATTCGTACTTCAAGATTTTTGGATTGTGTGAGAAAGAGAGAATAATGGAGGATGAGTGAGGTAAGGGAGGCAAGGAGAGAGTGAAACAGTGCAGGGGAAAGAAGGAGGTTGGGAATATATACATTGGACGGAACATGGAGCAAAGACCCAACCGTTGCCAAATTTAAAACCCAGACTGAGAATTGACCCTTGATTGGCTAGCTACTCATGATCATAACACTCATGAGTGCTTTTTCTTCCCTCTCAAATCTGCTTCATTTTCTTTTTTATTTAATCTTTCTTTTTTCTTTTGGCCCCTTTTTCTCTGCCCACTCAGTATCTCTCTCTAGTGTCAGTTCGTCGAGCCCACACTCTCTTCCAAACCCATTGCCCTTGAGGGCAAAGAACTCAAGAAACTAGGAATGGGCTGTTTGGCCCCGCAAGCCTATCCCTCATTCAATATGATCTGACCCAGGCCTCAACTTTGTTTCTGTATCATTATCCACATAACCTTGAATTCCCTAACCTTTCAAAAAATTATCTATACCCATTTTAAGTATTTCCACTGTCCTAGCCACTAAATCCTCAAGCGTACCCAAGGATAGAGTAATCTGAGATTCATTTTTTCTGCAAGAAGAAATTCCAATGCACTTCAATTTTAAATGATCACCCCGCCTCAACTTGTAATGATGTTCTCTTGTTTGAAAGTCCCCATCTAGAACCTCAACATCTACCCTATCATTCCCCTTAACATCTTAGATCTTTCTACAAGATCATTCTTCCAAACTTTGATTCTGCTAAGGCCATCCCCTCCTCTTCCCCACTCAGTCCCATCCACACGAGCACCTGCTTTCAACCACTCCACTTCTCCCTCACTTTCACCCATCCCGGCAATGCCTCACTTTCATCCAATCAGCCCCTCCACACAATGCATAACACTTGCCCCTCTCCCAATTCCACCATTTAGGGATCCAGGCATTCCTTCTGAATAAATTTATTGGACTAGACCCTATCTATATATTTTCTTGTTTACCTTCAAATTTAGTTAATTGCATGCAATGCTCATGTGATCTCCTCTTCATTGAGAAACCAAATGTGGTCTCGGTGACCTCTGAAGTAAATCTATATTTAGTCCATGAATGTGAACTTGAGCTTCCAGTCACCATCATTTTAATTTTCCAACCCATTCCCATTATGGTCTCTGTCTTTAATCTCCAACGTTGCCCAGAGAGCAGCATATAATCTTCTGTCTGTACTCTTCATTATCTTGGATCATATTGAATTTAACATTTTCAGTAAACCACTACGACTACCAAAGTGCATAATATGCAAGTAAAACACATCTTGATTTCTGTTCAGTGAGTGTGGTAAATTTATTGGGCATGAAAGTTCCCAAGAGAACTACTGGCTAGCTGCATTGGGATGCGGACTTCTGAGTCATTGCATATAGCTCGGGAGTCTCAGCAATGTTCTTGAAGTCAGGTGTTCATGACTGAATTTGTATGAAAAGCTGAAGGTGGATAGGTTTGTATCTGACCTCTCAGTTTGTACAATAGTTTGGCATTTTGTAATGCCCCATTGATTTGACTGGGGGAACTAATCTCCCTTTAAAAGATGTTTAATTATGTTTCTAAGCTTATTTTTGTATATTGGAGTGTTATTTAAACACATGTGAAAGTGGACATAATTTATTGGTATATTATTTTGATTTTTTTTCGCAAATGTCTTTGCAAAAAGGGAAAACAATTTTGGAATGTTGCACGGTCTGAAAATGCAAATACTTGTTCAATTATTAAAATATATAAAAAGTATGCAGCATATTTTTTAATAGGAAGACTTCTGATAGATGCATTCCAGGATGTATGATTTTTCTTAACAACCCAAATTTCTTTTCCCTATTGAAAATGATGATTTACACTGGTATTTAGTTAAAATGCCACTACAAGTTCCACTACTGTATCCAAATTTTATGCTTGAATTCTTTTGGCAAACTAGTCAATGATCAAATTGATATAATATAATGCTTATTAAATGGAGAAACTTTAATCTGCATTGTAATGTATTTTTCCAGTTGACTACAGTTTTTTAAGTTCATATGTAATCATGTAATTAACATGTGGACATGTGAACACAATATTCTTAAAGTGACTCTCTCATCTTTATTATATCTCAGGTTTATCCCAAATGGTCTTTAAATGCTTTAGAAGATAGCAACAGTTATGTCTGCTTATGTAGGAAGCATCTTATCTGATGCAACATCTAACAAATGGTGTGAATGGTCATTAATATTGATTCATCTGTTTTGGTGTGGGTAGTTTGAGGAGGAAATAAGCCTTTTTTTGAGTCCATGAGATCTTTTATGTCTAGTGAAAAGATGGTCATTCAGTTTTTTTTCAGAAGGCATCACCTCTGAAAATATTAGACCTGCAAATTCAATGTGGCCTATTAGAAAACAGTCAGGTTGGGCTGTTTTTGTACTCTCTGTATTCTAACTGAGCCAAACTAAAATATTAATTTGAATGGTTTTCACTTCTTTTCAGAAAGGGTTTCATCAAATAAATTTTAATTGAAACATTTTCGGAGCTTCTGTTATTGTCTGTAATTCAAGAAGTGGGAAATAATGAGGGCTTAAATATTTGAAAATAATGTTAATAAGTTTTCATAAATATTCTTTGATTTCTAGAAAACCTTTCTTATTCAATAAAATGTATTTTGATATGTTGGACAATTTATTCCAGTGATTGGACAGTTGTGTATTATTGATTTTAGCATGAAATGGAAATTTGTTAATTAAAGAATTCTAATATTTATATAACTATTTGCTTGAATATAGTTTGTTTCATTTCTTTGAATTGTTGAAATGTGAAGACTACTTTTGTGGTCTTTCTTTTCAATGTACAAATGACGTAAGTTGATGGTGGCATGCTTACAAATTTGTAAGTCCATAGAACATTGTGAATACTTCAAAATTTATCATGAACCGATACCTAGAATGCATTTTATGTTTTTGTATAATTTAATTATTTTCTAGTGATAAAATTTTGTAAGATTTCAACATTCCAGCTTGTCTAAAATACCCCTGGTTTCTGGAAGATACTGCAGTGCAGCATATTGAATCAGGAGTTGATATCCAGTTAATGACTCCTATCAATCAGGGGTAAATTGCATACATTTATAAAGACGAGTCTAGCTAAAAAGGCTTAGAGACTGAGCATAATTATACCCCTTTATCATAGACTTACAAGCAGAGACCAGCAGTTAGAAGTTTTTTTTGTCCAATGAAATTTTAAAAAAACTTCCAAATTGTGACCTTTTTTGGGGAGCTCCAAAAGATGTACAGTTGTTGAGCAATTATACAAATCATATTAGGAGAGGCAAATAGACAACATGAGCTTTCTGTCAAGATTACTCTTGAGTGGGGCATCTTGTTGCTGGAGAGCTAATTACACAAATGGTGTATAAATGAATACTGCAGATTCCTTTTGTAATTGTAATTGTTGTTATCTTGAAGAAAATGGGACCACGTAATTCTGTCAAAAACTGTCAAGGATGGATGAGAAATTAAAAATTTATTGGCTTTAAAAAATATTTAACACAAAGTAACAGAACGATTGATGGCTGGAGAGGTTAACACATTTTACAGGCTTTCATTAGCTTTTCACATTCATATGTTGTTTGTGGCACTGTGTGAAATAAGCTTTGTAAGAAATCTAGGTCTTGGGAACTAATTACTTCTGCCGATTGCCATTCTGATGAATAGACCTTCATTGTATCTTTCCCCAGAAGACTGGGTGCAGTCTATGATTCACGCCTGGATCTCAGTAGATATTTGATAATAATTTTAATAGCTGAACGTTGGAAGCTAGGATGATGAAGTGCCTGTTCTGGCACAGCAGCTATCGCAGCCAAACACATAACAGTCTGTCACATGTGGCTAAAAATCGAGTAATGGACCTTGTGTTCACATTTTTGGTGGAGGGACAGCAATTTTAAATAAAAGAAGATATTGAGGTATTTCTGATTGCAGCTGATCTTAGAGCACAGTTTATTTTTTTCTGAACCTCAACAATGTTCACATTGCAGAAAAAAAGAGAACAGAGAATACACATATATTTGGTGATGGAAAAACTTAATTATTAGCTACAAGCAAATGTGTAGGAGATTTTACATTGGGATTAAGACTATATTAGTGAATTAGTGCACAAGTGATTTAATGACTTAATTACATTGATGAAGCTGTAGACATAAATTCATCTACTACTTGGAAATGTAGAGAAGTGAAACAGAATAATCTACATTTCATGATCCTTATGTTTGTTCAGATTGCCTTTTGTAAGTGAATGGTGTGGTATCAGAAGCCACTCATCAATATAAAATATAATTCTTCCGTTTCTTTGTAGTATGCATATGTATTCTACCACAAATAATGTGTGAAGCTTTGTGCTTGAAATACTGTTTTAATATTACAGCAAGCATCTGTAATGTAAATGTCTGTTTTTCCTGTACTGAAATGGTGACAAATCATAGAATGATAAGAGGGAAGTATGTAATACTAAGACTAAGAAATGTTGCCTTAAAAAGATTTATCTGATGTTTAACAAATTTTCCCATGTTCAATTTTGAAAACATTAAAAAAAAGCTGTAAGAGGGAGAGTGAGTTCTTGAGGTTGTGCAATGGAGCATTCTTTCAATTTAATATGAACAGATTAAAAAAAGGATTTTGTGTAAGATTTTAGGTCCTCTTTTTGTATTTTAGGAGGCAAAATGTCAAGCACACCTAATTTTAATGTGAAAAAAAATCAAATGTCATCTGTTTTAAATATATTACCTTGTCTTTCTATAGGAATGGGTCTTAAAATATCAGTAAAAGAAAGGAAATGCATTTTCTTACGTTACTCTATGCCTCAGGGGCTAAATGTAATGAATATTTTAAGAGATTATTTTAATTAAATTTCTGCACGTCTAAATAGAGTAATATTTTATTATCTCTCATGTACGCGCATAACAGTACTGTTCATTAAAGTTAACACTTTCTGGACTGAGAATGGAAGGTATGATTTACTGACCTTGTGTGAAAGCACACAAATTGGGAAGAAAAATGATGAAGGGGTAGACTTTGATTAATATAGGTAATGCTATACCATATTTATAATGGCCTTTTCCCTATTCTGGTTTATAAATGCAGTCACAGCTAAAGGTGTCCTGCTGAGGCTGAAATGAGGCTGAAATCAGAGCACATGCCACTAGAGTGTGGGGAAACTGATCACACTGTCAGCAATTCATTTCAAAATGATGTATTTAGTGCTCATTTCACCTTCCGAGAAGAAAAGGGAAAGGGGTTTCTTAGTCTGGAAGGTGATATTGTTATTTTCAAGGACAAACCTAACTTAAGGATTGCAGACTGCAAAAATGACCAACCAAACAAGGAGATCTTTATTCAGCACTTATATGCTACCATGCTGTTTGATAATTGCTAACATATGTGCTGCCTCTGTTCCATTGCAGTCGTCCTCGTGAGTTCTGGCGCCTTGACTACTGGGAAGATGACTTGCGGCGCCGCCGACGGTTTGTTCGCAACTCATTTGGATCAACACATCCTGAAGCCACACTTAAAGCAGCAATTGAACACGGTTAGTTCATAGACAATTGGTTTTTCCTCATGGCAGTGGGTACACAAAATTAGAGCAATATTTGTTAGATTACTGAAATTGAAACACAAACACTTGTTTGCACATCTCACATAACCAATTTTGAAGTGCAAGCTGTCATTTGCCGAGAAGCTCCATGTTGCCTCTTCAGGAAAAGATGTGTGCCTGAATTTATTTCTGGGTTGTTATACAATCATTCTGCATTTTGCACTGTAAGGTCCATAAAATTGAAAAGGAGGGATTCAGGTTAAAAATAAATGGGCATTTTGTCATCTTGTACATTCAGGAGCCATTCCAAATTTAGGCTTTTGCCCCTTTAAATGTATTCATTCCTCTATTTAAAAGTCAGGTACAACCAGAGATGCATATGGTTAAAATAGATTTTAAGTAAAAAATTTAATGTACAAGGTAACAGAAATGATATCCAAACAAATAACTTGACAACAAAGGAAATAAAGTATTGGAAAAAAGGAAGTGTATTATAAAATAAATTAAATATTGTCATAAAGGCACACAAAGAAAGGAATTCTTAATCTTTTCAAAGTTAACTTATCCTATCCTGCCAATTGTTTGAAAAGGAATGAAAATTTATTTTCTTTGTTCTGCCCTCTCTACCTCCACCCCCTTCTGTGAGCCCCCCAAAATCCCTTTCCTAAATCATGGTTCGTGTTATAATGATCACTGCACTGCAGCTGTAATTTAATGAGCTATAACATTGATTGCTCCTTCTATAGAAAAAGATTTATTTAACTTGATCGTGCACTTGGTCATTTTTAACTGCAGTGAAAACTAATTAACAAGCATTGATTACCTTATTAAAGTGACTGAAAGAAAGCTTCAAAATACTAGTTTATAACACTTATCTCATTGGGGTACATTGGTAAGAAAGGTTTATTCTTTTCTTCTGAAGGTATCATTGATGAAATGATTATTACTGAGCAATTGTAAATAAAAATGTTTTTGAATTTGAAGTATCAGAGCATTACATTTTTATGGCATGCCACGCATTTGGAACTTTTCTATCATCAAAATTATTGAAATTTTTTTTAAAAAAGGGCATCCAAGCTTAACTATTAAACTTTTATTTGCTTCACAAGCATGCTCTTAGGAAATTGATTGTTACCATAGTTTAGAATTTTAATTTTATGAATATTTCTTACAAAGGAAATTGAATAGCACAATCAGTTGTATTTTGGTTTCTGTCTAGTAGTTTAACCTATTGCACCCTGCCTTAAAGAGGTATTTCTGGAAGAAAATGTTCACAATATGTCACAAGATAGCACTGCACTTGTGACATCTGTACTCAAGATGAATGACCAGGCTGACACTAGTCAATAAGAATGTGATCTAAAAGCAATAACTATACCAAATCTGGAGATCCTCAGAGACTTGAACAAGACCAAATAGGTGAAGTGCACAGCTGGGCTGCTTCTGCCAAAGGGCTTTTTATGTAGTACACTGCTCTTATTAGCAGAATATATTCAGATAGATAAAATATTTTTCTTTCTTGTTTCGCATAATTGTTGGCATTATATGTGGACAAGAGCAATATTTACAAATGTGTTATTATTAGCGACTGAATCCATGTGGCAAATGCTCTCTGCTAAAACCCTATCAATATGAGATCTTTCTCCCGCATTCAAGTGCACCATAATTCTTCAAAAGTGCCTTGGGAATTTCACCACAAAACTAATTCTTCCACTTTTTGATATGTAAGGCTAGCTAAATACAAGTTAAGATCTATTAAATAATCAAGCACAATGTTATTTGCAACTAATCCTTTTGTGAATTCAACAATAATTTTAAAATTGCCTCCCTGAAGCACCATGGGCAATAATCAGACATTGTCAGGCTGCATAGATGCTTTTGTCGCAAATCAGAATGTGATTACAGGTCCACAAAAATAATTATTTTAAATTATAATCTGTTACTAATATATTTATTTAATTAAAAATATAAACTTCAGTGGAAACTTTGTATCTGTGCAATATTAAGCAGCACATTCATTATTGGAACAGACTAGGAAGCAGTGACTAGTTTGCATCCATATTCAGATCGGTCGGTGTCCTGCTAATAGCTTAAGTATGATGTTTAAATAAAACAATAATAAAAAGTCTTGTATAGCAATGGTACCTGAATTAGTTCATTGAACTATTTCTCTTTATATATTTATAATATTTCAGTCCTGTGTTTATGCTATAATTTCTGGGTGCATCTGGATATTAAAATATTAGTTGCGGTGTGAAAACTGTAATTCCATCTGATTTATCTGCTGATTGGTGAGATAGGCCATGTTCTTCTTAAAAAAATGGCTGATTGATAAAAATTAACTAAGTGACAGCTGCTAGTGATTGCATAGAATGGCTTAGTAAATGTAAAATTTGTTGTGTTCGCACACTTAACCATTTTGAACCTTTGATGTGCTGTCATATGTTACCATGTTATCCAACAGGTCATTACAGGCCTCCCCGACATACATCCGTGTTCCGTCCTGGATGGCCGGTTGTATCTCGGAATAGACGCATGTCGAAATTACGTTCTTACATTGTTAGTCAGTGTCCTGGAGTCAGTAGGCTGGACACGGCTCTCTTGGTTCCTGTGTACATGTGCGAGTCTTCGGTGGGCACATGCGCAGTGGGTTAGCATATTGGAGTTTGGTTGGCTCAGGCGCGAGAGTTAAGCACCCTAACAATATTGAAATTGAGCCTTTAGCTCTCACGCCTGCTCCAACCGGTCTCCAATAAGCAAACCTACTGTGCATGTGCCAACTGAGACTCGAGCATGCGCACAGGAATCAAGATGGCCACGCCCAACCTACGGATCCGGGGACACTGACTGACAAGGTAAGTAGGCATATTTTGCCTCTTACATGCCCTCTATCCCCGTTATAGTTTGTCAAATACAACATAAACCGTGTAAGTTAAAAATAATTTAAAATTATTGATCTTAATGCATTGATATTAATTTTTTTTAAAAATTGCTTCACTTAGTTTTCCACAATGAATGGGGAAATACTAAACGAGTCAGCCATGGTGGAAATATAGCTTAGGTGTTGGATGCACTTCACCTCCAGTCCCTCTCCTCAGGACCCTTGTGCCCTGTCTCTGCACTCAACACTGACTTAGAATGTGTTCTGTAATTCCACATTGTACTGTGTATGAGGGGACTGACTCTAGCAGAACAGTCGCTGGCATTTCTCTTCCAAAGCATTACTAGGAGGCAACTAAATTTTAGCACTCTTTGCTCAAGAATGTGCAGTGATATTCAATTGAAAAGAAGATTAAGACCAGTAGTATTTACCCATGTTGTAAAGAATAAAAGAAATTAAATTGTGGAACAGAATGATTGATAGCAAAAGAAAGTCTGAATAAAACAGGAGGTTAATCATTTTGAGATCATGGATATTGCTCCCATTTCTTACTTTTCTCTTCCCTAATTCTGCAGTGCCATATATAGTAAAGATGGGAGTTCAGTGGATTATAATGAAGAAGGTATTATCTCAGCTCTAACTGATTGTCTACATTATGGGTAATTTGCCTTACCTTTGTGAACAACCACTGGATTCCTCTTATTTCCTCCCAGACATTTTTCTTATTAGCAAGTCATCTTGCACCTTTTGGTGACTGGTTTGGAGAGCATTTGCATTCTATCCACAGGGGAAATCACAAGCTTGTTGTTGCCTTCCACTTTAGTTCTCCATCCCATTGTGACCTACTCTTTCAATGAAGACCAATGCAAATTTGAGGAACAGCATCTTCTGTTTGGACACATTATGGGCTTCCTTATTTAGTTTTCAATTGTATAACTTTAAGTAACAATTTCTCGATCTGTAATCAGTCATTCATCTGTGACATTAGCTTAGGATGTTTTTTTCCCTCCTTTTCCATCTGGAGTGGAGGACATGTTCAAGGTATTGGCATCAAAAGAGGCCTCCCTGTAGCCAACCATTTCAATTGTAAGTCACATTCTTAAGCTCACATGTCTGACCATAGCCTCATTTTTTGTCTCGGCACTCTTTAACCCTAGGGCATGAACAATGAATTCACTACATTCCACAAATCAGCTTGCCTTTCTCACCCCCCCTCCCCATTTAACCAGTTATTCCAGTTCCTACTTCCCTTCTCTTTCCAACTAGCCTAGACTCCTCCTCCCCTTCCTGCGGTCCTCCCCCCCCCCCCACCTATCATCTCCCATCCTTACCTCCCCACCTCCCCTTCCCCCTTTTGTTGAGAAATTTCTCATGTTCCCTCACACCTTGATGAAGGGCTCAAGCCCGAAATGTTGGTGATGTATCTTTTCCTTTGTGACATAAAGGCATTATTTGACCTGCTGAGTTTCTCCAGCATTTGTGTGCTTTTTTCACTAAACCACGGTGTTTTACCAATGTTCACATTTGAAAGGCCATTGGAGAGTTGAGGATATTTTGAGAGAAACAATGTAGTATGGATTTATAATAGGGTGTGAGTGGGAATCATGGGTCCTCTTCCGGCATCACCTACGGCTCCTAGAATGCTTCCACCAGTGTTGTCTCCGCTTCATCCTCAACATTCATTGGAGTGACTTCATCACCAACATCGAAGTACTCGAGATGGCAGAGGCCGATAGCATCCAATCCACGCTGCTGAAGATCAAACTGCGCTGGGTAGGTCACGTCTCCAGAATGGAGGGCCATCGCCTTCCCAAGATCGTGTTATATGGCGAGCTCTCCACTGGCCACCGAGACAGAGGTGCACCAAAGAAGAGGTAGAAGGACTACCTAAAGAAATCTCTTGGTGCCTGCCACATTGACCACTGCCAGTGGGCTGATATCGCCTCAAACCGTGCAACTTGGCGCCTCACAGTTCGGCGGGCAGCATCCTCCTTCGAAGACCGCAGAGCCCACCTCACTGACAAAAGACAAAGGAGGAAAAACCCAACACCCAACCCCAACCAACCAATTTTCCCTTGAAACCGCTGCAACCGTGTCTGCCTGTCCTGCAGCTGACGTGGACATTACCCCTCCATAAATCTTCGTCCGTGAAGCCAAGCCAAAGAAGAGTGGGAAGTCAATCAAGAACTAAATCTGAAAGCTCACATGAGGGCTAAAGTTTACAAAAGTAAATTAATGGATGAATGACTAAGTTAATCAAGAAAAAAAAGAATGAGTTTTGTGCTTTAATATTCTATGATTGAACCAATCTCCTTCTTTTTATCCCAATTAGCTTTTTAACAAATTAATTAAATTTTGAACCTTTTCAAGTACATGCAAAACCTTGGATTACCTTTATTTTGACGGTAAATGTAAACATACAAACTAACTATGCTTATCTGAATTCAACAAATTATTTGAATTTAGAAAGGTTTTTATCATTTGCTGTCAGTAAATATAAAGATGTCAATTACATTTCTGCTCTGTTCTCTGTAATACTCATCATCTACCCATATGCCCATTTCCCAATTTTAAACCATTTATTTTCCTCAACCTCCCATTTTCCCACTTTCCATCCTCCACACACCTCGCTAATTCAAGTATCTACACTTTTAACACATTTATACCCACATCATTTCTCAATAAAAGTCATGATCAATGAGGTGGGCAACTCTTATTAAAACCAAAGCATCTTATTCTTGTGTTAGCCATGTATACAAATTGTGTATTTCTCAGCACCCATGTTTGTCATGTTTTCCACGTCCATCAAACACCACCCATCTCCCAAACTACTCTTTTAGTGTGATCACTACTCTCTCTTTGGCTTGGCTTCATGGACAAAGATTTACGGAGGGGTAATGTCCACGTCAGCTGCAGGCTCGTTTGTGGCTGACAAGTCCGATGCGGGACAGGCAGACACAGTTGCAGCGGTTGCAAGGGAAAATTGGTTGGTTGGGGTTGGGTGTTGGGTTTTTCCTCCTTTGTCTTTTGTCAGTGAAGTGGGCTCTGCGGTCTTCTTCAAAGGGGGTTGTGAGGTACCAAGATGCACGGTTTGAGGCGATATCAGCCCACTGGCAGTGGTCAATGTGGCAGGCACCAAGAGATTTCTTTAGGCAGTCCTTGTACCTCTTCTTTGGTGCACCTCTGTCTCGGTGGCCAGTGGAGAGCTCGCCATATAACACGATCTTGGGAAGGCGATGATCCTCCATTCTGGAGACGTTACCTACCCAGCGCAGTTGGATCTTCAACAGCATGGATTCGATGCTGTCGGCCTCTGCCATCTTGAGTACTTCGATGTTGGTGATGAAGTCGCTCCAATGAATGTTGAGGATGGAGCGGAGACAACGCTGGTGGAAGCGTTCTAGGAGCCGTAGGTGATGCCGGTAGAGGACCCATGATATTTAGCCGAACAGGAGTGTGGGTATGACAACGGCTCTGTATACGCTAATCTTTGTGAGGTTTCTCACCAAAGCCTTCGACACCGTGGGTCGGAAAGGGCTTTGGCAAATACTAGAGCGCCTCGGATGCCCCCCAAAGTTCCTCAACATGGTTATCCAACTGTTCGAAAACCAACAAGGTCAGGTCGTATACAGCAATGAGCTCTCTGAACCCTTCTCCATTAACAATGGCGTGAAGCAAGGCTGCGTTCTCGCACCAACCCTCTTTTCAATTTCCTTCAGCATGATGCTGAAACAAGCCATGAAAGACCTCAACAATGAAGACACTGTTTACATCCGGTACCACATGGATGGCAGTCTCTTCAATCTGAGGCGCCTGCAAGCTCACACCAAGACACAAGAGCAACTTGTCCGTGAACTATTCTTTGCAGACGATGCCGCTTTAGTTGCCCATTCAGAGCCAGCTCTTCAGCGCTTGACGTCCTGTTTTGCGGAAACTGCCAAAATGTTTGGTCTAGAAGTCAGCCTGAAGAAAACTGAGGTCCTCCATCAGCCAGCTCCCCACCATGACTACCAGCCCCCCCACATCTCCATTGGGCACACAAAACTCAGTTTACCTATCTCGGCTGCACCATTTCATCGGATGCAAGGATAGACAACGAGATAGACAACAGACTCGCCAAGACAAATAGCACCTTTGGAAGACTACACAAAAGAGTCTGGAAAAACAACGAACTGATCACTACTACATAAGATGCATTCCCTTACATAGTTTCTTCTGAATTTTTCCTCAGCAATTGGAGGGAATATCAAGTAATAATAAAATAAGTACTATTTTTCCATACATGACCCTTGGGCCAAGCTGTATTGTACTTTTTAAAATGTATAAAGGAACAAAGGAATTTATTTGATTTATTAAGAATTCTGGAGCTACAGTCAAGATTTTGATCATTTTTTTTTAAATCACATATTCTCTTATTTGTTTAGTTCAGGTATCCAACAGCATATTAAAAATTATGAACAAATTCCAATCTGTGTGGTTTTTTGAATAGTGAATTGTGCATTATAAATCGTAACATTATAGTTTTTATTTTGAAAAAAGAATTATGACAAATGCTGAAGATGGTTTGCTGAAAGCAATTTGTTTGATTTCCTCTAATTTTACGGGATAACAGATGCTCGTGTTCTTTCTCTTCCCCAAGTGTCTTTCTGCTCATGTTTCTCTCTCTCTCTCTCTCTCTCTCTCTCTCTCTCTCTCTCTCTCTCTCTCTCTCTCTCTCTCTCTCTTATTTTGCTTCCTCTAGCATTCTTGTTATTAATACCAGGTACGCACCTTCATTTTGTTGGAACTATTGCCATTTGTTGAATTATTGAGGCAAAGATTCACCATTGCTTTTTTTCACAGGCTTATATGTGATTTTTGTTTTACTTCATTTTGTTCTTGATTTTTTAAAAATATTGTAATTATTTCAAAAGATTATACTTATTACTTCTTTTACTTCCATTTACTTCGGAGATGATGAACACTCAGTTTTTAACTGTATTCAGAATGCGAAGGACTGATTTAACATGCTTGTGTGATGCTAGAAGAGAGTTAGTCTGTAAAAGGTAATTATTCATGAAGTATGCTTGATGGTTAGTTTTGGAATGGATATAAAATCTAGTAATATGTATTTTTTAAACTATTTTGATATAAATGTTTGAATCACATTGTGTTAGTTTCAGCTTTATTATCATTATAAAGTAACATTGGTTGCAAATGTCCCTTTGGCCAATGAGAGAGATGCATTATCACCCTGGACCAGATAGACCTGCATTTGTTCTTAAATTGTGGTTTCTGGTAAGTTGTGGATAGAAACATAAAAGCAATGGATGATTGTGTCAGCATACTTTATCAATGGTGGTAAAGGATGATATTCAAGATTTCTCCATCGTAATGTAAATAAATTCATGTATTTTGTTAACTTTTACTTGCCATTGAAGACAAACAAAGCAGAGTCACTAGCCTGGCATCCCCACCAGTAAGAGAAAGAGAAGCAAAAAAGAGTACCTTTGGAGACACTGAGTGTACGTGTTCACCTCCTGCATACTCACCACCTGTGAAACTGCACGACCTGTTTGTTCCAGCGGTGAATTTGAGCTACTAATACCCGACGTCCTTTTGGAGCCCTTCTCACCATTGGCACCCTCACAAATCTTGATACCTGATTCACATTAGCCTGTCCCCTGTAGTGTGAGTTCTTCGGCCTCCACACCCCTTGTTCGTCTGCTGCTGCTGTGGTCATCTTTCATGCGGGGTCATCTCCCAGGCTTCTCCTATTTAGTGGTGGGGGGAGGGGGGGGAGGTTGTTCTCCTGTTCTGGTGTCCTTTGCCAATCTGCTGATCCCCAAGGAGCCAGTAACCCTCATGGTCTGCTGCCAAATTTGGGTGTCCCCACCATGGACCTCCATGTGTTCTCAGATGTTTAAAAAACACACCGCCAGCTCCTCCTACAGGTAATTTAAAACCTGTATAGGGCCTTTAGCTTAATTAGCAGTAGGACCCTGCGGAGGAGCACTTATTCTCTACTCCCTACTCTTCTGGGTTTGCAGCAGATGTAACAACACCACCATTTTTTGGAGATGTGTAGATATGCCCTAAAGGAAATGAGGTCAGAAATTTGTCTTGTTATCACATGGGATAGTGTTAGTATAGATTAAATTTGCTTGAAGCAATGGCTAAAATTGAGATGAAATCTGTAGTATATACAGAGCTCTCCCTCCATAATGTTTGTGACAAAGTCACATTTTTTAATTTATTTGTCCTTGTGCCCCACAGTTTTAAATTTGTAACCAAACAATTCACATGTGATTAAAGAGCACATTCCAGATTTTATTCAAGGGTACGTGTATATTTTGGTTTTACCATGTAGACTTGCAGAACTTTTTAATATAGTAGGGTACGCCACCCCCCCCCCCCTTGTGACCTATGCGACTTGCGTACATCCGCACATAATTTGTTCAAAAAATTAAGAAAAAAATATGAAATCAACGTGGTTTATGCTGTAGTTGAAAAACTATAACAGGGTTACAGGGCATGTAAAAGCCAAAATATTAATATTTACCTTGTTGGTTGGTGTCCCAGAGTCCATAGACTGAGCGCGGCCATCTTCCATCTTGATTCCTGTGTGTATGCGCGAGTCTTCAATTAGCGCATACGTGGTTCACATATTTGAATTTGGTTACTGCATGCACAAGAGTTAAGGGTGCAAATTTATATTGTTAGGGCGCTTAACTCTTGCATGTGCACCAACCGAACTTCAATATGCGAACCCTCCGTGCATGCGCCAACCATAAACTCACGCATGTGCATAGGAATCAAGGTGGTCATGCTCAGCGTATGTTCCCTGGGTGCCAAATAAACAAGGTAAGTACAAGGTGGATGATGACAATTTTGATTAAAGTTCAGTTAAATAGTTTGCTTTAAGACTTATTTGCGTGCAAAATTCTGACTTGCGTCCATTTCGAGATACGTCCGATTCTTCGGTCCCAATTACGATCGTAAGTCGGGGAGTATCTGTGCATAATTCCTCCATTTTAGGACACCATAATGTTTGGGACATTTGGCTTCACACTGTGAGTACTCAGGTATGTTTAATTGATTCATTGGTGCAATGCAGTTATAAAGAGAGCTACCTTAGTCTAAACTTCCAAAATGCAAGACCTCACACTTGTCTGTATTTTTCAGCCCTTCCAAAATGCAACACCTCACATTTGTCTGTATCTTTCAGCCCATCTTTCTAGCTGGTCCAGATCCCTCTGCAAATTTTGAAATCCTTCTTCACTGTCCACAACACATCCAATCTTTGTGTCATCTGCAAACTTGCTGATACAATTTACCACATTATTATTCACTTCATTGATATAGATGACAAGCAACAATGATCCCATTACCAATCCCTGAGGCACACTACTCGTCACAGGCCTCTAGTCTGAGAAACATTCATCCACTACCACTCTCTGGTTTCTCCCATATAGTCAATGTCAAATCCAGTTGACTATCTCACCATGAATAACTAGCGTCTGAACCTCTCTGACTAACCTCCCATATGGGACCTGTCAAAGGCCTTTCTGCAGTCTGTGTAGACAACATCCTCAGTCCTACCTTCATCAACTTTCCTGGTAACCTCAGAAAACTATAAGATTAGTTAAGCACTGCCTACCATGCACAAAGCCACGTTGATGACCCCTTATCAGTTCCTCCTATTGAAATACTTGTGCATCCAATCTCTTAAGACACCTTCCAATAATTTATCCCCTACTGAAATCAGCCTATAATTTCTTGGTTAACTTTTGGAGATTATTTTGAATAACGGAGCAACATGAGCTACCGTCCAGTCCTCTTTCACCACACCCTTGACTAAGGATATTTTAAATATCCCTGCAATTTCTACATGAGCCTCCCTCCAGGTCCGAGGGAATATTTTGTCAGGCCTGGTGATTTATCCACCTGTGTTTGCTTTAAGACATTAAGCACCTCCTTCTCTTTAATATGTAGATGTTCCATGACATCACTGCTTATTTTCCTTGCTTCCCTGGATGCTGTTCCAATTTCTTGAGTAAATACTGATGCAAAAAAAGCCATTTAAAATCCCCCTCATCTCTTCTGGTTCCATACATAGCTGACCACTCTGATCAAAAAGGGGACCAATTTTGTCCCTTACTATCCTTTTGCTCTTAATATACCTGAAGAAACCCTTAGAATTTTCCTTTGCATTGTCTGCCAAAGCAACCTCATGTCTTCCTTTAGCCCTCCTGATTTCCTTCAGTTTTATCTTACATTTTTAATGCTTCTCAAGAACTTCATATCTGAACTATTCCAAAATCTGCCTGCTTACCTGTTTCACAGTGTCTTGAGGACTATTTGGGGGCCAAAAGACTACTCCCAATTCAGTGATTGTTCCTTTCCTATTTCTAACTTGCAACCACACCAACTCAGTAGATAATCATCCACAGCATTCTCCATTTCTGCAGCTGTATTACTATCCATAACCAGTAATGCTACTCAGCCCCTTCTTTTTCCTCCTTTCCTAACCCTTTTTAAACATCTAAACCTCGCGACCTGCATCAGCCAATCCTGTCCTTGCGTCAGCCGTATCTCTGTTCAAATCCATGCTCTTAAGTTCAGCTCCCTTGTACCTAAAATCTTTGCATTGAAATGGAAACTTTTCAAACCCTCCAACTGACTACATTTCTATTTCCAGCCCTGCCTGACTTTCCTCACAAATCCACAGTGTGCTGTAACACTATTGGTGGGACATTGAGGGGTGGGATTTCCACATCTTGGACAGAGAGGCTCAGGACTAGCAGGGAAAAGCCTGCGCATGTAGATATTCACTAAGTGTATGGTAAAATAAAACAAGCTATGAACGCGACTCCAGGCTCAAGGTCATTTTTATAACGAGCGTGTCTGAATCCAATACAACACACAGCACATTGAATCATCCTTTCCACCTTCTACTGTATTATCTGCCCTCACATTTTGGTTCCCATCTCCCTGTCAAACTTGTTTAAACTCTCCCAACGGCTCCAGCAAACCTGCCCACCAGGATATTGGTCTCTACTCAGTGTAGGTGCAACCTATCCTTTTTCTATAGGTCATACCTTCCCCAGGAGAAATCCCAGTGATCTACAAATGTGAATCCCTGTCCCTGCACCAACTCTTCGGCAACGCATTCATCTGCCACAACTTCCTATTCATACCCTCACTGGCACGTGGCACAGGCAGCAATCCCAAGATTACCACCCGTGAGGTCTTGCTTTTCAATCATAATGAAAAAGCATCCCCAAATGCCTGTCTGAAAAATCAGAAACACTTTTCAAGAGGCAGGTGTGGATGTGTCAATGGCTACTGTGTGCAGAAGATTTCATGAACAGAAATAGAGACGTTACACTACAAGATGCAAACCACTAGTTAGCCATAGAAACAGGATGGCCAGATTACAGCTTGCAAAGAAGTATTTAAAATAGCCTTGTGAATTCTGAAAAAAGGTCTTATGGCCAGATGAGACCAAGATTAATCTGTTACAGAGTGATAGCAAGACAAAGTATGGAAGTGTAAAGAACTGCCCAAAATCCAAGGCATATCACCCCATCTGTGAAACATCTTGGTAGGAGTATTATGGCCTGGGTATGTATGGCTGCCACTGGTATTGATGCACTTATCTTCATTGATGATGTAACTACTGATAGCAGTAGCAAAGTGAATTCTGAGGTGTATAGAAACATCTGCTCAAGTTTAAGCAAATGCCTCCAAACTCATTGGACAGCACTTCTCCCTACAGCAAGACAATGACCCAAAACATACTGCTAAAGCCACAAAGGAGTTTTTCAAAGCTAGAAACTAGAAAATTCTTGAATGGGCAAGTCAGTCACCCGATCTAAATCTAAATCTAATTATGCCTTCCATATGCTGAAGACTTAAGAGGACAAGTCCCCAAAATAAACAGGGGCTGAAGATGGCCCCAGTAGAGGCCAGGCAGAGCATCACCAGAGAAGATCTTTGTCATGATAATGAATATGTATGAGATGTACCGGAAGTCACGCGGTATGAGAGAGAGATAAGAACACAAGCAGGAGAACAAAGGAAACGGGAAAATAAAGCCACTGAGAAGTTTACCTGATAAAACTTGTGTTTAATGTTTCATTAACTTCACATTTCGGGCCACAAATTTGACATTGGCGACGAGGATGGGATAAGCTTGAAGAGAATTAAAGACTAAACAAGATTACAGAGGATTACAGACAACTTCAAGGTGATAAGAATTTTCTCTTTGTCTCAGTACTTTTGGGGCTGGAATATTTCCTCATGGCTGGTGCAGACGGTGACTTTCTAACACATAGTGGAATTGCTCATTTTGACCCAACAGGTGATGCAAGCACTGTAAGTGTGAAGTGGAAGGCATGGCTGGAAGAATTTGAATCCTACGCCGACAGTTGTAGCCTATTTCTAGATACCGGTACAGTTGAACAAAAAGCGCAGAGGAGGGCGTTACTTCTTTTCACTGCAGGACCCTCAGTTCGGGAAACATTTAAGACACTTTTGAATACTGGAAGAAAGGATGAGTACCGGAAAGCGGTAGATGCATTAAATGCACACTATGTAGTGACACCGAATGCTACATTTCAACGCCATTTGTTTCGGAGAACGAGACAAGAAGATGGCCAGACAATTGCTCAGTACGTGACGAGACTACGCCAGCTAGCTGTTGGATGCAATTACATGCCAGCTGATTTGGACAACCAATTATTGGATCAAGTCGTACAGCACTGCAGATCAGATAAACTCAGAAGACGTCTACTGGAAAGAGGGAGTGAGTTGGAACTCACTGATGCTTTAACCATTGCTGCTGCATTAGAGGCTGTTGAAGGGCAATTTCATACCATGACCCTGAAAGACAACTCAAGCCAGCAAATTAAGAGGCTCTCACATCGCCATAACCAGCCAAGATATACGCCGACACATGACGTGGCGTGTTATAGATGTGGAAACCGAGGTCACTTTGGAAAAGACCCATATTGCCCGGCCAAAGGCAAAGTTTGCAGAAAGTGTGGAGGTAAGGACCACTTTGCAAAGAAGTGCAAAAGCAAGTCCAATGCAGACCAGAAGAGGAAGAGTACAACTTCCAAAGGCAAAGCCTGGGGGAACGGAAAGTATCCTGGAAAGAAAGATACCATTCGCCAGATAGACGGTGACGATGATGATACCCAGGAGGAACAGAGTTGTTACCAATTTACGTTGAATGAAGTACATCATGAGAAGGTCCCAGTGATCATTGGTGGAGTGACAGTGCAGGTCATTGTAGACTCAGGCAGTGACAGTAATGTGATTGATCGACATTTATGGGAGAAGTTGAAAAGGAAAAAGATCATCTGTACCTCAAAGAAGTGTCCCAAGAAACTGTATCCATACACAGCAACCAAGCTATTGCAGACCATTGGATGTTTTACTGCAACTGTTGAAGCTGGAGATAAGTACACCGAAGCAAAGTTTATGGTCATAGAAGAGAGGGGAGAACCATTGCTGAGTAGAAGCACAGCGCAAGACCTGGCAATACTTCATATTGGAGCTTGTGTCAATTCAATTCAGTTATACGAGGATATGAAGCAAGAATTCCCCGCAGTCTTCCAAGGAGTAGGAAAGCTGAAAGGTCGACAATTGAAGCTAGCGGTAGATGAAACGGTCAAACCCAAGGCACAACCAATGCACCGAACTCCATTTGGACTTCATGGGAAAGTCGAAGCCAAAATTAAAGAATTGATCGAACAAGACATTATTGAACCGGTGGAACATTCGACACAATGGGTCAGTCCCATAGTGATTGAGCCCAAACCAAAGGGTGACATAAGACTATGTGTTGACATGAGAATGGCCAATGAAGCTATAATTAGAGAACGACACCCTATACCAACGGTGGAGGAAATACTTCAAGAACTAACTACCAGCAAGGTATTCTCAAAAATTGATCTAAAATGGGGCTATCATCAATTAGAGCTGGATCCAGGTTCCCGAGATGTAACAACATTTGTGACTCATTATGGATTGTATCGTTACAAGAGACTATCATTTGGAATTAATGCAGCTTCGGAGATCTACCAGTATGAAATCCATCGAGTGATTCAAGGCATTCCTGGAGTTGCCAACATTTCTGACGACATCATAGTCCATGCACCAACGAAGGAAGAGCATGACAAACGGTTGAGGCGTGTACTATCTAAACTACAGGAGGCAGGCCTTACCGTGAATGGAAACAAGTGCCAGTTCGGTGTGTCAGAAATGGACTTCATGGGACACAGACTTACACGGGAAGGACTAAACCCTGCAGAGGCCAAGGTGAAAGCTATTGCAGAGGCACGTGCACCTCAGAACGCAACAGAGGTGAGGAGTTTCCTGGGATTGGTCAATTTTTGTGCAAAGTTCCTTCCTAATTTCGCTACAGTGGCAGAACCACTAAGGAAACTGTGCAGAAGATCTGAGCAGAAGAATCTAAGGATCTCAGATCTAAGAATCTCAGATCTAAGGATCTGAGCAGAAGAAAGCGTTCACAGCGCTGAAGCAAAGCCTGACAGATGCAAAAACTCTTGGATATTACGATCCGGCGGCATCAACCAAAGTCATAGCGGATGCCAGCCCAGTTGGTTTAGGAGCCGTGTTGGTCCAGATGCATGATGGAGGACCAAGAATCATTGCCTATGCCAGCAGATCGTTATCAGATGTGGAAAGAAGATACTCTCAGACAGAGAAAGAAGCACTCGGACTTGTATGGGCCTGTGAGAGGTTCCATGCATATTTATACGGCATTGAATTTGAACTCATCACAGATCATAAGCCATTAGAGGTGATCTATGCACCTAGATCCAAACCATGTGCCAGAATAGAGAGATGGGTACTCAGACTACAACCCTACAAATATAAAGTAATCCACATTGCAGGGAAAACAAACATTGCAGATCCGCTGTCCAGATTGGTGAAGGATGGTGGTCCACAATCCAAGTCAGAATTGGGAACAGAAACAGAGAGCTTTGTACGCTTCGTAGCTATTCAGTCAACACCGAAAGCTGTGACTACGAAGGAAGTCGAGAGAGAATCCGAACGTGATCCAGAACTCATGGAAGTAAGAGAATGCATACAGAGTGGACAATGGGACAAGTGTACTCACAAGGCTTACATTCCCATTAGATACGAACTTTGTTGCATCGGACAGTGTGTATTAAGAGGTTGCAGATTGGTGATACCGCAAAGATTGAGACCGAAGATCGTATCCTTAGCGCATGAAGGACACCTAGGCATTGTTGGTACCAAGCAAAACCTCAGGACCAAGGTATGGTGGCCAGGTTGTGATAAAGACGCAGAGAGATTTGTTAAAACTTGTCACGGATGTCAAATCACAAGTAAGAGTAATCCGCCAGAACCGATCCGGAGTACGCAACTCCCGACAGGACCATCGATCGACGTAGCTGTTGATTTTCTTGGACCTTTACCGACGGGTGAATCAATTATGGTAGTGATAGATTACTACAGCAGATACTATGAGTACGTGGTGTTGAAGTCCACAACCACTGAAAAAACAATACAAGCGTTAGCAGAGATATTCGCAAGATATGGATTACCTGTTACATTATACTCTGACAATGGTCCACAATTCACTTCAGAGACATTTGCGGAATACATGAGGACCACAGGTATCCACCATCATAAAGTAACTCCGAAATGGCCGCAAGCCAACGGAGAAGTAGAGAGACAAAATCAGTCCATTGAAAAAAGATTGAGGATTGCACACGCAGAAGGACAAAATTGGCGAGAAGCATTGCTATCTTATGTGGCTGTCTATCGAGCAACGCCTCATGCAACCACTGGAAAAAGTCCTGCAGAAGCATTTTTTGGGAGAAAAATCCGCACAAAAATGCCAGAAATAAAGGAAATCCGAGACGACCAGGAGATGAGGGACCACGATGCTGAAAAGAATGGTGCAGCAAAGCTGTACACAGATTCGAAACGTGGAGCCAAGTACTCAGACATCATGCCAGGAGATAATGTTCTAGTGAGGCATGAAACTGGGGGTAAGCTAGACACACCTTATTACCATCAACCCTATACTGTCGTATGCAGAAGTGGCAGTATGGTGACAGTCAAGTCTCCGACTGGAGTCCTGTATAAGAGAAATGTATCAGGTGTAAAAAGGTACCAGTCCAGAGATATATCGAGCGAAGAGGTTGAAAGGCCAATACGAGATGCTGAAACTGAGAGACCTGATGATGTTCCAGAGGCAGTTACCAGCACTCCTGATGAAGTGACTAGAGCGCCAGAAACACCCGAAGCCATGGTGAGCAGTATTTCCGACGCTGAGAGTGAACAACCGAGAAGCGACGACAATATCGCAGGCAGGCCGAAATGAAACTGGAAAGCGCCCAAACGATACAAAGACTTTGTGCCATAGTTTTAATAAGAACTTTGGGACAGTATTTTAATCTTATATCATAAAGTGCATGTCTGAGTGCTGTAGGAAGTAAATTTTATGTAGTTGAGTTACAGTATTACCATTAGTTACGATGTTTGTAGGTTTCCGAGGGATATTGGTAAGTAAAGGTAAAGTTTATTTCTGATTAAAGGAGGGATGTCATGATAATGAATATGTATGAGATGTACCGGAAGTCACGTGGTATGAGAGAGAGATAAGAACACAAGCAGGAGAACAAAGGAAACGGGAAAATAAAGCCACTGAGAAGTTTACCTGATAAAACTTGTGTTTAATGTTTCATTAACTTCACATTTCGGGCCACAAATGTGACAATCTTCAGTACCTGGTGATGCCTATGAATCACAAACTTCAAGCAGTCGTTGCATGCAAACGCTATGCAATAAGTTACTAAAGATGACTATTTCAAAATACATACCATTGCTATTTCCTAAATATTATGGTGCCCTAAAATGAGGGGGTTTTGTACAAAAAGCAGTGTGATTTCTATATGGTCAAACCAAATTGTCCACAATTACCCTTTAATAAAATCTGGAATGTGCACTTCAATCACATGTTAATTGTTTGATTACAAATTTAAAACTGTAGGGCACAAGGGCAAATAAATAAAAAGAGTGTCATCGTCCTAAACATTATGAAAGGCACTGTATATAAGTTGTTTATACAAAAGCTTAACATCCCAGTACAGTATTTAATTGTAGCACATGCCAAATGTCATAGGTTTCATGTAAAAGATTCACTCTGGTCTCATGTCACCACTGAATATTAGTTGTGCTACAACTTCATGTCCAACAAAAAAAATCCTCAAAATATGTACAATATCAATGTAATTATCAATGTAAGCAGTTGTAGTCTGTTCAAGAACATGTCAGGTTTGACCAATGAGTGATTTGAATAACAACCATTCTGCATGTCCTTCTTTGTGCAGATTTATGAATTGAAATTGATAAACTCTACAAAAATAGCAGTTAATCTTTACTGCTTTCTTTCATTTTAATTGATGCAATTCTCTTCAAAATTATCTTGTTTCCACGATTGTGCAGTATGTCAAAGACACAATATAAAAATGCATCACCCTTATGTTTGTGAAACATTAGAATATAGCTTTATTTTTGTAAAATCATCCTGTTCGATTTCATTGCCTTAAACCCAAATCATAACGAACAGCTACTTTTCCATAACCAAATGCCACCGGTGTTATGTGAAGGATGCTATGTGCGCACGGTCACTGGTCACATTATATTAAACTAAAAGACCATAAGATGTAGGAACAGAATTAAGCCATTTGGCTCTTTGAGCCTACAGTGCCATTCAAATCATGGCAAATGTACTTTTCCTCACAACCTATTTCTTGTGCCTTCTCCCATATTTTTGCAAAATAGTTTGATAGGTGCACATTTCCTTTTTTTCTAGTTTATTCTCTGTTTATTTTCCCTGGTGGCTGTGTACAGCATGATTAAGTTAACACTTTAAGGCAAGGTAACGCAGCCTGAGGGATCCATGCAGTAAAAAAAAATCTATAACTGATTGAAACAAGCATGAAAACTGTACTTCTACTCCCAACAATGAAGATGGTGAAAGAATGGTCCAGGGAGGTGGAGGATTACTTTGAATCGATAGGCTGTGAACCATATTCAAGAACTTATCCATAGACCTGAATGATAATGCAACACGAGTCACCGGATTCAACAAGACCCGTGTGGATGAGTGTGTGCCCATGAGCACTTGCTGGGAATTTCCCAGCCGGAAGCCATGGATGAATCATAAGATTAGCAATCTGCTAAGGGCGAGATTAAGGGCGTTTAAACCAGTGATCCAGATCTCTACAAGAATTTCAGGTATAACCTGTGGGAGGCTGTCTCAGCAATGAAGAAGCAATTCTGGAGGTAACTAGAGACAGAGACAGATACATGCCAGCTATAAGAGGGATTGCAGGCCGTTATATCCTACAAAGTAAAGACGAACAGCATAGATGGCTGTGATACTTAATTACCCAATGAGCTGAACACCTTCTATGCCCACTTTGAGAAGGAGAATCCAACAGTGGCTCTGAGAATCCCTGCAAAGGCTGAGGACTCTGTGATAATCTGTCTCTGAGGCTGACGTCAGAACATCATTCACGAGGGTGAACCCTCGTAAATCATCAGACCCTGAATGTTTACCTGGCAGGGTACTGAAAATCTGTGCCAGCCAACTAGCCAGAGTGTTCACGAATTTTTCAATCTCTCACTGCTGCAGTTGGATGTTCCCACCTGCTTTGAAAGCTCATGAATCATCCCGGTGCCTAAGTCGTGCAGTAGCACTAACTTCTACTGTGAAGAAATGCTTTGAGAGGCTGGTCATGGCCAGAATTAACACGCACCTAAGCAAAGGTCTGGACCCATTGCAATTCACCCATCATCACAATTACTCCACACAATATCGCTAGCTCACCACTCAGCTTTGGATCACCTCGAAAACAGCAGCTCATACATATGGCTGCTCTTCATTGACTACAACTGAACCTTCAATACTATTATTCCCTCAGTGGTGGTCAACAAACTCCAAACCATGGACGTCTGCACCCCGCTCTACAACTGGATTCTTGGGTTCCTCATCAGAAGGCCACAGTCAGTACAAATTGGAAACAACATCTTCTCTTCACTGATGATCAGCACAGGCGTACCTCAAGGATGCATGCTTAGCCCACTGCTTTATTCACTCTATGCCCATAACTGTGTGGCTGGGAACAATTCAAATGCTACCTACTAATTTCCCGATGACACCACAGTTGATAAACAGAATCACAGAGGGTAATGAGGAACCATACAGGAGGGAGATAGATCAGCTGGTTGTGTGGTGTCACAACAACTTTGCACTCAACGTTAGCAAAACCCAAGAGTTAATTGTGGACTTCAGGAGGAAGTCAGGAGAACACAAACCAGTCCTCATCGAGGGATCATCAGCGGAGAAGGTCAAGAACTTCAAATTCCCGGGTGGCAACATTTCCAAAGATTTGTCCTGGAGCATCCATGTCGATACAATCACGAAGAAGGCTCGCCAGTGGCTATACTTTGCATGGCATTTGAGGAGATTTGGTATGTCACCAAAGACTCTCACCATGGGAGCATTCAGGCTGGTTGTATCACTGTCTGATATAGAGGTGCCTATGCTCAGGGCGAGAAATAACTCCTGAGTGTTGTTAACTGAATCTGGGACATCATGGCCACCAATCTTTACTCCATAGAATACATCTACAAGAGGCGATGTCTTAAGAAGGCAGCTTTTATCCTCATGGACCCCCAACACCCAGGCCATGCCCTTTTCACTCTGTTACCATCGGGAAAAAGGTACAGGAGCTGAAGATGAGCACTCAGTGGCACAACAAAGCTTCTTCCCCTCTCCCATCAGATTCCTGAATGAACAATGCACCACAGCAACTGCCTTTTTTTTTCTTTTCCTGCACTATTTTTATTTATTTTGTAAGGTCATTTATGTAAATCCTTGCAATCTGATGCTGCTGAAGAACAACACATTTCACGACGTTTCATGACAATAAATTCTGCTTCTGAAATTATTTAAAAAACAGGTAGTTCTGTTTTATCTATTCTAGTTTGATTTGAATCATTTAAAAGCAAATTGCACACTTTTTTTCAAGTCAAGTTTACTGTCACCTGGTTGCACAAGTATAACCCAGTGAAACAGCATTCTCCAATCCTCGGTGCAAAACATGCAAACGCACAACCAGACATAACATACATACAGACGAACAATACATATGCAGGACAAGTATTTCATATATACAGATAAATAAATAGATATTGTTTTGTAGATATGAGAATCTTGGATGGTTAGTGTCAACAGTTCCTTTGGTCATTCAGCATTCTCACTGCCTGTGGGACAGAAGCTGTTCCTCAGCCTGGTGGTGCTGGCTCTGATACTCCTGTTCCTCTTCCCTGACGGGAGCAGCTGAAAGACGCTGTGTGCAGGGTGTGCATGAAAAATCAAATGTGGAATTACTCAGTTCTGGACTCTGAGTCATTTTTATTGTTCAGTAAAAAGAAGCATTTATGAAAATTTTGCAAACGAAGAAGGATGGAACTAATACCTATCTGAAGAAATCAAGATGACCACTCTCTGATTTATTAAAAGAAAGGGCATTCTGTGTAGATGAATGAGAACCTTATCCTCTGGTAAATGCAGTCTCTAATTTTTGGGTGCACAGTGTGAAAAATCTTTGTGTTGGAATTGTAAATCTGGCTTCAGTTGATGATATAAAGAAAGTTGGGGAAATCAAATATACACTGAGTCTCCAATGAAGAATATTACCATTTGTTGGCTGTATGACATGGAAAAAAGTGAATGTAATTTTGTAAATTTGTAATTTGTTTAACATTTAAGTTTAAATTTTAACATTTGTTACTCTGGGTAGATAGTGTCAATATTTGGTAATACTTTGTTTATTAATTTATAATTTTTACTATACAGAACTATGCTTATCTGTTACAATAATGTTTATTTGTAATAAAAGGAGAAAAGATTAGAATTGCTCAGCAGGCCAGGCAGTACCTGCAGAAGAAGAAACAATGTTGATGTTTCAAGTTGAAGATGCTTCATCAGAAAGTGCTTTTGCTTTTATTCATAGGATGTGGACATCTTTGGCATGAATGTCATTAATTCCTGTCCCTGTGTCCCAAGGAACACGCACAGTGATGTCCTGGGATTGTGGAGATTGATCTCCAATAAGCAGAACAGCCATTCTTTTGTACAAATTATGGCTTTACCCACTGGTATGTTATTTTGCTTTGACTTCAGGCTTACGAAGGTGACTTGATGTGTAGTGTAATTACTCTCAGCTCATGTCCGGATTTCAGCTGTTTCGGACATGTTTGATCCAAGATCATTGTGAAATATGGAGCTCGATTCTGGTGGAAATCCATAAGTATATGAGTGAATAGGTTATTTCAGAGTAAGAGCTGCTGATATCACTGCCAATAACAGCTTTCCTTACTTCCCTGATGACTGAGTGTGGTCTGATTTGGAAGGTCCTGATGTGCAGGTTGTGAGGACTACTGCTGGGATGGTAACTAGTTCCATCACCCTTGCTTTATTGTGCTCTCAACTATTTGGTGGTAAGCTGTGATATGAATGTGAGTTGGTTGACTTCTTAGAAAGGAGGATCTCAAGATGAAGCTGAGATGGAATGGAAAGCTTTGCTCCATTGAGATAACTTAGCAATGTCTGTTGCATTCATGTCACACTGCTTCACTAGGTTAGCATCGCTCAATGTTTTTAGGTATGCCAGGCTCTGCTCCCAGCATGCCTTTCAGCTCTCTTCACAAGCCAGGGTTGATCCTCTGACTTGATAATAATAGTTGAGTGAGGTATATGCTGGGCCATGAGGTTACAGAATATGGTAGTGTGAATTTCTGCTGTGGATGCTGATCCATAATGGTTCAAACAAGCCCAGCCTTGAGCTGTCAGCTCTGAATTTAATCAATCATTTTAAACACATTTGTGGTTTCACAAACCATGATGGTTAGGTGTACCTGCTGATTTTCCTCGAGGAACTTCTGCAGCAATATTCTGGTGGATTTTCATTAGTCACATTGACTTCCCTTTGTTAATTTGGTATTTACTTACTGTCACAAGTAACAAGTAAAAAGCTTTGTTTTGCACACTCTCCATGTAAGGCAGCCCATAGTTCAATACGTTGTGCAAACATCACACAGAAGTCCAGAATATAATATAGAAAAAAGTTTAGCTGCAATGAGGTAGGATTTGTAAGATCAGGAAATCCTCTTTATTAATGAGAGATCCTTTCAAGAGTCTGACAACAATGGGAAATAAACTGTTTTAGAATCTGGTGCTGCTTTCAGACTCGTATAATCTTCTATCAAATTGAAGGGGTAAAAAGAGAAGAGAATGTAAACATGTAGTAGCATGTTTGCTGCTTTCCTGAGGCAACTGTAAGGGTAGATGAAGTCACAAAACGTGACACCAACCATTGGAGCATTTTCTCTTTATGCTCGTTGACTTGAATTTTACCAAGCTTCTTGGATGCATCAGCCAAAGTTTAAATTTATTGTCAGAGTACATACACGACATCACATATAATCCTGAGATTCCTTTTCTGGAGGGCCAGGCATAATTTCTAATTATTGGTAACTGTAAACTGAACTAAAAAAAAGATACATGTAGAAGAGAGAGAAATGTAAATGAACAGTAAAATACAAGGAGATAATTGTGGACTTCAGAAGGAGATCAGGAGAACACGAACTAGTCCTCATCGAGGATTCAGCTGTGGAGAGGATCAAGAAATCCATATTCCTGGGTGTCAACATCTCTGAGGATCTGTCCTGGAGTCTCCATGTTGATGCAATCATGAAGAAGGCTTGTCGGCAGCTATATTTTGTGAGGATTTTTAGGAGATTCGATAAGACTCTTAAAAACTTCTACAGATGTACCGTGAAGAGTTCAAGCTGGTTGAACCAATGTTTGGTATGGAGGTGCCAATGCTCAGTACAGAAAAAAAAAACTCCAGAGAGTTGTTAACTCGGCCTGCAATATCATGGGGACCAGTCAAAGATATTGACAAGAGGTAGTGCTTTAAGAAAGCAGCCTCTATCCTCAAGGACAACCACCACCCATGCTTTGCCCTCTTCACTCAGCTACCATCAGGAAAAAGGTGCAGGAGCCTGAAGATGAACACTTAGTGCACAAGGACAACATCTTCCCCTTTGCTATTAGATTTCTGAATGAACAATGGACCACAGACACTGTTTCCCTTTATCCATTTCTTTTTCTTGCACTATTCTTTACTTATTTTGAAATATATAGAAATGCAGATGTTGCTGCAAAACAACAAATTTTGTGACATCTTCATGACAATAAATTCTGATTCTAAATACTTAAAATAAACCCATGATATCAAAGATAATCATTTTGTAATTCAACTGTGGTACAATACTGGATGGAGTCTGGAGCCAAGTGGTTCTAACCTTGATTGGGTATTTGTAGAAAGGATGCTGATGTATAAATGCAGTTTGATAACACTGCAACTAAACCTTCCATCATTTGAGAACAGTCTGATTGGGAGTTAGACTGGATGTGTTGAGTGTTTTTTTTGTGGTTGCAGGAAAACAAGGGAAGTTTTTCATATTGTAGGGTAGATTCCACTGTTGTAACAGTTTGGATGAAGGGCCGACTCGTTCTGGAACATAGGTCTTCAGTTGTACAGCTGCAGGTATGCTCGCAAAGAGGATCAGTGGGAACTTTCAGGAATTTGACGCAACAAAGTAATGGCAATATAATTCCAAATCAGGATTAGATGTGGGTTGGGAGCTTAAAAGGTGGTGTGTTCCCATGTGACTACTCATTTTATCTTTCAAACTAATTGAGGTTGTTGTTTTGGGAGGTAATATTAAAACAACTTTGATAGATATTCCACTACATTTTTCAGATGATACATAGCAGTCCAGTGCACCAGTAATAAGATTTAAAACAAAACAAATTAATGGAAACTGGTACTAATGAATCATGCAGTTGCACAATGACCTTCAGTGTTGTAAAATGGCCTCTTTCCAAGACAATAGGAAATATGATTAAAATCTAGAACACACATGTAATGTAAGAAGATATCCACCTTTTAGAAAGGTGCATATTTTCTAAAAGCAGAAGCTACTGCACCTACCTTAATCTTACAACAGCACTCCAGGCCAGGGAAGCTGCACAAACCTAGGGAAGCTCCATTAATGTTCCAAATGCCTGCCAAATGCAAGAAAATGGGAGTAGCTTGTTCAACAACTTGGTCAGCATGGACAAGTTGAGCTGAAGTCTATTTTCATACTGTAAAATTCGGTGACTCTGATTCAGAATTATAAAACTTTAAAATGGCAGCCTATCTGTCCACAACAGGATCTCCAAGTGGTAATGAGACAAAGGACTATTTAATTGATTTGGATTGTGGAATAAATTTTTGGTGAGGATCATGGATTAACTTTGAATCATGTGTGGAATCTTTTAAGTTAATTTTTTTTAAGTTACCATTTACTAGTTGTCTGATTAAAATGTGTGTAGTCAAATGTCAAAGAAACAGTGTGGCTATTCTTCTTGTAAAGCAGTCCTTTGGGATTGAGGATGATTTTCTTCCACTCTGATTTTGTGGATTCTAAGGTAATTGATGAGGCCATTGTGGGTCGTGCATACCTTTCCACAGATGGGACAGAAGATGGCTGATGGGATGGTTGGGGCCGTGTAGCTTGTGAGGTGCAGTACTCCTTCTGCTGCTTGTTCAAGGCTTCTATGTGTTCCTGATATATCAATCTGAAGTTCTTAATGCCATACAAAATATTACTGAGAATTAATTAAAAATTTTTAAAAAATTATTAACATTCTCCTGTGCTGTACTCTACAATCCCCTGAAATCAGAAGAGTTCCAAGATATGAGTATGTTTCCTCTGCACGATGCTGAAGAATCGCTGTAAGTTTGGCCCCTGATTTTGCCATCCATATGCTGAAGTCTGGGACTTGCATCTGTTTGAATTGCTGAACATAAGATGTTCCCTTCAGAACTTCTGTCTAAGGTGAGCAAGATTACATCCCATATGACGGAAGTTAGGCACATAAAATAATTTTGAACCAATATAACACACAGCCCTCTACTGGTTATCAATCTGTACTGCATAATAACATCTGACATTTTGCAGTCCCATGATAAATTTCCAAGTCTGCCAAAGAGTTGCCCATCCATCTTAAAAGAGTCAGGGCGATTTCTATGTGCAAACTTTCACAAAATAACCAAATGTACTAAAGTTTAAAAAAAATTTTTGCAGCCAAAAATAAAATACTTGAGTATGAAAGCACAGCATTATTCTGTAAATAAACTGTGAAAAGGCTCAGATTGGCTTTAGATCAAATTTATGGTTGTCCCGGAAGCATGGCTGATTTGAGTTTTAGCATAATGGTTAGCTTAATGATTTAGTGGCCACATGTGCTTAAACTTTGTTGCTCAAAAATAATGCCCATATGGACCGAAATTATTGAAAATAAATTGTTAGATGTAGGTCAACATAATTACATTGTTGAACAAAATATTGTGATTTTCATTTATTTTCCATTCAATGTGAAATTTTTGTTCATGACTGCCATTATTGCCATGTGCTAATTTGGAACAGGACCAAAAGTATCTCGTTTGCATTACTGAGTAGCACACTATGTACAGTATAATATAAAGGTGTCCACTGAAACTTTGGTGAAGATAACTACCTTGAGTTTTTGAGAGTAACATTTCTGACAGACAAAAAATATATGATCAAAGTCAGTAATAGGAAGTTATCCTAAGCTCAGGAAGATGGTTTGATTTTTATCCACATTTGCTCTTCACTATAGTAATAATTCATCATGACTCTAAATAGTGAAGTTGTAATTTTGCAATTTAAGATTATGTGGCCTTTATGATATTAAACAAGAAACCAGGATTTCACTATAACCTTTAAGGGCATTCTAATATGATTTTAAACTTTGTCTTAAAATGAAAGGCACAGCATAGATTTGAGTTGCTTTTTCAGCCTAGGTGATTAATTCTCTCCAAAGAAGATCTATGAATCCTATAGCACTTGAAACTATAGAACACTACAGCACACTTGGTTAGTCTGTGCCAAACTAGTTTTCTGCCAGGTCCAACTGATCTGCATCTGAACAATATCTCTACATACTCCACCTATCCATGTACCTGTTCAAATTTTTCTTAAATTTCAAAGTTGAGCCTACATTTACCAGTTCAGCTGGCAGTTCGTTCCACACTCCCACCACTCTCTGCATAAAGAAATTCCCTCTAATGTTCTCTTTAAACTTTTCCTCTTTCACCCTTAACCATGTCCTCTAGTTTTTAATCTCACCTAACCTCAATGGAAAAATCCTGCTTCCATTTACTTTATCTACACCCCTAATAATTTGGTATATTTGTATCATATATCCCCTCATTCTTCTGCACTTCAAGGAATAAAGTCCAAACCTGTTTAATCTTTCCCTGTAACTCAGTGCTTCAAGTCCTGGCAACATACTTGTAAATCTCCCCTGCACTCTTTCAATGTTATTGATAGTTAGGTAACCAAACCTGCACACAGTACTCCAAATTTGGCCTCACCAATGTCTTATTCAGCTTCTTCATAGTATCCCATCTCCAATACTGAATGCTTTAATTTATGAAGACCAATGTGCCAAAAAAGCTCTCCTTACAGCCCTATCTACCTGGGAATTATTTATCTCTATTCTCAGATTCCTCTGTTCTACTGTACTCCTCAGTGCCCTACCATTTACCATGTATATCTACCTTGGTTTGTCCTTCCAAAATGCAGTACCTTGCATTTGTTTGCATTAAGTTCCATCTACTACTTTGCAGCCATTTTTTCCAGCTGGTCCACATCCGTTTTGAAAGTCTTCCTCACTGCCACTACCCCTCCCATCTTTGTCTCATCTGCAAACATGGTGATAGTTTCTTGGTATCTGTGAAATTCAAACATAATCTAATGAACTGAATTGCAAATTCATTTTTAAATATTTTTTCATTTATTTTGAGATCAGTCTATCATACAGAAGGAGTATATCTTAAAATGAAATGTGAAAAACAGCACAGATTGAGACTTCCTGCAAGAATACTCTAAATATTGAACAAACCAGATACACACATTAGAAATCAGTGCTCAACAATAACTGCACACCATAACAATAGGCTTGCTTAATAAGAAAATGATTCAGTTCCAGGAATGATAAAAATGTACCATTAGTGCTCCCATCTTTAAGCTTCCCAAATAGTATGACCACTTTGATTATGCTTCAACTCAACATCAAATAACGTGAGATTTTGCAGACAATGTACTGACAATACCCTCAGTGTTAATAATTGTTCTCTCTAATTAATAAAATAATTTTTTACATATATAGAAAGAGAGCAAATTCATCATATTCCTTTCTTATCACGCATAAAAGTAATTGTTCTTCCTCTATCTAGCTTTTCAAAGTGTATCCTAAGTGGTTGCTTATGTCAAAAGGTTGATTGTGATGGAGTTGGAGAATCCTATTACCCAATTGCATGGGTAGACTGCAATTAACAAGTTGATTAATAAATAGAGACCAATTAAATTTCAGGGATACATTTTCCAATCTCTTCACTGTCAATGTCAAAAAGAAATGGTTTGTCATTTGCAAACATCTCATATATATAAAGAAAACCACTGTTACATCCAGTGCCACCACACTGGCACTGGATAAGCCTAGCCGCATTTTTATAATTCCCTATTTGTACTTTTACATTCTCTTTCTCACTATTTCCCAAGACTACACACAGAAAATCCCTAATCATCTAAATTTCATTTACCCATTACGCTAAATTTTGGTAATTGTTGTTGGCTCCATATTTGAGTGTATTTAACTCTAAAACTCTAAATCCATTAATGACGTCACTTTGACCTTACCTCTTAAATGGTGTTTGACCGTGCATCAGAATCTTGAACCCTGCATTTTTTTCTCACCTGCCATTTATTTATTCATTGTTGCTTATTCCTTTTGTTTTCTAAAATACTGCACCGTATGCCAGATGCTGCAGGAATGCAGGTTAAAATTGAGCATGCACAGAAAGCCCAGAATTGGAAAATATTTGAAATACTCAGCAGGTCAGTTTGCATCCATGGAAAGAGAAACAGAGTTAACCTTGCAGGTAAGAGACCCTTTGTCAGAAGGGTAAAGAAGCCTGTGAAATTACAGAGGTCTGATAGTTTACCATATGGATAAACTGTAAACAAGGTGTTCTGGTGATTAAGTGAATGGGAGATTAGCGAGTGAGAATGCAGACAAAAGAAAGTAATTGAGAAATGCAAAGCAGGAGACATGTCCAGTATGACAGACCGACCATGTATGAGCAACTCTGAGAGGTACAAAGGTGAGAAAACATCAAAGCTAACTAAGCCAATATCACAGACCAAAAAATAAAATTACCTCAAATTGTAGAATTCAGTATTAAGACCAGAAGGTGCAACTTGTGACTACTTCCAGAATTTTCAGTTGCAGTTTTTATGATTTTCCCAAGCCAGAATTGGAGAAATGGAGGTAGAGCTACAAAAAAAAAGAGTTTGCAGCCAAAGCCATGATGCAATTTGAAATTAGGAATGTGTCTTTTAAATTTGACGTGTTGTTTGACTGAGACCACACATAGCTCAACTTTGAGTAAGTTTAGGTACCAGAAGTAGAGTTTTGGATGTGATTGTTGTGAAGAGTTGAATATTTATCAGTGGAGAAAAAGAACTTATTTGTGTGAATGGAAATCAATTCTAGTAACTGTGGTGCATTTGGATTTTTTAAATTGCTGTAATTTTACACTTATATTGGATGGATGTTACTGAGGAGAAAGAATTAGACAAATAGATTAAAGGCAGCATGACATTGATTAAAATTGTAAAAACCAATTAAGTTTCAGTTTTTATTTACAAAATATAAAATACAAAAAACTGGGATGGAGCGGTCATCGTCAAAGTGGACTAAGTCAATGTGGTAAGGCTTTGGCTCAACAGGCTTCAGAGAGAACAGATAAGAGGCAAGGGTAGATGGGTGACAGTTAAGAGGGGGTAAGGGAACAGGTAGGAAGTGTGGGGCACTCCTTTGGCCATTCCCCTCAATAACAAGTGTATAATTTGGATACTGTTGGGGGGAGGAAACGACCTGCCAGGCACAAGCCACAGCGATCAGGTCTCCGGCACGGAGTTTGGTCCAGTGGCTAAGAAGGGAAGGAAGGAGAAGAGGCGAGCTGTAGTAATAGTTAGGGGGACAGATAAGAGGTTCTGTAGAAGAGATCGAGTATCCCAGATGATATGATGCCTCCCTGGTGCCAGGGTCCCAGATATCTCAGATTAAGTTCACACATTCTCAGGAGTGAGGGGGAGCAGCCAGATGTCGTGATCCATATAGAGCCCAATGACATGGGTAGGAAAGGTGAGGAGGATCCTGCCAGGAGAGTTTAGGGAATTAGGTGCTAGGTTAAAGGGAAGGACCTCCAGGGTGGTGACTTTAGAATTGCTACCTGTGCCATGTGCTAGTGAGGTTAGAAATAAGGGAATAATGGAGTTTAACAAGTGGCTAAAGACATGGTGCAGGAGGGAGGGCTTCAGGTTTCTGGATCATTGGGGCTCTCTTCCAGGGAAGGTGTGACCTGTTCTGAAAGGAAGATTTGCACTTGAACTGGAATGGGACTAATATCCTTGCAGGAAGGTTTGATAGTGCTGGTCTGATGGGTTTAAACTAGATTTACAGGGGGCTGGGAATCAGAATGCCAAAGCAGATAGAGGAGGGAAAAGTGATGCGAAAATTACATGCACCATTAGAAGTTAACAAATTGTACATAGTGGACATTTTCAAAAGTGCATCTATTTCAATGCAGGAAGTATTGAAGGTAAGGCAGATGAGCTTAGGTCATGTATTAGCATGTGGAATTACGATATTGTGGCCATTAGTGAAACTTGGTTGCAGGAGGGGCAGAACTGGTGGGTCAATGTTCCAGGCTTACGTTGCTTTAGATGCGATAGAACGTGGGGGGATGAAAAGGGAAGGAGTGGCATTGCTTGTCTGGGAAAATATCATAGCTGGGCTCAGGCAGGACAGACCATAAGGCTAATCCACTGAGGCTATATGGGTGGAGCTGAGGGACGAGAAAGGTATGACCACATTCGTGGGGTTGTATTATAGACCGTCCAATAGTCAACGAGAATTGGAGGAACAAATCTGTAGAGAGATAGCAGACAGCTGCAGGAAACATAAGACTGTGATAGTAGGGCATTTTAATTTTCCACATATTGACTGGGACTCCCATACTGTGAAAGGACAAGGAGTTTGTCAAATATGTTCGGCAAAGTTTTCTTAATCAATATGTAGAGATATCAAATAGAGAGAGTGCAATACTGAATCTCATATTAGAGAACAAGACAGGACAAGTAGCAAAAGAACACGTAGGGGAACATTTTGGGTCCAATGATCATAATGCCATTAGTTTCATTAATTATGGAGTAGGATAGGTCTGGGCCTCGGGTTGAGATTATAAATTGGAGAAAGGCTAATTTTGAAGAAAGAAGAAAGGATCTAGAATGTGTGGATTGTTTTCGAGCAAGGATGTGGGAAGTAAGTGGAGGATCTTCAAAGCTGAAATACAGAGTTTGTATGTTCCTGTCAGGATTAAAGGCAAAGTTAGTAGACATTGGGGACCTTGGTTTTCAAGGGATATTTGGGATCAGGTTCAGAATGGTCGGCTTTGTATGGAGCCAAAAGAAATGGGAGAAATCTTAAATGTTTTTTTTTCATCAGTATTCACTCAGGAAATGGGCACAGAGTTGTAGGAAGTAAGGAAAACAAGCAGTGAGGTCATGCAATCCATATAGATTAAAGAGGAGGAAGTGCTTGCTTTCTTAAAGAAAATCAATGTGTATAAAATGCAGGGCCTGAGAAGCTATTCCTTCAGACCATGAAGGATGATAGTGTAGAAATTGCGGGACTCTGGCAGAAATATTTAAATTGTCCCTTGCCACGGGTGTGGAACCAGAGATTGGAGGGTAATTAATGGTGTTCCATTGTTTAAAAATGGCTCCAAAAGTAACCCTGGAAATTATAGGCCAGTGAGCCTGACGTCAGTAGTAGGTAAATTATTGGAAGGAGTTCTAAGAGATCGGATATACAATTATTTGGATAGCCAGAAACTGACAATGGGTGGATGGGAGAAGCCAGAGATTAGTGGTGAATGATTGTTTCTCAGACTGGAGGGCTGTGACTAGTGGTGTGCCTCGGGGATCAGTGCTGGGTCCTTTGTTGTTTGATATCTATATAAATGATCTGGGTGATAATGTGGTAAATTTGATTAACAATGTTGCAGGTGACACTAAAATTGGAGGGGTGTGGACAGTGAAGAAGGTTTTCAAAGCTTGCACAGGGATCTGGACCAGCTATAAAAATGAGCTGTAAATGGCAGATGGAATTTAATACAGACAAGTGTGAGATGTGGCATTTTGGAAGGACAAACCAAGAAAGGACATACACAGGAATGATAAGGCACTGAGGACAAAGAGACATTGGAATATAGATACATAGTTCCCTGAGAGAGGTGTCACAGGTGGATACGGTTGTAAAAAGAGATTTTGGCATATTGGCCTTCGTAAATCAAAGTATAGGAGTTGGGATGTTATGGTAAAGTTGTATCAGACATTGGTGAGGGCAAATTTGAAGTATTATGTGCAGGTTTGGTCACCTAACTACAGGAAGAACATCAATAAGATAGAAAGAGTGCAGGGAAGATTTATTAAGATGTTGCCTGGACTTCAGGAAGTGAGTTACAGGGAAAGGTTAAACAGGTTAGGACTTTATTCCCTGGAGGGTAGAAGCATGATGGGAGATTTGATAGAGCATTTAAAATTATGACGGGTATAGACAGAGTAAATGTAGATAGGATTTTTCCACTGAGGGGAGATGCGATACAGACCAGAGGATATGGGTTAAGAGTAAAAGGGGAAAAGTTTAGGAGGAATCTGAGGGAGAAATTGTTCTCACAGAGAGTGATGGGAGTGTGGAATGAGTTGCCAGCTGAGGTGGTGAAAGCAGACTCAATTTTAACATTTAAGAAGAATTTGGACAGGTACATGGATGTGAGAGGTATGTAGTGCTGTGGACTAGGTGCAGGTCAGTAGGACTAGACAAAAGAAAATGGTTCGGCACAGACTAAAAGGGGCGAATGGGCATGTTTCTGTGCAGTAGTGTTCTATGGTTCTAAAACTCTGAGACAAGACAATTGAACTATCTTATGGCTTATACTATTTTAGTTCACTGTCCAGAAATACACTTTAAATACAATGGACCTAGGATTCATTGGGATATTGTCAAATATGAGAAAATGTTTTTTTAAAGAACTAGATAAACTGGGTCAATTATTTTAAATTAAAGCACGTTGACTGTTTAAAGATGTTGCTATTTTTTAAACCCAAATGTATTTCACTTACATTCCACCAGAGTCTGAGTCAGAAGAGATCAAATCTGGGGAGTGGGGGCGGGGTGGGTGCACAAGCTGCCATTTGAGAACTCACTTGGGGGTGGGGAGGTGGAGTGGTCCGCAATTGTAAATTAAAACTGATCTTCCAATCAATGAGGTTTTCTATCACTGACAATTGTCCAACAGGGTAGTGTGGATCGTGGCTTGTGGATCCATGTGGATCCATGTTTGTTAATTCGTTTAACATTGTCTCTGGTGATAGTCAGCACCTGAAATTCACAAGAGAATGGTTTCCCGAGGAGTCTGTATGGTTCGTGTAGATCCCAGTAAAGATTACTGGATCTGTTCCCATACTTTCTCAATCTACCCTTCCCCAAACGTGCTGGCTGCTGCTAAGATCAGTTTCCATTTGTCTTTAATTTGGATCCATTTAAAGCCTTCATGAATATGTTAGGGTATGGAGTGTCAGTCACTCAGCCATCTGAGGCTCACAGGCAAGCCGATTTCTGAGCCATTTGGGACGATACATGCTCTCTCAGCCAGAGCCATGCACTGTCAAACCTCTGAGCTGACTTTTCCCACGGCCTGCAACCCCTAGTGATGCAAGTGTTTCAGGTGGATGGGGGGGGGGAGGGGGCGCACAGTAACTCAATTGGAGGAGGCATGGCCTGCGAATGATCCCCCCCATGGCACCAACCCTGCACTCCGGTATCCTAGATTAGCTTCCATCATCTTTGTGAAACAACTAATTTGTTAACAATCAAAAAGTACACCGTATATTTTGGCAGATAAGACAGGACCCCAAATTCAGCCTGAATTTCATGGTTTTAGCTCGTATCAGTCGTATATGACAGCCCGCCAGTTTTCTGTGCGATGCCTCAGAGCAGCTGCAAGGAACATGCTGGAGACTGGTGTCTGGGCCTTCCAGCAACAACCCAAATTTTGTAACAACACCCCAATCACCAAATAATAAATCTGTAAATTAGCAAACAAATGGTTACAATAATAGTTAAAAAAATGAAATCTTTGCTTCTGGCTGGGAAGATGGTAAACAGAGCTGGGTCCAAGTCTTCAGCATCGGCTGCAGCTGGAGTCAGCAATGCCAACTCCATTCTCAACATCAGATGCGGTGCTGTCCGCACTGAAGAAGTCGCCTCAGGCTCCCGGGCTGGAGCGGGGACCTCGGGCTCCTGGGTAGGCCCAGGGATCTCGGGCACTGCAATTCTCTTTTTACAATTTATAATTATAAAATGTCTGGATGGGTCATGGTGAGAAGGTGGTCGGGGGCCAGTGGTGGGGAGGTGTCGGAATTGCCAGCGGTCATGAAGAGGTGGTTAGGAGTTGGCAGCGATGGGGAGGTGTTGGAACCACCAACGGTGGTGGGGAGGTGATTGGGACTGGTCCACTTTTCCAGCCAGAATTCTAAGGTCACCTTTTTTGGGAGTGTTTTTTGGGTCGTTTTAGCCATTGAAATCTATGGTAATTTGATTACCTACCACTAAACCTGGCACACTATAGCATAAATATATTATTTAAAATATTGGCACGTTACTTTTATATATCTCTTTAAATTTGCTTAAATGGCAATGTCCAATTTTTTGGTAAGGTAATTACAATTTTTAGTCTTAACATCTATTTGTTCAAAACATGTTAACTTTTACATTATCAATATCCTTGAATATTTTGCATAATTTATTTTTTTATCAATTTTCTGTTGTTTATTCAAAAATGAAAACAAAAAAATTCCACTGCATTGAAATTGTAAATAATTTCTTCAATTTCTTTTTAATTGAACCAAAAATTATTTCTAGAGAACAGGTGGCAACATAAAAGGTGGAAGATAGAGAAGGGGGATGAAAGGAAGAGGGAAATGAGGAAGGAGTTGAGAAAAATGCATTCAGTGCAAAAATCACATGAGAAGTGATGGATGTGTGAGGAAAGCTGCAGATAGTAAAAATCTGAAATAAAAAGAGAAAATTAGGAAAAGTTTCTTCACCCAGAGAGTGATGAAACTGTGGAATACGTTGGCTCTGGAGGCTAAGGCATTGGATATATTTAACGTGGAGGTTGATAGGTTCATGATTAGGACGGGTGTCAAAGGATGGGTGGTACAGTTAGCATGATGCGCCATCAACCCGGGTTCAAATCTGATGCTGTCTGTGAGGGTTTTCCCTAAGTGCTCCAGTTTCCTCCCACCTTCCAAAACATACAGGGTTGTAGGTTAATTTTGCTGTAATTGGGTTGCATAGGTTTAAATGGCTGGAATTAGTTTCTACCGTGCTGTAAATAAAATTTAAAAAAATTAAAATTTACAAGGTTCAGGAGCCAGGATAGGACAATGGGGAAGTGAGGAAAAATACATCAGCACTCACTGGAATGGTGCAGCATATTTGATGTGGTGAGTGGTCTTGTTCTGCTCATGTCTTAGGGTCTTAAAATGCTGAACAGATCAGGCAGCAATGTTCCTTTTAATTTTTAGTAGTCAACATGCACAAAGATCTTCTGTTGTGCCGTTTTTTTTCCTGTGACAAAAGTATGTGCGCACTGAATGTTTGTACAAATGTAAACTTGAAATTGTTTCAAGATAATTTTGGCCCACCCTATCTCTCGTGGCTATTAAAACTGTATTGCCATGTTTTAATATTTGAAAACCGACTAACTCGTTAATAGAAACAGTTAGCTAAGAGATTATTTTCAATAAGAATAATTATTAATTACTAAATATTTTAGCTTACTAACCTTTTGTGCACACATTAATTTACTTTGTGCGCTGGTTAGAAGAAACAATGTCAGGCAGTATTGGTAGAGACAAAAACTTGGCTCTTATTACAGGTTGAAGACCTTGCATCAGAACCGGGCAATTCTGGTGCAAACTGGAAAGCTCATCCAAAATAGCTGAATTGCATCTCAGTATGTCATAGTGCTCAGAAATTACCAATGCTTTCAACACTTTCAATTCCTCCCAATCTCACATAGGAAAATTAAATGACTTCCTCACTTTCTTTGGGCATCATTCAATTTAAATCTGGGCAACTTGTTTATGTCTTTGCTCTTCTTCGGTTATTTGGCTTTCGAAGTTTGATGCTGCACAGCCAATTCATACTCCGAGATTTTCTAATTTTACTTAGCTGTTTTCAACCTTGTTGAGCCTAGTTCGTCTTGTCTAAAAATAATACTGAATTCTGCATAAAAATGTTGTCTAAGTGGTGGATTTCCTAAGAATGAGTGAAACTGATGAGATTATGAAGGCACAATTATTGGCGGCAGACATCACAACATGCAGTGAGTTCACCAAAGTTGCTTCCCTTTTTCAAAAACTAGAGTTTCATATCAAATGAAATTCTGTTGCTTGCAGATATTATTCATTTGAAATATTCCAAAGAAATTAAGTGTACTATTGGAGGCTTTGTTTTGGAGTTTACTGCAAGGAGTTTACTAAGGAGTCAAAACTTAACTGTGGAGGTGGGGGTTGATATGGCACATAATCATAAGGAACTAATTCAGAATTTGTATCAAAATCTCTGAAAACTAGAAAGCTAGAATCTTTGTTTTGTCTTTGACTGGTTGGTGATTAAATCATTAGATTCTTGGATGTTAGTGGTAGTGGAGACTGTGCTTGTAGTGCACTACAACTTGCACCTGCGACTGATCTAAAATTAGGGTGCTAATTGACATCCCATAGGTGTAGATAACTCATCAGACTTTACAGTGGACAAGATAATGGGACAAAGAAATTCAAGAAAACAAGTTGTGAGGTCCCAAGCCATCACAAGAAATACCAGGGAGGAGGTATTGGCCAAGTATTAAGGTAGATAAACCCCCAGGCCTTTTGAAGTGCATCCTCACTCCTTGTGGGAAGCAAGGGAAAAAACTATGGAGGTCCTTGCTGAGCTACTTATCATCTTCATGGCCTTGGGTGAAGTGCTGGAAGACTGGTCAGCATGGACAAGTTGGGCCAAATGGCCTGTTCTGCGCTGCGTAACTCCATATCTCCATATTGCACTTGTTTGAAGTCTTGAAACCCAATGTTCTGTTTCTAATGAATTCACGGTTCAATCATTGTCAAGATGTTCTAACAGGGCATCTCCCATAATGCCTCTATGGGTACAATTTAAAGCCTGCATGTGATTAATCAATATATGAAGAGTACTGATTTTCGGTAACTCAGTTGCTGTTGACATTTTACAATTTTAAGTCCAATTGCTAATGCCTAGGTAGATTTAGTAGGTAACTGCTGTTAATGTAAAGTTATGCTCTACAGACACAGACATTGTCAAGTTTACACTTCCTCTCACATGGTATCTTAACATGTCAGTTTTCAGTTTATCCATCACCATCTCATCTGTTGATGTTGAGGTTGTCCATTCAAGGACATGTGAAATATCCTCATTTTTTCAGGATTCATGTCTTTCTCCAGTATCATTGATGGAGCCCTCACTCTCATTTCCTTCATTTCTTGGATGTTTTCTCTTGTCCACCAACCTCTCTCACCTCCCAGATCGAAGGAGGATAATGTTCACTCGCTGCTCACTTTTCACCCTCTAACAACAGATTGTCATTTCCACCAGCTACAATGTAATCCCTTCAGCAGTAACATCTTCCTCTCCCCATCCCTTTCAGTTTTCCACAGAGATCACTCTCTGTGACTACTTTATCCTGCCTATACTTTCCAACCCCAGCACTTTCTCCTGCAATTATCGGAACTGCAACATTTGTCCCTACACCGCTTCCCTCATCACCATCCAGGTCAATCCAAGGTTCATGTGCGCCACCTCCAAACTTGTCTGCTCGTGTCAGTGCTGTGGATATGGCCTTTGTACCAGTGCCAAGCATAGACAAAGTCAGCCATTCTCAACTTTATTTTTGGCTATGGCCCCCTGAGGACACTGCTCAAAGATTATAGGCCCCTTTCTCTGTGAAGCAATCAAGTTTAGTTAGTTTCTTCCATACTTCTCTTCTACCGTCTGCATAAAAAACATAAAGAAATAATGATTTTAGTCCACAGTCACCCTTAAATGTGCTGTGTCTCCTCGGGTATGGCCTTGTTGAGAATGGCTGGAGGAGGCAATCATTTTGTGGAACATATTCAGTCTGCAATGGCCATCCCCAGCTCTCATTGGTAGGCCATTTCAACTCCCCTTCCCATTCCCACACATTTCTGCCTTCTCCACTCTTGATTTCTCCACTGCCAACTTGAGACCAATGACAAATATGCAGAACACCTGGGTAGTCCATAACATAATGGTAAGAATGTAGTGTCAGGTAAGTTGTATCCTCTATGTTTCTTTCTCTATCTTCCAGATTCACCTGTGTTTTCCCATCCCTTTTTTATTCCAAGCATCCCTCCCCCACATCCCCTTTACCCAATTTTGTTCCCCTTCTCCACCAGTTCCAGCTGCCAACCATCCCCACACTTTGCCTACTGGGTCTCCATTCCTTTCTCCCAACTTCTTTCATCTGTCCATCATCCCTCCCTGATCACTAATCATAAAATTCCAGTATCCCTAGCATTTCCACTTTACCTTCCAGCCAATGTCCCTGTTTCCACCACCCCCCCCGCCCTCCCCGATTTGCCTCCACTTGCCTATCAGCCCTTTTCACCTGTATCCTGTTAACCAGCCCACGCCTCACCCCCTCTGCTCATTTCTTTATACTGGCCTCACTTCTATGCTCTTAGTTCTGATGCAGGGTCTCGACCTGAAACATCAGCCATCCCTCTGTTTCCATGGATGCTGCCTCACCTGTTGAAGTTCCTCCAGCAGTTTTATTTTTGCTCCAGGTGCAGCAGTGACTTCAATCTCCAGGTCTTGTGTTCTGTGCAATATTTCAGCATTGTTAGATGCTAAAACTCGAGAAAGTTGTATTCTCAGAACTGATTAAGGGAAACCAAGTCTTTCGTCAGACCATTGTTATAAAACTTCAACTTCTCAATCTTGTTAATCTTGGTTGATTTTCTATACAAATTATATATTCTAGAAATGTAACACTTTTTTAGATTAATTATGTTCTGTGTATTTAATGCTGATTAAATGTTCCCTCGTTGCACCATGATAAAGCTGGCCTTCTCTCAGGAATTTGCTATTTATTTGAATCATTGAATACATCATAGAAAAGGCCATTTGGCTTACCATGATAAGGTTATTCTTCGTTCTAACAGTCCATTCAATGCCACTCCATTAATCTTCCCAGAGCACTGTAGATACTGAGGTGATTTAACCAGTTCTATTTTCAATGTTACTATTCTAAACAGCTTAAATTGAAAACCAAATATTTTGTAAGATGTAAATAATTGGGGCACTCTTATATTTGTAAATTATTCCCCTATCTAGACAGTGCTGTGTGGATTGTTTTCTGAAACAGATGCTAGTTAAGGTAGCAGAGGTCTTGAGTAGTTATACAGCACAGAAATCAGCCCTCTGGCTTAACTTGTCCATGCTGATCTATCTAGTTCAATTTACCTGCTTTTGGCCCATATTCTCTAAACCTTTCCTCTCCATTTATCTGTCTGAATGTCTTTTGAAGGTTGCATTTGTCCTCGCTTCTACCACTTCTTCTGGCAGCTCATTCCATATGCCCACCATTTTCTGTATGAAAAAAATTACCCCTCAAGTCCCTTTTAAATATTTACTCTCTCGGCTTAAATCTGTGCCGTCTAGTTTTAAGTTCCCTTATACCAGGAAAAAGATAATGACTATCTATACCCCTCATGATTTTATAAACTTCTAGAAGGGTCTCCTACACTCTGGGGAGAAACTCTCAGCCTATCCATCTATTGCATACCATTCAAACCTACCACTTCAAGTAAAATTCTTACACATCTTTTCTGCACCCTTTCCAGCTTAATGACATGTCTCCTAAAGCTGGATGACCCAAATTGTGCACAATACTCACTCTCACTTCTTGTACAGTGTAACTTGGCACCCCTGCTCTTGCACTCACTGGCCTAACCGATGAAGACAAGCATGCCACATGCCTTCTTCACCTCCCTGTCCACCTGCATTTTCACTTTCACAGAACGTTTTACTTATACCCCCAAGTCTCCTTGCTAGACAGCGCTTCTCAGGTCCTCTTAAGTCCTACCCTGGTTTAACTTACCTTAGAGTCCGAGTTAAATTCAGGATTGTATGTGATGTCATATACTGTATGTACTCTGACATTAAATCCGAAATCTGAATTCTATATGTCATTCTTTGGTCTTCTTTCCCAATTCATCTGCATCTTGTTGTAACCTTCTTAACTGTACACTATACCATGATTTTTAATGTCATCCTCAAAGTTACTAATCATTCAAGTCATTAATATAAATATCACGCAGCAGTGGACCAAACCCCACTCTCTACAGCACTGGCTGCAGGCCTCCATTCTGAGTAACATCTCTCCACTACCACTCTCTCTTCTCTAACCAGTTGGCCAGCTCCCTTTGGATCCCATGCAATCTAACCTTCTGGACCAGCCTGCCATGTGAAAAACCTTACTAAAGTCCATGTAGGCAATGTCTCCTGCCCTGGCATGGTTAGCATACAATTAGTGCAACGCTATTACAGCACCAGCCACCCGTCTGTAAGAAGTTTGTATATTCTCTCAATGACCATGAGGGTTTCCTCTGGTTTTCCTCCCATCCAAAAACATATGAGGTTTGTAGGTTAATTGGTGTATTTGGGTGGCGTGGGCCAGAAGGGCCTGATACCATGCTGTATCTCTTAAAAAAATACAATCAAATTCACAAGACATGATTTGACTAGTACAAGATCATGTGTATCCCAATTTGTCTTGGGCTTACCAAATCTCTCTCTGAATTCCCTGTAGTAATTTATCAACAGCTCATCAGCTTGTGGTTTCCTCCCTTATCCCTGTAGGCCTTTCAAAATTAGACGCCCTGCAGTTTAACTGTACCTCACCCAGGCATAGTGATGATGCAATTATTGTGTAGGTGCAAATGTAGCACTTCTTGCGGTCACAGGAGTAAGAACTAGGGGAGCGATTGATGGGAAGGGAAGAATGGACGAGAAAGTTGTGGAGGGAGCAATTCTTACGGAAAGCAGAGTGGAGAAGATATGCCTGGTTCTCCCAATGCGATCTCTTCTACATCAGGGAGGCTGGACACAGATGGGGCTTCTTTGAGCTCCTTCACTCTGTTCACAGTAGCCAACCACTTCAATTCCACAACACATTGCCATTACTGACATGGCTGGCCATGTGTACTGTCAGGCTGAGGCCACTCGCAAATTGCAGAGACCACACCTTATAGTGCATCTCAGCGGTCTTCAACCAGACGGCGTCAATATCGATTTTTCCAATTTCTGTTAATCCTCCCCTCCCCAGTCTCTCGTTTTCCCTCATCCTCTGACTGTCCCTGGAGCTGCCCAGTGCCTTGCCTTCCCTCTCCTATCAAGGGGCTATCTTTCTCACCCTCTGACCCCTTCCCCCATCATTTCTCAGCTCCTTTCTCTTCTTCCCCTTTCCACCTCTATTCAGCTGTTGACCTGAAGTACAATATTCCCCCTCCACTCACCTTATTTTTGGCACACCTGAAGAAGGGCTCAAACCTTAGATGTCGACTTCTTTTTACTTTCCATAGATCTTGCGTGACCTGCTGAGTTTTCCCAGCACTTTTGCGTACTAGACCCCAGTATTGCAGTTTTCTTGTTTGACACAAATATCTTTTGTTTATTTCTTTGAGTTTAATTTTTATTTTGAGTATAAACAATTATTAGATTGATTAATTAATATTTACTGGGAAAATGCTCCTCAATGTATGAAATATTTCAGTTTCCCTACAAATTTTTCTCATCTGGATTGCAATATCTTGTCATCTGTGTACATTTGAAAAAGATTCTGTCTTCCTTACATAAAAATGGTAAGCAACTCTCTTAAAATCCCACTTCATTTATCTATTTTTGTTTTCGTTTTAACAACAGGTTTTAAAGTAAATTGCTTTCATTCTATGGGCCTGGGAAAATATGCAATTGGTTAAACCAAGCTAGAACTTTACAACAGTTTACTATAAAATATCCCAGAGCAATGTAGTTCTGCTGAGGCTAGTTATGTATTTATTGCTGGAAAAGGCCATCTTTTCTTGGAATTGATTTGGACTGAAGGCCTCCGGTGTAGAGGTGGCAGAGTAAATACCTGAAGAGTAATGTTCCCTGTGATGCCGATCAATACCAGATCCACCATTGTACTTCAGGCCACTCTCTTGTTAAAAACAAATTTGTTAATTCTGACAATTTAATTGCATTTTCCAGAGGTAAGTTTAAGATCATTTAAAGGTTTCTGATAAATGTGACTGCATGGAATTTTTTTTAAATTTTTCGACTATTGTTGCTATTTGTGCATCATTATCCATCTTTAACATTTTCTGCTTTACACCACATGAAGTTGTTTTATTGTTGTTTCCTAAATATTGTATGCTTTAGAATTTAATGCATAATGCCCACAGCAGTTATCTTATCCAGTTAGGTATTATCTCCATGCAATCATAACGTAAGTTACCAACTTACATTTCTATTTAAATAAACAGTCCGAGCTTGTGTGAAAATCCATTCATTCAAATGCTGGGTTTCTTAATGCTCTTTTAAATAGAAAAATATAGCATTTCATAAACTTATTTTTACATTTTTAAACCTTGTGTTTGTCCTGGTAAATGTAAAACTACAGCTGACATAAAGTGGGAGCTAATGAGATTACTTTTTTCCCCAATTTTTTGTGCTAGTTGCCAGAATTTGATTGTGGTGACTTGAGGCCAACAAAAATTGTGTAATTAACATTAAAACTGAGTGTTCTGATTGGCATGAGTATTATCAAGTCCAATTAATATTTACCTGCACTAACAGTGAGCAGATCAAATTTTTTAAGTAACAAAATATTCAAAGTCCCAGCAATGTTGCACAAAGTGGTGGACAATGAGCTTGAACTAGCTGTTTAGTGTATATAATAGGAACCAGTAATACCACTGTTAACTGAAACATCTCAATGGAGGGTTAATTGCAGGAAGACCATGTTAAATATTTGTGCAGGATTTCTTTTTTCCACAGCCAACTATATTTTTGATCTTTGTATTAACAGTTTACGTCAGTGGTTCTCAACCTTTTTCTTTCTGCTCATATACCACTTTATGTAATCCCTATGCCATCTGTGCTCTGTGATTAGTAAGGGATTGCTTAAGGTGGTATGTGAGTGGGAAGTGAAGGTTGAGAATCACTGTTCGAGACACAATTGTTACTGAAATATTTTGCTTGAGAAAAATTGTCATTGGCCCATTTCCTTTGGAGTTATGAAACTGTGCACATCACGAGTCAATTAGGTAGGATTAAAACAGTGGTTTTCAAACTTTTTCGTTCCACTGCATACCACCTTAAGCAATCCCTTACTAATCATAGAGCACATATGGCATAGAGAATATTTAAAGTGGTATGTGATTGGAAAGAAAAAGGTTGAGAACTACTGGTGTAAAAGGATAATTGATGATTTCTCTTCCCTGCATGAACATGGTTTTATGTCTATGGGTTTAAATTTTGGTCCTATCCTTTTTATTACAGGCATTTAATTTTTTTAAACAAATTGCTTAATTTTTCTATTGCTAACGTTACCATAGAGTGCAATTTTGAGTGGCTTTTTGGAGACAATTCAAGATGCTAATTATGCAGATTATATTTTTAAGATTTACTGGAATGCTACGAAACAATGGGGAAAAGGAAAACATTGTATTTGAAGAAACATAACTGACTTAGCATGAATTGAGGGACTGTATTACAGTGGTATGCTAAATTATCATTTTATTTTCTGAGATCATAATTTATTTGCATTTTTGTGGCAAGAATGACTTTGAATAAAGTAGATTTTAGCTTTACCAAACAAAAATGAACCAAAATATGATTTTAATATTTTGTTGTATTTCAGAAGCAAAGTGCTTGTATTAATTATGATAACACATTAATTTTTTAAAAACTTGAAATGGAGAGAAAATAGTTAACCTTGAATGTAATAGTTTATCCATGGTGTATAATTGAAACATAAGACGTGTTATTTGGGATCCTATCATATCGTTGGATTGTAATAAGTAAATAGTATTGCAGCTTCTGCAGAACTGTTTCACATTGATGCATTGTGGTTGACATTAAATGCAATTTGTCTTTCAACGAGAGGTTTGACATCATTTTTGAAAAAAAGTAAAAGCACAACGATGGAGAAACTCAGCAGGTCAAACAGTGCCCTTTATATAGCAAAGATAAAAAATACATAACCAACGTTTCAGGCTTGAGCCCTTCAACAGGGTATGGAAAAATGTTGGCAGACATCCGAACAAAAGAGTAGGGGAGGTGTGCTTTTACTTCAACCATGGTGTCTACAGATTTTCATGTTTTACTTATCATTTGAAAAACTTATCCTACTCTTTGGGCAACTGTAGTAATATCAGCATGTAATATTTCATTGATTATCCAGCAACCTGATGACGATGATAAATGTGTGTGTATGTATGTTTTGCTTGTGCATTTAAGTAATGTTTGAACAGACATTGCAAGTAAGAGATGGACCAATATTTCAGCCCTGAAGACTTTCAATCCCCTAAGGAGTGTGTTTGCTCTATCTTGAGCCCATAATGAAAAAAGAGCACGTGATTAATCTTATATTTAATTTAATTTGCTGTAGAGTATGATATGTAAGATTTTGCCGAATATTCAAACACGGAGTTTAATACCCATTGTATGAAGGCATGTTGAAACCTCTGATTGTAGAAAAGGTGGCATTAAAGGTGAAATCAAGGGACACCTTTTAGTTATAAAAAATGGAATTAATGTTCAGCAATTTTGAGATGTTGTTTGAATTTTTGAAATGTTTCAAAAAATGTAGCATGATTATTTTAATGTTTTTCCTTAACCGTCTTTCATGAAAGTTACTCTATCAGGATTTTAGAATTGTAAAATGATATCCCTAAAAATGATAGTGGCATAAGCTTAAAAAGCACAAATTATAGTTAAAAAACAGGATTTTGTCCATCCCACTGAAGAGTGCTTTTAATTCCATTGCATTGATGTATTTTGAAATTTTGTGGATGTGCTAAATAATCAAAAAGTGATTAGTATGTTCATGAAAATGTGAGATTTTTTTTTGTCTCCCCAATTTGGTGCCTAATGCCCACACTTAAGTAACCTCTAAGCTATTTCTGGCTAACTGTTCAACACTTTTTCCAGAAATTCCTGGAATTTGAAAGCAGGAAGTCATGCACAGTCATTTATTTCAATAATTAGGATTGTAGAACTGATGGCAAAGTCATGTTTTAGGGAGCATTTTAATTTTTGTTTATAGATTCAGTTATAATTTAAGAGTAATTCAGGGGCATTTGAATACATTTTAACAAAAATTTTATAAAATTCAAAGGTGTCTCTGTTTAAACTGACATTGTTAGATTTACTGAGTTTACATAATTTATTAAAGTATTATTGAAATACATAAAAATGTTTATTACATTTCCAGTTGTAGACGTCCTGAACTACACCTTCACCTCCGAACTACACCTTCAATTACTGGTCTCAAGGAAGATTTAATTGATTTGTCCAACATTTATTAAACGAAATAAGTGCCTGGCATATTAATATGGAACAACAAATAAGTGAAGATGTATTGTTGAATTTTCCTCTTTTCTTTCTTTTTCAATCTTTTTATTGGTTTTAACATATGCAAAATTACATATGGTAATAATAATAATAATAATAAAGTAAATTAATATAAAGTTACAAGTACCAAATAACAATGAACAAGGTACATATGAACCCATGTTATTAAATGGAAAAAAGGGAAAGAGAAAAAACTAAGAATCAAACCCCACCCTATGAGGGCTGCTGGCCAAGTTAAGGAGTCCTCTACTAATAATAATAACTATGGGGTCATGAAAAAAAAACCCAAAAATAATTAATCTACAAGTTTTGAAAGTAATTGAGAAAAGGACCCCAAAGAGAAAGAAGTAAATCACAAAAATCTGTAGACACCATGGTTGAAGTAAAAACACAAAGTGCTGGAGAAACTCAGCAGGTTAAACACTGTCCTTTATGTAGCAAAGGTTAAAACACATAACCGACATTTTGGCCTTGAGCCCTTCATCAAAGTATGAGAAAATGCCGGCAGGTGTCCAAACAAAAAAGAAAGTTAAGATCCATTGCAGTAGTAGAACACCTAATCTTTTTCTAGAGTCTGACATGCCATCACATCCGACAACCATTAGTCCTACTTCCGCTGGAATCCCAGTTAATTGACTGTACAATGTCCCGGGATAGGAAGCCCTTTGTGCCGTTTCCACTGGGCCACCTTTAATTGGGACACTAATTGCTTTTCTGCTGAACACATCCCTGGGGATCAGAGTTTTACATTCAACTGGAAACTGGTGACTTTCTGCAGTCCCCTTTCCAGTGGTTTTATCAGCATGCTGGCATCAGCAAACAACTTGGGTATGAGTGGAGTTAAATGATGTCATTTGATGCCAGCGTTCAGACAGTGTTCCCTTTCCACTGGACCTTGTCCCAGTTGATTCCTGGGACAGGGTGTGACAGTGGAAAAGGGGCTATTGAGTATAAGTGGGAGGGCAGCATCTTTCCATCTCAGCAAAATGGCCTTTCAAGCAGTGAGGGAAGCAAAAGTCATGGGAATGTGAAAAGTCAAAATTAAATCCATTGGCCCACTCACTCCAAAAATAGCATCGAAGGAGCTAGGAGTCAAATTAATGTTAAGAACTCACAATAAGGTGCGAAATACACCTTGCCAGAAATGAAAGAGAAAGGGACATAGCCAAAACATATACCTTCCTCAGAGATGCATTTTTGTCATTTTGAATTGGGATATTTTATCTTTAACTAGAATGGGCCGAAGTTAGTCAATTTTTTATTTCAGATTTTGCTAAAAAAACAGTTGGAATTAGTACTCCGCTATAAATATTGTGATCCGATTTCCCCTTAATCTGCATTGCGTTGAATTGTTTTGAATGATTTATTTCTCTGATTGGGAAGCCAGTGACTATGATCTTTACAAGTTAAATTGGTGAAACATATTAATGTTTTAAATAACTGCAAAAAGGTGTGCTCGTTGGTTTATGGTAATGTGTTGCCATGAAACCTGTGAAGTTTGGTAGTCTCGACTTGAGTCATGCCCATGAAATATTTCCTGGATTAGAGAGTTAAACATGTGGAATTAAAATGAGGAAACATTCTTTTACTTTACCTGCATGAAATAACTGTTGGTCATTTTATTTTGTCTTGGTATTTTTACAAAGTGCGACTGATAGATAGTCCTGTAGATGTTTTCACAACGCCCATTACCTTCGCCGGTTGTAAGAATTGAAGGCATTGTGATTTAAGAGAGATTGAGAAAAAAAAAACACGTTGTAAGCTTTCCCCTTATAAATGCTCTTCTGTAATGGCTGGAATTTCTTTAAACAGTGGAAATGTACAATTTGTGATCCGGTATTTTATGAAATCAGATAGAAAATAGCACAACGGAGTCAAAATAAAATCTAATGCGAGCAACGCTTTTATCTTAAAATATTAGCCGATAAAATACATAAAAACTGCAGCTTCTGATACCAATATAATTGAAGTGAAACCGTTTCAAGCAGAAACAAAAGAGGGAAAAGAATGTTCAACCCATCGCCTATGAAATGATTTTGTTTCACACACTGCATTTGTTGTTTTTTTAACTGCGATCCTGTTTGGGGCCGACTTGCTTCGTTTCTCACCGTTCTCTGTTGTGTGTTGGCAGGTTCTGAAGATGATGTTCTAGTTAAAGGCAGGCAGTCCATTCGGACTCCAGCAGTGAGCAGCCAGAACTCCGAGAGCGAGATGGTGCTGGAGGGAGACGATGATGCGATCATTTCACTGGAAGAGAAGGAGATTGATAACATGGCGGGTAAAGTAATTTGTCTTTCTTTATACCAGCTTAACGTTATAACTATAATTTCACACGTTCAAGGGAGGGGAATTTTGTTGGGACAGTGATGAATTGGACTAGATCCGAATGAAGCCAATAAAAATATAATTTTCCTTCGAAACTGAATCAGAAACTTCAACGTTACATTAGCATTTGTCTCTCCACATTTTCCCTTGTGCTTGATATGTCTCGCACGTCATTTCTAGTCACCTTGACCAGTTTGGAATGAGATGACGTGACCCGACGATCCCTAAGTGACATTCACTAACAATTAGTCATTGTAAAATATCATTAATCGTAGATTAAATCTGATGTTGGGAATATGGCGGGAAAACACCATTCCGCCAAAAAACACATTCAATATAGATTTGTCTAAGTTGTTGTAGAAAGTGTATTTAAAGTTATCTTCCATACCATTCAGGTGGGACGTTCTGTGGCTGCCAGCAAGGTATTTGCCTTTGCTGTCCAACCTCAAAACAATTGGTTTAATTTTGGTATTCCCCTCCGTACCTGATGTCTGTTGCATTTTACATTCCTCGATTTTCTCAATTATATGCGGAGTTATGCCTTAAGCCAATCAAAGAAGGTAAATAATGCCTCCAATAAATAAACTAGTTTCAGAGCGCGTGAGAGTTGAAACAATTGCAGAGACTGCCGAGCAGATAGCTTCAGGAGTAACAAGAGTGCCGGAGGAACTCAGAGCGGCAGGAGGCATCATCCATGGAAAGCGATCAGGGTTTGTTTTCGTGGATGCTGCGTTTCACCACCACTATCAAGTGCTGTTTTTCAGTATCTGAAGACTTCTTGTCTCCTGGATTTGCTAAGGATAAATGAAAGGGTTGTTAGGAAACAGAAGGATAATAGGTCTGTCAGTATTGGCAGAGATATCAAACTCTACAAGGTGCTCTCATACCAAGCGACCAAAATATTTCTCAGACTGAATATCAGCCAAGTGGGCTGCATTGTTGCTACGCCAGGTCTCGCGGGTGTGCGAAAAGAACTTGCACATTACCGACTTTGAATTGGACGGGGTAACCCTGTGCGGGAGAGCGAACGGGTGTGTGCCGTAGCGGGATCAAGGGAGGAGGATCACTCTCTCCGCATGCTGCTGTTGGGAGAGGACGGAAAGTGGGGGTGGAGAGCACCTGGTGTGGTGACATTCAAGAAAGCGGGTGGGTCTTTGGGAGCTGCTCCTTCCACTCCAAAGGGAGGAAGAATCGAGTGGCATTGATGAAAACTATTCCAATGAACAACTTGGTAGCATTTTGATGTACTTGAAAATAATACGGTCAAAATTTATGGGTGTCGACGCGAAAAGAGAAAATAAACACAAAAATGTATTATTCTACATTGAAACGATTTTAAAGGTGTGATTTTAGAGGTGATCCTCTATTTAACAACATGAACAGAAACGACCATTGTATATCGCCTTATTCTGGATCACTTCACTTTAAATTATTTCATCAGTAGATATTGTAATAAATAAAAGTATTTACTCTTTCAACCTTTTCATTTCCTCCCTCAACTAATGTAACAAGTGTGAAATTGTTTTGCGATGTAGCAACCTTCCTAGTACCTCGTAGACATCCGCAGCAGAGTGGAAAGATCAGGGTTTAATTATAAAATCTTGACATTGGGAATAGGATTAAGCAGTAATCCTTTCTAATAAAGTCTGTGGTGTAAATTAACTGAAAGTTATCTGGGGTCTCCTATAGGAGCCCATGGGCTGTGTGTATTGCCAGATCATTGCAGATGGCTGCTGTGTTCTCATTGTAATTGAATGTCTCACCATGATTGAAAAATGTTATTTCTCTCCCGTATTACATGTTAATGCATTAAGGGCACCGAGAGACGGCAGAGAACACGAGATGGTGATTCCATCCACTTTTGAAAGAGCTTGGGGAAATCAAGGCGGTTTTGTATCTCTCTACTGACCATCTGCAAACCAAGTATATTGTAGACTGGGAATAGAGGGCAAATCCTGCTCTAATCTCACATGAGAATCGCCCGCTATTGTCGAGGTGGCATACATTAAGATTGATGAGAGATTAAAGACTACTCGGGTCTAAGCAATCAATGAAAATGACAATTAATTTGAAAATTTTTTGGCAATTACTCACAGAATGATTACCTCCACCACTTTGACGAGTGAACCTGATCTGATGTCGCATATATACAATATTTATATGTTTTTCGCCGCTAAGTAGTCAATAGTGCAGTGTTTAGCGGTTCTGAAATCGGAACTCGTCGAAATATGAGAAAGGGGCGGGGGGATCATTTTAATTTAGTTAATTCATATGAAAGTATCACGGAAGATTGTTCTGTCATTATTAAAGTTATGGAAATCACTCGCCGTTGACAGCGATAGTTTAAATGTTTCCTACATGAAAGCTTCAACGCAAAACAAAATATTGGGTTCCGAGATTGGATGGAACGGGGTAATTTGCTTCCGAGGTGAAAATAAACTGCGGACCTACTTGGGTTAAACATACCGCATGCCATTATTTTTCCCGTCACCTTTTCTTAAACATAACTTTCAAAGTTACGATATTTGGAACGTGTCAGATAAATCATATCTGTTTTTGTATGTTTACTGCTAATGCTCACTGCTCTTGTTGCTAAATGATAATCCTTCCAGAAATCCCATTGTATTTAGTGATTGTTACAACGAAGTGCATTCAAGCATACACTCACCGAGCAGCTGTGAAATGTGGATTCCCAGTATATCAAAACGACGGCAATTCCCATAAAAGCTGCACTGCATGCATACATCCATGCATACATCAGTACAGAAGTGAGGGTTACGATTGATTTTCTTCAGTGGTGCTCCAATTGTAATGTAGAATTTTAAAAAAATAAATAACATGTAATGTTAATTTGCAAGAATTAACCTTTTGAAACTCTTCTAACCGATCAACCCGCGGGATATTAAATCAAAATGAGTCAACCAAGAGACTATAATTGCAGCAAATTCCACAGGAAAAATCCGAACCAAGCCCAGCATTGCAGGAGCCGACCATGTTTAATGACCAACATATCACTGGTGCAGTGTATACATTAGATATACAGTAATTTATTCTATTTTCAGATTTTTTTGTGTATATTTTTAATTGTCTTCGTCATCTTGAATCATATTTTTAATTAATTGTTATTTGGTCTGCATGAAACCAACAGATGTTAGTAAACTACCCTGTTCACTTATTTCCAGGACCTGTGAATTTGACCACTGCTGTCCAGCTCATAGCTCCGGTTGTAGTCGCCAAGGGAACGTTGTCAATCACGGCTTCTGAGCTGTACTTTGAAGTGGACGACGAAGATCCCAATTATAAAAAACTGGACCCCAAGGTAAGAGAACATTGACATATATGGGAAGTGTGTTTAAGTGACAGCTCTTAAATACACCAAATTTTAACCGCAGAACAGCTGTTTATGCACAACGTTATCTCTGGTACATCAGAGGGCAAGATATCTTTTTAAAACTAAAAATAGGAAAATCGCATGAAATCAGTTACTGTACATCAATTGCAAAGGCCTGTTATTCCTGAGTGAGCATTTGGTAAATGCAAGTGGAATTCAATATTTTTTTGTGATTCTTGGTAGGAACTTTTCGATTTGAAATGTACCAGGTTTAAAGTTTGGATTGTCACTACTACCGTTTTGACGCAAGATTACAAAGGTCTATTGCAATGCAATATTTAAATTGTTAGATTCTATTTAGTTAAAAAAAAACCTTTTTACCGGTCATAAGTTTGTGAGTGAAATTGGTGACTTGAGAAACAGTCATTAATTGGGAATAAACAAGGTATTTTCCATCCAGTGGCAAACAAGTTCAGAGACCTTTATCATTTTCAAACATTAGAATGTTTAAGATTGCTCTAGAATGTTATGGCACAATACTTTTCGCAAAAAAATGCATTTTAATTCATCGCAACCATTACGCTTCCTCATTTAAGGCAGCCTTGTCAATTCACTTAAATCTCATGGTGGGTGACAATAACAAGAATGAAGGTCACGTTTCTAAAATGTCACCAACAATTTTAAAATATAATTTCATCATGATCGACCATTTGACAATAACTGATGGACACTCCGTTCACAGAACGAGCGTTTGGGAGATAGATTGCCGGCTGATGAGGGATTGCATTCATCTTCTGCCGAGTGGCAACAGGGCACCTCCGCGTACCTTCTCTCCTCACCGCGAGCCGCAGCTATCAGCTAGCTGTTGGTTCGAACCCAACAGAGCTGGGAGCGCTGAGCAGACTCACTCACTCACACGCCGTCGACTGACTAGGCTGCGCCGAACCATGACCTGACCCCCGTGAGGCTGGCGGCCGTTCCTCCCGCACCTGCTCACTCTCCCCTCATAGTTGTTTCTGTGCTTCTCTCCTTCACACTATTTTTGTTAATTTTGGGCTGACCAACAGAGTGGGTCGAGAACTGTTCTTCGAACCGAACTTTGTCGAAACCTGGGGATTTTATTTGCAGCATCGATTCTAAAACTCTCCAAATGGGGATCTTCTTCACCAGAGCTGGCGTTTGCGTGCCATTCATTCTGGCTGTTTGGGTGGTTGTCTTCATCTGCCATTCTATAAAAACAAACTACATTGTGGATTTTGCGCTATGAAATCCACTGGCAGCGTTGGTCTTGTGTTACTTTAAAGTGTGAGGGAAGAGCTGTTAAACGTGAACATTCACTTTGATTTGAATGATATTATACCTTGTTTTGGAGAGCAAAACCTTTATGTTACAATGTTCAAATTTAATATGCAAAGTTAGGTTGTTTGATATTGTTCTACTCAAAGGGCGCTGCCAAATAAAAGTTGAAAAGCCCGATTGTTGGAAAAGCATTAAAATTATATCGTTTGCTTTAAAATTTAATTCAAGTATTTCTTCTAAGCCCGGTTCCACTAGGTTTGAATGGATATATTTGGCCTAGGCGCTGCATCTCCCCAACCCTCCATAAACACACACACACACACACACCACTCAGTATATTTTACAGGACATGTTGGACTGAGGTATAAACGACTGAGATGGAACACAAATTGTCAAAACTTTCCTTATTCCTCTTTCGAACAAGTCGCCAATATTTTAAAATACTTTAAATCGTCACCGTTGATAAAGGACCTAATGTCATCAAGGTCATTATTGAAGTTTATAATTTATCTGTTGTTTTGATAGGAATTGTTTAAGTGCGCACTTTTGGAAGTATATCCGAAAAAATGGTTAAGTCTGGCTTCTGTCATCTTGAAGTAATACGCTATTTTCAAAGAATAGTTGACCATGTATTTTGTGACACATTCGTCTACCTTTCGTCCAAAGCGAAGTTAACAACTCAACTCCAGAGATATGTTGTAACTGTCATTTTTTTTCTCTTTTCTGGGCCTGTACCTAATAAATTGGTTTTCAGATGAAATTTACATAACAACGCAAACTGAGATTCAATCATGCATATAGTCAACTTCTTAAAATTACGTCCTCAGTGCCCTTCCTGCTCCGTTGAAATACATAATCTTCTGCTTCAGAGACATCAAGGTGCCTTAATTTCCTAATGTATTTCGATAAATTCATGAAGCACCAATATATTTTATTTTAAACTCTGCTGCCTTGAAACTCATTCTGAGATTATGGTCCTTCCCCTTCCCAATTGTGACGTTTCGGGCATAAAAAAAAGCTTTTTGTTTGTATTAACGCAGGAAACCAAAACAGACTGACAAGCTTTTACCAGATCCAAGTCTGATAAGATTTGCAGATAACCTCAGGCTTCACATTTACACCCAGTTTGGTGTTTTAATTACCCACAGTAGCTGGATAACTGGGATAAGACAGGTTAAGAAGCCTGTTGAATGGCCGTAATGGTCCAATTTTTTTTTAAAGCCAAAAATTATCGATGCCTTTGTACCAATGCTTTCAATAAATTGGATGGAACAAGTTCGTTTCTGAAATGGACAGTGTATTTGATGCAAGGAATTAGTTATTTGATGCAAGGAAATGTTTTGCGGTAATTCAGTAAAACATTAAGAATGATAATTAATCTATTGCCCATCTCAGTGTTAAATGCTTTAAACGTTTTTTTTATTTTCAAGTCTTACATTACTCTAATGTAAGAACATAACAATCGTGAAACCCTAATTAAAGACGGTGTCGTTATGATCAAACCGCAATATGAATCTTCATTTTATAAATCTCGGTCATCGGGTCCTTGGGGCATGAAACGACGCAGCCTTCGTTTCTTTTTTTTTAAAAAAAAGAAAGCCCTTATCCCATGAGATAATGTCTTAACCCCCTTTTGTCTATTTGCCTCATTAATTACAAGATTTCCGCTGATATACTTGGGAATTTGTAATTTTTCGATCAATTAATGTGTGTCGACGTTTCTACCATTTAGTCTTTGAGGCAAATGTAGTCATTAAAAAAATGTATATATATATATATATATATATATACACCTGTAAACAGTATATTGAAGTTATAGCATTTTCACCGTGCTTGCCTTATAACAGCGCTCCAATAGTGGTGAATTTGTTTTCACGTGCCCTTACTTTAACACAAATATTCAATGTATACAGCTTTTTATGTTAGCATCTATAAGGGTTTTTTTTTTGTGTGTCTAAAGACAAGATTTCGGCCTTGTTTGCTGCAGTTGTTTCACTGGCGCCATTGTTTGAGATTAAAAAAAATTTTGTCTATACTGTATTGGAATTTCTCAGGCTTTTCAAAACCAACACGAAATGGTCATTTTGATTGCTCGACGTGTACATTTTAACTCTCCGTTGTATGGTATCTTGATCCTGAATTTTATTCATACGATACAGTCGCAGCCTGACTGATGACTTCCTTCCTTAATTCAGCCCCAACTTTGTTAAAAAATTACATGATTATTTTCGGACGACATAACTACAATTGTATTTTTAGATCTTAGTTGGGGTAACCTCGTGCCTCTTGAATCTAAATCGGCAGTAATGTCTGAATATTTTTCGGTGGCTCAATGTAATAGCATAAGGGTTTAGGACAGAAACGAGTTGATGCCACGTATAAAGGAGGTTTTGTGTATATTTTTAATTGTAAAGTTAAATATTAATGACGTTCATTGAATTAACATGCAGGAAATCGAATCTTTAACATTTCCCATGTTCTTTCAATTAAAAAAAAAGCGGTAAGATTGATCGAGGCCACTTAATATATATATTTTCCTGTATCTATGTTGTTGGGAAATGTATTTGAAATACTTTCATAAGCACACAATATAACCGAACAAATCCATCCGGGTGTGAATTAACTGACAAAAAGTGCAGGTAAGGTAAATAATTTTATTACCATTATTACATGTTTCTTTTGGGGGCACGGGGCTGGCACGCAAAATACATTTCACAACTGAAAATTTCTTGGCCTTTAAAAGACGGTGCAGACTTAAATAAAGGTTCCTCACAGGCTGACAACATCTAAACAAAACAGTCACATTTAGTTTAAAATGTACCTTGAATCTGTTTCACGGCAAGTCCGTTTCCTTTAAAGTATTTTGTTTTAATCATCTAGTAAGTTCAACTTTTGTGCCTTGCAGTAATTGTTGAAGTCGATTTGCTGGGAATGCAAGTTCTACTATAGCTTATCGAGGCTTTTTGCGTTGGTAAGAATTTCTCTCGCCAATCGCCATGTCTGTTTAGCCGCGCTTTCCAGAGCGGAATGAGGCTTTCCTTGGAAAAGATCTAGGTTTGGAAGAAAGTAATGAGGACATCTCCGGCACTGCAGACAGGAGATGAGCTGGAGCAGAATGCCGTTGAGACGGTCACCGAGGCATGACTCGTCCCAATCGGTTTCTCTGGGGTGTTTCTCGCATTCGTAGAGCAGTAGTGTCTTCATGTGGTAGTTATTGAGGGGCTGTCCCGGCAACTCGAGGTGTCGATCTCGCAACGTCTTTAAAACGGATAAGCACTTTTTCCTGCAGCCACCCATCAGTAGCCTGTTCTCAGCTTCGCCGAACTGTAAAACCCAAGCGTCGCTCTCGGCCGAGCTCTGCTTGCCCGTCAGGGAGTAGCACTCTTTGGAAAGAAGATTGAAGCCTTCAGCCTTAACTTCGGCCACCCGATTCGGACCCGGCCAGGGGATGTGTGGCATGGGCCACTGGGCCGCACTCCTGGGCCAGATGCCTGTGCATTTGAAAGCTGGCGTGATCTGCACCACGTAACGCTCCCTGATTCTTAGTTTTACCTCGCTCGTATCCGCCACCATCTTCACCACATCTCGATAACTGCATTTGTCCACTGCCTGTGCTACCAGGGTTTGGAATCTCGAACGGATCTTCCGGGCTGACAGATAGCCCGAAGCTGTAATAAACTCGACCCAAAGCGACATGCTCCGCTTGCGCCCATCGCTCAGTTTTAGCACAGCGCAGCCAGGCAGTGAGCCATCGTCCACAAAGTTGAAAACCCCCATTTGGTTCAGATAAAGGACCACCTCAAATTCTGTTGGAGCGATCACTTCCAACCCTTCGAAGCGCGTTTCGATCTCGCTAAGAGAGCTGATGAAACGTGGCTCTTGGACTTCCACTTCTTTAAGGACATCGGAAACCACTTTGCACACTTCTCGTATAGTCTTGGCGATCGCGGCTTTCCTAGCCTGGCACCGCTCGTTGTAATACTTGTTCAGCTGATAGACCAGCTTGGCTTGAGCCGCGATCATGTTGGGACTCAGGTCCGGGCTATATACCGGAGTCTCACAATAGGTTGATGGATCCAATGCTTACCGGTGTTCCGTGGGTACCCACTTTTTAACGGGCGCAAATTTGCAATAAGTGCATTGAATTTAATTAATTAGATGGAGAGAGAAAAGCGAGGAAGACAAAATACAAATGTCAACCAAGTCCTCGAAATCTGTAACTAGTTTCTTCAAAATATCTTGTTTAAATCAGAGTCGATTGTCGCTGTAGTGAAGTGATAAAAGCGGAGAAATTTGTCTGTTACCATTCATTTCTCTCTCGCTCGCGCTCTCTCTCTTTCTCTCTCTCTCTCGGTCCCCGAGTTTGACTGTTTTTATTCCTATGGTCACTTTTCCCCACGCTCAGGAAGTGTGTAAGAGTTTAGTTTATGAATGGTCCCCGCCGGGCTGAGCATGCGTTCTGAACACGGGGAGGTTGAACCCGACGTGCACGTGCTGCTACTTTCCTCCAATCCACGGCGAGCTGTCAATATGAGGACCAATGGGCATGGCGGGCTCGGAGATTGGATACAGCGGGTTAAAAAAGGCAACGCTGTGTCTGCCACATCTCGCACTCTGGGGCAGGATAGCAACGGGTTTTATTTACTCGTTTGTGTCAGTCTTGCATCAACGTTGGCTTTGCACATAGGCATTTAGAAACTTTCATATGATTCATAATTGCAGAAATTTGGAATATCGGTAGCAAAGCTAAACGTTGATTTTTTAAAAAAGTCTATAAATATGAGCACGGCCATGAATGGAAACGAGACGATATGTATTCTAAATGGTACTTTGGAAATGTTCTTTCTTATATGCACATAGTCTTCAGAGTTAAACCAATTATCCAGACATAATGGACGGGTTTACACTGTTCCCGTGAATACTCGGAGTTGTCCGGAAAAATAGAATTAACTTTATTTTGGAAGTATGTGCTTGTACATGAGATTACATTTGAAATTGTTTAATAGTAATATGGTAAAGAACTGATAGTTTGTATAACTGGTGCATCAAAATAAAGTTGAAGGCAGGACTTGTATTTGTGGATAAACAGTATACATCGACGCATTTTATATTGGCAGTGAAGAGCGGCAGCTGTCTTAATACAGATCTAACGTTACGAATGCAGCGGAGCTCTTTCCCGTTCCCTTCCAGAATGGGGTGCATCCATAACCCGGAACAGGTCGGCGGCGTCACTTTCCAGCCACCTTGTCTTGACTCTTTCAGTTTATCCGACTTGTTTCATGATTTTTAGAAACATTTTCAAGCCACGTTGTTTCTGCAGGATGAGAGGCTGAACGTTTCTAGATGGCGGAGCCCGGAGCTCACGCTGCAAAGGGACAGACTTCGTGACGGGGTGCGGAACAAATTCGGAGGGTATTTTTCCATTTTAAAGGTGGTCTGCAATTATACCCCAAAGGCGAAATTTCAGCCTTTGAAATGTGTTACGTGATCTGGGTACAAGAGGAAATTTGCCGCCAATTATTTACAAAAGTTGATTTAGTACCTGTAATTATTTCTGCAGTGATGTTTGGGCGTTACTCGTGGTAACATCAAAACGATTTAGTCGACTGTTTTCATTGGGGCGTCAATTAATTGAAGAACCAAAGTATCCATCCTTAATCGCACTTTTCATGACGGATTTTCACGCTACATCATGACTCCACTCATTTAAAAGTCCAAAATTCAGGCTATTATGCTGATGTTATTCTATTCAGGCTCAATAGAAAAGAATATTAAAACACTTTAAAGGATCGACCTAGTGAACCCCTTTTTATTGAAAGGTGTGCTCGCCTTTGAACTGTTACAATATTGCGATGGAACCGTCATCGGCACAAATCCTGTGAAAGCTGTCTTAGCATGAATAATTAAAGACGATCCTATCAGAAGCTGTAATTGAAGAGCTTTGCCACTCTTTAGCGTGATGTTGTCTTTTGAGTTCATCAGCACTTCCTTGAGGGCGCATTAAATAGAAATTAAAAGGCCGCTAGAACAGGATTCCGTGCTCGAAAATCAGCGAGGAAGACAGAAGCCGAAAAAGCTCTCCATCTTGAGAGGTACTTGAAAGCCCTCAATGAAATGAACTGCATTCACTCTTTACCACCTCTCATCATACTTCAACTAATAAGCCCGGGGAGGAGTAGGTCTGCTCCCTGACAGTGAATACATTATGGTAGGCTGTGCTTTCTCTCTGGTTGTTCGACATTGTGTTTGTTTAGCTTATCCTATGTTTATGGTGTGTACAATAGCAGTGGCAATAGAATAGCACCTTTAAATGTTAAGAAATTCAGAAGAGCGTGAGATGTAGCGACATGTAAACAAAGGAAGCGTCCCATCTCCCTCGACCCCCACTTTTTAAATTTATATATATAGATATATGTATCTATACATACATACACACTTAATGCTTTCGTCGAATTTTCAGGGACTCAAAAGCATCTAGGTATTGACACGGCGTTGGTACCTTAATGCTGAGTGGCAAATATACAGGATTGTTTTCGACCATGAATGAAGGAAATTTGAACATTAACATTTCTCTTAATTTGATTTATTAGCAATTATTTTAATGCAACTGGATTAGTTTGGAAACATAATGGTCGTCTTTATTCCAATGATTTGGGATCTAACACGTGAAAACTATGCTGTATAAATAGTTTCAAAATGGTTCTTAAAAGGATTTGGACTATATTGTCACCTTAAACTGTTTTTGTTTTACAGTGATTTCATTGGTAAGGATGTAAAAAAAAAAGTCAAATTATTGAAATCTGGGCACTTAATTATTTCTTAGTGGCCAGTGTTTGATAACTAAAACTTGAAATTATTATTCCAGTTTACTTGTTTAAATGCACACTTTCTGCATCTTTGAATATCCAAAGCAAATGAGAGTTTAGAATAGAATTAAGCTGGAATAATGCATTGTGTATCAAACTCTTAAAAATTTTTTTTTGGATGAAGCTAATCTTATTTTAGCATCTGAAGTCTCCATGAACAGCATTTTGCAACTTTTTTTGCAATTCCAGACAACTTTTTCCTTTCCTACATTTATACATTTTGGAATTTGTTTGATCTTGTTTTATTGAATTGGTTCCTCTGCATACATTTTTGAGAGAACGAAAAAAATGTTATTCTTATCTAATATTTTTGGTACTGCTGCATACCTAATGTTTTAATCTTTATCATGTGGTTGTGTGTTGCGATTAAAATTAATTATTTTGACTTTATTGTTGATACATGGGTGGTATATTTGCAAAATTATATGATTTGTACATCATTTAATATTAATAGTGGCTATATTAAAATAATTGAGTGAATGGAAAATATGAAACAACTTGAAGCATCAAATTATCATGTTTCCATGGGTTTTGGATGTAGAACACATTTCATATTAGTTAAAAATTGTGCTTTACGTTTAATTCATTCTTGCATATTTTTGTTTCAAAATTCCTGGGCATTTAGTCTGTCATGTGTGAAGTCAATTTTATTAAACACAAAGCATGCATACATTTGTTAGAGATGCATACAAAGACAATAAAATCAAAGATCTGTTTTAAAAATACAAGTATAAATTACATCCAATACTGAGTGGGTTTTTTCCCAATTTTTGATGAATTTTTAGTGGAACATTTTTAACATTTCTTTTAAAATAGCATTTTCTGGGTCAGAAACAGCTTCTGAAATGCACAACTTGAGTATAGCTTTCCTCTAATAGGGTAGATGATGAGTGAGGCAAGCATGAAATGTTTTTGTTTAGTGCTAACAATTACATTGATGGAAACTGTGTTGATTCACCTGATGTACAATATGTACTAGTCATCTCAGGATTTTGTTAAGATATTGGAATGACAGACATTGAGAACATTTCGATATCACAAAAGTACAAATTTTTAATCATTTTTCATATCGCATTAAATATTGAGATTTTTTTCCAAGCCAGTATTGAACAATATTCCTATTCATTTTAAGTAAAAATATTTTTGTCAAGTTCAGAAAAATAATGGCAACTGTGTACTTTAGGAGTTGCAGAAATTTTGTCCAATTTTAAATGTAATCAGTGTTTATAAATTGCATTTTTCTAGCATATTTTTTTGATCTAGGCAGTCCAAATTATTTTACAGTTAATATATTTATTGAATTTTAGTCAAAATTAAATGCATTTACTAATTTATATGCAACAATTTCTGTCAAACAGGAATATGATAATGAATATTTAATCTATACCTTAAATGAAGAATAAATAGAATACAGAGCATAAAGATAACTGCTCTGATTTAAATGAATGCGATAAGATCTATTTCAAAAGGAAAAAAAGGTCTCTGGTTTAAGCCCCATCTGAAATACCGGACCTTTGACAAGTGTGATGTTACCTCTGCATTGCAGGTGAGGTCAGGTTATACTTTTGACATATAAAAACTCTGAAGTGGGACTTGAACCCATGGCTTTCAGACATAGAAGCATGTGTGCAACCAGTGGAGATAGGGCTGATCCCATAATACTTTTAAAACTACTTGTTCTATTGCAACTATAATAATATGTAAAATATGAAAGAAAACATTGCCAAATCACTCTATTGGTATGTTGGAATATATAATTATAAGACATTTTTCTTAAATTGGCTAAGCTTTTAATTTCCATTTGCTAGCATCACAAATCAGGTTTGTATAAACTGATTTCACATTATATGAAGGTGATGTGACAAGGAGTTATGGGAAAATCACTTGTTTTCTAAGCAGAAGGTTTCTCCAAAATAGTTTTTCATTGCATGTTTCATTTAACTAAAATGCAAAAATCTAGCTAGAATGTCAACTTTCAATGTATGATGTATCATTAATAATCATTTTGCAGAATCTTTCAATAACATAATCGTAAAAGCTTTTCTCATAAAGACATTACATCTAGCAGAGAAAATCATTTCAGATTTTGATTGATATGCTTGGAGATATTTAAATTTAATATAGTTTTAACATGCATGCTTTTAAAGTATAGTGCAGCATTTAGATATGTTCCACACACTATTAATGACTCAACTTGAGACTTTATTTTTACTTGCAAATAAATGTTGGTAGAGCCAGAACTGCTAATCTTTTTCATGGACTATGTGCTTTGCCATTTACAAAAAAAAACAGTATAGGGAGGGACCATTGTCTCGAACTGTCACATTCATGAATCTCTTCACTAGTGATGAAACCCAAATTGCTAAAGGGAATATATAGGTTTGAAAAACAATTATTTAGTTCTGCATACAGTATTCCTTTCTCTTCTGGGGAAGGGAAGTTAATGGTTTTGGTGATACCTGCATCTGGCAATTATAATCCAGTTTACTTTTACAAAAGTAAACATGTTAGCTTTAAATACTTTAAAAATCATTGTGTTAATTTACTTCATTGTATTTTAATCCTAGGTCATATTGAAATAAAATCACAAAATCTTTCTTATTTGCATTTTATTTTATCAGTGGAATGTTGTATAATAATTTACGATAAAAATTTTATGTAGGTTCATTTATGAGGAGTGTTACTGATTCTGCAGATTTTCGTGTTTTACTTAAGTGACTGATTCCATCTCTTACTTTGGCAACTGAATGAAACTGAGCCACTGTTCAGTCTTGATGTCATTTAAGACTCTGGGATGAGTTTTGACCACATTGTACCTTCACCAACACCTTTTATCCTCTCCATAACATCACCCAACAAAGCTACAGTGCCCTCCATAAAGTTTGGGACAAAGACACTTTTTTTCCCCTTATTTTGCCCCTGTGCTCCGCAGTTTTAAGTTTTTTGTAATCAAACAATTCACATGTAATTAAAAGGCACATTCCAGATTTCATTCAAGACCATATGTGTACATTTTGGTTTGACCATGTAGAAATTACAGCATTTTTTATACATAGTCCCCTCATTTCAGGACATAATAATATTTGTTACATAGCAAAGTTTAATATATATATAAAAGTAGTCGTGTTTAGTACTTTGTTGAATATTCCTTGGATTCAATGACTGCTTGAAGTCTTGATTTGTGGACATCACAAGGTACTGAGTACTCTGCCAGGCCTCTACTGCAGCCATCTTCAGCTCCTGCTTCTTTTGGGAGCTTGTCCCCTTAAGTTTTCTCTTCAGAATGTGGAAGGAGACATGCTCAATTAGATTTAGATTGGGTAACTAACTTGGCCATTCAAGAATTTTCCAGTTTATAGCTTAGAAAAACTCCTTTGTTGCTTTAGCAGTACGTTTGGGAGTTATTGTCTTGTTGTCGGATAAAGCACTGTCCAATGAGTTTGGAGGCATTTACTCCAACTTGAGCAGATAAGTTTCTGAACACCTCCAAATTCTTTTTTCTACTGCCATCAGCAATTATATCATCAGTGAAGATATGCGTGTCAGTCCCTGTTGCAGCCATACATGGCCAGGCCATAACAGCCTCAACACCATGTTTCACAGATTAGTTGGGATGCTTTGGATCTTGGGTAGTTCCTTTAGACCTCCACACTTTGCTCTTATTATCACTCTGATACAGGTTGATCTTGGTTCATCTGTCCACAAGACCATTTTTTCAGAATTCTGCAGGATCTTTTAAATACTTTTTGGATAACTGTAATCTGGCCATCCTGTTTCTGTGGCTAACTAGTGGTTTGCATCTTGTAGTGTAGCCTCTTGAAGTTTTCTGCGGACAGTAGTCATTGACACATCCACACCTGTCTCCTGAAGAGTGTTCCTGATCTGTTGGACAGGTAATAAGGGATTTTTCTTCATTATGATGAGAATTCTTTTGTCATCAGCAATGGAGGTCTTCCTTGGCCTATCAGTCCCTTTGTGATTACGGAGCTCACCACTATGCTGTTTCTTCTTAATGATGCTCCAAATAGTTGATTTGGGTAATCCTAAGGTTTGGGTGATGTGTCTTACTGTTTTATTCTTGTTTCTCAGCCTTATTTGACTGAGAAACTATGGTTCTCATTTAAAAAAAATGGCAACTACCAACTCCATGGGTGATCAAAAGCTTAGAAGCAAGTCAAGCTCTCTTATGCCTGTACCAATGAAGCAATTAAGCATACCTACGTAAGCATAATCACCCGTGAAGCCAAATTTCCCAAACATTATGGTGCCTTGAAATGGGGAAACTCTGTATAAGAAGTGCAATAATTTCTACATGGTCAAACCAAAATGTATACAAATAATCTCGATTAAAATTGGGAATGTGCTCTTTAATCACGTGAATTGTTTGATTACAAATTTAAACCTGAGGAGCACAAGGGTAAATAAAGGAAAAATAGTCTTTGTAAGCATCTGAGAATACTGAAATATAAAATGGAAAAAAATAGTATGTAAAGCAAGCAAATAGGAAGATGAAAAGTAATGAAATGTTAATGTAAAAGATTGAAGAAGAAAAAAAAATGTTACTGGTAACCATTTTACAAGTGGTTTCGAGTTTAATAGCAAGGAAGTCTGGCTTTCACTGAGCTGCACTTTGGTAAAACCATGTCTAGAGTGCCATGAGGAGTTATGATCTATTTTTCTAATAGAAAATGTGTACTTGGCAATGAAATATGCATTTATAAAATTGATTTAGGTTGTTTTAAAAGGAGAACTAGAGATGGCTTCAATGAAATAAAGGATTCTGTGAGGGCTGAAAGGCTGTTTCTTCAGGCTAGACGCAGTAGTTCTTAACCTTTTTCCTTCCACTCAAATTCCACTTTAAGTAATCCCTATGCTATTGGTGCTCTGTGATTAGTAAGGGATTGATTAAGGAGGTATGTGAGTAGGAAGGGAAGGTTGAGAATCACTGCTCTAGACCCAATTGTTACTAAACTATTTTGGTTGAGAAAAATGGAATTATGAAACCTTGCACATAATGAGTCAATTAGGAACAATTAAAACAGTGGTTTTCAAACTTTTTCTTTCCTCCCACATAAACTCCTTAAGCAATCCCTTACTAATTACAAAGCACCTATGGCATAGAGAATACTTAAAAAGGTACATAAGTGGAAAGAAAAAGGTTGAGAACCACTGATCTCGAGGGTTTAGAAGTAGAGCCCATCAGAAAATAATGAGAAATTTCTTCATTTGAAGTATTTCTGAACTTTTGAAATCCTCCATCATGAAGGGTTGAAATCAATGGATAATGTGGGTTTTTTTTAAATATTAAAGGAAATAAGGTTGAGTGTGGAAGTGGAGGATAAAGTTTCTGTGACCTTCTATGTTGACAAGGAAGAGTTGTGCTTTTGCCTCAGCAGATCTTTGTGGTGATTCATTTGTGTTGTGTTTTCCTCATATCCTTGACTTCATCTTTCATTTTCACCCTGTTCTAACTTTCATCAGGTCGCAGTCATCTATCACCCTACTGCTTACATAACCCAAGTTTAAAATGTTAATTCAATGCACATCTCTCTTCCTTTCAGGTGTTCTTCCTCCAGTTTTACAACCCTCTAATGCTTCTCTGCCTAAAATTCTGGCTTCTTGATCAACTGCAATTTTTCTATCTTTTCTAGTTTTGAAGTAGGTCTTTGACCTTGTTTCTTGTTTGACCGACTGAATGTTTCCTGCCCTTTGCTTTTATTTCAGATTTTTAGCATCTGTAACTTTTAACTTTTCATTCTGAATGAGTATGTTGTTTAAAGACTTTAATACTTTTTTCAATAGGATGTATTTTTAGCATTTCAGTTTTGCAATAAGAATGATTGAAGTTCTTGTAAATATATTGGCTTCTGTTGATAATTGCAATAGCATAATTCCTTGTTAAATTTACTCTTATCTTTCTTGCAAAAAATAGTTATGTTTACAATCTTCCGATGGTTTGGTTTGCTCATACCTGTAGTCATTCCTTTCTACCATGGGTTGAAATACAGACAATTTAACTGTTTATTACTTTTGTTGCGAATAGCCAATTTACAGCAGTGGAGGTGTTTCATCACTTTTGCTTTTTACATCAAGTTAGAAGCTTTTGTGTGTTTGGATTCTCACCAGGAGATTGTTACAAACATAATTAGACATGCATAATTAGATGGCATTGGAGTTTGGTTCATTGTCGCAGAATTGATTTCTGCTTCAGGATCAGAACTTTTTTAGGTTCAATCCACAAAGTTCGTATATTTTATTATTCTCTGCAGAATATTTATGCTTGTTCTGGGAAGACTTCAATAGATTTGAATCTCTTATGAAGCCACTGACTGCTTTTGGTGAAATGTACAAAGTATTTACTTATAAAATATTTTGTTTTCAAGAAAAAATGTATTTCAAGTCGCTCTATCTCAGCAAATGCTTTCATTTGCTTGCTTTCATTGTTGAGTGTGGCTGGTTTGCATCTTCTCAGATAACAGTTAGTCCTGTAACTGGTTCAATACTAACATTTCATGATTTTGAGCATTGCTGAAACACTGAAAACCAATGTATTGACAAGCCCGAAACTTTGGTTGTTTTTTTTTACCTTTGCTACATAAAGGAGACTGTTGGACCTGCTGAGCTTCTCCAGTGTTTGAGTTTTTACTTCTACAATTTCTGTGAAGTTCACAATCTATATTTTTAAGTCGGCTTCTTTGTATTTTGCCACTTTCCTTTGGTGTAGGGTTCCAGAGTTTACTTGTGTTCTTGTAAATGTTTTTCTAGATCTTTCCCATTCTACTTTCCATACTATCTATTACCTTTTAAAAGCATTCATTTTATACTGATTTCCTTGTTAGTTCAGTGAGGGCCTGGGTCAGAGGGTTTTATGCTAAGTTCTGGAGATTATACAAAATCTTTGATCTATGGCTGTGACTGCCTCAGAATGATCTGGCTGCTGGGCTGGACACTATCCATACCCTTTCCCTTAGCTATCAGATGTGAACACAAAGGGATGTGACATTTTAACAGAAGCATAGCTTATCATTTAGTTGCAACTACAAAAATTCAATCAGAAATTTGTGGTCTCTAACGATTGTATTTGCATTTCACTCCCCTTTCATGAAGTAGCTTTATTGCAAAACTTTAATGGATCATTGCAACAATAAAAAGTTATATTCCATTCACTGCTCAAGCCTGTGTTTTCAATTTAGCAACTGAATGTAGTGGGAGGGGGGGTACTCCATCTAGTTTTTAAAAATCTTGTTATTTCCCAGATTCAAGAGGTTCCTAATTTTGAAATTCACAACTTGTGGGAGAACCATTTAGTTTGACAACAGCTACAGATCCCTTCAGCTTCATAAATTATTAATCGGCATCTCTTTCTCTTTTGGATGATGATTTTTTTTTAGGAATGCGAGCTGAGGAAAACTGCTGCTCCACTTTAGTGCTACTAATTCTAGACTTTATAAGCTTGGTTCCTGATTGGCATTCAGAATGGTTTAAAAAAAACATTCTAAACTGCAATATCAGTTGGTCAGTGATCCATAAAGATCCAAAGATAAAATTGTTGATTTCCAGGTCTGACCAATATGAATTTAATTGTTCTGAATTTACAACTCTTGCCTGAGTTTAACCTTCTTTGAAAGCTTGCAGTGTTAAAACATGAAAGACCATGTTTTGAACATAAAAGACCATTATTTCATAGGTTTCTTTCAATGTTTCATTCAATCGCTTGTTAATTTCTAAAGTTAATGTTTGTGTTATACTTCAGTAAAACTTTTTTTTAAAGATTTCCATGGGCTTGCTGCTATTTCTTTATATGTTGTTTGTTGATACAAAATTATCATTTTGCTAGGTTATAATGCTGTTTGCATTACTTTTTGAATCTCTCTTTAGCTATATATTTTCTGATGCATTTCAACAATTTAACTTCCACAAGTTACTGTCAGTTGTTGCAACCTGTAACTTTTCAGCTTATTAAAAGAACTCTCAGCTCTTTTATGATTCTTTGCCCTCATTTTATGCTTCCAAGGCACTGCATTCTACAAGAAACTTGAAAATTCATTACCATTTGTGTGCTTTATCACATTTTGCATGAAAATTTATGACTGGATGATTCAGAGATGTTTGAGCTATGTGTTCTAGGGCTTGCCCTGACTGATAAGACCCATGTTGGCGTGAAAGTGTGATGCAGATTATGACAGTTACAACTTTCTGTTTTGTTTAAACTGTCATTGGATTTCCTGGTTTACTGCTGAGGGCAGTGGTGTGTTTAGTTTGCATGCATTCATTCTAAAATAGAGAGCATGCACTATACAGGCAGTTTTCACCCAGGCTAATTGATAAGGAGGGTATGAAAGTAAAATTTATTGTTCTGATGAATTGTTCCATATTGTTGGATGTTTTGAAGGCATTGTGTAGTCACAGCCCCTTTCTTGTCAGATTGGGCCCGAGACAGGAGCTGACAATCAAACGGGATAAAGGCAGGAGCCAGCACTCGGAGGATATTGATTTTTCAGTTATCCCTAAGTAGTTTGTACTATGGATAATGGTTGGTGAAGGCAGGTATGTCATTATCAATGAACTCCACAACAGTAGCCATAACCTTCCCTCATATTTCCTTCAACATTGACGTAGAGCATCTAATGATGGTCAATAAATTGTTTGACCTTTTTGTGACAAGTGCATAAAAGAATACTGAATACAGTTTAATGAATGTCTGATAGGGGTATGGAGTATGGGTGGGATGACTTTCAATATTTGATGTTTTGACAAAGCTGTTTTTCTTTCAGTTAAGAATACACAAATTAAATATATGGATGAATGGTAATTTTATACAGATCAATAATCTTTGCATCCTACGTTACTCGCATTGCAAATAGAAAAACTACTTTACTGATTAAAATAGAGATTAATGCTACCTGCTCTTTAGGCGGAGGATAGTTTGCAGAATTGTAGTACAGTACTGCATTTGTATCTCAGTGCTTTCAATTCAGGTAATGTTTCCACACCTCTAATTTCAAGACTAGTGTTTTATCTTTTAACTCCTCTGAGTTTTACAGCCTGAAATGCAGGCACCACTGACATAGATACAATGTAAGTTAGACCCTCTTCTAACCTGCCTAGTCTTTTTCACTGCTCAGTATGAAGCTTTACTGAGCTATTTGAGAATGGATAGTAACCAGAAGCAATGTTGTGAACTGCAACCTCCATGCACTGACACAACAGTCAGCTTGTGCTTTAATAACACTGAAGCAGAGGTTAAAATGATGAACTTCTGTGAATGAAGGAGTGGTCTGATTTTTTTTAAGGTCAGTAGCAAGCTATGAAAAATATGTATAGTTACTTACAAAAAGTACTGTGATTTCCTGAGGCAAATGAATACACAAATCCACTTTTCTTCTTAATGCCACAGCCTGGTGTGCTGTCAGGGCCTTCTGGGAGTGTTTCAACACTTGATGTAGATCCAGAAATATCAGGGAAAAAGACTTTGACCAGATGTCTAAGCCATGTCTGACTGAACAAAGCTGCCAAAACACTGAAAGTTTTACACACATTCAAAAATATTCTATAACTAGTAGAGTTCACTTTATTAATATTTTTAAGAAAGTGAATCAAAAAATGTAAGGCTTAACTGTATTTAAAAGCAAGTAGATATTTAAACAAAATAGTTATGAAAGTAAGCTATGGTCCATTTCTGCTGTCCACACGATTCATGATGCTGCCCTTGCCAAGTCTAAAATGGTCCAGTTTATTTAGGTGAAATCCCCAGCATTAATATTGGGCAGGAGCAGCAGCCTCTAGCAAGATCCGAACCTCATTGTTAGTGCAGATATTCACAAAGTGCCATCTGTGTGGGGAAATAATGGAAAATTCATTTTGAACTATTGTCATTTTCTCAAACAAATCTAGGCCGTTACTGTTTCATGAGAGAGAAGGAAAATTGAATATAATTGTTAAAGGTGCTCAGGTAAATAAGTATGTTACTCTTGTTGAATATAATCATTTGTATAAGATATTAAATCTTTTCGGAACAGTTGCTATTTGGAAAGAAAGAACAGGATTTAAATTTCAGAAGTAACACCAACTGCCAGATGGTGTGCTTAGTCTGTACTGACAATATTAAACCGAGACAGACTGAAATGAAACAGAAGAACAAATGTTTTGAAAAACTTCCTGAAATAACTGACCACTATGGGTTCTTGTTTAAATATGTTTTTTGATATGACACAGAGCAGGAGTTTAATGTTGGATCATGACTTTACCGTTAAGAAGCAAAGATGATGCGGCTTTTGTAAATTTGTTGTAAATGCTTCTTCTTTCTTGTTTTTCTGAAATCTCAGTAAAGTAATAATACTGATGTACAGTGTTGATACATTGGGATCAGATTTGTCAAATGGATGTTTGTAAAAAAAAAAACTGTTTGGGCATTAGACAAAATATTAATCTATATTTTGACATGAATACACTCACAACAATTGCCAGTTTTTGAGGTATATTTCACTGGAAATACTGTGCTCTTGCTTAGCTCTGCAGTTTTTGGATACTTCACTACCCTTGAATGGATTTCCTCACAAGATTACTATGTCTGCAATGTAGTGCAAGCTTTTTTCACCTACATGTTTCTTCTCCCATGCTCTGCATGCATATGTCCAATTGTTCTTAATTCATTATCAAATTTTTCATGTTTTCTCTTCTAGTATTCTGAAGAGTCTATTCCCTCCGCAAAACACTGGTTCACTATTTAACGCTCGTTAAAAACCACTTCATGGCGTTTTCTCGTGCAATTGTACCACCTATACTTTTATTTTCTCCCTTCGTATTTTCAAGCATCCAAACCAGCTTTCCAGGGAAATCAGTGATGTACTTCTGCCTCGAATTGAATCTAATCTACTTGCTCTAATTTACCTCAACCTTTCAGCGTACCTTTGTTTACTTCCCAAGGATAACCTTGAGTTCCAGTTATTTGTCACCTTGATGTTCCTTCCAATTCCGATCTATCTATTTTGGGGCTCCTGCACTGTTTCAATGAAAATTAATCCTGAGTAACAGCACTTCATATTCCAGCTGAATATGTAACACCCTTCAGAATTGGCATTGAATTTAGCAATTACAAATAATTCTAGCCATGCATCTCATTTCCAGCAATTTTGTTTTGTTTTCCTGAGATATTCAGATTTCTTTAATCAATACCAATTTTCACCTAGTTTGTTGTACATTTTTGAAGTTGTCACCATCACTACATATCAGTCTGCACCCTCTTCCAGAATTCCCCTTTTGTTCTTCTCTATCCTTTCTCTGCAAATTCAAGCTTGTTTTATTTCTTACTTCAAATAAAAGGCCAATACCCTGAAACACCAACTAGATTTTGCTGTGCAAATACGTTACCTAAAATGCTGAGCATTCCACATACTTTTTTTTACTGTGGTTCTTGTTGAACTCAATTTCCTGATTTAGTAATAACCAGAGGAAAACACTTTGTTAGAAACTGAAGATAAAAGGAAATCCATCTAATAATAACATTTTTATAATAATTGAAGCTGGGTGATTTTAAACTTTTAAAAAAAGTCTGAAAAATATAAATCGTGTTTGCAACTACAGGTGTTTCCACCTCAAAAGAGAATTCTAGATTTGTTACTCTTACTGTGGCAAGAAGCATTTTGCTGTGTCAGTGGGACTGAGCTGAGTTCTAATTCAGTAAGACTTGGAGCCTGACATCCAAGCAAATAATTTCTCTCATTCTGAGGAATTATTTGCTTGGATGTCAGCCTCTAAGTCTTACTGGATTAGAAATATGGTTCCTATGTTGTTCAAAATCATTCTTGTGCATTTCTTAGTGACTAATTCACAGAGGTTGCTTGCGCCCTGTGTACTGATGAAAACCAGTTTAGCACATATTTCATGAGGTAGTCTCCTCAATGGTCTGAACACATGATCATTACAGTTCTGAGGTGATTGACTCTCTTTACTGAGATCTTTATAATTGTGAAAGGGTTATAAAGGCTGAAATTAAAGATTGTTAATTTAAGACTTGCACACAAGTGAAACAACGTGAATAATTAAAAAAAATCATGATTCAATTTTGTCTTGAATTCAATATAAACTTGAATCCTCAGAGAGCAGTGTGAATATGGAATTTTCAATCACCCGAAGCAGTTGAAGCTACCAGCCCTTGCCTGAGGTAAAAGTGAACAACACAAGCATAAATTGATGGTTGAGATGAGATGGAGGTAATTGTGGCCCACAACAAATAGGATAATATCTTCAGCTGAATGTGTTAATTTCTTTTCCATACGTGCACTTTGTATAATTACTCATAAGTAATTGGTTCATTTCTATGCAGCTTGATATTTTGCTTGCACTAATGTAAGGAATTGACTTGGATTCAGCACATTGGAGTGGAGGGTTAATATAGGAAGATAAATGACGTCATTGAATGATCCATAAAGATAATATTCTGCAACATTAAGGGTTATTGTCTATCTAGGTATTGAAGTAACTCAAGATACCCAGGCAGAATTCCAAGGTACTTTTCTAAGTTTTCTGTTTCAGTCCTTTTGGAGGGTGAAAGCTGTTGAGCAAATCTTCGATGGTGTAGAATGAAAATATAAATTCCATATTTTCACATGCACTTTTCCTGATGGCTGATGAAAATGAATGAATGTACTATTGAATTGTGTATAATAAATGAAGTATATTGCACCATAACATTAAGAGAAAAACAACGCTGTGAGGGCAGCACGGTTATCTGTTACAGCGCCAGGGTTCGAATCCCCCCGCTGTCTGTAAGGAGTCTGTATGTTCTCCCCATGTTTGTGTGTGTTTTCCACGGGGTTTCTGGTTACCTCCCACAGTTCAAAACCTACTAGGGGGTTGTAGGTTAATTGCGCGGCATGGGCCCGGGGGCTGAAAGGCCTTTTGCAGGGCTGTATGTATGAAGGGGATGACCTACTTTGAATACAATTCATTGCATTAATTTTGGCTGCAATTACAGAGGAAGCAATTTAACTCATTGTGCCCTTTATTAACGCAGTTATAGAGAAGCCAATTAATCTTGAATTGCTGACCTTTACCCGTAATTATTTTGTTTTTTAAATGTCTTTATCCAATTATTGCTGTGTTATTGGATCAATCACGTGAATGAACCACAGTTGTAATATTTTAGCTGGTTGGGATTTTCAGCGTAATCAGATAGACTCTAAGAATTATCTATTCTAATTACGGTATGTGGCAGTCACCAAGTAATGACAATCCACAAGATTTGAGAAAAAGTTTGATGAACTTCCTTATGATAAAGGCTCTTTCACAATGCCATTGGGTAGGAAGTTCCAGGATTTTGAACCAGAGTTAATGAAACACAAAACATTCCCTCTTTTTTTTTTGTGAAAAATTTAAAAAAAATTTACAAAGAGAGAAAATACAAAGCCACAAAAATACAGATATAAAGAAAAAAAGGACAAAATATAAAAAATAAATAGGAATAATATTCACCCCCACTCCCCTCCCATCCTCCCTCCACCAACTACACTATCCTAACTCTTTCCTCCACCCCTCGGAGCCTTATAGAAAATTATACATTTTAAATCAAATAATCAATGTGCCAACTCTTTACATAACTTTTACTTAAGGCAATAGCCATACGATCCAAATATAAACCTCACACATTTTAACAAAAAAAGAATAATTATTTCGCAAATTATAAATTATTTTTTCTAAATATAAACACGATTGTAGTTCATTATGCCATCTTTGTATATTCAATTCCACATCATTTTTCCAAGTAATCGCTATACATTTTCTTGCAACCGCTAATCCTAACCGCAAAAATGTCAAATGTGACTTATCAGCCAATCCCGAAATAACAGCATTCATATAACCCAATAAACACATCATTGGTTCCACTTGCAAATCAACTGTAAATAAATCTCTTAAAAATTTCATAACCTTTTCCCAAAAAGATTTAACTTTCTTACATGTCCATACACAATGCATAAAAGTACCTATTCTCCACATCTAAAACACAAATCTGTTAAGTTAAAACCATATTTTTTCAAATTCTCTGGAGTTAAATATAATTAAATTATAATTAACTATACTGCATCTTACATTAATTAATTTTGTAACATTATCAATACACATATTTGACCATTCCTCCCAAGACAATTCAATATCTAAATCTTTGTCCCACTTCTCATTTGCCTTATATAATCCAACTTTATCCGTCTTTTCTTGCAACAACCTATACGTAACTGATATAAATCCTTTTGTTTCTTTTTCAACCAATAAAATCTCAATTTTTCAAATAAGGATTGTCCAAGGTAAACAGAATTAATTTATTCTGATACAGCAGTGGTTTAATCAAAATTTTCCCTTTCAAGCCTATAAGCTGATCCTGCTTATACCAAATATCCAATATATATCTTAATACTGGCAATTTATATTTTTGTAACAATAAAGGATTCCATTTATAAATAAATTGACTCATTTCTTTTTCAGTAATTTGATCCAATTCAACTTTAGCCCAATCAGGTGGTTGCTGAACATCAAACAACCTATTAATAAATTTCAACTGTGCCGCTTCATAATAATTTTGAAAACGTGGTAGTTGAAGTTCTCCCCATTCATGTAGCCTTGTTAATTTATGCATAGAAACCCTAGATAATTTACTCTTCCATAAAAATAACCAAATAACTTTATTCAATTCTTTAAAAAAAAATTCTGTATCACACATGGAATAGATTGAAAAAGATATTGTTCACGAGGATAAATATTCATTTTTATACAATTTACCCTCCCAATTAAAGTTAATGGCAAATCCTTCCATTTCTGTAAATCCCTTTTAATCTTATTCAACAAAGATATATAATTCAAAGTTTTATATTTTTGTTTGTTGTGTTAGATAAGAGGGGGGAGTTTTTTTTTCTTTTTTGGGGGGATTTTATTAGTTTTAGGAGAAGCCTGTTTTAATTGTAAGTGTAAATTTTGTTAAGTGCCACTCTATAGGTGATAATGAATAATTTTCCACGTTGTCCATTGGATCCCAGTGTTATAATTGCACTGGGTGTGTCTAACCCCTTACTCTCCTTGAGGATTAATATGCCATGGTGTTGCAGTGCTTGACTGTGAGGTATTGCTTGACTGTGAGGTATTGCTTCTGAAGAATCACCATAATTTGAACATTCAGAGAGTGGAAGCCTTTTCTATTAAAGCAAACTTCAGATTTGTTGAGTGAAACTCCTGATCATTTTAAATGGTACTCTGATAAAGAAGTTAACAGTCAAGTTGACCTTCACTCTATGGAGAGAGCAGTGTTGGCACAAGAATAAGCATAAATTTGCTTTTGTAGAGCATGTCACATATCTACTTAGTCTGTACGAATTCAACCAGAAATGATTTGTATCCATTGGTGTGATGACTGAAGCCCCATTGGTTGAATATTTCAGCGACAGTGGATGTCACTAACTGAGGTTTTGCAACATATTTTAGCCTAATTTTGTTTCTGAAAGTGGTCACTCAGATGTTCTGATGTCTGCAGTGTACCTTTATATCACAAAGGTAGAGTGTTGTGGCCATAGTTATATTGAGTGAATCCCAGAAGTTGTAAGTTAAAGGGGATAGTTAATGACTAAAACAATGAAAGGAATTCACACACAACAAAAATGCTCTTACCATCATAAATTGTGACCGGAAATCATTTTGGGCGCAAATATATAGCACTGAGAAGTGCTTGGCTAATTTCGCAGGTGGTAGGTATGTCTAATGATTTTTGGCACAGGGCTTCCACTAATAGATTAAATGCCTTTCCGTTTGATTTGCACATGAAAAATAGGTGCTAATTGGTCCAATTTCTAAGCATTTACTTTGTAAGCCATTGTAGTCAGGCTTTTTCGAAGGACAGGCTTTCAATAATCATTAAATGCCCTTGAGTAACCTTATTCGGAAAAATACGTTTTAGAATTATTTCTCATCTTTTGAGATCATCTTAAATACTTTCACTGCACATGTGTTTTTTTTTAAATAGATTCCTTTGGAATTTATTTGCAGTTTAGCTATCACTTATTAAAATAGTTGTTTTCAAAATGGATTTGTACAATTAGATTGTGAGTTGATAACATGCAGAAACTAATGCAAAGTTTGAAAACAAAATGTAGAATAAAGTAAATATAGATGAAGTATGGTTGACCAGTCACATTAACTCTGCTTCTCTCTCTTCAGATGTGAACTGGCCTGTTAATTATTTCTTACACTTTGCTTTGCTTTTATTTAAGATTTTCAGTCTGTACAACTTTTTGATCCTTATTAGCAACTGGCTTGCATAAAAGATACTACAATAAAAATCTGGTAATCAGCTAGCCAACTATTCAAAATTCCAATGGTCTGGCATCTGGAACTTTAGTGCTGACTTTTGTACTCACTTTTATACACTAAAATCCCAGTTCCTGTACTCCCTTCACACTCATGGCCCCCATTTCCTGCATTTCCTTTCATATGGTGGGGATTGTTTTTACACTTACTGTCCCTCCTCAGGACTGCACTGCTTTTGGACCTATTGGGAACCCGTTTCTGACAATTCTTTTGATTCCTCAAAGTCCCAGTTCCCATATTTTGTTTTGATTCATTGGGCTCTTTTAAACTGCAGCACCTGGGTAGCCCTCCTGTGACCCAGGTGCGATTACTGGGCAAAGGTACTGGAAGCAAAGGGGGATTCCGCCCCTGCAATTATGTGTTAAGTGACACATCACGCACTCACAAGAACGATCGGTAAGTCTCCCTTGCCTCCCACCGGCCGTAAGTCGCTACCCCTGTCAGTTGCCCCACATTAGTCACCACCCACCGTCAATCACCAAAACCCCAGTCAGTAACCCTCCCCCTGTCAGTTGCCACCCCTGCCGTCAATCAACCCCCACCCCCCGAGCAATGTCCCACTGTCATGACCGTTGAGCTGTCACAACTGGAGTGGAATTCACAGCAGCAGCCATTCGCAGTCCCCCACTCTCTCCCCCCGTGGCAGCAACCTCTCTCCTGCTGATCATGGCACCCCCCTCCCCCTGTAGCAGTGACTCCTCTCTCTCCCCCGCGGCAGTGACTGCTCTCTTCCCCTAACTGCGGCAGGCACTTCAGCCAGGGTTTCCCTGTGACACCACTTTCCTGTTCAAGTCACCGATGGACGTGACTTAGTTAAGATTAACTGGGTTCCCTGACTACTTCTGAGGTAGGTTAGGAACCTGGTTGGATTTGCGCCATGCTCACCGGGTTGGACCCTTTCAAGCTGCCACATGAGTGGGGCGCTAACCGGGCATGTTGATCTGGCACTACCAAAATCCTGAATGTGCTTGATTCCCAGAGTTTTACTGTAGCACCCTGGAATGGAATAACATTTTGTATGTCACTTGAATAAGTTGTTTCTGAGGGTCAGTGATAATGTTTGTCTTTTAATTAATACTGATTTTTACCTTTTTCATTGGCACCTCATTTCTCCAAATGCATTCCCAAAATGTTAAAACATCCAATTTTGATTCATGTCTATTGTGTTCCCTTGAGATTATAATGTTATTTTTGAGAAGGGAACTGCGGCAAGATGCCATGAATAAATCTGTTGCATCGTTGTCAGTTTGCATTAAAGACATTTACAGGAAGCTTTACCTGAAATGGCTTAAGAAGCATTTTTAAAATAATACAAATAAAACATGATCATTCTAAATATTTCAATAAGATATTGTTAAAGTCAAATCTTAGTTAAAACAGCTGGAAGTAATGCTGGAAGTATCACTTGTTATTGAACTCTTTTGTCATTACGGGACTCAAAATGTTCCCACTTTGTGGATGAATGTTTCAACTGGAACCTTCAGTGTCAAATTGTAGTAAATTATTACACTGTCACAAGAAAGTGTTGAACTGAAGTAGATGTTTCCTTATGTGGAGGTTGAGTATTCCCAGGCCGTTAATCAGTTCTTCATAATTGATTAATGTGGCATTGGCAGTCTAGGGTTGAGAAAAAAGTCTAACCCTCAAAAAGAAGGAAAAATCTTTTTGTCCATGTGGCAGTCTTATCCATTTATGAAAAACATATATGGCCTAGACAATATTTTATATCAAAATAGGCACACTGAACAGGCATTATACTTTTGTCCAACCTGTTATGCATGTGGGTTTCCACTGCTGCACACAAAGCCTAAGGTATGTTCCTGTGAAGTGCATTGGAATGCTTTACCTTGTGGAAATGACATATGAATGCAAGCTTAATATATAATCACCACCTTGATGAGTATGGTCGGCAATACATCATTTTGCTGCAATTCCAGATATAACAAAGATAAGATAATGCAACATCGAGGCATAAGGCTGCCATGCTAGCAGTTTTGGTGATGATGGGGTATAGATTAAATTACCATAAGTTTGGTTTGCTGATGCATTCAAAAATTGCATCCAAGCATAGGTTTAAATTTTACTCAATTATCCCCTTCATATTTGTTTACTTTTCAGTAACTTTTGTTGACCTGTAGTATTTATCTGTATTTTGATATGAAAATAGCAGAAGATACACATTTTTGAAAGGGATTTTAAGAAATTTTGGTTCACTCATTTAAATATTTGTAAACTAAACCAGAAAGAATGGTTTTAAATAAAAAGGAAATATTCTTTTTCAGAAGGAAGGCTTCATCATGTATATTAGGAAGGAAAGATGATTTTTGCTTATTCAGCCATTACGTTTACTTAAGACAGCAAATGTTTGGAATAAGTATATCTCAGAACCTTGAAGACTAGGTAGGCAATGACTCAAAATTTTATATCCAGATCAGCTCATGAACATATTTTTATTTAGATAAAGTAATTGCTAAATATATTTTGTTTTCAATTTTGATTTTGGAGCTGTATTATACTAGTAACAAATCAGTACTTGTAGATCTTGGTATGGGGGCATCTATATCACTGAGTGGAAAGCCCTGCGGAAGGTAATGGGCACAGCCCAGTACGTCACAGGCAAAACTCTCCCCACCATTAGAGAACATCTACATGGAATGCTGCCATTGGAGAGCAGCGGCAATTATCAAGGATCCACACCACCCAGGACATGCTCTAGTCTCGCTTCTGCTCATGAAAGAGGTATATGGGCTACAAGACATACTGTCAGGTTCAGAAGCAGATGCTACCCCTCCACCATCAGACTTCTAAACAGTAAACTCAATCACGACTCATTTAAGGACTCTTACTTACTTTGCACATTATTTATTATTGAATATTTATCTTCTCTATTGCATTGTTTGTTTTTTACATATCCCTTCTATACATATTTTTTTTAAAGTACAGTTTTTTGCATGACTGATAAGTAAAAATTCTGACTGGTCCACAGGAAAAAGAATCTCAGGGTTATATGTACGTACTCTTGACAATAATTTTGAACTTTTTACTTTGTGATAGGCTGTGATATTTCAGTCGTTAGATAGTGCATGGTCATGCCCAATGGAAGTAAGCAGTTTCATTTTAAATGTCTGTGTTGACACTTATTAGCAGGGTAATTTATTTTTGGATCCATACTTTTGAAACCTAATTGTGTAATTTTAATTATTCCTTGCAATAGATATACTGTTTTGCTGATAGATTTATTTTTTTAGTCAATGATGTTACAGGAATATGCTAACTGCCATTAAACTAGATAAAGATTAATGAAGTAAATTTTCCAACTACTGTCACTCTGTAAGATCCATATGGGAATGGGGAACTTTACATCAGCTATTCTCAACCATTGTTTGCTATGGGGCCCTTAGAACTCTGCTCAAAGTTTATGGGCCCCCTTTCCTGTGAAGCAGTCAAGTTTAATTGGTTTCTTCCTTACTTCTCTTCTACTGAGTACATAAAAAATGTTTTTCATGATTTCAATCTATGCCCCCCCCCCTTAAATATGCTGTGGCCCCTGTTGAGATTAGCTGCTTTACAGTGTACTTTGCCAGTTTAATAAGACATTATTGGTTTGAATAGATGCTTAAATCTAATCTTTTGAAACCATAGAATTTCAGTATTGGACAGGTATTGTGTGCAGTTCCAGTTGCCCATCCATAGCAAGGATGTCATTAACCTGGAAAGCGTGCAGCAAAGATTCACAAGGATATTACTGGGACTGGAAGTTTCAGTTATAAGGTGGGACAAGATGGGTTGGTGGTTTTTTCACTGGAGCATAGAAGACTTGAGAGGTGACCTTGTAGATGTATATAAAATTATGAGGGGCATAAATAAGGTGAATGGTGACAGTCTTTTTCCCAGGATATGAGAGTTGAAAGATAAAGATTTATGGTGGGCAGAGGAAACATTTAAATGTGACCTGAGGGGATATGTGAAACAAACTGCTGGAAAATATTCAAGCCATATAGACATGTATGTGGTTTGGTGTGACTGAGGGGGCAGCACGGTTAATGTAGCGGTCAGCACAACGCTGTTACAGCACCAACATTCAGGGTTCAAATCTGGCACTGTCTGTAATTAGTTTGTATGTTCTTCCCATGTCTGCTTGGGTTTCCTTCGAGTGCTCCAGTTTCCTTCCACCCTTCAAAACTTACGGGGGTTGTAGATCAATGTGGTGTAATTGGGAGGCACAGGCTTATGAGACAGAAGGGCCTGTTATCATGCTGTATGTCTAAAATTTTAAAGATTAAGGGCCAATCTCATGCAAATGGGACAAGTTCTGGTGAGCAACTTGTCCAGCGTGGATGAGTGTTTGACTCCATGACATGTATTTGAAAAGATACATAAAGAATGAGACATGTACAAGGCTGCAGTCCATGAGTGTGTGTGTGCGTAAGAGAATCCTGTGTCTACCTGAAATTCCTCTGATTCTGAATTATTGACCTGATAGGGATTGGAGAAGCTATGACACAAAAGGAAGGGATAGGAGTATCAGAGCAATTTGTTAGACACCAAGATTATCTCTTAGGGTGGTAAAGGATCAAAATAGGATAAATATGAGATCAAGAACAAGGATTGATAGGTCCAATCTGACATTTGGAATGTTCTTATCACCTGTGAAATAATGCTAGTGCCACCAGGATAGCCAAAAAAAACTATCCCTGGCATTTTATAGAGAAGTAGACTATCCAATGTGGGTGGGTGGGGATAAGAGAACAGAAGTGTCATATACAGTGCCCTCCATAATGTTTGGGACAAAGACACTTTTTTACCCCTTTATTTGCCCCTGTGCCCCACAGTTTAAAATTAGTAATAAAACAATTCACATACGATTAAAGTGCACATTCCAGATTTTATTCAGGGTTATTTGTATACATTTTTATTTAATCATGTAGAAATTACAGCCTTCATTTTAGAGCACCATAATATTTGAGTCACTGCAATGGTATGTATATTAAAGTAGTTGTGTTTAGTACTTTGTTGCATGCAATGACTGCTTGAAGCCTGTGATTCACAGACTTCGCCAAGTGCTGAGTATCTTCTATGGTGATGCTCTGCCAGGCCTCTACTGGAGCCAGCTTCAGCTCCTGCTTGTTTTGGGGGCTTGTCCTCTTAAGTTTTCTTTTTGGCGTATGGAAGGCATGCTCACTTGGATTTGGATCAGGTGACTATCTTGTCCATTCAAGAATTTTCCAGTTTTTAGCTTTGGAAAACTCCTTTCTTGTTTGAGCAGTACGTTTGGGATTGTTGTCTTGCTATAGGATAAAGTGCAATCCAAACAGTTATGAAGGATTTATTTGAACTTGAGCAGATAAGATGTTCCTATATACCTTGGAATTCATTTTGCTAATGACACCTACAGTTACATCATCAATGAAGGTAAGTGCATCAATACTTGTGGCAGCCATACATGCCCAGGCCATAACACCCCCACCACCATGTTACACAGGTGAGGTGGTATGCTTTGGATCTTGGTACCCTTTTGCCTTCACACTTTGCTCTTGCCATCACTCTGACATAGGTTAATCTTGGTCTTATCTGGCCACGACATCTTTTTTCAGAATTCTGCAAGCTCTTTTAAATACTTCTTGGCAAACTGTTATCTGGCCATTCGGTTTCAAAGGCTAACTAGTGGTTTGCATCTTGCATTTCTGTTCATGAAGTCTCCTGCAGACAGTCGTCATTGACACATCCTGAAGAATGTTTCTGATATCTTGTCAGGTATTTGGGAATTTTTCTTCATTGTGATGAGAATTCTTCTGCCATCAGTAGTGGAGGTCTTCCTTGGCCAACCAGTCTTTTTGCTATTACTGAGCTCACCAGTATGCTTTTTCTTCTTAATGTTGTTCCAAACGTTTGATTTTGGTAAACCCAAGGTTTGGTCTATGTCTCTTATTGTCTTATCTTTTGTTTTTTAGCCTCATAATGGCTTTTATTGGCACAACTAGTGATTGGTGGCATGGTTAGTGTAGTTGTTAGCACACAGCTAATACAGCGCCAGCGACCGTGATTTGAATCCCTCACTGTCTTTAAGGAGTTTGTACATTCTCCCCATGGGTTTTCCCTGGAGGGTCTGTTTTATTCCCACCGTTCATTAAGGTACCAGGGGATGTAAGTCATTTGGGTGTAATTTTGCAGCACGGGTTCGTGGGTCGAAGGAGTCTGTAACCATGCTATATAACTACATTAAAAAAATTATTTTCCTTGCGTTGGAAAATGGCAAGGTGATCAAATGTTTAGAAGCAAGCTTAGCTCTCTTATACCTGCACCAATGAAGCAATTAAACATACCTGAGTACTCATAAACACCTGTGAAGCCAAATGCCCCAAACATCATGGTGCCCTGAAATGAGCGGACTATATATAAAAAATACTGTAATTCTATTATGGTCAAAGCAAAATGTATACGAATAGCCTTGAATAAAATCTATAATGTGCACTTAATCACATGTGAATTGTTTGATTACAAATTTAAAACTAGGACAGGGACAAATAAAGGAAAAGATGTCTTTGTTCCAAACATTATGGAGGGACTGTAAATGCGAAGATAGAAAACATTATTTTCAAGATGGATTGAGAGTCCTACTTTGACCACATGGTACCAAATTTGATGGACATTTTAAATTAACTTGAAAGAGTTATAGGAGAGGGAAGAAAAAAGGTCCAGTTGTGATCAATATTGGAATTAACAGCATAAGAACTAGAAAGCAAGAGATCAAGTTGAGAGAATATTCAGGGCCAAATTAAAGATCTGAACTTTGAAGGTAAAAATTACTAGATTGTCGCATCAGGGAGGGGATAGGCCACGACGGGAGTTAAATACTTAGCCAAAGAGATGGGGACAGCAAGAAATGGCTGTTTTGATTACTAGGGTAGGGTTTGCAGTTCTAGCACAGTGGATTTTATTTTAAAATCTGTTTTAGATCAGTTTATTTGTTTTAGAATAAATAAAAGCTATTCGATTACAAGGCAGATCTGACTTCACCCGAGGAGACCATGGGAGCAGATGCACGTGTAGTAGTTGATGTGGCTTTGCCTCCCTGTTTAAAGCAAGGCCAGAATGCACCAGGAAGTGTTGCCTTGTTGCCTGGCTTTGCTGGGTACTCTGTGATGGCATGCGGGCCCATAGAACTCCAGCCTGTTGCGGTACCGCTGTTTTCCTGTTATACTCAAATTTCTTGTAAAGAGCTGGGTCTCCTCACCTGAATGCCTCCAGCCTGACCGCCTTCAGCTACAAGTTGACTTCATAGTTCACCCATGGTTTCTAGCTGGGGAATGCTTTTGTTGTCGTCTTGGGCATAATTTTCTTCACATTTACTGATGGTTGTGACTTTCTTTTCACATCATTTTAACACTCCCTTTTAGTAACTCCACTCTTAGTTTTTCTTTGTAACTCTCATGATATTTGTACCAGTTTCATTTTTGTATTCTTTTCTAGGATCAAAACCGCCCCTTCTTTTTGAAAGTGCATTTGTGCAGTGCTTGGGCATGGTGAAGTTAATGAAAAGCGTATCTATCAACATGACAAGCATAAGGAGTAAAAAAATGAAAATGGGTAAAAAGAACAGAACTAGTGCTAATGAGGTTAGAAATAGGAGGAAAATGCAGATTAACACGTGTCAAAAGACATGGTGCAGGAGGGAGGGCTTCAGGTTTCTGGATCATTGGGAGTCTCTTCCAGGGAAGGGGGGGACCTGTTCCGGCAGGATGGTTTACATCTGAACTGGAGGGGGACTAATATCCTTCCCTGAGGTTCGCTTGAGCTGTTCCATGGGGTTTAAACTAGATTTGCACGGAGATGGGAACCAGAGTGCCCGAACAGATAGAGGAGTGGAGGAAGGAAAAGATGAAGTGAAAATTGCGCACACTGTTAAAAGTCGATGGGTTGTATGTGGTGGAAATGTTCTCAGGTGCAGCTATTTGAATGCAAGAAGAATTGTGGGAAAGGCAGACGGTCTTAGAGCGTGGATTGGCACGTGGAATTGCGGCCATGAGTGAGACCAGATCAAGAGAGCATGGATTAAGTGTGGATTTGTTCAGGGAAACACAAGTGGGAGTTTCTTCTCTCAGGGTGGTGAGAGGGTGTGGAACGAGCTGCTAGTTGAAGTGGTGGATGCAGGTTTCTTGTTGGCATTCAAGATACGATTGGACAGGTACTTGGATGGGAAGGGTGTGGGGAGGGAGAGGAGAGCCTATAGTCCAGGTGAAGTAAGTAGTAAGGCAGAGTCAGCCAAAGGAGCTGTGTGCTCAATGGCAAATTGAATGGAGTGTGGCCTTCATTGGGCAGGGTATAAAATTGAATTTGTGATTCAGATGTACAAGGTGTTGGTGAGACAACACTTGGAGAATTCTGCAGTTCTGGATGCCCAGTCATAGGAAGGACGTCAATAAATAGGAAGGGGTGCAGAGGAGATTCACCAGGATGAAGAAGAATGAGGTGATATTTGATAGAGGTTTATAAGATTATGAGGTGTAGACAGAGCGGATGTGAGTATGCTTTTTCCACTCAGATTGGGGGAGATAAGTGCGAGAGGACATGGCTTTTGGACGACAGGAGAAAAGTTTAGGGGGAACATAAGGGTGAACATTTTCACTCCAGAGAGGTGAGAGCATGGAATGAGCTTGATCTTAATCTCGAACCAAATTTTAAGAATAAATTGGATAGATACGTGGATAGGGGATATCTGGAGGGTTATGGAATGGGAGCAGGTCAGTGGGACTAGTGGAATAATGGTTGGCACAGACTAGAAGGGACAAATGCTTGTTTACTCTATGAAGTGAAACTTGATTGTAAGAGAGGAAGAACTGGTAGCTCAATGTTCCAGATTTCCAGTGCTTCAGGTGAGATAGAACGGGCGTGGGGGTGGGGGGTGGGAGAGAAATTAAAGGGGAGGAGTGGCACTGCTCATCAGGGAAAATATCACACCTGTGCTCAAACAGGACAGACCAGAGGGCTCGACTACTGAGGTTGATGGGTTGAGCTGAGGAACAGGAAAGGCATGACCACATTCATGGGGTTGTATTATCGACTGCCCAATAGTGAATAAGAATTAGAGGAACAAATCTGTAGTGAGATAGTAGGAAACAAAGTTGCGATAATAGAAGATTTTAACTTTCCACATATGGACTGCAACTCCCGTTCTGTAAAAAGGCTAGATGGTTTGAAATTTGTCTAATGTGTTCAGGAAAGTTTTTTGAATCGATATAAAGACATACCAACGAGAGAGAGAAGAAAGAGAGAGAGAGAACGAACAGATATTCCAAGGGATCAGATGTTCATTGGGGATAGTCTGCATGGCTTTGTGTGTGATAGGTTGTGTTTAACCAATCTTGTAGAGCTTTTCGAGGAGGTTACCAGGAAAGTTGACTAAAGAAAGGCTGTGATGTTAATCAGGCCTTTGACAAGGTCCCATATTGGGAGGTTAGTCTCGAAGGTTCAAATGCTAGGTATTCATTGTGAAGTAATGAACTGGACTCAATGCTGGCTGGATGGGAGAAGCCAGAGAGAAGTGGTGGATGATTGCTTCTTCGACTGGAGGCCTGTGACTAGGGTTGTGCCTCAGAGATTGTGCTGGAACCATTTTTGTTTGCCATCTGTGTCAGTGATCTGGCTGATAATGTGGTAAATTGGATCAGCAAGTTTGCAGATGATTGGCGGCATTGTGGACAGTAAAGGTTTTCGAAGCTTGCAGAGGGTTCTGGACCAGCTGGGAAAATGGACTGAAAATGGCAGGTGGAATTTAATGTAGACGTGAGGTGTTGTATTTTGGAAGGACAAACTAAGAAAGGACATAGATGGTAAATGGTCGGGCACTGAGGAGTGCAGTAGAACAGAGGGATTGGATAGTGCATTTACGTAATTCCCTGAAAGTGGCATCACAGGTGGATAAGGTTGTAAAGAGAGCTTCTGGAACACTGGCCTTTATAAATCACAGTATTGAGTATAGGAGTTGGGATGTTATAGTAAAATAATCCAAGACATTGGTGAGGCCAAATTTGGAGTATTCTGTGCAGTTTTGGTCACAGGAAAGATAACAATAAGATTGAAAGAGTGGAGGGAAGATTTACTAGGACTTTGCCCGGACTTCATGAACTGGGTTACAGGGAAAGGTTAAACAGGTTAGGACTTTTTTTTTCCCTGGGGCATAGAAGAATGTGGGGAGATTTGATAGAGGTATTTAAAATTATGAAGGGTATGGGCAGAGTCAGTGTAGGTAGGCTTTTCCACAGAGGTTAGGTGAGATACAAACCAGAGGGTTAAGGGTGAAAGGGAAAAAGTTTAGGGGGAACTTCTTCACTCAGAGAATGGTCGGAGTGCAGAATGAATTGCCAACTGAAGTGGTGAATGCAGGCTCAATTTTAACATTTTAGAAGAATTTGGACAGGTACATGGATGGGAGAGGTATGGAGGGCTATGGACTAGGTGCAGGTCAGTGGGACTAGGCAAACACAATGGTTCGGCAAAGACTCGAAGGGCCCAGCTTCCATGCTCAAATGAAAGTTGAATTTTAATTATGGTGCTTGAGTTTTGTTGTAGATAAAGCATTTATTAACCATATAACCATATAACAATTACAGCATGGAAACAGGTCATTTGGCCCTTCTAGTCCGCACCGAACTAGTGTCTTTCCAATGTCCACTCTCGATCATGCCAACCTTATTATGTCCACGACCTGTGCATTGAAGATAGGATTGGCTTCTTTCCCCCAGTCAACAGGAGCAAATGAAATTGGAACAATTGTTGACTGCGCCTTGTGAAGCACCAGCACCTTCTCATGAACTCCTTCCGACCTGGTTGGAATCGTGGTGGTGTAATCGTAACATTTCTGGTTAATATTGTGATTTTAAGAACTGAAAATAACTACTCTTAATTCTGCGAAATGTTACTTTTTTGTTATAATATGGAGATGTATCTATATCTAAATTTACATTTCCAAAAATTATAATAGAAACACTATGGACAAAGGCTCTACTCATTAATAAAACACCTTTGAGGGGAGGTATTGTGTTTTGCACTACATGGAATATAATAGAAACCATTTACTGACTGAATTGTGCCACTATGGAAATTAGACTGCCCATTTCCCCTCTGGATTCATGATTATGCCAATGACCTATTTTCTATATGGGGTGAGTATGTGATGACGTCAATCCTTTGCATTGCTCGTTTGGGGAAATTGGGTCATGTTGCTCATTATGGATCAGTTGACATTCACTCACAGTACACCAATGGGCTTTTATAGCTCAGCTTTCTGTGAAGTGAAATAATTTTACTTCTGTAGTCTTCTACAGAGCACTCCAGCAGTTGATTAGCAATTCTGAACCTTGTTCCTGTTGATCACAAAGAGTTTTCTTTGCTCCATTGTCATTTCCTCACAATAAACAATAGGGGTTTACAAACTGGAGCTTCTCGGGGCCTGTGTTTCCTACCTACAGTGCACCCTTGCAGGACCTTGCACACTGTGCTCTATATTGGCCGGTCGGACGGAAACCTGCCAATTTAAGGGTGATCCCGCCCCTTGGGTGATCCCGCCCCTTTGGTGATCCGGATGTGTGATGCGTCATGAACCCACTGGAAGTCATTAAAACTGATCTATATTCACTTTATGGACATGTGCTGACCTAGCCTGAACTGTTCACTCTCCACATTCGAACCTCCCGCCGACGCAAGCATGTATGCACTGACGTCATCTTTCATCTGGGCAGCTATCTATCGATTATAAATTGAGCAGCAACAGCTACTCGGTATGTCTGCATGGGTCGGCAATCCACCTCCAAAGTGGTTTGCAAACCTGTGCATTTAAAAAAAAAATTCTACCCACCAATTGGCCTGAACACAGATAGATAACCTTCCAAATTGGCAGATTAAACTCAGGTTACAATCCAATTTATAAACCTGAAGTAATGATATAGGTACTTCTGTGGTAAATGCCCTGAATATACACATATGCTGGAGATGAGTAGTAGAGATATGTCTATGAATCCTAAGGGAAGAGAGCTAGAAAAACTTGTGCAGTACACAAAAGTGCAGAGAAACTTGGCAGGTCATGCAGCATACATAGGAAGTTTCTGGTTTGGGCCCTTCGTCAGGACTCTGGGAAAAGCCAGTAGGTGCCCAAATAAAGAAGTGGGGGAAGGAGGAGAGAAGAAGAGGGAGGAAAGGGAAGGGAGAGGAGCACAGGCTAACAGGACAAGAGATGATAGGTGGATACAGATGAGAGGGTAGAAGAGAGAGAAGCTGAGAAGTGAAGTGGGAGTGGGTAGAGGTCTATAAAGGCTAATTCTATGATAGGAGAAGGGGTGGGGGAATTGGAGGAAAGGAGACAGAGGGGTCAGGAAAAAGAGAGACTGGGAAAGGAGTTATCACAGATTGGAGAAAATGATATTGATGCTGTTTGGTTGGAGACTGCCGAGGGGCAATATAAAGTGTTCCTCCAATTTGCAGGTGGACTCAATTTGGCTATACATGAGGTTATGGGCAGTCATGTCAATGTGGCAATGATGTATGTATTAAACTGGTTGGTCACTGGGAGGTCCTTGCACTTGCAGCAGATGGAGTGAAGGCACTTAACAAAACATTCTCCCCATCTGCGTCCAGTCTCCCCAATGTAGAAGACGCCACATGCAATTCCATCTCTAACCAGACTGCATCAATGTCAACTTCTCCGATTTCCATCAAACCTCTCCCCAGTCTCTCTCTCTCTTCCTACCCCACTGTGTCCTTTGCTCCAACTCCCTACCCTGTTCTCTTCTTTCTCCTTTCAGAGTTATTCTTCTTAGCCCTCTCCCCATTACTTCTCAGCTTCTTTCTACCTATGAGCCTGTTTCTCCCTCTGACTTTTCCTCCCTCCCCTCCTCCTACCACCTCCCCCCTTGTTTTTGTTCAGGCTAGTGCATTTTACCAGATTCTGGATGAAGGGCTCAGGCCCTAAAAGTTGGTTACCCTTTTCTTCCCATGGATGCTGTGTGACTTGCTGAGTTTCTTCAGCCCTTCTGTCTGTGGCACTAGACCCTGGTATCTGCAGATTTTCTTGTTTAACATGAGAAGAACTTGTATCTGTAGATCTTCTTTTCCCACAGTCATTGAAGACCCAAAATCCTACCTCAAACTTAGTTGAGAAGCAAGGTAGAGTATCTACAGAGGATTAGGTTTTGGCAGAGACTTGAGTTCTTGCAGGCAGAGCTCCAGCTTCTCAATTTTGATTGGACTGCCCTTTCTCAGCTTTCTAAAGGTTCTGTAACCTCACCTGCTTCTCAATACTTTTCTGGTAAATTCTTCAAAAAGCTCACATGTGAAGCCATCAGATTAATTTGCTGTGCTGGTGAATGCTGGAAACTAGTTTATTTATAATGGGCTAGAAAATTCTGTCAGAATAATAATTAAAGCAAAGGTGCTTGGCAGTATGCATATGTAATTAGTATAGCATCTTATGATCACAAAGAATCATCGAATAGTTATTGAGCAAGTTGAGCAACTCTGCTTTCAACATGGTAAAAATGGCATTTGACTGTCTGAATTTTTTGTAGCTTTCCTGAATTTTTATAGAGAAAAATAACAAAATTTATAGCTAATGGTCAGTGTGTCCAGCTCCTTTTTAAAGATATCATATTTGTTTACTGCAGCTTGTTAGTTTATCTGGCACTGCTACATCTCTTAAGTTCCCAATCTTTATCATCATATTTTCAGGGAGCTGTAGATATTTAATGTTTTATATTTTTACCTTTTTCTTTATTTACTATAAAATTCTGAGAACCCAGTAAGTACCCTTAGGATGTTTTGCTGAAGGATTAGCAAATCCAGACAATTAGATGTTACTTCTATTAATCTACAAATGCAATTTAAATTTTCTTTTTTCTTAAGATGTTTCATAATGGCATAATATTTTCTTCCAGTGAGTTTCAAGAGTGCTTTGGAAGCATGGCACCAGTAAATTTGGGAATGAGTCCCGTGAGTTTAAAAGCAGATTTTATCGAAAGCTTGGGAATGGGGCTCTAGTGAGTTTAAAGGAGTTCTGGAAACAGCAAGATGAGCCAGATGCTGAACCAAAAGAATTGGATAGCTCTTTTAACGTGCCGCTTTTAATCTAACTTTAGGTTACTTCCAACTTCCTCTGCTGGGTATCCTGTTGGTTCATGAAAAATCCAATTGTTTTCCTGGTTGATATCCCAGTTGGTGTTTTTTGCATTAGATCACTTGAAACTAATAAAGAATAAAAATCCTTGTGGAACACAAATCACATTCCTATCACAATAGATTCTCATTACTTTTAAATTCTAAAAAAAAAATCATGTAGTTTTCCAAAACGCATGACATTAGCATTTAAACTGGTGATGAGGTCCTGCAAAGAGAGTTCAGGGATCTTGGCTCAAATTTGAAGGACAGGACCCACACCACATGGTAGTGAGGTTAGAAATAGGAGGATGGTGCAGCTTAACACGTGGCTGAAGACATAGTGTAGGAGGGAGGGCTTCAGGTTTCTGGATCAATGGGCTTTCTTCCAGAAAGGTGGGACATGTTCCAATGGGCTGGTTTGCATTTGAACTGGAGGGGGACAAATATCCTTGTGGGAAGGTTTCTCATGAGGTTCCAGGGGTTTTAAACAAGATTTGTAGAGGGATTGGAACCACAGTACCAGAGTCCATAGAGGAATGGAGGGTGAAAAAGATGATGTGAAAATTGCATGCACTGTTAAAAGTCAAAGGGTTGTACATATTAGAAATTTTGTCAGGTGCATCTCTTTCAATGCAAGAAGTATTGTAGGAAAGGCAGACAAGCCTGCAGCATGGATTGGCACATGGAATTATGACATTGTGGCCATTAATGAAACTTGGTTGCAGGAGGGGAAGTTGGCAGCTCAATTTTCCAAGCTTCCATTGTTTCAGACGCAATAGAACAGAAACATGAAAGGGGGAGGAGTGGCATTGCTCATCAGGGAAAATATCACAGTTGTCCTCAGGCAGGACAGACCAGAGGACTCACCTACTGAGGCAATATGGGTGGTGCTGAGGAATGAGAAAGGTATGAACACACTCATGGGATTACATTCTCTATCCACTTTACATTGGAGAGACTGGGCGCAACTTGGAAGAGCACTGAGCACCTTTGCTCTGTCCACAGCAGTGACAGAGACCTTCCAGTAGCCAACTATTTCAGTTCTGTGCCACCCTCCCATACTCTCATATCTGTCCATGGCCTTGTGTTCTATCCCACCAAGACCACCTGCAAATTGAAGGGACAACACCCGATTTTCCATCATTTGGTTCTCAAACCAAATGGCATTAACATCGACTTTTCCAGTTTCTGCTAACCTGCTCTCCTCTTCCCCCTTTTCCCTTACCTTCCCCTTTTCATTTCTCCTCTATTCACCGAGCCACCTACCCCTCCCTTTGATCATTGCTGTCCCCTCCCTCCTGTCTCCATCTATCACTTCCTGCCTTTGGAGCCACACCTCACCTCCCCATTCTTTTGTTTGGATTCCTGAGACATTTTTCCATACCTTGATGAGGGGCACTAGCCTGAACATCAGTTTTGTATTTTTACCATTGTTATATAAAGGACACTGCTTGACCTGGTGAGTTTCTCCAGCTTTGTGTTTTTACTTTTACCATACTCATGGGGTTGTATAGTAGACCGTCCAATAGTCATCAAGAATTGGAGGAGCAAATCTGTTGGGAGATAGCAGACAGCTGCAAGAAACTTATGGTTGTTATAATGGGAGTTTTTAACTTTCCACATATTGACTGGGACTCCCATACTGTAAAAAGACTGGATGCCTTGGGGTTTGTCAAATGTGTTCAGGATTTTTTTTTAATGAATCAGTATATAGAGGTACCAACTAGAGAGAATGCAATACTGGATTCCTTTTAGGGAATGATACAGGACAAGAGACAGAAGTATGTGTCGGGGAACATTTTGCGTTCAGTGGTAATAATGCCATTAGTTTCACGTTAATTATGGAGAAGGATAGGTCTGGACCCTGGGTGAGATTCTAAATTGGAGAAAGGCCAATTTTGAGGAAATGAGAAAGGATCTAGAATGCGTGGATTTGGAATAAGTTGTTTTCTAGCAAGGATGTGCAAGGTCAGTAGATTGTGGGGGTTTAGTGTAGGAAACACTTCACAAACAGAGTAACACTTCATAAAAGACATCACATTTGCAAGAGTTTGCTGAAGCTAGACATTGAGGCTCTGGTTGATTTTGAGGAAGCAATGAAGAATACTGATCTATTGTATATGGGCAATAAAGTCCAGGCTCAGAAATACTGATAAAATTGTTCAAAGATTTGGTTTGGAGAACTGTAAGAAGTCATTTGGTTTTTACAAGTCTAGAGAGAAAAACAGATGATTTCTCTTTTAGAGAGAGAGAGTTCTACAGCAGCAGTGGAGGCTGCAAAATGGCAAGCTGGCAGCTTGTTGAAAAAACCGATTTTGGTTGTGAGTTCTGAGTTCAGCCTGTTCAAACCATTGTGGTACTTACAAGAGGAGATGGCTGGCTAGAGTGTTTCTCCTGAAATAAGGGAAACAAAAGTAATTCTGTGGTGACCTGGAAGAAGAGGTTATTATTTGGAAAACCCATGATGGGGCAAGTTTCTTCGGCAAGACGTTGAAGTGACTGTTTGGAGAAATTAGTTTGTGTGTGTCCAACAAGCAACAAACATCTCTCTGAAACTAATAAGAACCTTTCTGAGCATTAACCATTTAACTTTAAGCACCAGGGCCTAGTGGAAATTATAAATGTTAAATTCTGTGTACAGTATAAGAATTGCCTGATACAGGTGAACTTGGAGAAGTGAAAAGTGATTGACTGGACAGTGAAACAGAGAACTTACCTGAACACATGCACATTACATGCGCCTAGAATTAGAAGGGGGTTAAGTTAAATTAATAGTAATAAGTTAAAGATTGATCCTGTTATTACGTTTAAAGAAAATTAAAAGCAACTTTTGTTTAAGTAACCATTGTCTTGGTGAATTTCTATTGCTGCTGGGTTTTGGTGTCCTCTGGTCTTGTAACAACATGGATGGGAGGGGTATATAGGGCGATGGACTGGGTGCAGCTCAGTGAGACAACGCAGAAGAATAGTTCAGCACAACTAGTAGGGCTGAAGGTCCTGTTTTCTATGCTGTAATGTTCTATGGTTCTAGGGTTTTATACGCAAAACCAAATTTTAAAATATCTGTAAGGTTCTGGTGATAATTCATGAATTTCAATCTTTGCTTGTTAAAATTCACAAATTGAATTTCATCCAGGTTTTTAACTGCCTTTGTTGCTTATGCCCTTCTGAGATGAGGGTCAGTCAAGCGAGCTGTTTTAGTGTCCTGTCATTCTGCTGTACAGCCTATCTCACTGAATTGACAGTCCATGCAAACATGAATATTGTCACATTCAGGCAACACTTATTAATATGGGACATTTACAGCACTGCAGCCAGCTGTACCAATCCTTTGAGACTCCTGTAATCTAAAAGTAGAAAATCTTTTGTTTAAGTGTAAACTTGTCTGCATTGTTAAAGATCATGACTTGTGGAAAACAAAGCTAATATATGCATTTCATGCAGGGCATCTTGTAATTCACTTTAAAATATATTCTCAATCTGATTGAGAACTGCATGTGACTTGCCAAACCTTTACACTGGCATTAAATTTGTTATTCTATCTTCCAAATGGAGTGCTAATAAATTACCACTGTGACGTTATTGGAGGCCGATAAATAAATAATTTATTTTTTAAAATGGGTTTAAACATTCTATATCACCTCCTTTAAGATATAATTGATAACAAGAAGATATGTTTTTCTTTTCCAATTCACTGAAAATACTTTATATATTGTTTTGCTGACATATTTACAAGCACAAGTTCGAAAGTTACTGAGTACAATATTGCAAGATGGGTCTTCTCTGCAGACATTTGAGATCTCCAAAGACTCAGTCAATAACTCTTTCATTATTGGTTGAAATCCCTTGTTATAGTTCTAGTTCACGATAGCAGTGTTTTCTTAACTTTTTTTTGCATGATTGTTATTAACAGTCCTTGCAATTCTATATAAGGTAATACAGTAATATCAAATATTTTAAAATTAAATTACTGGTGTATTTGTATTAACCAGGCATTGTCATTGTCTGACTTTGCAATGGCCAAATTGTCTAAACTTCAGTTCAAAAGTTGCATTTACAGGAATTGATAATTGCTGTGTCTCAGTGGTGTTTACCAACTTTGCTCATCCTTTTCACTTGACGCTGGATTGAAGTCATTAACATTTAATGTTGATGCACTTGGTCGCACAACTAATGCATACATCAAAGATTTTAAGAATAGCTCCTATGATTTCTTATGTGTACAGTTATTTAGTTGGCATTCTTCATACATCTTAATATACATGTTATGAGGGTCTATTAGGGATTTGAGAAAAATTAGATTTACGTTAACATTAATTGAAGAAGTTTTAAACTAGGAATCTAATCATATTATCGCACAAAATAGAGCCACAAAGTTTTATTTTAAAACAAGACATTATTTTGTGTTGTCAGTCCATGCATGTAATATAATCATCCAAGTGGTTTCCCCAAGCTTGTTGGGTGCGAGGGTCATTCAGACACTTTTTAAAAACAAAAATGAAGTGACAAGATAAAAATAAAATTTAAAATGATTAACATTTTAAGATGTAAAATCAAAAAGTCTACAAGGCCAAAAAATAATTAAACCTGATGCAGATTTTTAAAACTATTTCCTCCAGGATTAATGTTGGGGAATATCATCAAGGAGCTTTGTTGTGGGTGTGCAGGCATCTTGAATGCTTGCTGGCCTTGTGATGAAGCTACTTTCAGAATGCTGTTAGGTAGTGATGAATTACAGGATTTTAATGCAATAATGCAGGAAGAATGGCAATATATTTCGACATTAGCACGATAAGTGACATGGAGGAGATGTCAGTTTTGGCCTACCAAAGGTCCTTCTGCTCAAAGGCTTCTGATTGGTAGATGCCTGGATTTAAGTGGTGATGTCAAAAGAGTCGTGGTGATTTGTAGCAATATGCTCCTTAGATTGAATCGAGCACAATTGCAATTCACTGGTCATGGACAGAGTGAATGTTTTGGATGATGGGAAGTGGCAATCGTGAGCTATTTTGTTCCGTGCTGTGTGCATTTTTTTTTTTAATGGCATTGGAACTTTAATCCTGACACTTGCTTTACTAAATTTTGTCTTACTGAGGTGGAGATGTTTTGGGGAGTGAAGAATTGAGTCACTTGTTATAATATACTCCGGCTCTGATCTGCACTTGTTCATAACCACAGTATTTATTTGACAGGTTCAGACAAAATGCTAGTTAATGGTGACTGTGCTGGATGTTATTTATGGAGGATTCAGTGATGATATCCTGGATTGTTACAGGACTTTGCTTTGCCATCTCTTGTCAGAGATAGGCACTGCATGAAGTATAATTTTTCTGTATTAACCTATGATTCGGTGTTTTCTTGATCTTTATGCCTGTGGAACATAAAACAGAGTGGCACAGGAATAGGTTCTGCATCTGTCTAAATGCCTCTTAATTGTTGCTATTATATCTGGTCCCCCACTTCCCTGGGCAGATTGTTCCAGACACCTATCATTCTCTATGGGGTAAAAAAATTCTTGCTTTGTAAGTCTCCTTTAAACTTTCCCCCTCTCACCTTTAAACGAATGACCCTTTGTATTTGACTACCCCACCTGGAAAATAAATTATGTACCTTATTTAATCCTCTTATAATTTTATATATTTCTATCAGGTCATCCTTCAGCCTCCAGTAAAAACAATCTGAGTTTGTCCAACCTCTCCTTATAGAAAATACATTCCAATGTAGGCAACATCTCTAGTGAACCTCTTCAATACCCTTCCGAAAACTCCCACAACCATCATGTGGCCAAACCAAAGCTTTATACAGCTGCAACGTGACTTCCGAGCTTTAAAATTGACTGATGAAGGCAAGCTTGTTGTACACCTACTCCACCACCCGAAGTACTCATGTTGCTTCTTTCAGAGAACTAAACATTTGCAACTCAAAATCACACTTTAATGCTACTAAGATTCCTGCCATATTGTGTACTTTCCTCTTCGATAGAACCTCCCAAAATGCAACACATTAGATTGTTCAGATTAAACTCTGTAATGATAGTGATCATGGTTGCAATGCAACTAGCAACGCCTTAAGGATTATAGTTCCCATTTGATTATACTTGGCTGCCAGCAGGGGCTGACATTGAGCAGGAGACTGCAGTATGCAGGATCTGTAATGGAGGCTTGGAGCCTCATGGCATGCCTCATGATGCTGTTTACAACAACTTTAAATAAACTTTTCCTTCATCAATACAAGATGAAACATGATGTCAGAAATGGAATGAAGGAAATTAAAAGGAAATACTTTAAAAGGTAAATCTAAAGTCAGCAACTGATCAGTGAAGAGAAGCTAACATAGTGAAAAATGGAAGGATTACATCGACCAGCGAAACATCAGCTGACAGGTAATGTGGCTGAAAATTGGAACAGATTTAAACAGCATTTTGGATTGTATTTAGTGGCAGATGGAGCTGATGAGAAAAGTGATGAAATGAAAGCGTCAGTTTTCTTACGTGTCGTGGGTGATGAAGCCCTGGAGGTGTATAATAACTTCACATTTGCTGCTGAAGGAGACTAAATAATGGAACAGTTTGAGGCATACTGCATACCTAAACATAATGTGACATTTGAGAGGCACAGATTTTTCATATGTATATAGAAAATGGAAGAAAGTATTGATCAGTATGTGACTAAATTGAGAAACAGAAGCAAAATGTGTAAATTTGGTGGACTGACTTAGTTGCTGATAAAAGACAGACGTGTGGTATTCCAGATAATATTCTAAGGGAAAGACTAATAAGAGAGCAAAATTTAGACCTGGAAAAAGCCATAGCACTCTGTAGGGCTACAGAAACTGTAAAATTGCAGGCAAAAGAGCTGTTCTTTGAAACTAGCTGCAAGGTGGATGCACTGAGCAAGAACAGACATAAACTGTTTAATAAAAAGCGTGCCAAAGTGGAAAGAGAGGCGTGCCCAGTGAACAAAAATTAAGGGGACAATTGAAAGCCATGTCGTCGATGCGGTTCACAACACCTACCGAAAAAGTGTCCAGCATATGCTATATGTGCTACAAAAGCAACCATTATGCCCATTGCTGTAGGAACCAAGAGCAACAAAGCAAGGTTCATGCAGTAGATGAAAGGGAGATAGAGGAATTCTATTTAGATGATGTGACTGTAAACAAGAAAGAAAACAGAGACTGAATGTTGAGATTAAAAATGAATGACATATACATTTAAGTTAAATTGGACACTGGAAAACAAATTAATGTAATATCAGAGATTGATTTTAAGAAGATTAGACCCAGACCAAAGGTGTATGGAACAAAAGGTGACAGAATATTCAAGTACTTATATACCAGTGCAAGGAGGATGCTTGGTCAAAGTGAAACACAAGCACAAAGAGCACATGCTAGCATTCATCGTGGTACCAAAGGATGTACAAGCCATACTAGGTTTAACAACTTGTGAGAAACTGAACCTGGTAAAAAGAGTCCTTGTTGTGGAAATTGAAGGAGAGACAGTCTATGATGAACTCATGAAAGAGTACAATGACCTATTTCAGAGTCTAGGCTGCCTTCCAGGAGTACACACGATCAGAGTAAATAAACATGTTCCACAGATAATATATTCATGCAGAAAAGTTCCATTTGTGCTTCAAAAGCAACAAAAAGCAGAGTTGGACAGGATGGAAAGCCTGAACGTGATTCAGAAGATAGATGAGCCATCGGAATGGGTGGACAAAAAGAATGGAAAGCTTAGAATTTGCTTGGATCCAAGAGATCTAAACAGAGCAATAAAGAGAGAACACTTTAAGCTTCCGATGTATGAAGAAATCGTCACAGTTTGCAAATCCAAAGTTTATCAGCAAGTTAGATGCATCATCAAGATTTTAGCAGTTAAGTTCAAGACTGTGCACGTTCAATAATCCATTTACCTATACCTAAGGTTACCATTCGGAATTGCCTCAGTTCCTGAAGTGTATTACAAAACTATACATGTGGTCTATGAGCACCTGGATGCAGTTGATATCTCAATTGATGACATCATAGTATGGGAAACCACGAGAATGGAGCATGATGAGATGATGGGAGACTAAGGAAAGTCCTGGAAGCAACAAGGAAAGCAAACCTGAAGCTGAATAGAGAGAAATGCCAGCTCAGAGTGACAGAACTAATACTTGTAGGAGATATTGAGGGCATCAGATCAGATCCCAGAAAGATGTCCACCATTGAGAACATGCCAAGGCAACAATGCAAAAAGGACATACAGAGGTTTAATAGAATGGTCAACTAAATGGGTAAATTCATATCCAACCTCTCAGAAATGATGGTTCCATTGAGATGACTAACAGAAAAAAACATTGAATGGGAGTGGAATCATAAGCGCGAAAAGTCATGGAGGGAACTGAAGAAACTTACAGCGGAACCAGTTCTGAGGTTTTACGACTCAGCGAGACCCATCAAGATATCATCAGATGCATCACATAGTGGGCTCGGTGCAGTTCTTCTGCAAAAATATGATGACTGGCAACCCATTGCATATGCATCACGTTCAATGACAGACACAGAGACACGATACGCTCAAATAGAAAAGGAGCTGCTCAGCATCACATACACCTGTGAAAGATTTCATCAGTTTGTGTTAGGACAAGCAATCAGTGTAGAGACTGACCATAAGCCCTTGATTGCATTGTTCCAAAAGCCATTAAATGAATGTCCACTAAGAATGATGATTAGGCTGGAACTCTATACATTGAATGTAGCATACACTCCGGGTAAGCTAATATACACAGCAGACACGTTGTATAGAGCTGTTGACACGTGAGAGCCCGCAAACACCAAAATGGATGAAGACATAAATTCCTTCGTGGACATGTTCACAAGTGCACTGCCCATATCAGATGCAAAAATGGAGCTCATAAAGTCGGAGACAAACAAAGATGAAACACTGAGACAAGTGAGAAAAAAACATCTTGGATGGATGGCCCAACATGAATCAGGACGGCTCACCTGATGTTACAGAGTACTGGAACTGCAGGGTAGAGCTATCAGTGGTTGAAGACATCATCTACAAAGGAAGCAAAATCCTTATACCAAAAAGACTGAGAAAAGAGATACTAAAAAGGATCCATGGAGGACATCTCGGAATTGAAAAGTGTAAGAAAAGAGCACGAGAGATGATGTACTGGCCAATAATCAACAATGATATAACAAATTAAGTGTCAAATTGTACAATATGGCAGAAATATCAAGCAAGCAATCCTGCAGATCCACTAAAGCCATGTCCAGCACTATACAGACCTTCCCAGAAGTTGGCGCTAACCTATGTGAATGTCAAGGGAAGGACTATCTTGTAGTCACAGACTATTACTCCCTGTATCCAGAGGTGAGTAAACTGAACACAACCAATGCAGACGCTGTAATAACGGGCATGAAAGCCATATTTTCCAAACATGTGAAGTCTTCACAGACAATGGACCCCAGTTTTGCAATTTAAAGTTCCATCAGTTTGCCAAAGAGTAGGACTTTGTACACACCACGTCAAGTCCTAATTTTTCACAGTCTAATGGTCTGGTGGAAAAATCAGTACAGACAGTGAAAAGACTGATGAACAGGCAAAAGACAGTGGAACAGACTTCTACCAGAGCATGCTAGTATACCACACGACACCTCTCAAGTGTGGTACGTCCTTGTGGGACGTAGGCTAAGATCAAACCTACCCATTCAGGAGAACCTCCTAAACACAAAAGGAGGAGAAAGTGAGGAAATTCAAAGAACAACAGAAAGAAAAGCAAAAATATTACTTTGATAGAGGAACAAAAAACCTACCGGAACTCTACACTGGTGACCAAGTAAGGCTAAAAGACAAAATAGCTTATGGACTCAGAGGGAACTGTCCTTAGTGAAGTCCAACCAAGATCATACACCATTCAGACAGATGAAGATGCTGTTCTGTGAAGAAATCATCGAGATCTTCAAATGGGACCAGCCACAGTAGATGGAAAGATGGAATCTGTTCAACAACCTGAATGCACATCTGGGAAGAAATCGTCTAAGGCAACAACTCAGATTCAAGGACAATCAATCAGGAGATCATCAAGACACATGAATCCTCCTAAGAGACTCATTCAGCAAATTTAAAGACTCCTGTTATAGAATGAGGTTGTGCTATCTTATTCCCTCTTCAAATTTTAGTGTATGTAAATGATGTGTACACATAAAACACGTTTTAAAAAAAACTGTTAACAATGTTGATAATAATGAAAATCCAAGTTCCTGGTGTTAAAGTTAAAATTGCAGAGTTGTACAAGGAAAACATCTTAGTTAAAAGTGAGCTACTTTTGTTTTAAGAAGGGAGATGCAATGCAACAAGGATTATAGCTCCTGTTTGATTATACTTGGACGGCAGCAGGCGCTGGCACAGAGCAGGGGACTGCAGTATGCAGAATCTGTAATGGAGGCTTGCAGCCTCATGGCATGCCCCATGGTGCTGTTTACAACAACTTTAAAGCAAAGAACCTTTTCCTTCATCCATGTGTTGTCTAAGAACTCACACATACGAGTACAAGATGAATCATAAATCATTTATATAGATTATCACAAAAGATCCAAAAACTGAATTTTAGCACCGATATGATGTCACAATTGGAAAAAAATTCAACACCTCACTTGCCCAGGTGGGGCTCTGATGCTCTGTTGGCGCCAGTTTGATTACAATAACAGTAATAAAATACTAAATCTTTGCTTCTGACCGGGAAGATGCCAAACATCGGCTGCAGCCGGAGTCGGCAGTGGCGACTCCATTCTCAACATCGGATGCGGTGCTGTCCACATCGAAGAAGTTACCTCAAGCTCCCGGGTAGGAGTGGGGACTATAGTCTGGGACAGGCGGTGAAGAGGTGTTGGGAAATGGCGGTAGTGATAGCAGTGGGGAGGTGGTCGGGGAGGTGAGCAGAGATATTTTTTGGTAAATAGTACACATTATTTCATGTGTATTTTCCACTTGTGGCATCATGTCAGCACTCAAAGAGCCTGCCGTTGTTGTTGCTGTTTAACCGCTGATATAGGTATTCTGCTGATGCTACTTAGTTCCATTGTTCCAAAATCCAAATATAAAATCTGGTCCCAAGCATTTCAGATAGGGAATACTCGACTTGTATTAGCAAATACAGTAAAACCCCAGGTATTCAGAATTCAGGCAACCGACAACTTCAAGCAATTACAAAAATTGAGGAGAAAAAATAATTTGGAGTAAACAAGAATAAATAAAAGTTTAAAATTGTAGAAATAAATGCTCTCTGAAGTAACACATAAACCTTTGGTGAAGATGGAAGCAAATATTCAGCCAGTGGAGAGCCTTGGTGGTGCTTTTCTTGCAGCAGCTGTTTGAATAAAGTTGTGTTTGAATAAAATTAAAAGAATGTGACTGAAAATAAAGTAAAATTATTTAAGTTTTATATATTCACACAAGTGTATTTTTGTCTTTTAAAATGTTTAATCTTAATGCAGGTGTATTAGGCATTGTAAGAGTGAGTCTTAAACAACCGGGAAACTTGCTTATTGGGCATGTACCAAGCCCCATAGGTGCCAGATACCAGGGGTTTTACTATATAACTCATTCTTGACTTGATAATGAAAGAAGGCAACCACCCTGCAGTAGTGTCCTGGGGTTGAGATAATTGGATTGTACAATTCCTAACCATTTTCCTATGTGTGGTGTTTCACCCTTGAAAGTGGATAGCACTGACTCTGTCAAATGATACCTAGTTACCTCGTGTGAAGAAGCAACTATTGTCTTGTTTCTTGAATGGTTTATCATCCATATTTGGACCAAAATTTTTAAGAGTTCCTCATTCAAATGATCTTTTCAAGTGACTCATGAGAATGTGCCCCTTGATATAAGGTTGGAACTACATTCTATTACTTTATTGATTGAATGTATTTTCATTTTGAGGGATAGAATGTTGTGATTTGCTGGACAAGTGCTAATAATGTAGTTCTGATGGCCAGAGGTAATTGAGCACAATTCTTCATCCTGACACCCAGTATATTGTTGATAATTTTAGCCTTTATTCAATGCACATATTCTTTCCAGGTATCATGCAAATTAATTTGATATGGTTGAAAACTGTCTTCTGAACTGAAAGGGGCCTCCTGAAGGTGTGGCTGAAGATGATTTCAAACACTGAAGCCTTAACCACTGTATACAGTATGTGATTGGCTGTGCCAGTATTGAGGATGGGTATTTATGGTGCTTACCATTCACATTTGCTACTGACTGTGACAGAAGTGGAAAGCTTTGTTCTCATTCATTGATTGTGGATTCTCAGCACGCTACTTGGTAGGTGAGCGGTGTGTGTTGTAGATTTAGCAACTTGGCAGTTATTTTTTGCCACCCCTTGATAGTAATTGTAAAATGAGGGTGTGGCTGGCGTGAGGTAACAGTTTGATGGCTCACAGTGTTTTCATGGATATCTAGCCTTGGATTTTTGAATCTATCATAAGGATGGTATAAAGGTTACTCATCCAAGTTGTCATGAATAGATGCATCTGCTGATTAAGGTAAGGTCAAACAGATCTTTTGTTCTTTCAACACCATGCTCATACCTACTCTAACTCTCATCTTTAAGAGTCAACTAATTTATTAGGTGACAGGGCATCAAGCAACTCAGTGAAGGTTATTATAGTCCCCCACCAGGAGTACTTGTTTTTTGTTTCTTTAAAGTGAGCATCATTATTTGCTGAGGGAGGAGAGGTAGAATTCCTTGTTTGAGATTGGTCTGATGCTATGAGGATTCCTGAGGTCTGGAATACCTTGTTGCCATTTCAGGTGATCTTTCTTCATGATGTGTGAAAACACAGCCAGGAATAGTCATGTAGGAGTCTACGATTTATTGTTATGTTGAAAGCTATGTTTCTGTTGTGTATGACTGTTTCAGTCTGCTGCTGTGAGACAGTTCCAATTAAGGCACAAGTACTCAGTTTTCATTACATAGACTTTCTGGGATTGGCATGACTGGGTAGGCTATTGTGTGTGAGTCTGATACCTGGCATGTGCCTTGCAATTTATTCAATTATTAAGCAATTTAACAATAATGCGGCATTCATTTGAAAGGGCACTAAAAATTCAACTATTTGGTCGTGGAAATGAAATGTGAAAGTCTGCAGATGCAGTGATTAAAGTAAAAACAATGCTAGAGAAACACAGGTCATAGAGCGTACATTATTTCGTAAAGATACATAACCAACATTTCAGGCTTGGGCAGTTCATTAAAGTATGAGCAAAATGTAGGCAGGCACTGAATAAAGTGGTGGGAAGGGGGCAGTAGGAGAGCACAGGCCCCCAGGCTAGAGGTAATCGGTAGATAAGGGAGGGAGGGCACAAGGGAAAACAGTGTTGGGGTGGGGTGGGAATAGCTTTGTGAATGGAGAGGGAATGGGTTGGAGAGCTGAGGTAGTGTACAAGGTAGACTGACTAACGAAGTTCTGTCCCTAAAAACCAGTTGAGTTGATGAGTTCTTGCAACAATCATGCACTTTCATGATGACCTTGACTGATCCAAACTCCTAGTTCCAGATTACATAATTTGCCAGATTTAAATGTCATATCTGCAGTGATGGGATTTACACTTGTCAGGCCTTTCATTCTCATTGACTTCTCTGGTTTCTGTTAAACTCCTCCACCGAGTATCTATCTCAGTTTCCTTTCCTCCCCACTCCATTCCCACTACCACTCCATTCAGAGAGCTAGCTTCTCCTCGGCTTGTTTCTCAGCTACCTTCCCATCCATATCCATCTATGATCTCTTACCTATGAGCCTGTGTTTCCCCCAACCCTCGGTCCCTTCCGACCTTCTCTCCTTTCCTTGCCCCAGCTACTACCTTTTTATTTGGGTGTCTGCATTTTGCTCATACCTTGACAAAGGGCTCAGGCCCAAAAATGTTGGTCATCCTTTTACTCCTCTAGATGCTGTGTGACTTTTATGCTTGCAGTGCCATCCCAGCATCTGCAGACTTTTTAATTTACTGCAATGATATTATTGTTGTTCCATATTACAGGTTCATAATGTCAGGTCTCTAAGACTGAAACATTAAAAAAAATGAAGTTTCACTTACCTGGTTATTAATAATATTTCACATTTTGTTGTAAATGTATATGTAAAATGAGATTTATTTGTTGACAATGATACTGAAATCAAAATATCTAAATTAACAAGAATTTATATAATTTTTATGATCAAATGTCAGAATATTGGCATCTGTTTTGTATCATAATGGGTACCAGGCAATTATGTGAATGATAATAGATTTCAATCTAAATTTCCTGCTGTTATTTATATTGGATTCCATGGATCTACTTGCAGATTTACTCATTTAGAATAATACTATATAATCATAGAACCCATAATTTAACGAGTAATGAGAACTGGCAATTGCATGAATATATTTTGTCATTGTGGTGTTCACATTGTATCAATAATCAAAGTAACCATGGGTCTCTAATTTTTATATAATATTAAAAAATAATGCATTTTCGAGCAGTCATCAGTGCCTGCCTACATTTTGCTCATACTTTAATGAACTGCCCAAGCTCTTCTAAAAATTGAAAAACATGTTAGAAAAAAGATAGCAGTTTCCATAGCATAGTGTTGTGGTAATTATGTCTAATGAGCCATCTAGTTGGGGGGTGGGGGGGGGTGGAATTTGCTGAACAGGAACTCTTTAAGCCCTGAATCAGTTTGCATTTCTCTATCCAATCATTAAAATGCTCCTATAAAAAGTTCATGTCTTCTTTCTCCAGCAGATATAATTTTTTTTTAAATTGGCGCATAATTTATATTTGGTCAGAGCAAATCTTTGTGTCTGATCTTGGTTGTAAATCTATTCAAAGTGAAGTTGGTAAAAATCAGCTATCTGAAACAGTTTTGGCAAGTAAATTGAAGGAGAATCCCAAGTCATCAATACCAGGAGCAAGAGAGCAGTTAAAGAAAGAGTGGATTCCATAAGACTCGTCGATATGTGGAGCCATACAATATAGACAAGGTCCTAAATGAATGCCTCACATCTGTGGTTCTGAAGAAGGCATATTGGCATGCTTGCTTTCAAAGATCAGAGCAAAGAATATGAACGTTGGGACAGTTTGTTGCAACTTTAAAAAACATGGTTAGACTGAATTTGGAGCATTTTGTGCAGGTCTAATCCCCACACTGTTTAGAAGGATGTGGTTGTGATGGAGAGAATGCAGAAGACATTCACCAGGATATTGCTTGGACTGGAGGAATTTCATTGTAGGAAAAATTAAATATGTTGGGTTTGCTTGTTCTTCAGTGAAGAAGATTGAAGAGTGAACTCATTGAGGGAGAAAGAGACTTGATAGTGAGAATATTTTTCCCATGGTAGGGGTATCAAAAACAAGAGGGCATCTCTTTAAGGTAAGAGTAAGTAGCTTTAAAAGAGATTTAAGGAGTTGTTTTTTTTTACAGAAAGAGTGGTTGATATCTGGAATATGGTGCCAGAGGAGATGGCACTTAAATAGGCAAGGCACTGGGGGATTTGGACCTAAAAGTGGGTGTGATAGTACAGATTCTATCACCAATGTGTATATGTACAGATTGTAGTGTAGGACTACTCTTTGCAGACGATGCCGCTTTAGTTGCCCATTCAGAGCCAGCTCTTCAGCGCTTGACGTCCTGCTTTGCGGAAACTGCCAAAATGTTTGGCCTGGAAGTCAGCCTGAAGAAAACTGAGGTCCTCCATCAGCCAGCTCCCCACCATGACTACCAGCCCCCCCACATCTCCATCGGGCACACAAAACTCAAAACGGTCAACCAGTTTACCTATCTTGGCTGCACCATTTCATCAGATGCAAGGATCGACAATGAGATAGACAACAGACTCGCCAAGGCAAATAGCGCCTTTGGAAGACTACACAAAAGAGTCTGGAAAAACAACCAACTGAAAAACCTCACAAAGATAAGCGTATACAGAGCCGTTGTCATACCCACACTCCTGTTCGGCTCCGAATCATGGGTCCTCTACCGGCACCACCTACGGCTCCTAGAACGCTTCCACCAGCGTTGTCTCCGCTCCATCCTCAACATCCATTGGAGCGCTTTCATCCCTAACGTCGAAGTACTCGAGATGGCAGAGGTCGACAGCATCGAGTCCACGCTGCTGAAGATCCAGCTGTGCTGGATGGGTCACGTCTCCAGAATGGAGGACCATCGCCTTCCCAAGATCGTGTTATATGGCGAGCTCTCCACTGGCCACCGTGACAGAGGTGCACCAAAGAAAAGGTACAAGGACTGCCTAAAGAAATCTCTTGGTGCCTGCCACATTGACCACCGCCAGTGGGCTGATAACGCCTCAAACCGTGCATCTTGGCGCCTCACAGTTTGGCGGGCAGCAACCTCCTTTGAAGAAGACCGCAGAGCCCATCTCACTGACAAAAGGCAAAGGAGGAAAAACCCAACACACAACCCCAACCAACCAATTTTCCCCTGCAACCGCTGCAACCGTGTCTGCCTGTCCCGCATCGGACTTGTCAGCCACAAACGAGCCTGCAGCTGACGTGGACTTTTTACCCCCTCCATAAATCTTCGTCCGCGAAGCCAAGCCAAAGAAAAAAATTGTAGGATTACTGTGATTGGTTGAGAGTGTAGCCACGCCTACTGGCAGGTCTTAAAGGGTTGCTCCTAGCCAGACCAGGTCATTCTGGACTACATGTGATACGGTCCAGTCTTCTAGTTAATAAAAGCCTTGGTTTGGATCAACAAGCTTTTGATTCTTTCGACGTGCTCTTGGGCAAATAGGATTAGTGTCGATGAATAAAATGGTTAACGTGGACTCAGTGGGTCAAGGGATCTGTTTCTATGCTGTACAATCTACTTCTACGACTGGTCTCAGAAAGAATTCATTCATTTCATTAAGGTCTTAGAGCCATCCCATCTGTCCCATTCCTCCACTTATTTCCTGGAAACCTAATCCCATCAACTTCACCCTGATTCTCCTACCACCTAGTGTAGCAAATCAATCTGCCAAGATTCTTGTCTTTGGGAATTAGGAAGAAACTGGAGCATCTGGTGACAGCCACATAGTCAATTTGCAAATTCTACACAAACAGCTCATGGTCAGGATGAACACAGGACCCTAGAGGTATGAGATAGCAGACTTACTGTATCGTACTAACTGATGGGACCAGGAAAACTAATGATGGCTCTGTAAGCCAGGAAAACTTGGCTTCAGCCTATAAATGAGATAGTCCCTTCCTCACCCTATTTGTAACTTGTATGGTCACCATACCAGGTAACTTCCTAATTACTTGGATTACATCTTCACTATCTTTGTGTTTCTTTAGAAAAACCAGCACAATGCATAAAACCTACTCAGCATGCTACTTGATCTAGGATAACATTGGTAGAAGAAACAACAGCAAAGTCTGAACCATGCTGATGCAGCAGCAATCATCAAGGATCCACACCACCCAGCATATGCTCTTTTCTCACTGCTGCCACCAGGAAAGAGGAAGAGGTGCCACAAGATTTGTACCACCAGGTTTAGGAACCCTCCACCATCAGAATCCTAAACAACAAACACATTTAAGGATTTTTTACTTTATTTCTTTGCACATTATTTATTACTGATTTTTTTTTTCCTGTATTGCACCATCATTTGAATGCAGACCCAACATTACTGAAGAAGTTCTGTCTCATTCAAGTTAATGCATTCCATTCACAAGCACGTACGCATATTTCTTCCACCAATTGACCACCATAGCTGCCAGCAATAAAACGCACTGTACTCACTTCGGCTAGTGAGCATTTCCCTAACTTTCTTGTTCCTGAACTCTTCAACTCAAAATATATTTGCTTAAGCTCTCATGCTGTTGAAAATGCTGTTGACAACAACAATGTGTGGTTAGTCGTGCATCCAGGATCTCAAGAACAGGCAAACAGTGTATCTCCTTAACCAACAGGATTAAGAATAATTTAAAAAAAAAGAATTGAGCAAGAGATTATTTTAGAATGAATTTGGGTGTGCAATTGCCCATAGATGTCTGTTGTGCCCAACATGCTCAGAATGGGTTGAAATAATGCAGCATTTTAATGACTAGGACCAGAATTACAGCCTTGGGCCACTCATTAGAGGTATCTTCCTGAGAAGTACCAGTCCTTTTCATAGTGCACCAACATCCTGCTTAAATCTGTGCTAGTTTGGGCTAGATTCAGCAATTGTGCTGTTAGCTTTGGCCATTTGGCTTTAATGTTTGTTAAAACTATTCTGGTAGCAAGCCACATGGCAGTAAGGCCCTATACTGTTCAGACTTAACTGATTACGAATTGGGAGACACTGTGATTATGGTAAAATCACAAAAATGCTAGAGAAACTCAGCAGGTCTCGCAGCATCCATAGGAAATAAAAGTACGTAACCAATATTTTGGGCCTGAGTCCTTTGTCAAGTATGAGCAAAAAACAGGCAGAAGCCTGAATAAAAAGGCTCAGGAAGGAAGGAAGGAAGAAAGACCAGGCAAAGGAGCACAGGTCAACAGGAAATAGATAATATTTGGACATTGATTGGAGGACAGGAAAGGTTGGGGTACAGGGATGGCTCTGTGTCCTCTGGTATTTACCATTGATGCTCCAGGTAAAAGACTGTTTACCCTACCTATGTTCTACAAACTAACCTGTCATCCTCTGTCACTCCATCTAGAGAAAAACCCTAGTTTACTCGGTCTTTCTACATTAGACATATTTCATTGTAGGAATACACTCATCTACACATTTCTCGATAAAAGTTGGTAATTCATTCAGATCCACCACTGTGTCCGTGAACATTGCCCACTCTACTGACTCCAGATAGTCACGAAGCTGCTTTCTGCCTTCTCTACAGTCTTCAGTGTGGCTTTCGCGCAGAGGAACTACTGACATGGTCTTTGCCCTCAGACAGCTCCAAGAAAAGTGCAGAGAACAAAACAAAGGACTCTACATCACCTTTGTTGACCTCACCAAAGCCTTTGACACCGTGAGCAGGAAAGGGCTTTGGCAAATACTAGAGCGCCTCGGATGCCCCCCCCACCCCCCAAGTTCCTCAACATGGTTATCCAACTGCACGAAAACCAACAAGGTCAGGTCAGATACAGCAATGAGGTCTCCGAACCCTTCTCCATCGACAACGATGCAAGGCTGCATCCTCGCACCAACCCTCTTTACTATCTTCTTCAGCATGATGCTGAAACAAGCCATGAAAGACCTCAACAATGAAGGCGGTGTTTACATCCGGTACCGCACAGATGGCAGTCTCTTCAATTTGAGGCGCCTGCAAGCTCACACCAAGACACAAGAGCAACTCTTTGCAGACAATGCCGCTTTAGTTGCCCATTCAGAGCCAGCTCTCCAGCGCATGACGTCCTGTTTAGCGGAAACTTCCAAAATGTTTGGCCTAGAAGTCGGCCTGAAGAAAACTGAGGTCCTCCATCAGCCAGCTCCCCACCATGATCACCAGCCCCCCCCACATCTCCATCGGGCACACTGAACTCAAAACGGTCAACCAGTTTACCTACCTCGGCTGCACCATTTCATCTGATGCAAGGATCGACAAAGAGATAGACAACAGACTCGCCAAGGCAAATATCACCTTTGGAAGATTACACAAAAGAGTCTGGAAAAACAATCACCTGAAGAAACACACAAAGATCAGTGTGTACAGAGCCGTTGTCATACCCACGCTCCTGTTGGGCTCCGAATCATGGGTCCTCTACCGGCATCACCTACGGCTCCTAGAACGCTTCCACTAGCGTTGTCTCCGTTCCATCCTCAACATTCATTGGAGCGACTTCATCACCAATATCGAAGTACTCGAGATGACAGAGGCCGACAGCATCAAATCCACACTGCTGAAGATCCAACTGTGTTGGGTAGGTCACATCTCCAGAATGGAGGACCATTGCCTTCCAAGATCGTGTTATATGGCGAGCTCTCCACTGGCCACCGAGACAGAGGTGCACCAAAGAAGAGGTACAAGGACTGCCTAAAGAAATCTCTTGGTGCCTGCCACATTGACCACCGCCAGTGTGCTGATATCGCCTCCAACCGTGCATCTTGGCGCCTCACAGTTTGGCGGGTAGCAACCCCCTTTAAAGAAGACCGCAGAGCCCACCTCACTGACAAAAGACAAAGGAGGAAAATCCCAACACCCAACCTCAACCAACCAATTTTCCCTTGCAACCGCTGCAACCGTGCCTGCTTGTCCCGCATCAGACTTGTCAGTCACCAACGAGCCTGCAGCAGATGTGGACATACCCCTCCATAAATCTTCGTCTGCGAAGCCAAGCCAAAGAAAGAAAGAACTGTCTTCTCTGCCAGTGCAATGCTCTCTTGTTTCTGCTTGAAGAAACAAAGGCAAGCAGTCTGACTTTCCAAAGTGCTGGTACAGAGTAGAGCGATAGGCATCCTCAAGATAGTGTACCAGTGGTCGAGCGCTGTTTCCCTGGTACTTCAGAAGCTATGCTGAAGGTAGTTTGGGAGTACCCTCTTTCAGTAGGCTTGATTGAAGTCCCTGGCAATGACAGAAATGTATAGAAGCAAAAGATGGCTCAAAAGGAAAATGTCCGATTGCAGCTCCAATGGCATTAAGAAAGTTTGAACTTGTCAATGACATAGCAGCTTTTTAATTTGAAGACCATGCACATTCCTGGACATTAATTCCCTCACCATCAGTAGGCAGTGGCTGGACTATGTGCTATCCATACTGCATTTGGTTCTGACAGTGTTTCCCACACCTTTTGACTTCTATCACCAAGAAGGATAAGGATTTCAGGTCGTATAGGTTTACCGGAACTTGCATGTTACCCTTTAAGTTGCTCACCATCTCAGCTCGGTGTGCCATTTCTTCAACGTCATTGTTATCCTCAAACTTCATCAGTGCTGTGGCAGTGTTTTCACCAGAAAGGCTGCAATGGTTCAAGGTGGTCTCTTGTTAAAGGACTATTTGGGAGGAACAGTAAATGCTGGCCATGTCAGTGCTAAGCAGATCAAAAAAATGAATATATAATCCTCTCGTGATTCTTGCGATGTCTTATAACCCATTTCTCTTCCATACCTTCACACTGTTGGATGACCAATATATAGAGCAATAAGTAATTTACACTGTAAAATAGAACTGTGAATAGATAAGCTTTGTTACTTGAGATATAACTTTTATTTTTATGGCATCATATTTCTGGTCTTTAAAAATGGCTATTTTAAAAAAAAAAATTGAACTGCCACTATCTCAGAGACAATTAAAATTGTGGATTTTGAAAATAAATAAGGTCACAGGAAATGACAAAACAAATATTGAAACCTGCAAAACTAATTAACCAGATTTGGAAATTCAAGATCTAGTTTTGATGATATTGTGAGATAATGCAATGCAAGAGAGAAGAGTCAAGATTCTGAATTCTTGGTGTGATTATCAAGGAAACAATTTACTCTGTAATGGATTGCTTTCCAACATTATTGGGCAGTCATTCCCTTTCTAAAAGACTCTATAGTCTACATTACATGATTTTTCTTAGATAAAGAAAATAATTTGTATCTGAAGCAAAAGTTGATTTAAAGGTTGGAGCATCTTGCTGAAATAAAATTAGAAACATATAACATTCCTTTTGTAACTTAATCTGTCAACAGTGTCTCCAATTCTTTGACATTTATCATTTTAAAATGACAGTGTGTATAATCACGCATGATGTTGTTCCTCACCTTTACTGAAAGATGATTCCTGTTAAGAAAGCAGAATTGTTTAAAGTAAGATTTGCTGAAAGGCTTTAACTGTACTACTTGTGTGATTTAATTTTGTACAATCTATTAGTGAAGCTTTGTAGAAATAATGCAGTTGGTCTTTTGCAAGAGGATCTGAATACAAGGGTAAAGACCCCTCAGTACATTTTTAAAGGCCATAGTGAGATTAGACCTGGAATTATGGACAGTTCTGGTATTTCCACCCAAAAAGTATTGTGATAGATGAAGTGCAATGGAGACTTACCAAATTGATTTCTGGGATGGAGATATTTATGCTGTGAAGAAGACTGCACTTTTACTTTCTTGAGTTTAGAAGAATTATGTGATCTCAATGAATTTTTTTTAAGCCTTTGCAGAAGAGATCCAGGGGTGATGTTTCTTTTGGCTGGATTGTCTGCAACTAGAATCAAAGTATTAAAATAAGGGTTTGTCCATAAAGGACTGAGATTCTTCACGCATAAAGTAATGGGTCTTTTCAAATGTCTACAAAAAAAACTGCGCAGACTAAGTCACTGAGTGTAATCTTGAGAGACATCGATAGGTTTTAGAAAAGAAGGAAATCCAAGGATAAGGGGTCTATGCATTAAAGTGGTAGTGAGATAAAACATAAGCCAAGATTCTATTCAAGACAGAACAAGTACTAGGAGCCAAATGGCCTATTCCTGCATTTATTCATTATAGTCTAAGGTTGTGATAGCAAAAAGCATCTTAACATTGAATGAAATTTCAACTTTTTGTAATTTAAATCCTCTTGCAACATCATATATCACAGAGAGGGAATTTTTCTTGAGCTGTCGTACAAATTGTTGTTTAAAAGTATGTTAGTTAGCTTGGATCATCTGGAGAGGAAGATTCTTAACATATGGAGATAAACTGTTATGACAGCATTTCATGGGGCATCCTAATCAAGGTCCAGAATACTGTTTTGCCTTACAATGACTACTTAATTACATAATATTAACCCACAGTGAGAAATCTCTCACTGGTTTTTTGGTTGTTGTAAGACAAAGACCATTCACTAGTCCATCGTGTTATCACGATACCAGTATATGGTTTATTCAAGCACATTGAAGGGAAAGCTTCGAGAAAACCAATGTCTCTCAAGTTTATTACGTGTCTCAGAAAGGATGAAACTCAACAGTTGGCATACATCTTTGTACATTACATTGTTATGAGCCAAGAGGACCCCAAAACCCAGCAGCAATAAATATTCACCAAGACAAATGGTTACTTAAACAAAAGTTGCTTTTAATTATCTTTAAACATGAAAACGGAATCACACTTTAATTTATCACTATTGACTTAACTAACCTAACTTAACCCCCTTCCAATTCTAAGCGCGTGTATGTAATATGTGTGTAAGTTCAGAAAAGTTATTTGATTCACAGTCCAATCTCACTTCTCATTCCTCCAAGTTCACTGATTGCAGGCAATTCTTATACAGGTACACAATCCTTTATCCGGACATCGAAAATCTGGAAAGCTCCAAAATCCGGCAAGTGGGTACCGGCAGTTGGGGGAGGTGACCGAAGGACCGGAGGTTGGGGGAGGCGGCTGAGGGACCGGTGGTTGGGGAAGGTAGGGAGGCGGCCGAGGGACCGCGGTTGGGGGAGACAACCGGGCAACTGGAAGGGGGTGGGGGTGGATACAGTAGCACAATTCAGGTGGGCTTTCCGAAATCCGGAAAAATCCTAAACCCAAGTGTTCTGGATAAAGCATTGTGTTCCTGTACTGTGCACAGAATTTAACATTTATAAAGTTCACCAGGCTTTGGTGCTTGAAAGGTAAATGTTTACCGCTTAGGAGTTCTCGTCAGTTTTCAGAGAGAGATTTGTTGTACGATGACATCCACAACTGATTCCTTTTTAATCAGCCACTTCAGTGTCTTGCCAAAGAAACTTGCCCCACCAAGGTTCTCCAGATGATAACCTCTTTCTTTTAGGTCACCACAGAGTTCCTTTTTGTTTCTCTTATTTTAAGTGAAACATTAGGCAGCCAGTCCTCTCCTCTTGCATGAACCACAAAGGCTTTGACCAGGTGAACTAAGTACTCACAACTTATCTTCCAGATGGGGTTTTCCACAAGCTTGCCAGCTTGTCCTGTTTCAGTCCCAGCTGTTGCTGCTGACTATAAAACTGCAGGACTGATCTCTCTCTCAGAGAAAAAACCTTTTTGACTCTCTCTGCTTGCAAAACCACATGACCTTCGTAGAACAGCAAGTTCCACCCCAGACAGTCTGCGGCTCTGACAAGTTCTTTCCTCTGTTGCCTTTTTGTAAACAACAATTCATGAGTGAAGTCTCTCGGGTGCTCTCCAAAGCTTTTTCAAAGACTCTAGGCATTGACATGTCTAGCATGAGCAGAGCTCCAGTATTTTAAATAAGATTTGTTTGAATGTGACCTACACTTAAAAACCTGCCCCAATTTATCTCCAAAAAAACATATCTATATACAATACAAACACAACATAATCTGTCACAACATATAAACAGTCTTGTGAGTTATATATAGGGTCAATCCAGCAAATGTGCCAACATTTTTAACCATTGTTTCTGACCTTTGTTACTTATCATTGTTCTTGACCAAGGATTCAATCTGTTCATAATGAGATATAGAGAAGGATGAAATCACTCATCAGGTCAGACAGCATCTATGAAATATTTCTTCTGCCTGAACTGCTGAATGTCTCCAACTTTTTCTGAACTTAGCATCCATGTTTTTTTTCCATTTTTATTAAACATTTGCTACACTTATGTCCATAATTACTGCTCAAACTACAAGTAAAGATCATCAATATACAGTTTTAATGTTTTGCCTTGAAAGGTTGTATGTAGGTAGCAATTAAAAATAACACATTGCAGAAGACAGTTACTCTTAATGCAGGTTATAAAGTATTTACCAACCTCTGGTGAATTTTGTATTTATTTTCAAAAATAATGTTTGTACATTAATTTCTTCAAATAAAGGGGTTAGCGCACTAACAGACTAAACACTGAAATGTATCATAAATCATTCTGATTCATCATTTCCAGAGACAAGCAGCCATCAGCATCTGAAATATTTGCCACCTCATTTACAGCATAAAAGTCTTTTTGAAATGAATTTAGTATAGATTTCATTCCAAGCAGAACTTAGTACAGATAGTTTAATCCTCTGAGAGGGGTACCTTCCCAGTACAAGCTGGTCTCCAATTTTGGATTGCATAGTGAATTGTTTCTATTACCATAATTTAAATTTGAATTTGGGTTGTCTTTGATCTACACTATTGTCTTCAAGCAGAAAATAGTGAACTTGTAGAAACATGAACAAGTTCTGATGTAGTATGTGGGCAGTGATGATTATGCCCTCTGCTTGTACCTTACAAATAAATATACTGCACAATTCTGAATTTTACCTGAAAGGACCAATCAAGGAGTCACATGATTTCCATTATAAATCAACTGTTAAATGATGCCCCTTGTTTAGCTCTCAATAAAATTTAAATTTGCATGAAATTGGATTCATAAATCTATATTTTGCAACATGATTTAACTTCATGCCTTACAAATGACATTGTTAATTTTATATATATTTTTGTATTTATTGTACTCTTTCTTCATTCAATCTGAGAATCACTTGAAGTTTTTTACTACTTTGGGTGATGATTTTGATTAGTTAGGGATCAGTCTTACTATCTTGGGTAGTTTAGCTGAAGTGGGTAAATGATATTAACTGGAACAACTAAATACTGCATCTTTTGTTTGAGATTTCTTTTTGAGCATTTTTTTTACAATCACCTACTTTTTTTCTCTGGTCACATGGAATTCACCAGCTCAGGCTAATGTTAGATGGCAAAGGTCATTTTTTAGAAGTTACCTGGTTAAGGAAACAATTTGTTACAAGTTGAGGATCTGGTGGGTTCAGCAGAGTCCTTCTCTTTTAATCTTTGAATCCCTGTGGATTTTCTTTCAAGAATACTTTTTAGTTTCTTGTCTCTAAGGCTACAGTCCCATTGACTGGGAAGAGTCTATTTTATACCCCACCCAGGCTCCAATCCAATTAAAGCCTTAATAATACAAGGATTAGAACAAGTTTACTTATTAGCAGTTGTGAAACTCAAGGAGGAGGGAAAGCCAACAAATGTTGCCTGCAAGAGTGAGTGTAAATAGAAATTCAAAAAAATTAAGATGCTTAATATTCCCAATAATTGGGCAATTATGAATTTGTTTCTGCAGCAATTATCCAAGGAGTAGTGGTACTTGGTCTGAGTGAATTCCTTAGCCGAACAAAGTGGTGATTATTGCACAGATCACAAGGTTAAGGCCAGGATAAGATAACCCAATTTGCGTATGTCTCACAAATTTCACGGTCGTCATCTCCTTACTTATGTTACCTTTATCCCTGTGTTATTCTGATTTATCCACAATTGACCAATGTTGCCCTGCAGCTCAGGGGGTTAAAACTGTTTGAATGTAAAAGTTAAAAATGCATACGGTGACCTCAGGGGAACCCCTCTCATAAAACATGATCAGTATATGTGGGAAATCTGTTCTTCTGGATCTTAGTACAATTTAAAAAAAAGACTTGCTTCACTGAAGTTACTAGACAAGTTTTAACTAATTTGTGGCTATCTATGAAAGTTTAGTAAACAATTAAAAAAATAAAAGTTCAATAAAAATTTAAGACAGTTCATGCTCATTTTCAGTTAGATGCTATCATTTTGTGGTTTCAGTCCTTCAGACCATTTTGTCATTCAAGAACAAAATACTGTACTGGTCTTAATACTCAATGAGTCAATCCATTAAAGACTGCTTCTTTTTCAATTAAACCCAAATTCATTCATTCATTTAAAAAAGAAACCAGATTTTGTGAAGCCTTAAGGGACAGTGTAGGATGTTAGCCATCAATATCTATGAGATTAACAACCAAGCTGGTGGTTTTATTTTTTTGAAATGTACAGATTTTAAAATGTTAGATGAAACTTGATTATTTTTGTCTGCCTTTTCATCAAATCTAATATTTTCATTGTGTTACTTTTGAATATATGAATCACTGCTCATTTAGGTTAGTTATCATTATTTTCCAAATTGCTAGGAAAAGCATTTATCTCTAATTTTACTTTTATTCCTACAATAAATGTACATTTTTTTTACAATGTATACAAAATTTACCCGTGATATAGACTTCATGACAGTGTCTCGATTGGCCTTACAAATGTCCTCAATGTAGAATTTATCACACAAGAACAATTAAAAGAACAAACGAGTTACACCCTTTCTACAATGTTGACTTTTACTCTTTTTGTGGAAAGCATGACATAATTTTTGATGAGGAAGAAGGTGATCAATGTAGATCTATGCTGTATCTTCCTACGATGAAATGACTGGATGACTTGAAGTATGAACTCTTCACAGATGCTGCCACATTTGCTGAATATTTTCAATGTATTCTGTCATCCTCAAATAATTTCAATTTTCAAGTGCATCTTTTTTAACCATTTCTATACTTAATGAATCTTGCTCGGCCACATTCAGAATTCTGTGATGAAGTCTCAACAAGAATGTGGCTACAAGTTCCTATAAACCAAATTATGGCTCTCTAATTGGTCTCTTCTTCAGCAACTCATTTCTAAGGAGAACACTGAAGAATATTAAAACCTATAAAAGGAAAAAAGAGGGAAAAGATAAAGGAACTGCAGAATGAAAAGCAAAAGGAAATAAGTAATTGGAGAGCAAATAAAAATAAACAAACGACCAAGAAAACCATTAGAGCCGAAGGTGTTGGACATTGTGAGATGAAGATCAAAATATCTATTAATGTTGGTGTTCAGAGAGATCTGGCTGTTCTCCATCAGGAAACACTGAAAGTTAGCATGGAAATAATTGGGAAGGCAAGTTGAACATTAACAACAGATATACCCCCGCTTTACGAATACTAACTTTACGCAAATTCGCTTTTTACAAAGAAACGTGTTTGCTATCTGAAAGAAATTTGAATGGGTTTTTGCTTTAATGAAAATGATCTTCAATGTGGTGTGGTGAGATGGCATAGAGACTAGATGTGTAATCCCTGTCCTCTCTGGTCAGACTTTTAAGTCCCAGTTTTTTAACCCTTTATTTTTAATTTTAAAATTTCAATTTTTAGTTTGATATTTTGGTGAACCATCATGGCTGCTAATGTAAAAAAAACAGTCTCAGTTACAAAAGAAAATACATTTTTGAAGTGCAGAAGAATTGGGGCCTAAACGACTTGAAACAGCCTCAGATTCGATTTCAGCGATCCCTAAGCCTCAACGATCGCCGGTGGGGACAAAAGTTAAGGTAACAGCCACTCACCAGTCTCAAGATGGCGCTGGTTCAACCCATTTTGCGGAGGAAGGAGCACGCTCCCGAGAAGTTGGGCACAAGCCTGGAGGCTTGTTACAAAGAATAACCCCGTTGGAAGAGATGGGAGTGCGGAGGAAGAAGACTGTGACGGTAGACACGCAGTCTATAGCGACTGTGGGCTTGAGTAGCCTGCTAATTACGGAGGATTCCGTAATTTTATTAAAAAATGGTCTGCGGGGGGAGGACAGCGACGACCCCCTGAGGAAGTCGGGGGGTAGTCGTTGGGTGTCCAAACTCACAGCAAAACGACTAGACTGCTGCCTTTTGAAGAACAACTAGAAGAGGACTTACCTTACTCTACCACTGCACAGGAAATGGAAGAAGAGCTGGAAGAAAGTGAGTTACAAATTATGGAACCGGATTCTGCATTTCGAATTGCATCTCAGCCTGTTTACATGATGTTTGAAGGTATTGCTTCTTGGATATCATTACTGGTCAATTGAACCAGCTGGTTCAAATGAATGCTGATATGAGTTCAGATCTAACTGTAGTTAAGGCAGAAGCTAAAGAAAATTAGGAAAACTTAAAAAAATTTGAAGCTTCATTTTCTGAATGAAAACAACAGGTACAATCCAATACAGAAACAATAATAAAGGTGGAAAAATCAGTTAAAGATTTAGGAGCCCGGTAAAGAGAATTAACTAAAAAAAAAGACTATCAAAGCAGAAGAAATAATGTGAAAATTGTGGTATAGAAGGTCAAGATCCTGTCAAATTTTTTAAAAAATTGGATTCCCCAGATATTAGGGGAAGAGTCTTTTCCTGATGGATTGGAATTGGAAAGAGCTCATAGAGCTTTAAGAAGAACACTTTTACCTGGTCAACCCCCAAGAGCTGTGATAGTTCATTGTTTGAACTGTTTGGATAGAAAGACAATTCTTCGATTTGTAGTTCAAAATGCAAGACAAAGGCAAGCTCCAATGATGGTTCAGAATAGTAGAGTTTTCTTCTACCCTGATTTGAATCAAGATGTCATCAGATGCTGACGTGAATTTAATCCAGTTAAAGATGTTTTATGGTGTAAAGGTTACAAATTTGCTTTTTGTTACCCTGCTGTGTTGAAAGTATGTTATGGAAACTATCAGTCTCAATTCTTTGAGAGTGAGCATGAAGCAATGGATTTTGCTAATTCGTTACCAGATGTCAGAGGACAAAGAAGTCCACCATTATCTCCTAAAAGAAAATCTGACTGTCTTGGAAATGGGAAAAATGGCAGAAGTGGAAAGAACGGGAATGGAAAGAGTTCATCTACTCTTGAAATGAGTTCACCATCTGGACTGGAATCTCAAGGCTGATTTTTTTTGTAATATGTTAATATTTTTGATTGGCTGGCTGGGGAGGAGGGATTGCACTAATTTCTTTGTTAGTCATCAGTCACTAGTGGGTAATCCACACCCAGTTTTTTTAGGGAGTTACTACCTTTTGGTAGTTTTTTAGTTGTTTTTTTTCTTATTAACAAATTTTCTTTTTATTTGGAGGGCCTATATATTTTAATTTGGGGGTCCTATATATAAAATTTTTCTTTTTTTTTCTTTCTTTGTTATTATTAATTTTGTGATTATTTTTGGTATTTAGTAATTGTAGTAGATATATCAAATTTGAAATTTGCTACTTTTAATGTTCAGGGATTAAACAACCCGATCAAGCGTAAGAGAGTTTTGGCATATATCAAAAAGATGAAAATTGATATTGCTTTTTTACAGGAGACACATTTGAATGAAAAAGAAAGTATGAAATTGAAGAGGGACTGGGTTGGACATGTTTTTTTTTCCTTCATTTAACTCTAAAGCTAAAGGAGTAGCAATTTTGATACATAAAAAATTATCTTTTGAATTACAATCAATGGAAATGAATGCAGGATGTGTTCTTAAATTGAATTGTAAAATTTTTAATGAATTTTTGACTTTATTCAAAATTTATACACCGAATGTGGATGATGAAGCATTTATTTTGGATACATTTTTGCATCTGGGACAAGCTAATGAAAATGTTCTGGTTGGAGGAGATTTTAACTGTGTTTTGGAACCTTTATTAGATAAATTTCCAAAAAATGTTAAAAAATCCAAAATGGCAATTCAAATTCGAGCTTTGATGAAAGATTTTAATTTAGTGAACATTTGGCGATGTCTCAACCCAACAGAGAAGGATTTCTCTTTTTATTCATTTAAGCATGAATCTTTTTCTAGAATTGATTTTTTAAAAAATATTGGCACATTTACAGGGGAAAATATTGCAAGCAGAATATAAAAGTCGGGTAATTTCAGATAATTCTTTGTTGTATTTCACTTATGAGAGTTCTGAAAAAATTTGTGCAGCTTCTCGTTGGAGATTCAATACGATGTTGTTAAAAAAAGTGGAATTTATTGAATTTTTTTAAAAAACAAATCAATTTCTTTTTGGAAGAGAATGTTAATTCCGTTCAGAGTAAATTTATATTGTGGGATGCTATGAAAGCTTACTTGAGAGGCCAAATAATTAGTTATACCTCTAAGGTTAAAAAGAATTATCCGGGTTGGATTAAAGCTTTATATAATAAACCAATAGCCAGGGTATTGACAAATGGTCAGATCTTGGAACCTTTTAAATTAACTCGTTCAACTCGTTAAGGTTGTCCTTTGTCTCCAGCTTTGTTTGCATTAGTAATTGAACCTTTAGCACAGCTGATATGACAAAATACACAAATACAAGGTATGAGAGTTTTAGATGAGGAGTATAAAATTAATCTATTTGTTGATGATGTACTGGTGTATTTAACAAACCCAGCTCAGTCACTTTTACACTTGAAGGAGTGTTTAACACAATATGGATCTTTGTCTGGATATAAAGTTAACTGGGAAAAAAGTGAAATTTTACCAATAGGTGAAGGAGATTATTCAGTTTATAAGAATATTATTGATTTTAAGTGGACTGATCGAATTAAATATTTGGGTATAAATATGGATGTTGATTATCAATCTTTATATAAATTAAATTGTGTACCGTTAATGAAAAAGATCAAAGCTGATTTGATTAAGTGGAAGGATCTTCCTATAAATATAATTGGAAGAATAAATACAATAAAAATGAATATCTTTCCACGTATACAATATTTGTTTCAGTCAATTCTGTGTTTACTTAATAAGAATTTTTTTTTGAGATTTATATAAAATGGTTAGGGAATTTTTATGGAAGGGTAAATTTCCAAGAGTAGCTTTGAATAAGTTAACTTGGAAATATGCATTAGGAGGATTACGTTTACCACATTTTCAAAATTATTATGAGGCAGCTCAATTTATATTTATTAGTTCTTTAATGGATTTGGAACGGCCCCCTAGTTGGGCTAAAATTGAGATGGCAAATATTTTTGAATTTGAAATACATCAATTTTTGTTTCGGTGGAATTTAAATTTATTACAACAATATAATGTACCTATACTAAAGCATTTAATGAAGTTATGGATGAGGAAAAATAGAACGATAGGTTCTAAAGGTAAATTATTGACTTTAACACTGTTATATAATAATCAACATTCCTTTTTCAATGCATAATCAATGTTTATTACATTGGAAATCTAAAGGTATAAAAAATTTGGGGGATTGTTTTAAAGAAGGTAAATTTTTATCCTTTAATCAAATGAGGGAAGATTTTGGTATTAATGAGAATTCTTTACTCGTTTATTATCAACCGATCTTTAGTAAAACAAATATTTGGTAGAGATATGACTTTACCTAAATTGACTAAATTTGAATCTTTTCTCGTGATTGCACCAAAAAAGGGATATATTTCATTGATGTACCAAATATTACAGGAGAATATGGAAAAAAAGGGATGGGATAGATCTAAGATTAAATGGGAAAAGGATGTTAATTTTATTTTTTCTGAGGATGACTGGTTAGATATTTGTCACGATAGTGTTACTAGATCGATAAATGTTCGTTATGCAATGTTAATTATAATTTTTTACATCAATTGTATTTAACACCTGAAAAGTTTTAAAAAAAATATATGGTTTTAGTGAATCATACTCTTGTTTTAGATGTGGTCATTCGGTTGGAACTTTTTTTCATGCTGTTTGGTTATGTGCACCTATACAATCTTTTTGGAAAGCAATTCAATTGTTTTTGGAACATTTGTATAAGATTAAAATACTTCTAGACCAGACAGTATTTTTGTTGGGTAAGTTGAAACCTTTGAAAGATTTGGGATTAGATAAATTTCAGATTGCTTTTGTATATTTAGCTTTATCTGTAGCAAAAAAAATGTATAGCAAGTACATGGAAAAATGCTAATGTGATTGATATTAATAGCTGGCATAATGAGATGAAAACTTATTTCGTAATGGAAAAAATTACATATGTTTTACATGATATTTATTCTTTTTTTCTTAATAAGTGTTCTTTATATTCAGAATATTTACATTTAAATTTACTTTGTTTAGATTTTAGTAAATATATTTTAGTTTTTTTTTCTCTTTGGCTCTCCTAAAGAGAGCTGGCTGAGAGGGAGGGGGGTTTCTTTGTTTTCTCTTTTCTTTTTTATAAATTTTTTTATTGTTCACCATATGTATTTTTTTTTACTATATGTAATAACCTTGTTGAACGAATAAATAAAGTTGTGAAAAAAAATAGTAAATGGGTCTTCACTTTACGTCATTTCAGCTTACAAAAGGTTTCATAGGAATGCTCTAGTTTTGTAAAGCATGGTATACCTGTATTTTAAAGGGAATGGAGTATAAAAGTTACTTATAGACTGCTTTGACAAGGCTACATTTGCATAAGATGGCATCACAGGAGAGGTTCAGTAGATTAACTCCAACAATGAAATAGTTATTTTTTAAAACAATTTAACTGAATTGGGCATACATTTTCTGTTGGAGTGTGCAATGGCTAGGTGCTTTAAGAAGGTTTTGAGCTTGGATTTTATGATGCCAAGTCAGTCTAGAATATTGGGCATGGTCTTAGAATGAAGGATCACCCTTGAAGATAAAGGGAGTGGATTGTTTTTAATCTTTAAAGGTTGGGAACCTTTTGGAGTGGTCAACCATGGGTGGTGAGCTCTATATTCAAGGCTGAAAATGATTTTTGGACTACATGGTAATTGAGGTTATTGTTAAAGATTAAAGATGAAAGTTGAAGTCAATTATTAGAAGTCTCAATGATTAATCAGCCATTATCTCATTGAGTGGCAGAATAGACCTCGGGGTGGGTGGGCGGTGCTGATTTCTTTTCTGTACCTGTATGCTAACTTTCAATGACTTGTGAATATGCATTTCTAAATTCCTTTGTTCCTGGAAAATCTTTTGTGTTTCATGAATCATCTTAATTTGTTTTTATGAGATTCAAGTGGACCACCCCACATTTCCCTTTATTTTGAATTCCACCTGCTTTCTGTTCAGTCTGTAACCCTTTGTAACCTCTTGATTGGGGTAACTGAAAACTTTGATATAAATTCTGTTCTTTCATACGTGTCATTACGATACAAGATGAAAAGCAGGGGCATCAGTACAGTTCCCTGGGGATATCCACTTGTCAAATTCTGCCAAACAGAGAATTTTCCCTCATTCCTACTCTCTGTCCCTTACCTCCCAAACAATTATTATGTGACAAGGTTATCTCTAGTTTTGTGGCTTTTCATGCTTGCTAACATTCACTTTGGCAAACTTTATTAAATGGTCTCTGGAAGATATTTAGACAATATCCATAAGCAATTTTAACTGGTACCAGTGATTTTTTTTACACCCCCTCCTAAAATTTTGATTTATTATTATTATTCATACTCTCTCTCTTCAGGCACATTCATGCTTTTAGTTTTCAGAATTTAATTAAGTAAATATTCATGTGTACTGATACACAATAATATCTACATTTTGTTGATTAGAGCAAAATGTCTTTAGATGCACAAGCAAAATCAATCAAAATTCTCTTTTCATACTGCTCCAAGCAGGGAGTATATCTGTGACTGCCCATTCAATTCTCATCACACATTACACGATTATGACACCAGCAAGTTTAATTTAAAATAATTAAATTTACCAGTTTTGCTTTGTGAACTGATGGCAAAAACTGTTAATGATGAAATAAACTTGGGTCTGCATATATTTTGTTAGCATATTTTTGCCAATTTTTTTGTGTGACATTTTGTATAATTTCTCCTGTCAGTATTTAAAGTGTAAAGTATAATATGATGTAGTGACACACCCCGGATGGTAAAACAAAAAAAATGTTCATGATTTTCTTTTTCTTTCTAGTTTTGTGCTCAACTTTATTCCAGTCTGAAATCATTGATATCTTTGCCTGTTTAAAATAACATTCATAACATGCAAAAAAGAAAAGGCTTTCAGTTTTTATATTCATAGATGCTTTTAACTTTGTGTTGCAAGTAAACATTTGTTCCTTTTGCCAATTTTCTGTACAGCCATGTTTCTTGAGCAATATAGTTGCATTTCCAGTTCAGTTTCAATTGTCCTTGTTTTCTTACCCCATCATAATAATCTAATGTCTAAAGCATCTAAATTTAAATTTAGACATAAAGCACAGTAACAGGCCCTTCTGGCCCATGAGCCCATGCCCCTCAAATACCCTAATTAGCCTACAACCCCCATATGTTTTGAAAGGTGGAAGGAAATCAGAACCCCTAGAAAAAAATCACGCAGACAGGAGGAGAATGTACATACTCCTTATCGACAAGACTGGGTTCAAACCTGAATCGCTGGTATTGTAATGTGCTGCTCACTGCTAACCACACCAAATCTAACTGGTTTTGGTATGCTATCTTTTTGAGCCAAATATTCAAATTGGAACAGCATTTGGCTTAGAGAAGAGAATAAGTAATCCTGATATCAAGTAAATGGTTAGAAAGGGATAGTGCTTGCAGATGTCAGATGAAGAATGCCTTTGATTTGCTCTTCCTCTCTAGTGGAGTGCTTTTTTGCACTTGTTTAAATTTCTGAGAAATTACAGAAAGAGATTACAGAAAAAATTGACATAATTTAGTAAGTGCGTACTCAGTAAAGTAGAAAATAAGATATTTTTAAAAATTAAATGTTATATTTATAGTTGATTATATTTTACCCCTTTTATATCTCATAGTACATTTATCAAAAATAAACTTTCTCAAATATAATGTTATATTTGTATGTAAATGATATCATTAACTTTCTCACTGTTGTTTATTTCATATTTTAATATTTTTTAGTGTAATGAAATTTTCAGATGTCATATTTTGGTCAGTATGCTTAGTTGGTATTAAGACCAGTCTGTATGATCATTATACATTTCACAGCTCTTTGTGGGTGAATCTTTTCTCTAAGGAAGATGAGAAACTTTGCTGATAATGTAAAACACAGGCACACAATACATGTAAAAGTGAAACAAATCATTTTAATGTTATCAGCCCCAGTGATTTAATGCCTGAATTGTTAAAAGAAGTATTAAATAGCAGAAGCCATGAAGTAATAGCTAAATTATTATTTTCTGTAAAAGTTAATCACTTAATATTTGAAATGCTTTTTGTTCATGTATAAATTCTGTAGCCCTTCCTTAACTAGATTTGCTGGGTCTTTTTGTTGAGATTTTTGAAACGAATTAATTTGCTGATATCATTAGATAAGAATATTATTGTTTTTGCTTTGCAAAAATAACATGAGTGTAAGAGCATTTTATGGTGAATTAATTGGATGAAGGAGACATGTAAAGAGAAATGTATGCTCAAATTTATGTCATGGTTTCATCAACTGCATCTTGGCAGCGCTGGGGCAGAGCCCATGCCACAGTGGTACGTGCTCTCATTAAAAGCCAGATTTGTGTGAACGCTCATTAAATTGATGAACTCATTTGCTGATGAGAAATGACATTTCTGATTGTAAAGAAATGCATATGGAGTATAGAGAGGCCAGTCAGCAGGACTAGATAAAGATGCAGTTTCTTCAGCACCAAACCAATGATCTGTAACACTAGAACTCTTTATAAAAATGAGGCATAATGAGTAAAAGGCTGTTGCATGGTAATGAAGCAGCAAGCACCTATACAGTTTAACCTTAATGAAGCAGCAAGCACCTATACAGTTTAACCTTTTGACCAATTATCTGATCGGCTCTGTGAAGTAGGGAAATTGCAAAAATATTTTGCATTGTGCATTTTGTTTTTGGCATTAACAAACTCTCTTGAGAGACTTCACAGTACCTATTGATGTTTTATTGTTCAGCAGATCAGAAGGGCACTGAGAGGCTCAAAATGCAAATTTTTCTACCCTCAGAGGCTTTGGGATTTGCTATATTTGAAATGTCTTGAACATTTTAAACCAGATATGTATGTATATTTTTTCTTGTGCTTTATAAAGTATAAAAACTACAACGATTCGTTCACAGAATGGAAAATAATCAAGAGAAGTATTCTTTAAATAGAAGTTGGTTTTGAAATGAAAGGGACAGATAATGATTCAAAATGAAGTCCATGGCAAACTGTTAATGAATGCAAAACATTTATTTTTCAAATACATTATAAATTAGTGAAAGGGTGTTATTTTCTATGTATTAATCATTTGCTGTTTTCCAAGAAAGTCATTTTGTAGAACAATATGTTTAGTGCTGTTGATGTTTTAGTATCAGTGATTTGAAAATAATGTTTGTGACGGGTGTTGATGGTTTCACTCTTCAGAATATTTAGTTGAAGATCATCATGTAGCATATGTTGCATCTCTAGACTAATTGAAGCACCCAGAGAGGGGTTTGTATGATTGAACTGAATATCAGTGCAAGCATGAAAACTGAAGCATAAAGGTGGAAAATAGGAGGGATCCAAGTGTAGATTGTGGCAGGCAATAAAAATAACAGAAGGGACAGAAGTAATTGAAACATGCTATTTGGTTCTATCTGAATAGATTAGAATGTTTGAACAGAGAGAGGGTATTGATTCTTGGAATAGAGCATTTTCAGGAATAGTGTCCAATGTAGAAACATGATTGGAATTTGAACAATACTTTATAGGAAAGATGGGGATTAATGCTGGAAGTTGCAACACATTCCTTGATTTTGCATATGAAAGGAATGCTGATAAATGAGATAGTTGTTTACAGGAGGTTAGGTACTTCAAGCAGCATTGGGAAGATTGTTTTTCTGCTAGGGTTGCATGGTGTTCAATCAAGACTACACAATGCAGGATGCACTTCATCATGCTTGTGGCAATATTCTCATTCCAAACAGAATAGAATTAGATCTTCTAGCTCAAAGCTAGGCATCTATGAGATCCTGTGAACTACTAGTCGCAGCAGAAATATATTCTACTACAGTCTGCAAAGTCACACTCCAGTGTATCCCTCATTCTGCCTTTAAAATCAAACTAGAGAGCCCAGGTGGTTTCAATAAAATGTGCAGCAGGGGCATACTGTTAGTAGTACTGTGCAAATAACAATGAACTACTGCCCCATTCAAACAGCAAATCAGATCTACATGCATAGTGAATGGCAAGTGTATCGTGCAATGGTCTAAGCTAAGCAATCCCAAACGAATGGGTTTGATCAAAACTTTGTACTTGTGCCACATCCAGTTGTGAATTCTGATGAAGAATTAAATGGCTAATAGAAGAAAGAAGCTCCGATAATAATAAAATCATCAAGCTCAGTAGTGTTGGGTTCCAGCATGAGTGCCAAAGGCGAGTTTGCATTTGCAAACCAGCCACCGATGGAATCATCAAACACTTGGTCTATCTTGGTTTCTTCCTAAGAGCTCTATCATCACTGAAGCCAGTTGCGCTAATTTGATGTGCTCTAAATGATGTATTAGAAAGGCTCAGTGTTCACAACTTGAGTGCTGCAGGGATCACTATTTGGGCCATGGCTATTTACAATCTCTATTAATAATTTGGATGAGAGGGCCAACTGGGATGTACCGAGATTCACTGATAATTCCGATCTGGGTGGAAGTGGGAGTTGTAAAGGGGATGCAGAATGGTTACACCACGATACAGTTAGATGAAGTGAATGGGCGAAGATGTGGAAAATATGAAGGTATTGACTTTGGGAGAAAAGTACAAAATCTGAATACATTTTAAATGGTGAGAGATCTGAGTGTTGCTGTATGTACTTTCTTTAAGGAATTGCTGTATGTACTTTCTTTAAGGAATACATAAAGTACATACTTTCGTCATATACCTTGGGTTAGAAAAAGGTTAGAATCACGCTGTATGGGGAAATTCTTTACTTTTTCTCTTTCAGTTATAATTTTGAATTTTGGTTATATGTGCCTTATAGCTTGTTGAGTTATTAAATTTGTCATTTGTTATTAATATATATTCCACAAATGCTTTGTATATTCATGCTTGAGTTATCAAATTTGTCATTTGTTATTACTGCTATGTGTTTCATAAATGTTTGGTATATGCATGATTATATTTGAAATTAATAAAAATATTTGAAAAGAAAAAGTGTTACTGTTGGGAGGGACGTGTTCTTATGCACTTCTTATTGAAAATGAATGTGCAGTACGTATTTAAATTTGGAAATGGTATTTGAGAAATAGAAAACTGCCAATGCTGGGATCAAGTGCAATAACCAAGTTGTGTCCATCTTTTACTTCTTAACTGTTAACCTTTGCTCATCCCTCTTCCTCCCTTATTTCCTCTCTTCCCCCTTCCCCTTGCCTTTTTATACAGGCATATACCTGGTTTTATTTATTCCAGACAAAGGGCTCAAGCCTGACATGGTGGTTACCTTTTGCTTTCTCTTGATGCTGTGTGACTTGCTGAGTTTCCATAGCAGTTTTGTGCACTGCTTTTGGAAATCAAAAATGACCACAGTAAATTCTGGAAATGCCAAGCCAGTCAAATGACATCTGAAAGAAACAGTTAATATTTCAAGTTAATAATCTTTGTTCGAAACCTGATTTAAAGTTATTAACTTGGAATGTTGACTCTATTCTGCAGATGTAAAGTAACCTGTTAAGTATTTCCAACATTTTCTAATTTTGCTTCAGGGAAACATCATCCCCATGTCCTTTTTGTAAGAACATTTGAGAACAAGAAATCTTGCTGGATTTTTACAGGGCCCTGGTGAGAACGCATCCAGAATATTCAGAAGTTTGTTCTCCCAACCTAAAGAAGGATGAATATGCAATGGAAGGATTTTAGTGAAGGGTCACTAATTTAATTCCTGGGATTATCCAATAAAGAAAGTTTAAGTAGACTTGGCCTTTTGCTCTTTGGAGTTCAGAAGAATTAGAGGGGATGTCATTAAAATTGGTTTGTACTTAAACGGGTACAAGAATCTGAGGTCACAATCGCAAAATTAGGGGTCAGCCATATCTTCCCTCTTGGGCAAGTGGATCTTTGAAATTCACCATCCAAGAGGGCAGCCGAGGCTTACTCATTAAGTATATTGAAGATAAGAGGTGCATAAAGGGGTATATAAATGAATATTATAGTGGTGTGATGGTTAAAAGATCAAACATGATTTCATGCAGCACAAGGGGCTGAATGGACCACTTGTTCTGCTTGTATTCTTAGCCACGCTAAGAAGCAGCTGTTAGAACAGAAATATACCCAACAATGCAGAAAACTGCCAAGGTATGTGCTATTCATGCAATGCAGGAAACTGTAATCTAATTACTATATAACAATTCTATTCTCAGTTGTCAGTGAAATGATTAATGGTGACATCTTCAGTGCTCCATTGATGTTCAGTTTGGGTTTTGCCAGGGCCACGTGGCTCCAAACTTCACTACTCGATTGGTCTAATATGGACCAAAGAGGTGAATTTTGAAGGAAAGACAAGAATGACTGCCATTGACATTAAGCAGTGTGGTAATCAAGGACCCCTGACAAAGGTAAAGTCAGGCCAAGAACTTTAATCGTTGAAGTTATGCATCATACAAAGGACGGTGGTTTTATTCAGTTCTGCTTCTGACTACAGGAACTCTTCAATTTCTAGGCCTGGGCCCAACCACGATCAACTGCTTCAGCAATGACCTTGCTTCTGTTGTAGGTCAGGAGTGGGATTCATTGGTAATTGGGCATTTTTTAATTTCATTCCCTGGAAAATTCAACGGATCATGTCTGCATATCAGCCTCTGCCTCACAGATCTGAATACTACAGTCTGCAGATAAGTTGCACAGCATCTTGACTTGGAAAGGTGTTGGTATCTTTGCCACTGGAACCCTCAGCAACACTGGAAATTTCATCACAAGAAGGACTACAGAAAGTCAAGATAGTGGCTCACTATTGCCATTTCAAGTATTTAGAAATGGACAATAAATGCTGGTCTTCAGCAAGATCCACATTAAAAAGGAAAGAGATGGGCACCAAAGTTAGTGTAGTGGGTGGCGCCACGCTGTTACAGCACCAGAGACCCAGGTTTAAATCCGACGCTGTCTATAAGGAGTTTGTAAATTATCCCCATGTCTGCGTGGATTTCCTCCCACTCTTCAAAACGTACAGGGATTGGAGGTTAATTGGGTATAATTGGGCAGCTCGGGGTCATGGGCTGGATGTATCTGTTACTGGGCTCTATGTGTAAATTTAAATATAAAATTTAAGATGTACACTGATGACCTATTTGACGGGAAGGGAGATGTTGCTTGAGGAAAGAAAATAAAGAAAAATCCAAGCAAAATACTGAGGAAGGAAAGTTCGGTGATGAGTTGTTCAGTGGGAATATGATTGAGATGGTAGGAGATAGCCATATATCCATTGAATGATTACCTATTTTAACCTCTGTACTTCTTTAATTCCTACTCCTGCCTTGTCTCATCTGCTGCTGAAACCCTCAGCGTTTGCCTTTTTTACCTCTGGACATTAAATGATGTTAGTTTCTGGTCCTACCCTCCACAATGTTGCTGTCTTTCCCCCTTAATGTGCACTATGTCCTGCACACAAGTCTCTGCTGTAAAATCAGAAAGTCTTAAAAAGATTCTGTGCCAGGCAGCACCTGAGGAGAGATAAATTGAATGAATGTATCTTTCTTCTCAGATGCTGCCTGAACTTGCATATCTCTGGTATTTTCTCATTTTTTTTCATTTCACTTCCCATTGTTTCTGTATTTTTAGCACTGCATTGTTTCCTGCTCAAGCAGTACATTGATTATATAGCATTCACTTTTGTCTTCATTAAATGCCATATCGAAGTTTAGTTAATAATGTTATACAAAGTTGCCTTGGTACATTTTACTATGTTAAAGACATTGTTTAGAATAAGTTTCTGTTCTGATTTGTGAAAATTGTTGTTTGAAACCTACAGATGAATCCAAGTTTGTTTTTCGATATCAACAAATGCAGTACCATTTGAATAATTTTAACCAGCAACTTTTGAAATGCTCACTTCATATGTCATCACTGATGATTCTTCATGCTCAGGAAACAAATTGTTTTTTTTTTGCTTTTGAGCTAATATCCCTTTGACAAAGGAGAAAATGAGGTGATTGAAGCTCAATTTGTAACATGTTATTAACCATTTCCACATGAATAGATCAGTAAAAGGATAATGGATGAGAGTTTTATTATTACCTTTCTGGTAAAATGAAGTGGTATAAAAGATAAGGTGATGAGATTAATGAACATAAGGAAGAGGTGCAATCAATCAAAATCCAACAGGGAGATGAGATGACAGTATTTTAGATTTAAGAGATCCTTGTGAAGATGGCTCTGAAGGGACCTACATATTTATCTAAACTTCATTCCTATAGGCCAGAGAACCTTGTCTGACAAACCTTATCAGTTTCATTTGCTCATAGAAATACAAGTTCAGCTCTGTGGTTATTCACATCTGAGAGGCTATTTTTCCCAACCAAGATTTCAAGTGAAGGCATAGTGCAAAAGGGAAGTCCTAGCTAGTGGCATTCTAAATTATTTACAGGCAGGGGCTGTGAGGTGCATCCGTCCAGTACAAATATTACATTACAAAATAAGAATTTCAGACTGTCATAAATCTGTCTGATGTGGCAGCATTGAATAAAATAGTTTTGGTCGTCCTAGAGACATCAATTTGCCAGTCACTGCTTCATGTATCAAAGGGTGTTCTTAAGGGAACCCATGAAAATATCAATACCATGGTTAATATAAATGAAATTAATTTTTAAAGCTGGGCTAAAGGTTGACATCTGAAAAATTGCATTACTTTGCAGAAGAGAAATTTCTGTCTTAGAGTGAAATTTGAGGTCAAAGGGGCAAGTAATTTTCACAATCTTCAATGAAACCAGTGAAATATGAACTTCATTGTCACTGAGCCTCTAAGCGATAAGATAAAATGACTTGATATATCATTTGTTGCTGGTTTATCATCACCACCAGTCATTGAAAGAGAAAACATAAGATTTTAAAAATGGTTACATAATGAGGAAAAGGGACACATTGTTTTTAATTTTTTTTACAGTTTCTGACATTGAAGAGTCTGGAACAAAGAGAGTAAATTAAAATAATTACTTGGATAAATTGAGTTGGTAGCCTAATTATAATTTTGCGGTGAATAGTTAGCCCTTAAGCTGTGCCTAGGGAGGCATTCACTCATTTTCAACAATCCTGTTTTATAACTCAAAATGCCAAAGATATTTTAAGTACAATGCATCTCATCAAGACTGAAATGCAAGATATCTTTGAAAATGTCAAAAATACTACCGATACTAATTTTCTGAACATTAAATTACTGTTTTTATTATGTGCCATATATTCAGTAATAGATCATTCAGATCATAAAAAAAACTGCTTGTATTTAATTTATATGACATGGCATGTTAATTTCACAGGAATCATTGCCATTGTTCAGTCCAAGAGTACGTTTCTTCTGGAACGAAAAGCTAAAAAGCTCAAAATGAATATATGTTTTTAGCCTGATTATAATCAATTGATTACTTGAGGTAGTTTAAAAAAACCCATAAAAGTATTGTGTGTAATTTGACATGCATCATTAGTAATTACATGAAGGGTTTCTAAAAGATGTCTCTCAAAATGTGACAGAGTAGTTATTTTTTATGTACCTCTACCTGAACTTCCTTTAATTGTTTTTTCATACAACCTATGAACATCATGCAAAGTAATAAGAAACAATTCAGCCCACGGTTTATTTATTCTTCTACTCATAAGAAACTCAGATACAACTCGTCTGATTTCATGTCTATTCTCTCATGTATTGAAAGGAAATAACTTGGTGGTTTTTGCAAAATGTGCAACCTAATTATGAAATTATAAACTCTCTTTTAGTTTGTGGAAATGGTGTTCAGGATAGATTGATCTAATAGCAAGTATATAAAATAGATCAATCTGAGAGATTCAACTTCATTTTATGAATCGCTGCACAGTATTTGTGCTACACTACTTAGGATGTTTGAAACCATACTTCAAAGGAGTAAAGCAGGATGCAAGCACTCGAAATCATTGCAAGAAAACAGTTGTCTGGAGAAACATAGAACTACAAGCTCAAAATGCTTAAAAAAGTTGTGGCATTTTTTTTTCCTTTACTGCACCTTTCAAATGGTTATCCTGTGCATGCCATTGCAGAGCAAAGGCAGAGATGCAGTTTCTATGGCAACTGGTTCAGTGAAGGCCATCATCTGGGGTACTGTCAGTGAGAGAGTGCCAGAGACCTAAAAGTCCCAAAGATGGGCTGCTTCCACCTAATCCAGTTTTAATTGAACTCCAGAGACTTTGATGTGAAGCTGCAGATCAGGCAGATACTATTCCAGAGAGGAATCAGATTTGCTTAGCCAGGCCTCAGCTGTTCCTCACTACTGTCACCTTGTTTTAATGAGTACTTTAAGAAACTCTTATCATGAGGCCTTCTTCTCCTGTTAGTCCTATTTGAATATTTTTGATTAATGCTGTCTTCTACACAGTGGCAGAAAAGTGGCCCAATCCGGTTGTCCCTTAGCACCTTCATAATTAGGCTTTAAAATAAAAGGCAAAACTGGAGCAACAAAGACACAAAGTGGTTTCAGGCTAAGGATAGGATTAGTTTGAATTGTGCAGGCAGACTAAGCATCTGTGTCTGTCAGCTGAGATGACAGGCATTGTAACAAGTTACTCTGACAACCACTAATTCCATGGAGAGATTATGCCGAGTTCATTTGCAGTTTTTTGTTTAGGTTTAGCTGACAAAATGATACTTAACCTTTTACATAGGCAGCGTATTGCTTTGAACGTTTCTGTATATGGGATTAAAAGGTTTTGATCAGTGGAAGAATCTAGTGCCTTTCATTCCTCAAAGCGATTGAAGAAAATGCATTTTAGGTACTGCACATTGTAATAAGGGAAAGTGCTCATTCTAAGCATCGACACATGAAAAAGTAAGTCCTTAAAATAACTTTTCCCTAATAAATAAATAATTAAGAATCCTTGAGGTGATCTATCAACATCAGGGTGAGTCATTCTGCTAATAGTTTAACTGGAAACATTAAGTCCGCCTGTCTCTTGCACATTAACACTGTTTTATTTCTGCATGAAATATTCAGCTTCAGCAATGACAAAAATATAGAAATCTGTGCTATTCTCTTTTTGTTAGTAGACAATTGACATTGCAATTTAAAAAGTATTGATGATTAATTTGTGTGCACACATACATAATATAGTATTTATTCTAGACGACTTGTTGAACTGCATTTTTAATGCATATTCCAGATGTTGCAAATATCATTGATATCATCAATTGAGCAATATGTAGGAATGTATGTATTTGTTAAAAGCAGCTGTTTTAACCCTACATTTTGCACATAAATATGCACAATTGTTACATGAACACTCTAACATCAGAGATGTTTTTCATGTATGCTTTTTCTTGAAAATATTATCAATCATTTTCTTTTAACTATTTGTTTCTGCGATATTGTTCACATTTGAAAGAGATTCTACAATTCATTTTATTTTTTTCCATTAATCTATTTATATGTTTATAAGATTAGCTTAATTCCTGTAAGACTCATCATTTGTTTCCATCTATGTTCCTAGATTCTGACATATACTGAAGGACTTCATGGAAAATGGCTGTTCAGCGAAATCCGTGCTATTTTCTCCAGGCGATATTTGCTGCAAAATACTGCACTAGAAATCTTTATTGCCAATCGAAGTAAGTCCTTTTCTTGATTCATGACCATTAGTTATTTTAGCTGGTATATTTCTGCTTTAACTATTTAAACTGCATGGTTATTGTAACATATAATCAAATTTCACAGTACTTTTGGAGAAAATTGGATCTGAAACATTTTCCTTCTTAGAAAGAACAGAAATTATGTTGAGTAAAAGCTATTTAAAACTTGTTCTCCTGAGGAAGTCCCATTATGAACTGTACTTTGGATATGAGAATTGAAATTGTTTATCCAATCTTTTTTTTCTATAAGTACCAATTTTGAATTTGTAATGTGTTGCAAATGTTATATTATTTCAAACCATTGAATTGGGAGAGAGAAGTTGATAAAATTGTTGGAAAATTATGGTGCCTTCATTATAATCCAAATATAGTTAAGTGGCAAGCACTAACAACAACTTATCTACCACAATTTTTGATCCTGTCTTTTTTCAAAATAATTGACAGATAATCAAAATGCTCTTTTTAAAAAATTTGGAAGTACCTTTAGACATCAAAAATTCATGAGAAAGCCTTTGAACTGTATAAATTTTGTACCAAACGTGCATTGGAATATCAAAGAAATGTACAATAATGTAACTGAACTCTTCTGTGAAATGGTTAATGAATTTGTTGACAGAATGAGTTAAAATTATGACACACTTTTCAGCAAAATCTCTGATGTAGACTATTCCAACTTTGTGATGATGTCCATGCGGCAAAGTTTGTTTAAATTCATAGTCATGTTTGCAGCAGGAAATCTTTTTTGGGAATGCATTTCAGCGGAGAAACGGAAATAACCCGTTGCCCATTGAAAACTCTGATTTATGTGTAGACAAAGAGGCTTGCAATTCTGCATCTGTTATATATCTAATTGCAAAGAGATGTTCTATTAACCAAAAAAAAACTACAATATAAATCACAGAAGGTGATGTCATGTTAAAAAATGTTCTTTTATTGTTTGTTTCTTTGCCAGCTGCTGTCATGTTCAACTTCCCAGACCAAGCTACAGTGAAGAAAGTCGTTCACTGTTTGCCCCGTGTTGGAGTCGGCACAGGCTTTGGGCTACCCCAAACCAGGTATGTAGCTATCACATCTTTGCTCTGTGAGATGTAGTGATTATAGAAAAGTCTTGTTGCATTTTTCTCGACCTTTTCTATTTTAAGAAATATATTGTGAAGAATATGCTGCTTTCATTGTTACAGGAAGAAAGTTGGCTCTCAACCCCAGGGCAGGTTTTGAGCTCCTGGTTCATCTTTGTACATATTAACGCACACTGCCATGGGATTCTGTTCTGTTACTCAAAAAAATCATTCATTAAAATGCAAAATGCATTTATTTTGTCATATAGTGCAGTAATGCCAAATCCATAAATCAGTACTAAAATGGCACTGCATTGTGTCAACTTGGCCTTGTTGAACTAATTGAACTAGCGCAGCTGTGAAACTGAGCAAACTGGCTTTCAAAAGTAAAGAAGAATGCGAATCATGCCATATGACAATATCCAGTTGCTGTCAACTATAATTTTCGTCAAACCTATTCAGTTTGTGCTGAATGTTTTCAGATGCCACGAGAAAGACTATTAAAATTGTGCTAGGATAAGTTAAACAGAATGAACAAAACCTTGATAAGTTTCAGTCATTTGCTTGTCCGTGCTGGACTTTCATTAAGCTCATTTACATTATGGCCATGAATTTTCAGTTCTTGTGAATTTGCAGCTGATTCTCATAAAGCATTGAGAATTTGGGTCAATTTGCTAACTTTTGAGTAGGAAGTCTGCCACTTTTTATTTAGTTACAAAAAAGTTCTGAAGTATGGTTACAATGTATTTTCCTGAAACTAGTGTAGGTTTTATTTATTTTTCTGGGCAAAAAGCAATGCAGTAGCTTTTTATTTCACTATTGCAAGAAATCAATCTGGGATGAATTGTGAGACTATTGCACATTTGGATCATCCTTTCTTAAACTACTTAGAAGCATACATTTAGCAACTGCAATTTGTTTTCTGTACACTGTTAAAATAGAAGCCAACCCCTTAGTGGAGAAGGGCGATGGTTATATTTTCACTGTGAAATTTAAATGGAATATTTTTATTTAAATAAGTGGAAATTTATATTGTGTATCTTTAAAATTGTGTAATCTATACATTTATTGTAATGCAAGAAATAAGAAATGCTGAGATACTTGTTTTTCTTTTGTGTACAACCTGCAGACGAATCACCCTGGCTAATCCCCGCCAACTGTTTAAAGCCTCCAATATGATGCAGCGTTGGCAGAGGAGAGAAATTTCCAACTTTGAGTACCTCATGTTTCTCAACACAATAGCTGGTAAAGGAACATTGAAGCTTTTATTTGAAAGAGTGTTGCTAATAAATTATTAGTAAACTATCTTTGGAATTAGACATAAAGATTCAATAACCTTGCACTACTAGTAATTGGTAGGGAATATATAATGTTAAATGAGTCCAAGCTTGAGTCAAAAAAAATGTTGTTAATATTTATCGTGAAAGCAGATTCTGAAAGTCTGCTGGGAAACATCCAACATAAAAGTGTACAAAATCAGAGGAAAAATGAATTTATATCATCCGAGTTTGCATTATTTTACACTGATCTGAGCTATACATTAATTGAAGAAACTTAACATTAATTAACTGAATTTAAAACTTCAGTTCTATTTTATTTTCCTCACCATATAATACAAATTTTCTGGACTGCAAGGCTAAGGTGAGAAATAGAATGTTGAGCTATCCATTTGGAGAGTGGCATAGTTAATACAGATTTGTTTGTTATTTTTCAAAATAAATGATCAATTCTTCCAAAGTATTTCATCTTGTCCTCTACTTCCTTCCTGGATGGTCCATTCCTCACAATTAACTGTTCTCTCATTACATCATTAAATCTAATTTGTCTTTGCAACCTCACTGTTTCCAAGGTATTGCATTCTCAAATATATCATTTGGATTTGGCTTTATTATCCCTTTTTAAAAATGTTTTAGTTGGGCCAGCACTCTAATAGCTCCGATATTTTAAGATAGGTATAATTTTGCCAGCCTGGTATCCTTGCCAAATAATTTTTTTTCAGCTCTGGCCATGCCATTACTATGAACACATTGCTAGGAATATGTTTTCTATTCCATTTGTTTTACACAAAAATCTGTTTGGGTTTCTTTATCGCCTCCACTTTACTTTATTGTAAATTTAAAATATTCATCCTTCAATTTTGCTTCAATAGTTAGAGCATGTGCCAATATTGTTTTAAATTTAGGAAACCCTCTTAGCTACTCATCACCTTGCAAACTGAAGCACTTAATTCATAGCTAAGTTCACCCTGATATCTTACTGGAAATAAATGCACCAATGAACTAATCAATATGGAAGATAAGCTTTGTCAGCATTTCAATGTATTATTGTGGGGAGGGGGGGGGAGTGGAATAAATGGCTAGGAATTGAAATTCTATTTGATGCATCCCATTAGAATGCATCTCTTTTCAGCTGACTCATGTAACATAATTTCCTTGACTAGTACTCAGACATGATTAAATATTAAAATATACTTGAGCGTTGAGTATGTGGTCTATTTATATGCTGGTTTGGATGAAAGTCATGATTAGAAATTAGAAAATTTGAGTAGCAATGGGGAGGAATAGTTGATCTTAGTTCACAAACTTCAAAGAAATATCTCTGTTAATTTTGTCTCATTAAATGTCATTTAAAATTTGATTTCTGCCATACATTCAAATTTTGCATGTTTAGATAGGCAAATTTAATAGCAATTTGATTTGCTCATAGTATCTCATCCTAAATGAACATGGTACTTTCGGGAAGTTATTTTACAAGTTGTTTTCAAGCTGTAATCAATGCATTTGTGAAAATACAACGGAATGTAGGTGTATTATTAATGCAAATATGTTCTTGACCTCTGTAAAAGAGTAGTAGTTCTGCTGTCTGTTCTCAGTCCGCCACCTCTTAGCCAAAGATTATCACCAATTTTAACTTTCTGATCACAAACGATCATTTTTAATGATGACGTTCATCTTCATCACCAACCATCCATACTAGATTTCCTGCTTATCTTCTCCATTATCATTACATTCAATTCCTAGGAAAAATACTGTTCTTCCACCTTCCTAATATTCTTTTCCAGGACAATTCAAAGACTTCTGATGTCTTGCTTGAATCTCAACAGCACTCTTGCTACAAGCTCTAGCATAGTTTCTCTTATTAGTGGTATGGAAGTCGCAAAGTCTGCTAGCTACGTTATTCTAGTAATTGTCAAAGTGGACCTGTGGATGCATGAAAACAAACACGAATACAGCTTCAAAAACTCGGTGCTAGATTACAACATCAGAGAGACATTAGGGAATGCAAATGGCAGCGCTGCCAGAGGACCAGCAAGGAGTGGAGATACAGTGCTCCCGCGGGGTCCAAACGCTTAGTCAACTGCTGTCAGCTCCGGACAGGCTTTAAATGGGCTGTCAAAAGAGCCAATGGTAGTTTTGTTTAAAATCCCACTACCAAGGGATCTGTGCCCAGTATGGCGGTGCCTCCAATCACCACCATCATCAGCCACAAGGGGTTGCAGACTCCAGGGGAGCGAGGACTGGTGCAAGCACCAGAAAACGGGGAGACCATCCCTGTCTGTGAAGGAGAGGCAGAGGAGATGACCCATGAGACGGTGACCATGGTGGCGGACGAGTGAGGGTCTCTGTGGCTGAAAGATCCAAGCATGCAGCGGGCTGCTGGCGATTCAAGGCGAGGAACCTCAGAGGCTGTGGGCTGCTGGACAGTGACGTCGGGAGACTCACGCTGGGCTGCAGACGGCTAGAGACTGGCTGGAAACTGGCTGAAGGTTTACCAGGTATTGGAACTGGGATACAAGGGGTATCCCTGAAGGGTTCCTGACGATGTTGGAGGTTTGCATCTGGAGATCGGGTTGCAAATGGTTTGGAGTGGCATCCTTGTGACGGTTGAGGCTGCGGAAGCACTGGAGATGAATCCATGGACACCCAGTGACTCTGGGGAGACTCTCTTTTGTTTTCTTTCTTTGACTGTAAGAGGCATTTTGGGCATTTTCTGCCAATGGCAAATCTGTCTGCCTTAAAGCAGGCAAGATCAATTTCATGTAATATGACACTGTTTTATGACAATAAATTGAATCTTGAATGCTGTGTGATGTGTGTCACAGAAACATTGCTAAACGATGACATTCCGGACATGGCGTTATAGCTTCCACTGCACTGCCAAGATACCGGTGTCAGGAAAAACTAGGGGAGGTGCTGTTTTTGTCATCATGGTGAACAAATGTGGTGGTCATGTCCTCACCTGGAACATCTGGTGATCAAGTGCCCCCCATTCTACCTGCCGATGGAGTTCACCATCCTGGTTGCAGTGTGCATTTTGCCACAGGCTAACATCAGGCTAGCAGTGAAGGTACTGAGCACTGTGATTAGCAGCCATGAGACAGCGCATCCTGATGCCTTCCTGACCATTGTGGGGGACTTTAATCAGACCAACCTGAAGAAGTTTCCAATGAACTACCACCAACACGACACTTGCGAGACCAGAGGAGCCAACACACTCGACCACTGCTACAACACCATTAAAAGCACCTACCGAGCCATCCCATGACTGCACTTCAGCAAGTCTGATCCCCTGGCCGTACTTCGACTCCCAGCGTAAAATCAGAGACTGAGGACTACAGCACCCCAGTGATGAAGATGGTGAAAGTCGAGGGAAGTGAAGAGCACCTGCAGGATTTCTTTGAATTGGTGGACTGGACCATATTCAGGACTCATCCTCAGACCTGAATGAAATGGTGTCACTGACTTCATCAAATTCTGTGTGGACATCCACAAGAGACGGTGCCTTAAGAAAACAGCATGATCCTGAAGTATCCCCACCATCTCTTCACTCTGCTACCATCGGGTAAACGGTATAGGAGCCTGAAGACTAGCACTCGGCAGCACAAGGGCAGCTTCTTTCCCTCTGCTATCAGATTCATGAATGAACAATGAAGCATGGACACTGCCTGACTACGACTTTTTCCTACACTTTTTATTTATTTTGCAGAATGGTTTTTATAAATGTTTGCACTGTGATGCTGCCATAAAACAACAAATTTTATGATTTGTTCACGACAATAAATTATGATTTTGAAAGAACCTCTTCATCACTTTGCAAAGTGTGAGAGCTCCGTTACAGAAAGAAGCTCTGTCCCAAATTGCTCGTCTCACCCCAAAAGAGTCTGCCTCGTGGCTTGCGTCATATATTTGTACCATTAGAATCCCTATGTTTCTAGAACATTCAAACTGACTGCTCCATATAATTTTCTGGGGATTCATTGATCAGGGTCGTGTCCCTTACCTAACGGTTAATAGTTTTACTATCTTGCCAAATAAGGAGATCCTTATCAGCTCTAGCCTCTAAATTTGCACAGCTCAATCCATTGGCAAACTGAGGTCCAAGATCCAAGTGTCCAATTCCATCAGGAAGCTTTCATCTCCCAAAGCCTCTTCAGGAGCCCTTCTTACCCTCAGCACCCTCTAAAACCCCAGTCCCTATACCTGCTTCCCAGAGTTTCATTGGCAGTACATTTAAGATCAGGCAGCATCTATGGAAAAAGAAGCAATTAACATTTCAAATCCCAACCCCTTTGTCAGAGCTCATGGCCGCATGAAGGTCTCAGGCCTGTTTCTCATTCCACTGATGTTGTAGCCTGCTGAATTTTTCCATTGTTTTCTATTTTTATTTCCAATTTCCAGCATCTGCAGTTTTCTTTCATTTGATAGCAGTGCCTTCGGTTGCAGTTTTTGTTCTTGGGAATTCATTCCTTTAATATGCTTATCTTGGTTCTTCTCTGCCTTCAGAAGTTTCTTTCTGATTTTACATGCAATAATTTCTTCTACCTCTTACGCTCTTTCTAACTTTTTGTTTTCTTTTACGTGAAGGAACTTTAGACATTTGATTCTATCAAGGGCTTTGTGTTGATACAGGGGATGTATAACAACAGAGGGAACGCCAGGCATGGAACATTCTGTGTTGTTCCATTCTTCAGTGAAATCACATGCAATCACACCTTTGCCCTACTTTCATACACTAATCCCATTTCTCTCGATTCCCTTATTATCTAAAAATCTATCAACTATTAAGAGATTGTCTCTTCTAGTTCTGCTCGTTTAGCTGATTGTGACAGTTTTACCTGTGCTGGCAGAAGTCAGGTAAAAAGTCGATCTTTTTGCTTCCATCAATTATTGGAAGCCATGAGCATGAGTGTGTGCGCTGAAATTATATATTTATCTTCATATATTAAAAGAATATTATATTACATCCATTTTAACTACTTTGAATCTTTTCTGCCAGACATGTATCCAGCTTGTGAACTGAATGTAATTTTTTTTTTTGTTGAGGTCGAACCTACAGTGACTTAAATCAGTATCCGGTTTTCCCTTGGGTGATAACTAATTATGAAACAGAAGAATTGGATATGACTCTGCCAAACAATTTCAGAGATTTGTCTAAGGTATTGTCTCTTAAATTTCTCAACATTATCAGTTAATACATTTAAGAATTTATCAATGCACACACTTATTGTCTGCTTTAAATATCTGGTTTTGTTTGTATTTGTAACAACTTTTCAGTGAATACTTCTGTCATCCCACCTCTAAAAGTACTTCTGTAAATTAGTCTTCCTGATTATGCAGTCCAGACAGAATATGAATGCCTTCAGTAATAGATCAGACATTTTTTTTTAGCATAGATTTAAAAGGAAGTAGTTGAATCTGTTGAGACATTTACATCATCGTCCACATAGATGTATTCCCTGTATCCCACTTTATTTTGTATGTCTCCTCTATTAGAGCCTCTTTCAAACTCAATAACTTGGTTTCTTTCCATTTCTCTATCTTTTATGCTCCCTATTTCCCTTTTGCTGAATCCCGTGCCAACTTTGCTTCCATCTTGACCCATGACCCCTAAGAACTCCTAGCCTCCCTTTGTCTACTCTGCTGCTTTCCCCAGTCACATTCCCCCTCTTTCCCTCCCACTCCACCTGTCAGGTCTTTGCATTCTTCTCACTCTTCCTCCCAGTAAGCCCTTCTGTTCCTCCCCTCCATTTATGCATGCTCTTGGACCTTTCCCAATTTTGTTGAATAGTGGTTTTTGAATCATGGTATTGAAACTGGAAGAAAGTTTCTCTGCCAGACTTTCTTATCTAGTTTACCTGCTCACTTCAAACTTGCCAAATGCTATCCATTCTCAAAGAAAGGTAAACTCTTAAATGCCATGGGTTTTCATCCCATCCTAGTCTAAATGTTGAAATGAGGTGGTTGGAAAGTAGGAATCTCAAGAATGATTTCCACATTAGGTGCTATTTTGTATTGATTCACAAGTTGATTAGCGCAACACCTTTACAGCACCAGCGATCGGGACCGGGGTTCAAATCTTGCACTGTTTGTAAGGAGTTTGTACGTTCTCCCCGTGTCTACATGGGTTTTCTCCGGGGGTTCCGGTTTCCTCCCACCGTTCAAAACATACTAGGTTAATTGGGTGTAATTGGGCAGCATGGGCCAAAATGGCCTGTTACTGTGTTGTATCTCTAAATATAAATTAAAGGAAGACATCAGGCCTTTTCCTGATGTCTTCCTTTCTATTCTCTTTGATTAAAGGGCGAAAGATGAGGACATATGGTAGGTATACGCATTTTGATTCAGTAAGCATTCTTGAATTTGCTGTTTTTCCACTATCCAGCCATTTCTGTTGTTAATTTACATTTTGCTCAGCCCATGTTTTATTTCTGAAGCAATTCTCCAAATTGAGTTCACATTAGAATATGCTGGAAATACTCAGATGCCAGGTACAGTGCTCACATGGTAAGGGAAACAGAATTAATGCTTCAGGTCAATGACCCTTTATTTGAACTAAATTAATTTTCTTTTTGATGTTTTACCCTGAATCATTCCTTAACTATGTGTTTAATTTGATGACAAATGTATGTCTATTATTGCTATGAGGATTCAGGCTTTTTAAGGATATGTGTTCATAGTAGGTACTAGGAAAGCAGGTTTACCAGCAGTTAGGGTGGTTCTGGCAGCTGTAATAGCGTTTTGTGCTTGGACTGTAAAATGTTAGCTGTTTTGAAAATGAAGAGAGATGTCGGTTTTGTGATTACCATTTCATTTGCTGGAATCCTTGGGTTTGAGGTTTTGGATAATAACCGTATAAGAATAAAGATTTCAGGCTCAGAAAGAGCTTTCTGCGGTTTTCGATCCAAGGCTTACTTGGGATACAGAGGAGGAACTAGTCAGCATTGAGATGAGTTCCAAGACTGAAGTGAGGAGAAATGGTCGGTTTGGACGTGGTGGGCTGAAAGGCCACTGACTCTGGCGTGAAGACTTTCATTGCAATGGAAGAGAGAGGAAGTTTCTAGAGGCTGGAAGGATTAGGAAATGGGTAATAATATCAAGCAGCATTGGGATTTGCAGTGTTCTCATACAGTGTCACTCAGCATTATATCCACAATATTAGGGTAACATATTAGTATGTCAAGAATGGGCCAAGTTGAAGGTTTGGTAGTGACAAAAACTTGGATCTGTGTTTCAATAGCTGGTCACAGCATTGGTTGATTTTATTGTGGTGATTATAAGTTTCCTGAAATAATGCTATATGAATTTAATTTCCAATTTCACTTTAAGGAAAACAATAACAAAATCCCGAGAAATCCTTATTTTCAGGAAACAAAACTTTCACTCCCTGTCAATTGTGTGTTTTCTATGTGGAAACGCGATGGAAATGACCTTACTCATCCTCCAGAAATTCTAGCCATTTAGATGAACTAATCTAATGCCAACCCAATCTCTGAGATCAGTGCAGGAAAAAAAAAGTTAAAGTATTTTAAAAAAAATATATTGAGCAATAGCATGTACCTTCAATTGACCATATATTCTATTCTATTGTCCTTTTATTAAATGTGTATTTTTCAGGAGATTTTTATTTTGGTTAAAAGTTTAAGTTGAAACTAACTAAAGGAAAAGTGACAAACGATTTTGTTTCCTAATCCATATTGATTGATTTCTAAACTTGTGATAATGAAATATTAGCATATAAATTAAATTGTTTGCAATGTTTTATTTGTAAAGATAAAGCCAGATTCAAAATTATGACTCAAAGAAATCAGGTTTGTACTCAAGCAGTTTAGACCATTATTTCATATTCAATGATGGAAATGGCAAGGATAGGAAGCCCATAAGGTAAATCGATTTAAATGAGCTGGATTTTGTTTGAGGAGTATCACTAGTGAAATTCTATCATGTGGGAGCTCAAAAGCAGACCAGGTGATTTTACCATTAGCTTCAGAGAAATTTAGTTAGGTGTGAATTGAAAGGAAGTAGGTGGGATCGCAGTAATGAAAGAAGTGGGACACAATACAGAGTGTCTCTGGACGAGAGGCAAGATTTGGAAGGTAATGATATGGTGGGGAAAGGTGGGTAGCTATTCATTTGGGCTGCTTGAACATGAAGTTAAAAGTTGAGATTGGATGAGGAAAGGAACATGGTGGTTAATCAGACAAGTGATCCTCTGGCAGGAGTTGTGATCTAGGAACCTACTAGGGGGAGTAAGAGATTGATTGGGGCGATAAGAGCAGAGTCTGGAATGGAAGGTTGGACTGACATGGTGGTGCAGTGGTTTGGGGTTGCTAAGACAGGTGGGGTGGGGGGTAGTGGAAGGGCTTTTGTTAGTCAACTGGTGGTAAATCCTGTTAATGTTAGCAGTGAAAGTGGGTAATGTGGTATGCTGAGAGCAAACACAAAGAAAATCACTTAAAAGAGTATCTGCCTGAAAGTCAGTGGATGAAGTTGGACTTCCTTGATTTAATGCCTACTCTGGTCTTTATTTGAAGGCCTCAATACATCTGAGGAGCCTAACTTTACACAATAATTTTAAAATGTGCATTGACAAAGTTCAGAAATGTGCTCACCACACATCAGTATGGTTTGGGAGTAAGTTAATTTTCATTTGGCACAAAATGCTGTGCAATACAATAATCTTTCTTGATCATTGTTTCCATTGTGGTTTGCTTCTGCCCTTGGAAAGTGTTTCATTTGTCTCCTGGTAACTTTAGGATTATATTTAGTTGAATGATGAAAGCAACTAATTTCAATTCTCCTCCAGCAATGCCTTTGGGTGCCAGTCTGAAGCCATGTGAAATTGAAAGGGACTTCCAGAGTCCAAAGTCAGCAAGTTATTTGTGAGGAAATGAACTTGATGAATCTTTGATGACTTCTCCCATTCTCACACTGATATTTGAAAGGAGATTGATTAAACAATAATTTTCCAAGTTAGACTTCAGTTGAAAATAGTTTTATCTATGCTGTAATATTTGACTGTAACACATCATAGAATTAGTAAAATGTTAGAGATGGAAGGAAGCCATTTGACTTACAGAGTTCATGCTAGCTCTTTGCAAGAGCCAAACCCTTGCTATTCCTACCCTGCCTTCTTCTAGTTGGACTGCTAGATTTTTTAAGACTTAACAAATACTCTTTCAGAACATTGAAATTAGATTCTGCCTTCATTACTCCTCCCCCTCCACCCATGACCAGACAGTCCATATCCTACCCACTTGCTGTGTAAAAAGGAAAATCACTTTTCTTCAGCTCAGTTTTCTTCATTTTGTCTTTTATCTTCATTCTTTATGCCCATTTTTATTGGCTCTTTTGCCATTCAGGAGCTCTTTCTCTCTTAATAATTTTAATGATGTATTTGAGATCCCCTTTAAATTTCCTTTATTTAAAAAAAAAACAATTCCATCTTCAGTTTATTCACTTAACTGAAGTACCTCATTCCTGTAAGTATTCCCGCAGATCTCTCCTGCATCGTATCTGAGTTTGCATCCTCACTGGGTCCTTCACAAATGTCCCAAATTGTGGTTTCCTGAACTGGACAAAGCACTGTAGTTGTGGTTCGAGCAATGTTTTGCAAAGGTTTATCAAAACTTTGTTTTGCTTGTGCTCAGTGTTTTGATTCAAAACTGCACATGAGTTTGAGTCACTGTCAACCTGCCCTGTCATTTTCAATGATTTTTATGTAAAAATGTACCCTCAGATCTCTATTCGTTCACCCTAATTAGACATGTCCTGTAGCTTACATTGCATCTTCTTATTCTACCAAACCAATGTTATATTTCATCTTGCATGTATCTCCATATTCCATCAACCTGTCTTTTCCCTTTTTTTGCCTTCATTCTCAATTCATTGTGCTTTCAAGTTTTGTGTCATCCATAAATGAGAAATTTGTTCCTAAGTCTACATTGTTAAGGCAGATTGAGTAAATTGGGCTCTAATACTGACATTAGTGTCACCACTTGGCACTTGCTCTGTTCAAAAATAATTTGCTCAATTTTTGTCAGTTAGCCAATTTTCTATTCCTGCTGCTACTGTCCCTTTTATTATACCAGTTTTTATCTTGATGAAGTTATGTGATATTTTATTAACTATATTTTGAAAATCCATATACATCGCATCAATGACATATTCCTCATGTACCTTCTCAATTACCTCATCTGTAAAGTATTTCCTGATAATTCAACATGATTTGCAGAAAAGAAATTTCCCAAATTAATCCGTTTCTGTCTGAGCAATCGTTTATGGTGTTCCTGAATACTGTTTCTGAAACTTCCGAATCAGAATTTATTGTCATGAACAAGTCATGAAATTTGGTGTTTTGTGGCTGCATCACATTGCAAACATTCATATTATTAACTATCTTAAACAATAATACATAAAAAAAAATATTTAAAATAGTAGTGCATGAAAATTAAGGCAGTGTCTTTGGTTCAGTGTCTCAGGAATCTGATGGCAGTGGGGAAGAAGCTGTCCCTGTGCCGCTAAGTGATCTTCTTTAGGCTCCTATGCCTCATTCCTGATGGCAGCAGAGCAAAGAGGCCATGACCTGGGTGATGAGGGAATTGAGGATAAAGGCTGCTTTTTAAAGACACTGCCTCATGTAGATGTCCTCGATGGAATGAAGATTGATGCCTGTAATGTCACAGGCCGAGTTAACAACCCTCTGAAGTTTTTTCTTGTCCAGGAATTTGTCACCTCCATACCAGGCAGTGATGCATCCAGCCAGAATGCTCTCCACAGTACACTTGTAGAAGTTTTTGAGAGTGTTCGGTGACGTACTGAATCTCCTCAAACACCTCACAAAGTATAGCCACTGGTGGGCCTTCTTCATGATTGTATCAACATGGAGGCTCCAGGACAGATCCTCAGAGATGTTGACACCCAGGAATTTGAAGTTCTTGACCCTCTCCACTACTGATCCCTTAATGAGCACTGGGTCGTTTTCCCCTCCTGAAGTCCACAATGATCTCCTTGGTTTTGCTATCGTTGAGCTGATCTATATCCCTCCTGTATGTTTCCTCATTGCCGTTTGTGATTTTGCTGACAACTATGGTGTCATCGACAAACTTGTTGATAGCATTTGAATTATGCCTGACCACGCAGTCGTGGGTGTATAACGAGCAGGAGTGGGCTAAGCACGCATCTTTGGATTGCGCCTGTGTGATAATCAGTGAGGATGAGATGTTGCTTCCAATTAGTACTGACTTTTTAAAAAAATTCTTTATTTTTCACACTATGAACCATATTAACCAAAATACACACAAACATTTCCCTCTTGAATATACACAGTGTCATTTTTTCCCCTTCCCCCCTCCCTTACCTCCCTCCTTCCCACACCCCTCTCTACCCACTAAACGTTCAACATATACAATACAATAAACCCATTAAACAATGTCATCACACAATGAAAATAAACAAGAAAATTGTGTCATCTACTTTTACACACTGAGTCAGTTCATTTCGTCTTCTTCTCATTCTATCATTTTAGGGGGTGGAGGTCCGCAGTAGGCCCTCTCTGTTGTGTTCCATGTACGGTTCCCAAACTTGTTCGAATATTGTGACTTTATTTTTTAAATTATATGTTATTTTTTTCCAATGGTATACATTTAATCATTTCTATGTACCATTGCTGTACTCTCAGGCTCTCTTCTGATTTCCAGGTTGACATTATACATTCTTTTGCTACAGCTAAGGCTATCATAATAAATCTTTTTTGTACTTCATCCAGTTTGAGGCCTAATTCTTTAATTCTTATATTACTTATAAGAAAGATCTCTGGATGTTTTGGTATGTTGCTTTTTGTGATTTTATTTAATACCTGATTTAGATCTTCCCAAAACTTTTTCACTTTCTCACATGCCCAAATTGCATGTACTGTTGTTCCCGTTTCCTTCTTAGAGAGAAAACATCTATCTGATAATGTTGGATCCCATTTATTTAACTTTTGAGGCGTGATATATAGCCTGTGTAATCAGTTATATTGTATCATGCGTAACCTCGTGTTTATTATATTTCTCATAGATCCGGAGCATAGCTTTTCCCATATTTCATTTTTTATCTTTATGTTTAGATCTTGTTCCCACTTTTGTTTGGGTTTATAGTTTATTTCATCATTTTCTTTTTCTTGCAGCTTGATGTACACAATTAGTATTGACTGTGGTCTTCTGATGAGAAAGTCAAGTTTGCCCACTGCATAAGATAACCTGCCTAATTTGTAGTTCTGGATATATTTTAATGCTTTTTTGAAACCGACTATAACATAAGTAACTTTCCAGTTTTAAGGCCCTGCTGCCTTATCTGAAGGTGCTTAAAGGTTTTGCAAGTTCTGTCCCTACTTTCCTCAGCAATCTAAATGTTTCCAATCCAGATTGGGTAGTTTTTTCTGCTCCAAGAATAGCCAACCTTTCTATTGCTTTCTCTTTATCATCTGATTTCTTCATATATCTTTCCTCTGCTCAAACTTCATCAGCTTTATCTTCATAAAGATTGAGTGAAATACTCATTTATTACCTCGATCACCATGAATGGATCTTCTCTGTGCCCCTTGATTGGCTCCATATTTCATTTTACTACCCATTCAGTGTCAAATTGGAAAAAAAGTACTTTGCTTTCATTACCTTTCATTAAAGTACCTTTCATTACCAATAAACTTTATATTAATTCTATACAGAATTAATTTTCTGCATTAATTCAGTGCAAGAACAAAGAATAAGTTCAAAGTTCAGATTTGCATAACATTACATATAACCCTGAGATTTTTTTTTCTTGTAACCCAGGCAGAATTTCTACTCATTAGTCGTTCAAAAAACTGTACTCAGGTGGGGTGGGGTGGGGGGGGTGGCGGAATACAGATGCAAAAGAGAGAAGGAAGTGCAAACAAGCTGACTAGCAAAAATAAATTTTCGATAATAAATAATGTGTAAAGTGAGAGTTCTTCAATGAGTCCCTGATTGAGTTTGTTGTTAGGAATATGGTGGTGGAGGGCTAGCAACTGTTCCTGACTCTGGTGGCACCTATACCTCTTTCCTGATGGTAGCAGGAAGAACAGTGTGTGTGCTGGGTGTTGTGGATCCTTGATGATTGCTGTTGCTCTCCAATGGCAGCATTCCCTGTAGATGTTCTCAGTCAGGGTGAGAGTTTTGCCTGTGATGTCCTGGGTTGTGCCCACTACCTTTTGCAGGGCTTTCTGTGCTGAGGTATTGGTGCCTCAATATCAGGTCGTGATGCAGTCAGTCAGCACACTTTCCAATACACATCTGTAGAAGTTTGCTAAAATTTTCACTGTCATACCAAACCTCCACAAACTCCTGGACTATATTTCATCAAATGGTGATATTTCAAAGTATATCATTACTTTTCATGTATTGTTGTTGAGAAAAGTAGCTGCCAAATCATGCAGGGTAATTTTCCACAAACAATAGTTTTTTGTTGAGTGATGAAATAATTTTCCCAATTACATCAGGAGAATTTCCTAGTTCTACATTGAAGGATGCTTTGAAATTATTTTTGCATCCATCTAAAAAGTTAGGTCCAGTGTAATGTTTCAACTAAAAGAATCCTCTTAAAGTAATTGCATGAAATAAAAAGATATTGCTGGAAAAATGTTGCAACTTTTGATTTTTTTTTAGTTAAGGACAATATACCTCTTAAAGTTCTTTACTTTATATCTGAAATAACAAGAAAAGTAATTGCAGTTATGTATTTCATCCTAAAAGGGACAATTGCTCAATTCATAAAATTGGCTACTGAAAATACAACTTTAAAATTCCTATTCATTAATTATTCTATTGATTTCAAATTTTCTTGTAATTCTTGCATTCTTTTCCATCAGGTTAAAAGTACTTATATTCACTGTATGCAGTAATAACCTTTTTAAAATGAAAAATGTTTAAATACGTGTTTTTAAAAAACATACCTGCACGACAAGGCTCACTAAGCAACAGATGTTATTGATGTTAAACTTCAATAATCATCCTTTTTCTTTTGGTTGTATTTTGTTTCCATCTGAATTAGCTTAATTTAAATTCTTTAGCTGCTCTTAAAATATCAAAAACTCTTCAATTATACCTCACATTAATCATCTCAACACAAAATAGCACAAATGAAACACGTACATCTGCATATGCTGTTATTGTAGTAAAACACACACAGAAATGCTGGCAGAACTCAGCTTGTCTTGCAGCATCCATAGGAGGTATAGATATATTTCTGGCATTATAGGCTTGAGTCCTTCTTCAATGTATAAGCAAAAAATCAGTCAGGCATCTGAATAAAGACAGAAGAATGGCAGGGGGAGGAGCCCAGACCAACAATCAAAAAGTCTGAATTGGATATTATAAGAGGAAAGGTGACAATTGATTTTGGCTCTGTGAAAGGAGACAGAGGGAAAAGGTGAGAGAGCTGGGGGAAAGGCAATGGGGGGAGAAGGGTTAATGCCATCAGGTTGGAGGTTGCCCTGTCAGGAATACCCTGTCCAATTCTTTCCTTTTTTTTCCCCAGCTGTTAATTGAATAGGGATAGGAGAACAGGACAGAGGAAAGATGAGAATTGATTGGGGGAAGGGAGGTTTGACTCTGTGATTGCTGAGTGGGAGAAAAGGGAAGAAAGAAAGAGAGACAGACAAGAGGAAAGGAGTCTCAAGGATGGATGGGGGAAGGGGATCAATGGAAACTAGAGAAGTTGATGTGAATGCCATCAAGTTAGAAGGTGCCCAGATGGAAGATAAGGTGTTTTTCCTCCAATTTGTGGGTGGTCTCCATCTGACCATGGATAGACATGTTGGCAAGGGAATAGGTCAGGGAATTAAAGTGGGTAGCTGCTGGAATATCTACACTATTACGGTGGACAGAGCGGAGGTGCTGAACAAAGTGACCTCCTAGTCTGCACTCAATCTCTCTGATGTAGAGGAGACCACGGCGGGAGTACCGGATGAAGTAGATGACCCCTGAAGATTCACAAGTGAAATGTTGCTTCAGTTGGAGTCCTGAATGGTGATGAGGGAGGAAGTGTGTGTGCAAGTGGAGCATCTCCTATGGTCACAGGGGTAGTGCCAAAGGGAAGTTTGGTGGGGAGGGAGAAGTGGAAGAGACTGCCTTGTTATATTTACTTTCATTATATCCAATTAATACCTTTTGACTGTCATTCTTCAGTCTTTATTCAGATGCCTTCCTGTTTTTTGCATATACCTTGAAGAAGGGCTCAGACCCAAAACATTGGTAATATATCTTAACCTCCAATGGATGCTGTGAGAATGTGTGTCTTCATTACAAAATAGTACAACACTATTACTGTCCCAGTGATATGGGTTTGAATCTAGCACTCTCTTGTCAAGAGTTTGTATGTTCTCCCCGTTCTTTTCTGCAGGTGCTCTGGTTTCCTCCCACCCTCCAAAAATGTATGGGGTTTGAAGTTCAAATTGGTGTATTTGGGCAACACAGATTCATGGGCCAGTAGGGCCTGTTACGTGCTAAATCTCTTTAAAACATTTTTTTTTAAAATCTGATGGTAATATAGCAGTGGCTTATTGATTATTGTTCATGATCAGTGATGTAACAGAAATGGTGGTTTTTGGAGAAGATCTTAGTATGGGCTGAATTTCTTTTTGCTGTGACATAACATTGACTCAATACCAATCATTTGCTCAGTTCCAGATTATTCAGAAAAAAGTCTGTTCCAACATATTTTTTCCACAAGTACTCATAACTTAGCACCTTTGAAATTATTTTCATTTCTTCCTTTCGTTCCAAGTAGTTCATCCATGTTATTGATGTAAGCCATATTTATTACATTTCAGTTCCCTGAAGTCTTTACTGAAACTTGTTATATTTTTGATCAATTGAGGTAGAAAGTGTATCCATCATGTTGAGCCCCATCATGTGTGTTCATTTAATATAATTTACTGTCACTGCACCAGTATATTGGCTTCTTCAGTTTTTTTTGCATGGATTTTGTATTTTATTATTTTTGTGTTTTTTATTTTAATCTCCTTTCACTCAATTATATATTAGTCCATCCATTTACAACATTCTTATTTCATTAGGATCAAGGTCCTATTCTGGAAATGGTCCTTCATAGTAAATCTTCATGTGGCTTAAAGTGTCTGCAGTTCATTAATTGCTGAATCTCCATCTCTTTGTGCATTTTGGATGATTAAAGAATGGGATTCAGGACACAATGTCTAAAACTTGTTTCACTTCACAGGCAGACTCTTAAAGATGGGGAGTGATGGCAGCAGTGGGTTTACCTCTGGTCACACCTCCTCCATATCTGGATCGAATTTATGTAGGTCTAGGCCATTCAGAGCGTAGGTTTGAATAGCAGGCAGTTCAAGCTGATCTACTATTGTTTACTAGCTTGTTTTGATCTCCAAATTGCAAAGGCAGCCTTTCATGCTTTCATTTTGAAAATCATAATCCTAATTCAGAATGGGAGCATAAAAGTCTAATGGTAATTTCTTGACTTCCTTGTCGCAGACTGATTTACTTAGAAAATCTTGATAATTTCAACTAATAAATTTTCAAATGCCAGAACTGAAGGAAACTTTCTCGTATAATGGAATTCATATTATTTGTTCTTTGAATGATGACTGAGGGTGTTGATTTTAATGTTTTGTTGTGTCGTTTGTCAGATTTGTTTGTTATTTTTGTCTGTGATCATTCTCTGTTGAATGCTAAATGTTTTTTTAAAATTATTCACATTTCCAAACATTCATCGTACAAAAAGATGGAACAGCTATAAAAGAATGGATATTAAATAGGAAAAGAAATGGGAAGAGATGTGAGAAACCAAAGGTTTGGCTAATGGAAGCTTTGACACAATTTAAAGTCAGCGAGTGGTGGGGTCTTAACAAAGGGAATTGGGTAGAGAATTATACAAATTTATTGATAAACCAGCAAACTCTGCAAAGCAACAATGGTCACAGAACAGACAGATGATAAAGGAGATCAGGGTGTGTATGGAAATGAGGAAATACTTGGATACAATAGAAAGGTTCAATATGATGTAAAATTTTATAAATTGGTGTATGGGAATGTGAAATTACAGAGATTGAGAGATTAAATGGATACAGAACCATGACAATTATTACCCACAAATTGGTTCGTGTAATTTGGATTAAAAAAGGATAGACTTTTTTTTAGATGTTACCCAAAGTTTGGTATAGGAAATCCAAAGAAATTTAGCAGTAGCTATCACAATAGGCAGATAAAGTTGTGTTTTTTTTTACTTTTGAAAAGTGTGGAATTATAAAGATTTGATGAGATGTTCAAGATAATGAAGGGATAAGATTGTGTCCGAAGTATATGGGTTAAGGAGAATCACAAGGTAAAATATATGGTTACTTAAATAAAAATGGTCTAAATGTTAGGTTATTCTTTTCACAGAGATATCAAACTTTAAAGCAAGATACTCGCTTTTGTAGTGATTGAAGGTATTGCAGCATTGAGAGTCAATCGGTTGATGTTGCTCTGTCTTATGTACCATTGGGTGATACAGTCTCATGGAATAACCTTTCAGATTGGAATGTATTGTGTTCTATTTTGAGTTTCCTAATATCTGTTGCAGCATCCATTTGTTTGTACGAGTTTTGCTGGTGGGGAACGTTGGGGATTATCAAATTCTTTGTGGTATTAAGAAAGGCTTGCAGGATTGATAATCTTCTCTTTTAGCCATTATTTATGGTCCTGTTACAACATTTGTAAAATCTTTAACATGAAACATTGATTAAGGCGTTCCACAGCAAAAGAAACAACTACAAAGAAAAACTGCAACTGAGTGGCCAGATTCAAGGTTGCGTGGATCAATCTTGTACAATAACAAGATGCTACTCACATTGACATTCACTCACCATATGAATGCAATTGTGGATTGAGAATCTATGCAAGTTCTTCCATTCGCCTAACAATTTCAGTTTTTGCTATATTTGGCAAAGAACCATAGTTATTTTGTGAAACATCCTCAAATAATTAGTCTTTCATAACACTAGCTGAGAATTTTCTCTTGGCCCCCTTACACAGCCAATTTTTTAAAAAAAGGGACTTAACTGCCTTTTAACTGTTTCACTTATCTGTGTGAATGTAATGAATGTGGAATTTGGGGGGGGGGGGGGGGGTCATTATGTGTTTTGGCTCCTGTGTGAAAGGATGACCCGCCTTCCTGGGATGCTGCAGGTCCCACTTCCCTTTGCACCGGGATGCCGGGCTATGTAAAAGTTCTCACTGACTCGGCTTTTCTTGGATCAGTGTAAGTCACCCGAGCTGACTTTAAACACAGGTCATTCACATGCCAATTAAATGGGATCCTTGTGTAAAAGGGGTAATACTCAGAATCCAGTTTGGACTGCACACCATTTTAAACTATTAAATTTCCAACTTAACCCATGAATCAAGGAAAACCTGAGAAATTTTGAAAATATTTTTCATTAATTAAACTCGTATTTTTTTTGTGCATGTTATTTGTTAATTTCATTTTTCTCCCCTGATGCTCCTAATACAGGCCATCCCCAGATTTTGTACGCTGACCTTATGGGCATCCCTACAGATGGATAAGTTCCCATAGTATCAAATTCAAAAGCCTGTCCTACATGTATATGTTCATTCCTATGAACAAAATCTCTTCCTCCGCTTTTAGTGATTGTTGATTCTTATCAGTCTGATGTGCTTTTGATCCTATTCATTAGAAAACTGCAGAAGTACTGATACTTGATCACCTTCTTTCTATTATTACTGAAACACAGACAAAATAGGCAGAAACCACCTGCTGATCTGTATCGATTTTTTTCCACATGAAATGTGAAATCTATTTCTGCAATGTAAAGATTTCTTCAGTCATAGCGTATTGTTCAATTGTACCATGTAATGTTGGCATAGCTTCAAGCTCTTCATTCAGAACTTGTATGCACTTCCTTTATCATTACAACTTCAGTCCATAATTGGGGAAAATGGCTTGGTAAGATTCTAATCGTCAACCATTCCAATCAGAAACTGAATGTGTATGGCTCATGATTGATGTTGGAAAACATACATGATTAATTCTACAATAAATCTAACATACAACTGCAGGGACCAATCTACACTGAGTTGCAATATCAGGAGTCCGTTAATGCCAATCTTCCCCACTTTCATTTTGGGGAAAAATACATTAATTAATTTTTATTCAATTATGAGATGTAGTTGTTGCTGACGACAATTCCAGAAATATAACCATTAACTATCCTTATAGTGAGCTGCCACCTTGAACTATTGCAAATTTTCTACTGCAGATACTTCCACAGTGAAGGGTGATGAGATCCAAATTTAAGATCCAGTAGCTGTGAAGGATCAGGAATGTGCTTCCAGCTGAGGATAACGTGTGTGAGTTGGATGGGAATCTGCAATCCATTTTTGATCTCTTCAGAAGAGGTCACAAATTTGAAAGGTGCTGTCTAAGTAGGATCCGCAAGTAACTGTAATGCATTAACATATCCTACTTGATGGAAAAGTGGTGAAGGATAGAGTGCCAGTTAAGCAGGTAATCTTGCGTGTTGTTGGAGTTGCATTTATCTTAGCAAATGGAGAAAATTATGCCTTCAGGCATGGGAATAGGGTATCTCACTTATGCCTGGCAGATAATTAAAAGACTTTGGACTGCTCAAAGTGATTCATTTCATACAGAATGCCTAGCCTCTGACCTGCCCTTGGAGCCTTGGTAATTATGGGGCTCATCCTGTTAAATTTCTCGGCAAGTGCTGCCCATTAAAATGTTTATGGTAGAATCTCAGCATTGGTAATATTGGCAATGTATTCAGGATAGGATGTTGGACTCACCAACTGGAGATGAATGCTGCTTAGTAATTTTGGGGAGTATTACCACTTATCACTATAAATGAACATTGAGAGGCAATATTTGCAATTACATTGTTCTGAAGGGTGATCAGGAATAGAGAGATTTGTATTAAACAGGTATTTAAATCTTTGAAAGTAGCCAACATATTAAGTTAAAAGTAAGTAATTGAATCGTATACCTCATGAATAGAGGCACAGGCAACAAAACCAGTGAAGTTATGTTGAATCTTTATAAGTGCCGGTTAAACTGAAACAGAAGTCTTCCTCACATCTATTCAACACATATTACATTCTCAGAGAGATTCAAAAAGATTTACTAGAATGTAAGGGGTAAAATGAATTGTAAGTTGTAAGCACCTAGAAATGTTCCATGAATATGTATCCATAATAACAGTTTTTAGCTAAGGTTTTTTTCTGAGTGTAACAAGTCAAATTTTGAATTTGCTTTTGTGCTGTTCGGAACCAAGGAAAAATGTAGATAGTCCAGTTAATTTCTTTGACTATTCTTTTGAAAGTATTAACATATTAATATTTTATAGTCTGTTTTATTAACTGTTTTAAGAAGAGTTTAATTGTTTTAATAGTTCTAATAAACAGTGAAAAACTCAATGCTATTTTAGAACACACTATTCATTTTAATGAGTCAAACAATTATAAAGGGAAATATTCACAATATTTTAATCAAAGAATCCGGACTATTGACTCATTAGTTTGAATTGAAGACATAGAAGTTGGAAATTGGATTTGGAAGAGAAGACTGGATCAATTGCGCTCTGTTTAGAGCAAATTGATAAAGGAGGCACAAACATCAACAACCAAGACCAATGAAGAAGCGATAAACCATTGTAAGTTCTGTCTGTGTTTTTATTACAAATTAGAACACAGTTTGGTGCAACTGCTGCTTGTCCTTTTAGGACTGTTTTGGTTTGGAGAGATAGTTGTGCATGCTTGATGTCTGAGTGCAACGAAAAGCACAATGGAGGAAATAGCAGCTATAGCTACTAAGGAGCTACATGTTGAGAAGATAAACAGAACTTAAAGATTAATTGCAAAGGCAGCAATTAGATACAAAGAGAAACAAAGCGACTCTTCAAGGAAAACTGAGGGAGGATATAGATAAGAAAAAGGTGACAGTTGTTAGGGATACACATCCCATGAAATTACTGCAAAAACCATTAATAGAATTTGAGACTGATCTCTCAATAGTAGCTGAAGCTATACTACAAGACGGTGATGTGGAGGATGAACAATCCAAAATGAAGACATGGTCAGACATACAGGATCTAATAGGACTTCACAATAGTGTGTCAAATAATTCCAGCAGGAGAAGCAAGGCGGGCTCTAGAGCAAGCTCCAGAGTTTCAAGTACTGAATATATGTGTTTAAAGATTCAAGCAGATGCAGAAGCTCTTAAAGTGGAAAAGACAATGCTTCAGTGGAAATTGGACTTGGAAGATGAGGAGAAGCAGACAAGAATGATATGGGTGTGGCAATGACAAGAAAAGGAACAACAGGAGGTGCAATGACAGAGAGAAGAGAAGCTGCAGGAGGAGCAGCTAAGAATGGAGGAAGTGGAGCTAAAAAAGTAAAATAAGTAACTGGAACTGGATGATAAAATTGCTACTAATGAGGCCAGGTCACAGGCACAAGAAGGTTCAGTGGTACTTGGTGCGAGAAGTAAATTATTGAAAGCATCAAGTTTTGATGAAGGACTTCAGAACAAGAGACTATTAACTACCAAAGTTGATCCAGTGCTACAATTACAATATTGGGCTTGGTCCTGAAATGCACAGGTCTTGACATGGGGCTGAGCCAGTGATGGAACTGCAAGAAGCACTTGGTCATGGACTAAGCAGTTTAAGATTGCTGAGCCAGTGCTTCAATCATAATGCATGCTTGATCCTGTACCAGACAAGTTAACCAGTGCCAAGGATGCGAGATGGGCAAGATCCTGAATTAACTACCAGAGCTCAAAGATAGGAGCCAAATGCTATCTCTTACAGGGTTACACCAGGTGCTGCCAGGTGTAAGAAATCCAGGTGAACAAAGTAACATACGCCTAGGCGCAACGAGACAAAAACTGCATTATTTTTCTTATCTATATCCTCCCTCAGTTTTCCTTGAAGAGTCGCTTTGTTTCTCTTTGTATCTAATTGCTGCCTTTGCAATGCACTTCTCTGCCTGAGAGAGATTTCTTTTTTTATGGTGACCCCCCGCTCTGAATTTCACTCGTTTATTAAAAGCTTTGAATGCAGCATTGTCAAAGTCAGGAGGATTGTTTTAATTTTTTTGCAGCAGTTCATGAGAGGACGACCACAAGAACTCGTAAAGAGCTGCCAATATATGAATCTTGATGTAGGATTCAAACAGGCTAAGTGGTTACTAGAGAAGCGTTTTGGCGACAAGTAAAGAATATCTAGAAATTATTTACAGGAGGCTCTTCCGTGGTTGTTAACAGGACCAGAGGATATGAAGGGTTTACAAGCTTACACTCTCTTTCTCAAAGGATGTTGCAACGTCATGACAGAGATTGGCCATCTTCAAGACCTCGACATGCCTTATAATATGGTAGATATGTTCCCCAACCGTTAAGAGAGTTATGGAGAAGTCAAGTTGTTGAATACCAAAAAAGAAACTTTGTGACAGTTACCTTTAAGGATTTGGTGGAGTTTATTGGAGGATAAGTGTATGTTGTTGCAGATCCAGTGTATGGAATTAAAGGTACTCAAGCAGTGTGAAAACAAGTTGAAAAGTCCAAATCGTATCCTCAAGCAAAGTTGAAGAAAAGTACATTTCCCACCTGTCTGATAGTGGTGGATAAAGAAATGAAGGAAAAGGAAAGTTCGCCTGTTGAGAAGAAATGTTTCTTCTGTAATAATAAGCAGGATTTGGAAAAGTGTGCTCAGATGGAAAAGAAGATGCATAGTGAGAAAATCACTTTTTTGAAGGAAAATGGAGTGAGTTTTGGCTGTCTGTGTAAAGGCACATCAGCAAAACTGCAAAAAGCCACTCAGCTGCGACATATGTCGTCAAAAACATCCCAAACTGCACAAATTTTAGAGGAAAATAAGAATATGGAAAAGGAACAAATGACATGAAAAGTAGCAATGGAAAATGGTGCTGAAGCCTCAGTATTGACTAATAGTCGTACCGAGGCCGGTGAAAATATCTGCAAACTTTTGATAGTACCTGTGCAGGTCAAGGCCAAAAAAGGAAGTGAAATAGTACATAATTGTGCATTTCTTGACCCAGGAAGCACTGGATCATTTTGCACTATGGAGCTAATGAATAATGTCAATATTCAAGGAAGGAGTACAAAGATTCTATTGAAAATGTTAGGCCAAGTTAAACACATTGAAACCAGCACGGTTTATGGCCTGGAGATCGATGGATTATATAGTTATGACTTTTGTGAACTTCCAGGCGTATATATTCAGAAGAGTATGCCTGTGCAAAAAGAAAACATCCCACATCAAAATGACCTCGAGCCATGGACATATTTGAAAAATATTCGTTTACACGATATTGTCTCTGAGATTAGGTTGCTAATTGGTTCAGATGTACCAAACGCTCTGGGACTGTTGAATATGATAAAGAGTAAGGGCGATGGACCTTACCCTGTCAAACCTATGCTTGTTTGGATGATTAATGGACCATTAGGAGAAAGAAAATAGGTTCAAAATCAATCATTCAAGATATTGATTCTGAAGCTTGATATGCTGTGGAAGCAGCAGTTCAAGAATAATTTTCCTAAGTGCATCAGGGACGACCAAGAACCTTTCAATGAAGACCAGCAGTTCTTGGAATTGGTGTCAAAATCTGCCAAGCTGGTTAATGATCATTATTGCATTGGATTGCCTTTAAAGAAAAAGGAAATATGTATGCCTGATAATAGAAATGTTATTGAAAGATGTACACTGAATTTGAAGAGAAGATTCAAGAAAGGTTCTTCCTTTCATTCAGACTACTCCAAATGGGTGTTTGATATGATATCCAAAAGATATGCAGAGAAAGTACCAGATAATATTTTGGAATGTAGTGATGGCATAAAAAATTGGAACTTACCTCACCATAGAATTTCGCATCCACAGAAGGAAAATCTTTGTGTAGAACAACATTTCGGAGAGTTTCACTAAATTCTCAACTCTTACAATGTCATGATTTGACCAGTATCTTAAGTAGATTCCATAAGGAACCTGTCATCATCACCGCACATATTGAAGCGATGTTCAACCAGGTGAAAGTACCAAATGAAGACCATGACTTGTTATGATTCCTTTGGTGGCCTGATGGAGACTACGGTTGGAACATGGTGGTATACAGAATGACAGGGCATCTATTTGGAGTGACCTCATCACCAAATTGTACGAATTTTTCCCTTAGGAAGTATACTGAGGACAATATGGAATAATGTAGATCTCAAACTATAAGCACCATTAAGGATAACTTCTATGCAGATGACTGTCTCACTTTCAAAGCTAAAGTTAAAAAAGCAATAGCTCTTCATTAAGAATTAAAGGCAATCTGTTTCAAAGGAAGCTTTCTACTTCCCAAATGGACAAGTAATAGTCACCAGGTATTGACTAGCATACCTGAAAATGAGAGGATGAAAAACAATGAAGAATTTGGACTTTGAAAGGGTGTTAGGGGTACAATGGTGTGTTCAGAGTGATCTTTTTGTTCAGTTTTGAGGACTGTCCTCTCACAAGATGGGGGATTCTATCAGTTCAATATATAAATTACTGGTTAATGAGGAAAATCGTTGATGCCATCCAGGACAAAAGAGGACTTGTACATCAAGTTCAGATTAAGACTAAAACTGGCTTTCTGAACAGATCGATTACCAAAATCTGCCTTTTACAAGAAGGAGAAAGCTTTAATGATTGATTTCCACGTTTTTGAATATTTATGCAATGTATTACTATATTTGATTTTTTTTCTTTGTAATGGTAATTATTATTTTTACATATAATAATATGGTGCTGGTATTGTAAAGGTTAAATGAATTGTAAGTTTCAATCAGCTAGAAATGTTTTCGAATTCCATGAGTATGTCTCCATAGTAACAGATTTTTAGCCAATGTCTTTTTCTGCATGTTTACTATAAACTAGTTTTGATTTTGATGATGCACTGTTCAGAACCAAAGAAAAATGTAGATAGTCCAGTTAATTTCTTTGACTGTTCCTTTGGAAGAATTAATATTTTATTGTCCATTTTATTAACTCTTTTAAGTATAGTTTAATTGTTTTAATAGTTCTAATAAACAGTGTAAAAACTCAATGCTACTTTAGAATGGTCTATTAATTTTAATAAGTCAAACAATGATATCTGCATGTTGCCCAAGCAATTCTAAAGGGAAATAGTTGCAGTAGTCCCATGGAAGGAGACTTAAGTCATAACGTTAGACTGGAGATACTGAGGTAGTTTTTGTTGAAGCACAAAAGTTTGAGGGAAGATTATGACAGGTTTGGATGGGTTAAATAGAAAAAAGCTATTTTCGTTAAGAGATGGTTAAGGACCAGGGGCACTGAGGTAAAAGGAAAAAAGGTGAAGGTGTAATGTAAGGAAAAACTTTTTTTACACCATAAGAGTTTATATCTGTAATGGTACTAGAAATTGATTTAGTCAGTGTTTTCAAAAGATAAATTCTATTTGCACATGAAGAAAAATAGTTTGAAGAGTCAGGGAATGAGCAGGAGAATGGGACTGAAGGGATTGTTCTACAAAAATAGTCCTGATGATACTATGACAATGCTCTTATTCAATGCTGATATTTCATTTGGGTCTTGCTACTTGCTGACGTGGGCTGGTTAATTTTTTGATGTGAATGGAATTTAATGCTGTGTCATTATCAGCAGAAACCCTCAGTTCTGACCTTGTAATGAAGCAAGGTCACTGGTGAAGGAGCTGAAGATGACTGGGCCTTGGAGGTGGCACAAGGCAACTTTTATGGCACTCTCCTGGTGCTAAGATAATTGACCTGAAACAACCACCTTCCTTTGTGTCTAAATGTGTCAAAACACAAACGTGCTGGAGGAACTCAGCTGGTCGTGCACCATCCTTAGAAAGTGAAGGAAACCAATGTTTCAGACCTGAACCCTTCATCAGGTATAAGCAAAAACTTGCAGAATTTGCACAGGGTTACTTCCCAGTCTAATGATTAGGTCGATTTCAAGCAGCCTGTCCAGTTTTATTCTTGTTTTTTATTATGGCAGTTTTAATACAAATCAATGGCTTTCTGAACCATTTCAATGTTGAGAGTTAATGGTATTCCTGTTGATCAAAGTCATGGAGTTCTATAGCACAGAAACAGGTGAGTTGGCCGAACCTGTCAATGCTGCCCAAGCTAGTCCCATTTGGCTGAGTTTGGCCACATACTCCTAAATCTTCTCAATCCATGTACTCATCTGAATGTCTTTTAACCTTTACAGTTGCCCCTGCCTTAACCACTTCCTCTGGCAGCTCATTCCATATATCCAATACCCTCTGTGCGAAGGTACCTCTCAGGACACCTTTAAATCTTTCCAGTCTTGATTCCCCTGTTTTGAGGAAAAAGTCTGATTTTTAAAAAATCTTATCTATACCCCTTATCATTGTGTAAACCTTGGTAAGATCCCCCTCAGTCTCCCTGCTCCAGGGAGAAAAATCCCAGCCTATCCTTATAACTCAAGCTCTGTAGTTCCGGCAGTATCCTTGTGAATTTTTTTACATACTTTCCATCTTAAGTATATCCTTCATACAATTAGGTGAGTATAACCGTGCAGAGTACTCCAAGTGCAGTCTCAGCATTGGTGTAACATGATATCCCAATACCTGAATTCAATGCCCTGATGAAATGAGGCAAGCATGCCAAACACCTTCTTCACCACCCTGTCTAATGATGTCACCACTTTCAGAAAAATATATAACTGTATCCCGAAGCCTCTCTGTCGTACAACGCTCTCTAAGGCCTTGCCACTTACAGTGCAAGTCCTGCCCCAGTTTAACCTACCAAAATACAAGAACAAGTTAATTTCAATCTGTTCTTCCTTGTCCCATTTTCCCACTTGATCTGGATCCTACTGAAATCTCAGATAACCTTCACTGTCCATCATACCAAGTGTTGGAGTCATCGACAAACTTAATAATCTTGCCAAAATAACTCACATTTTTCCACAGTTTATTCAATTTGCTCATTAATGTGTGATCTATGTTATTCTCCTGAAACATCTGTTTCCCCTTCACAATCCATACTTCCACTTAGCTTTCTATCACCTGCAAACTTGTTTACATTACACTTGTTCCTCTTATAATCAATATAGTATTTGAGAAGCTGGGAATCTGTACTAATCCCTACAGCCACATCTCAATGGACAGTTTTACAATAATACATTTATTTTTATTGCTCTTTTCTGTCCATTAAACATTATGAAGCTGATGCCAGTATATTACTTCTAAAACTGCACTCTAATTTTGTTTAATTATTTTGTTTGGCACCATTTTGAAGTTTTATCAAAGTCCAAATGCAATTCTACAGCCTTCCAAAGACTCCACATTAATCAGAATCAGTTTTAAGTCAGTTTTGACCCTTCCCCAGAATATTGCTAGACGAGGTCTGAGCAACTGAAGAGGAAAGTAGTGGTATTACACACGACCACGGTTCGCATTTTGAATAAAGTATGGAATTGAGTGAGCAGAGATTATTTTTTTTTCCCCCTGTGTTTTTTTTCACAATTTGAGAGGTGTTATCAACAAACTATCAAAAAATCTGCTTGGTCTTATTAAAAATCAGATAAATATTGAAGGATTTACACTTTCTCACAAGTTCTACATAAAACTAAATGGCAATATGCACAGAATTTCATTCCCTTGAGCTGTTAGTGCAAAATACTGACTGTAAACATATGCAAATATAACCAAGTGGTACTGTTTAATGCATTCCCACACCCACGCAAATAAATAGGGGATGTTTTGGGGTGAGTTGTGATTTCATCTTATTATCTGCTGCAGTCAGAAATTATTGCCAGGGTGTGGCATTCAGATGTTGTGCAGAAGGTGGAAATTGTTTTGGAAGTATGTCATAGAGACTATTCCCTTGGTGCCTGGTTAAGAGGCAGCTTATGCATGTTATCTGAAATGTAACTTAATTCAAAAATGACTCCTAATCTACTTATTTCTTGATATCAAGTTGTAATGGAGCTTATTACAGGCACAGAGGGCGCTTTAATACTCCCCATTATGTCTTCTGAGCTGTCATTCCACAGATGTTGGTCATGATCTTTCTCCCTAAGGGAATTTCAAGTATTAAATTCACAACTCAAATATCAATTTATTGCAGAGTAATTCACTGACTAGACATGAATATATAACCATATGATTTCATACAAGGACAAGTTGTTAAGAGTTTAATAAATATACAATTAATTGCCATATAAATAAATGACATTTTTTGATTGTAGTGTGCAGCAGATTGCATCGTTATCTGAACATAATTTGTTCTGATAAGTGCAATTGGTGGCATGCAGCCTGTTTTTGCAGGAACAGTGTTTCCAATCTGGATTATTTATTTTTCTGCAGGTGACATCTTTGGTAGATCTGCACCAGATCTCTGCTTTAAATTTTGATGGCCTTCTCCATTTTTGTATATTGTGGAGTGGTGCTGCTGACTGAGATTATACATTCTTCCTTGTCTGGTATTAAAAATAATAAATTTAGTAATACAAGTATGTTGTTTCAAGATTATTGAGTGTATGTGAGCAGCATAGAAAATAGTTGATGGTGCAGAGGATTGATATTTCATTAAATATTTTGATTTATTTTATCTTGTTTTAGAATTGCAATTTCGATCTCTGGAATATATCTGATTTCAAGGTCAGATCTTCTTTTTCATTTGCCTCTTTCCAGAAATTAATTTGGACTTCACTGGAATTCTTCTCCATTGTTTCCATGGAGAGCAGTGAAGTACATCATATCCTTTTTTTAAGAAAAGGTCAGTTGTGTTCTTGTACATTTTATTTGTTTTTAATATTTAGTTGTTGAAACAATTCATTAGGTTGAATAATTTCAAACAAAAAAAACAATGTTTTTGAACATTCAAAATATTTAGCAACATTTGCTTAGTGACAATTGAGAGCAAGTTAAACTTGGAGGCACAACTTAACGGACTGCCCAATTTTTATAAGGATAGGGCTTATCTCACACTAACTGATGGACTTTATTTTGTTTTCATCCTTTTATTTTATTTACTTAAATATTCGTGATGAAATGTATGCCATGGGAGGTTCTGTTGCCTTGGGCCAGCCTGGATTCTCACAACAAATTCTTGGCGAGCAAATTCTGTAAGCTTTTGCATGGAATCCAAATAAGGGTGGTTTACCATTCCAACCTCAAAATCTGGGCCACTAAATCTTAATAGCTTAAAGCTAAACACAACTTCTGAATTAATGAAAAAACTTAATAAGTCATTACTGTGGTGTTCAGAATAGGTTCGACAGTATCAAAGAGAATCAAGGCTGGACAAACAGTGGTCTTTATTTACACACAGGGGAATTGACAAAAAAGGCGCATATTGACAGAAAAAGTAACACCATACAGGCACGGCATACCAAAAAACAAGGGGTTAACTTACTCACCACTCACCATGCATAGCGACCGTATACCGAGCAACAAAGATTTAACTTGTTCAGCAGCCACCACCCAGAGGAACGGTATATCGAGAAATGAGAGTTTACCTCATTTCCCACCACCCACAAGCATGGGATAACGAGAAATGAAGGTTTAACTTGTTCAGCACCCACACCCACTCTATACTGTGAAATGAAGGTTTCTTTCACTCATTCACTTTTAGCACCTTCCACCCATAGGCAGAGAATACAGGCAGTCTCTAGGTTATGAGCAAGTTCCATTCCTAAGTCTGTCTTTAAGTCAAATTTGTAGGTAAGTTGGAACAGGTATATGCTGTTCTTATTTAGCAATTTTAGCATCAGTTAGTCAAATGTTTATAGTATATATTTTACCATTCTATGCAAAAAAATAAGATAAAGGATCATGATTAAAAGTTAATACTTACTCTTGTTCCATTGATGTCTTGCATACTGGAAGATGTAATATTATGCACATGCGTGAAATGGGGCCCAATTATGTGTATGCGTGAATTGGGAATCAGACAGTTTGTAGTACGAGTTGTCCATAAATCAGATGCTCGTAACATGGGGACTACCTGTACTGCGAACCCAGAGTTAAATTTGTTCAACACCTACCACACACAGGCACGGTATAACACATAACAAATAAACGGGTACATATAAATAAACCTGGTTTCCAGTATCGATCCAGGATTGGCCCATTGCTGTCATCCTTCTTCAGCTGCCTGTAGCCTGGGCTTCAGGGACAGTTTGAAGGAGGAAGCAGCAGAGAGAAAGGGAGGGAAGGAGGGAGAGAGACTATGACTGCATGTGCTACTTTTTCAATGACTGCATATGCTACTTTTTCATCCACATCAGCTGCATGGCCAATCACGCATCAGTCACACAGATGGGCAGATCTGATCCTTGATTGGCAAGTGAGGTGCCATCTGACTAGGCTCCAGCCAGGGAGATCACATGAGCCTCGGGTGGCAGGGTTGGCCTAGCAGTTAGCGCAAAGCCATTACACCACCAGTGATCGGGAGTGGGGTTCAAATCTCAAGCTGTCTGTAAGGAGTTTGCACATTCTCCCCATGTTTGTATGGGTTTTCCCCAGGGGCTCTGGTTTCCTCCCACTGTTCGAAATGTACTAGGGTTTGCAGGTGTAATTGGCCGAAATGGCCTGTTACTATGTTATATTTCTATCAGATTCCAGACGGAGAAGCCACACTCCATAATCCACACTACAATTGCATAATTTTCTGTGCTTCTAATTAAGTTGTCTGCTCTTGTAAATTTTAGTTACATCTGAGTTCACTTTTGCAGTACCTTTAAGTTCAAATATTATCAGAAAGAAAGCGAGGAGTCAGGTGATGGAGTAGTGGCCGGACAGTGAACTCCAGCCCTCTCCAGAAAAGTCGGGAAAAACAAAGGAAAACACAAAGGCACAGAAATAAAAGTTACAGAAAAGTGAGTATAAAGGTGGAAAGAAGATGGCGACAAAAAAAGAAAAATCGAAAGCAACGGTAAGAAGAGAGGAAGAGAAGACAACGGAGGAAAAAGGTGAAGGCCTTACCTGTTCGAAGAGGCCCGCTGCGGAGAGAGAAACCCGCTCCCTCAGGTCGGTAAATAATGGACTACAAAAATGGCTCGCTGAGCCGAGTAAAAGTGCGCAACCGCGCATGAAAAAAACACACCGACGGGAGGGGGGACCAGCTGGGGAGTCGATCTCCACAGCCGGCAACGACAGCTGCAGAACACCTGCAGCAAGAAGAGACCACAGAAGACAATAGAAACAAGAAAGAAGAGAAGGAAAGGGCAACAAAGAAACAACAGATGGCCAACCCAGAGGAAGAAGAAGAGGAAGAGTACAGTGAAATAGAAGAAGAAAAGAAAGGCAAGATAAAGGAGGTACTTTCTCTTATTAAAGGATACATGGAGTCATTTAAAGAATGGCAAACACAGGAATTTAATGATTTAAGAAAAAGAATAAACAACACAGAAGAGAAAATGAATAAAATAGATATGACCTTAACAGAAATGGGAAAGAAAATGGACAAGATGGAAGAGCGGGCAGTAGCAGCAGAAATGGAGGTAGAAGACTTAAAAAAGAAATTGGAGGAATCTAATAAAAAAACTAAAGAGACACAAGAACTACTAGCTCAAAAAATAGATACAATGGAAAATTATAACAGAAGAAATAACATAAAGATAGTGGGCCTTAAGGAAGATGAAGAAGGCAAGAATATGAGGGAGTTTATAAAAGAGTGGATCCCTAAGACCCTAGGATGTCCAGAACTACAGCAAGAAATGGAAATAGAAAGGGCACATAGAGTATTGGCCTCTAAACCACAACCACAACAAAAACCAAGATCTATTGTAGTAAAATTCCTAAGATATACTACAAGAGAAAAGGTACTGGAGAAGACAATGGAAAAAGTAAGAGAGGGCAACAAACCACTGGAGTATAAAGGGCAAAAAATCTTCATTTATCCAGATATAAGTTTTGAACTCCTAAAGAAGAGAAAAGAGTTCAATACAGCAAAGGCGATTTTATGGAAGAAAGGGTATAAATTTATACTAAAGCATCCAGCGGTATTGAAAATATTTATTCCAGGACAACAAAGCAGACTATTCTCGGATCCAGAAGAAGCACGAAAATTTGCAGAACAATTACAAAAATAGACTGAGGGATGAAGACGGGTAATGAGAGTAAAAATGATCACGATTGATATGTATGTGGGTAAAGACAAAAATAGACTGAGGGATGAAGACGGGTAATGAGAGTAAAAATGATCACGATTGATATGTATGCGGGTAAAGAGGTATAAGAGTGAATAGAGACAATGTGCATACGTGAATGTATCTGTACTTAGAGGAAAATATAGATAGTATAGACAAGAATTAATAAGGGAAGGTAATGGAATAGAGAGAATAAGGAGGGAATTAAAAGAGTGACCTTTGTGACATATGAAAAGTGAAATCTTTTCTGGGGGGGGCTGGGTGGGGGGAAATAGCGGTCACTGCAAAATCAGTTGACGCTTGCGAGTGGATTCGCAAATCCAAATGGAGAGGGGAGATGTGGTTGTCCGACAAGGGATAAAGGACAACTCAGGAGGGGAAGGGGAGATTGGGGATAAAGAAGATAGAAATAGGAGAATAAGGAAAATGTTGGATGTTGTAGGAATGTTGTCTTATAAAGAGTTGAAAATAAGAAAACAGAAATGGAAAAGGAGGAAAGGTAATGATGGAAAAACGGAAAGAGAAGATAAACAAAATATAAAATGGCTACGCTGAACTATATGACTTTAAATATTAATGGAATACATAACCAAATTAAAAGGAAGAAACTACTAAATTTAAATGAATAAATGTATTCTATTAGAAAAAATAACATATAGGTTAAGAAATAATATTGAAATATTCGAACAAGTATGGGAGCCTTACATTAAATACAATAGCGAAAACCTACCGGGGACAAACATTACCTAAGTTGATGGAAGGAGAAGGAAAGAAAAGAATGGACTCAGTAGAATTTCTGGTGTATTTTTGTTGAATGACAACATTGTCTGACTGGCTTAATGCAACCTAGATTGTATACCTAAAATGGATGAGGGGGGGGGGTGGGGGGGTGGCTTGGGAGGAGGGAGGGGGGGGGAGAAAAAGTCACTGTATATGTGTGAAAAAGAAATAGTGTATATCATGGCTAATGTGATTTATGGTGTGAAAAATAAAAAATTAAAAAAAAATTTAAAAAAAAGAAAGAAAGCAATTTTGCTTTCTAATGTAGCACTGAATACTTCTATTTGCATCCAATAGTAAAAGAAGAGGATATGGTACAGTGTTTGCTTTGGGAAGCTGGTCTTCACTTGCCTTGCTGTTTGGTATCAGGCAGAAATTCTGAAGAGGAAAGCAGTAACAGAAAGGGCCAAACTTCAATCAAAGAATTGAGTTAAACAAGAATGTCTGCAGATGTTGGGGTCAAGTGCCATACACAAAAAAGGAGTTAAACAAAGCATCTTGTACCATGCAATTTCCTGCTTTGTGCATTGCAGTCTTCCATGTTTTTCACAAGGCTCTGACATTTTACTCAATTCTGTTGAGTAGCATAAAATGTTAGACTGATAATGAATTTACAGCATTAAATTCTACTCTAATTAATCTCACTAAGTCCATACTTTGCATTGTATTTTTACTGCAGTACTGTATGAATTGACTAACTGTATCAATAAATTTGAATTTGAATTTGATTATGTTATAATCATAAGATTTGGATCTTATCCTTGCAAACTTAAGTCAGCTAATTAACCTAATTATTTTAAGCAAAATCAGTCTGACTGTTAATGCTTTCATGACATGTTTATCTCAGTGAATCACTCATTACTTGTTCTTAAACCCCCCCCCCCCCCCACCCCCGAATTGGGAACCTGTAATTTTTTTAAAATTTACTGAAACAGCAGAGTCTCATGCCCCTGCGGCCCACGAACCCACACCACCCAAATACACCCATGTGGCCAATTAACCTACTAGCCCCATACGTCTCTGGAATGTGGGAGGAAACCAAAGCAGCTGGAGGAAATGCACACAGACGTGAGGAGAATGCACAAACTCCTTACAGACCACGCTGGATTTGTACCTGAGTTACTGATGCTGCAATAGAATTGTGCTAACCACTGCACTCACCTTGTCCCACGCTAATGTTGCTGGACAGTTTCAGAGAACCATTAAAAGTTAACAACTTAGCTGTGTATTTGAAATTGCAAATATTGGGAAAGGACAGCAGATTTCCATCCCCAAAGAGCACTAAAACATGACCAAATTATTGATTCTAAATTATCTAATTGAATGAATTTCCATTGCCCTACTGCCATGTTAATATTTGAACTCGTGTCTCTGAATTATCAGTCCCAAGTCTTTGAAATGTTGTATCAGTACCTTACTACTATGGTTCTAATGCTGTGGAAAGCAAGAATTGTCAGTTTTCCTTGACCCCACTGCCTAGTGCTTTTGGATGTGTTGCATGTTCTAGTTAAATTAGAGCAATAAAAGCCATGTGTCTGAGACAGGAGTTTTAGTGATGGACAGTGAAGTCTTTTAAATTTACAACCCTGATCTGCAGTAGCAATTTTTGTTAAGATAGATACAGAAGTGCTTCAACTCCAAAATTTATATTTTCATCCTTGAGAAACATTTTTCTTCTTGTTTTTGTTCTACCTTTCTATTGATACCTGAGAGATAAGAATTTTTACTCAAATTTGTTATAAAAGTTTACTGCTATATATGAACAGAAATACTTCATTATTCAAAAACTTTGCATCTTCTGCAATCAAAAATGTCTCCTGTTATACTTGTAGCATAAAGTAAGAAAGATTGAAATGAGCATCATTTTCCAACAGATCACAGTTCTTCTTAATTAGTTATATGACTCCAAATGGCTGTTTTCTTTCAAGTGACTATATATTGCTAAGTTCATTTTAAAGGTTAACTGGAAATGATATTGGTTTAGTGTCATGTACATACAATGCCCTCCATAATATTTGAGTCAAAGATGCATTTTTTCCTTTATTTGTTCCTATTCTCCACAATTTTAAATTTGTAATCAAACAATTCACATTTGATTAAAGTCCACATTTCAGATTTTATAAAAGAGTATTTGTGTACATTTTGGTTTGACTAAATTGAAATTACAGCACTTTTTAGGGCGCCATAATATTTGGAACATTGCAAAGTTGAAGTAGTCATGTTCAATAATTTGTTACATATCCCTTGCATGAAATGACTGCTTTAAGTCTGTGGTTCATTGGCATCACCAGGTGCTGAGTATCCTCCATAGTGATGCTCTGCCAAACCTCTAATGCAGCTCCTGCTTGTTTCGTGGGCTTGTCCCCCTAGATTTTCTCTTTGGCATATGGAAGGCATGCTCAATTGGATTTAGATCGGATGACTGACTTAGCCATTCAATATGTTAACAGTTTTTAGCTTAAAAAACACTTTTGTTGCATTAACAGAATGTTTGGGATCATTGTCTTGCTCTAGGATGAAGCATTCCAATGAGTTTGGAGGCATTTGCTTGAACTTGAGCAGATCAGATGTTTCTATGCACCTCAGAATTCATTTTTCTACTACCATTAGCAGTTACATCATCAATGAAGATAAGTTTGCTAGTACCTGTGGCACCCATTCATGCCCAGACCATAACACCCCCACCACCATGTTTCACAGACTCGGTGATATGTTTTGGATCTTGGGCTGCTCCTTTACGCCTCCATATTTTGCTCTTGCCATCTCTCGGATACAGGTTAATCTTGATCTCATCTGTCCATCAGGCCATTTTCCAGAATTATGCAGTCTCTTTTAAATACCTTGGCCATCCTGTTTCTGTGTCCAAATAGTAGGTTAGCATCTTACCACATTGTCTCTGTATTTCTGTTCATGAAATCTTATGTGGACATTAGACTGCTTTACACAGAAAATCCACTTAATTGGCGTGTGAATGACTCGCCTTTAAAGGCAGCTTGGGTGGTTCACGCTGAACCAAGAAATCCTGATTCAGTACGACCTTTTACATAAGCAAGCTGGCATCCTAGAGTTAAAGGAAGCAGGACCAGTAGCAATGCAGCATCGACGTCCTTATGATGAATAAAATACCTGCTGTGCTGTGATGTTTCTCTGGTAAGTTGCACGCATTCAATGTCATCAATGCATCACAGCCTTCGACCATCCTGAAACCTGGCAAGCCCTAACCCTTTTAGATAGAAGCTGTTGCGAAATGCATTGCCTCTGATACTACCTACTTTGGTGGTATCAGACATGGGATGAAAATGACCCGCCCATCTCACCTTTGTTGCATTTATACAGGTAGGTGAAGTGGTTAAAAGGCAGTTAGTTCCTGTCTTTTAATTGCTGTGTAAAAGGGGTTATTGACACATCTACACCTGCCTCCTGAAGAGTGTTTCTGATTTTCCAGACAGGCATTTGGGGATTGTTCTTCATTATGAAGAGAATTCTTCTGTCAGCACTGGAATTCTTACTTGGCCTGCCCATCCCTTTGCGATGACTGAGATCACCAGTACGCTCTTTCTTTTTAATGATGTTCCAAACTGTTGATTTTGGGAATCCTAACGTTTGGCCGATGCCTCTTACTATTTTATTCTTTTTTTTTTAGCCTCCTAATGACTTCTTTGACTTTCATTGGCGCAACTCTGGTCCTCATGTTAAATAATAGCATCTACAGACACCAGAGATGATCCAAAGCTTAGAAACATGCCTAGCTCTCTTATACCAGCACGAATGAAGCAATTAAACATACCTGAATAATCATAAACACCTGTGAAGCCAAAAGTGCCAAACATTATGGTGGCCTGAAAAGGAGGAACTAAATATTAAAAAGTACTGTAATGTAGATAAATAACCTTGAATAAAATCTGGAATATGCACTTTAATCACATGAATTGTTTGTTTAAAAATTTAAAACTGTGGAGCACAGGGGCAAATAAAGGACAAAAATATACCAAACATTATGGAGGGCTCTGTAAGTTCAATGTACAAACGTACTGAAATTCTTACTTCCGGTAGGTACATGGACAAAGATAGTATAAGTTATATTACTGTCAGTGTCTGCAGACTTTTCTGTTTCTCTTCATATTACCACAATGCACAACGAGGCAAAAAAAAAGATAATAAATATTAAAGGTAAAAAATTACAGTTTAAGTTTGTATATAAAAAAAAAGTTTCAATATTGCAAACAGATCTATTGGTGGTACTAGAATAATTTATGGTCCAGCTAGTACAGCACCCTGATAGCTGTTGGAAAAGGAAAACTGTTATTGCCAAGTTATCTTGTGGTAATAGAATGAACTAAGCATGCATTACTTGAAGGTAATTGAATAAATAAAAGTAGTGTAGACATATTTGAAGTTTTGCTACTGCAGACAATGTTACTCTTAACAGGACAGTTTAAATGTATTATTTTCTATGTAGATTTTTAAAATTAATTTCCCTCATTAAAGAAAAGTCTACCTCTTATTAATGATATTATTAATGATAGGATTATGCGCTATCTACAGTTCATTCAGAAAAGGTGGGGAATGAAGGAATAGCACTTCTTGTTGATTGATTGTGAAAGAGAAGTAAAAACTGCTGTAGAGATGTCGCAGAATTCTGTGCCCATTATGAAACTAGGATGTATGCAGAGAATTCAAAAGTGCTTAATGAGATATGGAGATATAACGCACCCCAAGGATGCGTGCTTAGCCCACTGCTCTATTCATTACACACCCATGACTGTGTGGCCAGGCGCAATTCCAATGCTATCTACAAGTTTACCAATGACACCATGGTTGTCAGCAAAATCGCAATGAAGGAGATAATCAGCTTTTTGAGTGGTGTCACATCAACAACCTTGTGCTCAATGTTAGCAAAACCAAGGAGATGACTGTGGACATCAGGAGGAAGTCAGGGGAACATGATCCAGTCCTCAATGAGGGCTCATTAGTGGAGAGGGTCAAGAACTTCAAATTCCTGGGTGTCAACAACTCCGTGGAGCCTCCACGTTGATACAGTCACGAAGAAGGCTTACCCATGGCTAAACTTTGTGAGGTATTTGAGGAGATTCAGTTTGTCACCGAAGACTCTCAAAAACTTCTGGAGAGCATTCTGGCTAGTTGCATCACTGTCTGGTATGGAGGCACCAAATCTCAAGACATGAAAAAACTCCAGAGGGTTGTTAACTTAGCCTATGACATCACAGGCACAAGATTTCATTCCGTCGAGGACATCTACATGAGGAGGTGTCTTAAAAAAGCTGCCTCTATCCTCAAAGACCCCCACCACCCAGGCCATGTCCTCTTCACTCAGCTACCATTGGAAAAATGTGCAGGAACCTGAAGATGACCACTCAGTGGCACAAGGACAGCTTCTTCCCACTGTCAACAGATTCCTGAATAATGAATGAACCAAAGACACTGTCTTACTTTATGTGCACTATTATTTTAATTTTTTTATATTGTAAGATGGTTTATAATATGAACATTTATTTTATGAAGCTGCCACAAAACACAAAATTTCATGACTTGTTCATGACAATAAATTCTGATTCACAAAACTGACCCATCAGCCCACTGCGTCTATGGGATCTTCAAGTATTATCTGCACTTGTCCCATTTCCCAGAAGTTGGCGCATGTTCTCTATGCCAAATGCTTATTAAAATACTTCTTAAATACATTGGAAGTACCTCTGTCAACCACCCCTTCAAGAGTTGGTCCTGAATTTCAGCCAGGAATATCTAGGTTGTTTAATATATTCAAAATCATTATGATTTAATTTTGGAGTTTGCATTTACTTAATTTTGGATTTAACAAGAAAGCATTTAATTCACAAATGAAACAGTAATATAATTGTAGATTTTGAAAGTATCATTTATTTGCCCTTCATGTTTGTACATAATCTTGCAACTCCATATTATTGAATTTGTGTTAATAGGCTTGATCTTATGTTATGAATGATCCTAGTCTTAGCATAGTTTGAAAACAATTCACTTTTTTGACCATTGCAGATTGGTTTCTGCAGGTTCCTGGTCGAGTTGTCTAATAATTTAGTGACATCAGTAACACTGATGGTTTTAATAGTGAGGCACATGGGTATGCAGGAAAGAGACTTCAAAGGCAGTAAGTGAGAAAGAGGCATGCAGGCATTCTGGTTTAGCAAGGAGAACTGAAAGTGGGGAAGGAAATGCAAAAGGATAAAGGAGGCTGTCAAAGAAAAGTAAATGAAGGAAAAATGACTAATATAAATGACATGGACCTGACATTAAAGGAAAATAACTGGAATGATTTTTTTCCCCCCACAGATCCCAAATTTGACTATTGGTAATTGACAATTGAATGCACAAACTTAGACAAAGAAAGTCATGCTTAGTACTTAACCTGAACAGCTTTATTAAATTTTACATGAGCCATATATACCATTTCCTTGTGCCAGTGCAATGGGTCAAAGATGATGATTTTTCTCTTCAGAATTTTTCTTTTAAAATCTTGGGGATGCTGTACACTAATTTCAGAATGTAGAAAAACTGAACAATTCATTTAACTCAAATTCTTACCAACTTAATTTCCACATGCAATGTTTGAATCAAGCAGATTAAAAATTTGTATTCCTCTATGACTGTGCACACTATTTACATTGGCCTCTGAGTGGCAAATCTCTTATGTTGACTGCTGTGAATTCAGTGCATTTGGATGGGGGAAAAAAAAGAAATTTCACCCATATCACTTCCCATCAGAACACTTGAAAAACACTTAATTTACAAATTTGAGATTTGCGGAAACTGCATACACATGAGAATGCTTTTATAAATATAGTGAACCATTCCAGTCATCTAATGTTTTCTCATATCATTTATTCTTCTCACTTGCTGGCAATATAAGAGACATATGTATTTTATTTCCAAACTTCCGTGGATTGGGATTTCTTTTAGTTTTTCCTGTATCACTTTACGATGCTCTGTTCAAATATAACACAAATAGCTGCTTTTCCTTTGTGCTTTGACAATCCTGGCCATGAAAGCAGTCGAGCTCCCTTGCCCAAGAGAGTTAAAATGGCTTATTGCACTAGGGAGGGCTCACTATCTTGTTCAGTGATAGTGAAACTATCAAAAGCCTGATTAGATTTATCAGTGCATAGAGCTGTAATATTCAGAGTGCTGCCAGTAATATGATGTGAGTTTGATCACTGAAGCATGAACAGCCGATCTTTGTTTTTGACTTTGTAATACATGACAACATGTGAATGTGATTTGAAATGTGAAAATTGGAGACCTCCTCCTGAACTAAAAATAGGAAAAAGAGACAAACTGATCATACTGGTCATACAATAACATATAAAGAAAAATCCCTTTCAAATGATTTTGCTTGTTTATTACAGTGTATTAGCTTCATGAAAGTAAGAATTTATATGAGGTAATATTGATTATTTTGTGTTGTGAAACATTGATAAAACTAATCATAGAATAATAAAAGGTAAGTATAGGAGTAGGTCATTTGGCTGATCACACGACTTAATTACTCTATTCCTGGTTTCTCTCCATACCCCTTGAACCCTTTAGCCATAAGGCTCACGTCCAACTCCTTTCTGAATATATTTAACAAACTGGCCACAACAACTTTTTGTAGTAGGGTGTTCCACAAATTCCCAATTCCATGAATGAAAATGTTTCTCCTTATCTCAGACCTAAATGGCTTACCCATTATTTCTTCAACTGTGATCCATTGTCCTGATGTTCTCCAACATTGGGAGCATTCTTCCTGCATTTTATATGTTTCAATGAGATCCCCTCATTTCCAATGAGACTATCTTCCTATTTCCATCCTGCCAACCAAGGAATTGGTCCAATAAACCTTCAATGTACTCCCTCAGTACCAAAAATGTCTTTCCTCAGGTTAGGAGACCAATACTGTACACAATACTCAGGGTGTAGCCTCATCAAAGTCCCTATACAACTGTAGTAAGACCTCTCTGCTTCTATATTCATAAGTTCTCACAATAAAGACCAACGTGCCATTTGCTTTCTTCACTGCCTGCTTGTCCCTGTATTCCAACCTTCAGTGATTGTGATCCTTGGGATCTGATTTTCTTTGGCTTGGCTTCGCGGACGAAGATTTATGGAGGGGGTAAAAGTCCACCTCAGCTGCAGGCTCGTTTGTGGCTGACAAGTCCGATGCGGGACAGGCAGACACGGTTGCAGCGGCTGCAGGGGAAAATTGGTTGGTTGGGGTTGGGTGTTGGGTTTTTCCTCCTTTGCCTTTTGTCAGTGAGGTGGGCTCTGCGGTCTTCTTCAAAGGAGGTTGCTACCCGCCAAACTGTGAGGCGCCAAGATGCACGGTTTGAGGCGATATCAGCCCACTGGCGGTGGTCAATGTGGCAGGCACCAAGAGATTTCTTTAGGCTTGACGGGATCTGATTTAAGAATTGAGTATTTGACATTGTTCCTATAAACATTTTGGAGAATTTTGAAACGGTAAAGGAAATACTATTTAAAGCAAATTGCCATTATTACTACATCAGTAGAATTCCTTTGTTGCCTATTTCTGCAGCAACAATACCACAGAGTAAGCTTTTAGAAATCTTTTTGTTTTAAAACCATGCAAGATCATCACATCCTTGGAAAATAGGTTTATAAGATATTTAGCATTAGAATAATCAAGGTGTCTACTACCCTGTAATTAGACTATTGCTTCATGCTGACGTTTCAAAAATATTACTAAAAAAAAATTACCTGTTTTGTCTACTGATGTCTGTGTTGTATAATATTAGATGCATTTAATTATTTGCATGGTGGAATGAAAGGAAACCTCTAATATTTTACCTTGCCTTATGCCATGGAACTATAATGAGTCAAGACATTGTCTGACCAGTAGTCAGGAGCTAATGGTCATATTTTTAAGAAATGTATTCTTCAAATACTGCACCCTGTCTTCATTTGTCATAAACCTGCTGTAGAAGCTGTGATGTATAGCACTGTCATTACAGATGTATTGTTAGAGGGTTTCCACAAGGTTCTTCATGCACTGCAATTAATTTATTGCAGTAAACAATATGTATTGCTCTCACTGCAGCCAAGTGGATTTTTTTTAATGAGGTGGATGTTATTACTGCAATAAATCAGTTCATACTTGTAATGTATAATTCAATGTGTGTATTCCCACTGTAACTCCACTGAATAAGCCGATAGTGCATCAATGTCAGCCCAGAGCTCAAAAATGCTCCAGACTATTCTCCCACTTGGTAGCTAAATATGTTCTTTAATTTGCTTGTAAATAAACACAATTTAAGATACAATGAGAATGCTGCACCACATGCTTAATTTTTAAATTACATTATCCCTTTGCAGTAGTTCCATGAAACATATTGTCGCTACAGCTTTATGCACACTTGCATTTTGAAAAGAACTAAAAATCAATTCAAATTGGTTTTTAACTATATGGCCCTAAGGAGAAAAATAAACTAATTCAAATCGATCTATTTGAAATTCCGTTGCAATTTCTAAGTCACTTGAATTGATATGCACTTATTGTGATACATAATCAAATTTGGGAAAATTATATGTATTCAGAAAAAAAACCTCAAAATAATTTCTGTTCATACACTTTTCCAATAAGATTGGAATAGATTTAAATGCAAACAAAATATTGGAAGGCTAAAGTGTCATTAGAAAGGACAACAGTACACCTGGAAGTGGTCCCAGGAATTAATGGCCAACTGGCTTAAAAATGGTGTGGTGTGAAACAAAAATCTTCTCAACACCAGTGTGAGATGATGTCATCTCATGCTGGGATAGACTGCCTCAGCCCCTGGTACAATCCCCTGCATCTGCAGACACCGGCATTGCAATCAGGCAAGTGCAGAATGGGCAATTGCATTCTGGGATAGAAATGACCCAAGTTTTTGCATGAGTCTAGGAATATGAAGAAAGAAAGGATTAAAATAAAGGTACAAACTTTGCCGTGTGAAAGTTGCAGCGGGAGAGAGAGGAAATGGCAATAGCGGACAATTTTTAAACACCATTGGAAAGTTGGGAGTGCAATAGTGCAGAATTTATAAACATCGTGGAATAAAACAATGGTGGGCCTGGTTTCCCAGAATGCCGTGTGGCATAGAAACCCCTCTGTGCATGCAGCCATGCATTAAGCCCTTTCTCTGCTGCACAGCATTCTCGGAGAGCAGGTCCGCCCTCGCTTTTTCCTACTGTATTTATAAATTGTGTACAATAATGCTACCAACTTTCCCACGCTGTTTAAAAATGGTTTTCTGTTGCTATTTATTGCTAGCACTTTCCCACAGTCCCTTATCAAGGTTTATGTAGGTCAGCACAACAACAACAGGAGCTGAAGGGCTCATACTGTGCTGTACATAAAACTTAATTATGTTATAATTAGGCATGATTCATTTTGTTCAAATATAAGATCATAATATATTGAACAGGATTTAGGGCAGGTTCACCATCGCTCGACGCATCAAGACATCACCAGTAGAAGATAGAACAGTCCTAACCCTGAGGATGGCTCCTTGCAAGTGTAAACACGTGCAGTGTCCCAGTTAAGAGCTGTCAAGTGTGAGCAGCAAAATCACCATTCCTATCCCGAGACACTGAACAGCCAGTTTAATGGGACACAAGTGTAACAGGGGCTTATAAAATGCAAGTCTATAGTTGTCATTTTATTATTCTAGTGACCTCAAAATAGATCCAAGCTACGAAAGTTATTAACTGTGTAGAAAGGACAACAGTATAACCACTTTGAGACAGGCAGCTTACATGTTCCAGAAGTACAAGTTTGAATGTTAAAATGTGTTTTTTGTGAGATTTATCTTTGAAATATTTATTGATTTTATTCTGAGCAAACTGATAAACTGGATGCTACAAAGAATTTGTGCATCTTGCTGCTGGTTAACCCACTAAAGACATGGGCCAATGAGTACCTTGTTCGGAGCTTGCTTTGGATTCTCGTGTTCACCTTCAGACTGAAGGAAATTAGGATAAATTTGGAATAAAGAGGCATGCAGTAATATGTTGAAATTAAATTTGCTAATTTGCTCCCATCAAAATTGTCAATGTGATCTTCTTGCACGGGTTAATGATAAAAATGGTGAATAATGGTGAAGTATTCCGTTGCAGATTGTTCTATTAACAGTAAGAGAGAAGCTACGGAGACCAAACTCTAGAAGTAAAACACTATGGGAACAAAAGGGCAGATGGCACTCAATTGGGAGAACTTGTAAACCCTTGTCAGAATACTTGAAAGCAAATTAAAAAAAAATGTTCATTTTGCAATTTGCATTTTGATAATAACCTGGAGGAGAGATGAGAGAAAATGTAACAATCCACAAGGAATGTTTTCACATGCAGCAAAGAGGCTCACGTAAACTATGAATTTAGAGAAATGTATTTAATTTTCAAGAAAACTTCTCAACTGAGAAATGAGAGCAAAATGTTCAAGATTTAAAAAAAAAGAGTTATTGTGGCCTTAAGGGAAGCAGAGGCAGTGATAGAGAGAAGTTACAGGGAGACAGTCACCCCTAGAAGGCAGGAGTCAGGGAATTGGGTGACTGTGAGGAAAGGAGGGAGAGTGCCAGTGCAGAGTACCCCTGTGGAAGTGCCCCTCAGCAACATGTATTCGGCATTGGATACTGCTGGGAAAAACAGCCTACCAGGGATGAGCCGTGGGGGCCAGGTCTCTGGCACAGGGGCTGCCCCTGAGGTTCAGAAGGGAAGGAGGGATAAGAACAGGGTAATTGTGGTTGGGGACTCACTTGTCAGAGGGACAGATAGGAGGTTTGTTGGACGAGATCGGGGATCGAGGTTGGTCTGTGGCCTCCCTGGTGCTAGGGTCAGGGATGTCTCTGATCGAGTTCACAGAATTCTGCAAGGAGAAGGTGAGCAGCAGGAAGTCGTGGTCCATGTGGGGACCAATTACTTAGTTAGAAGTGGGGATGAGGTCCTGAAACAGGAATACATAGAATTAGGCAGGAAATTAAAAAACTGGACCACTAAGGTAGTAATCTCTGGATTGCTGCCAGTGTCACGCACTAGAGAGGGTAGTAATAGGAGGATGAATGCGTGGCTAAAGAGCTGGTGCAGAGGGCAGGGGATAAGATTTTTGGATCATTGGGATCTCTTCTGGGGAAAGTCAGACCTGTACAAAAGGGATGGACTCCACTTGAACTGGAGGGGGACCAATATCCTGGCAAGCAGATTTGCTAGAGTTGTGGGGGAGGGTTTAAACTAGTTTGGCAGGGGGGTGGGGAGCAGAGTTTGTGAGCAGTGTCTAGGGTGCATGGCCACCTAGTCTTTTTTTTTTTTTGGCTTGGCTTCGCGGACGAAGATTTATGGAGGGGGTAAAAAGTTAAGAATGATAAAGATAACAAAGGAAGGATGGAGGTTAAGGTAAAAGGTAGAAAAGGGAATATATGTGAGGGTCATTCTCTGAAATGCATGTACTTTAATGCAAGAAGCATAGTGAACAAGGTAGATGAGCTTAGAGCATGGATTGGCATTTGGAATCATGATGATGTGGCAATTAGTGAGACCTGGTTGCAGGAGGGACAGGACTGGCAACTAAATATTCCAAAATACAAATGTTTTAGATGTGATAGAACAGGGGGTAAAAAGGGGGGAGGAGTTGCTTTGCTTGTTAAGGAGGACATTACTGCCGTGAGGTGGCAGGATGGTTTGGAGGGATCGTCCAGTGAGGCTGTTTGGGTGGAATTGAGGGGTGGAGGAGGCATGAGGGCACTAATAGGAGTGTATTATAGACCACCAAATGGGCCAAGAAAATTGGAAGAACAAATTTGTAAGGAGATACCATATATGTCTAATAAACACAAGGTAGTGATCAAGGGAGATTTTAACTTCCCTCACATTGATTGCGATACCCATACAGTAAGAGGGCTGGATGGGCTAGAGTTTGTCAAATGTGTACAAGATAGTTTTCTTAATCAATATGTAGAGGAACTGACTCGGGACGGTGTAATACTGGATCTCCTGTTAGGGAGCGAGATAGGTCAGGTGTCTGAGATTAATGTTGGAGAACAAATTGGGTCTAGTAATCACAACTCTATTAGTTTTAGGGTAGTTTTAGGGAAGAGCAAAGAGGGGCTTAAAGTTGAGGTTCTGGATTGGAGAAAAGCAAATTTCAAAGGAATAAGAATGGATTTGGGGAGTATTGAGTGCGACATGATTTTTTTCAGGAAAGGATGTAAATGAAAAATGGAGAATATTCAAAGAAGAAATTTTGGGAGTACAGAGTAGATATGTCCCAGTGAGGATCAAAGGAAAGGCTGGAAGTCATAGGGAGCCTTGGTTTTTGAGGAATATTAGAAATTTGGTTAGGAGAAAGAGGGAGGTGTACAAGAGGTATAAACAGCAGGGTGCTGAGAAATTGAAGGAGGACTACAAGGAGTGTAGAAAAAATTTTAAGAAAGAAATTAGAAAGGCCAAAAAGAAGCACGAAGAGGCTTTGGCAGGCAGAGTAAGAATAAATCCAAAGGGTTTCTATAGGTACATTAAAAGTAAAAGATGAGTGAGGGATAGAATTGGACCCCTTGTAGATAGGGAGGGTAGGCTATGTGAAAAGTCAGAGGAGATGGGGAAAATTTTAAATGATTTCTTTTCCTCGGTATTCACTAGGGAAAAAAACATTGTACCAGTTGAAGTAAAGAAAACTAGTGGGGAGGTCATGAATCATATAAGGATAACCGAGGAGGTAGTGATGGCAGTGTTAAAAAAGATAAAGGTGGACAAATCTCCGGGTCCGGACAAAGTATTCCCAAGGACACTCAAGGAGACTAGTGTACAGATAGTGGGGCCATTAACAGAGATATTTAGGATGTCACTGGTCACAGGGGTAGTGCCAGAGAATTGGAGGGTGGCTCATGTTGTTCCGCTGTTTAAGAAAGGGTCCAAATGAAAGCCTGGAAATTATAGACCTGTGAGTCTGACATCTGTGGTGGATAAGTTGATGGAAAGTTTTCTGAGGGATGGCATTTACAAATATTTGGAAGAACAGGGATTGATAGGTTGTAGACAGCATGGTTTTGTCAGGGGTAGATCATGCTTAACAAACCTTTTGTCAAATGTCGAGGGGTTACGAAAAAGATTGATGAAGGGAAGGCTGTGGATGTTGTCTATTTAGACTTTAGTAAAGCTTTTGACAAAGTTCCCCACAGGAGGTTAGAAAAAAAGGTGGAGGCATTAGGTATAAATATGGAGGTAGTGAAATGGATTCAGCAATGGTTGGATGAGAGCTGTCAGAGAGTAGTGGTAGAAAATTGTTTGTCAAATTGGAGGCCGGTGACTAGTGGAGTTCCTCAGGGATCGGTCCTGGGTCCACTATTGTTTGTTATATATATTAACGATCTGGAAGAAGGGGTGGTGAATTGGATAAGTAAGTTTGCAGCTGATACAAAGATTGGTGGTGTTGTGGACAATGAGGAAGATTACCATAGCTTAAAAAGAGATATAGGAAAGCTAGAGGAGTGGGCTGAGAAATGGCTGATGGAATTTAATGCGCATAAGTGTGAAGTGTTGCATTTTGGAAAGGCAAATCTAAATAGGTCATATACATTGAATGGTAGACAATTGAGGAGTGCAGAGCAACAAAGGGATTTAGGAGTTATGGTAAATAGTACCCTCAAAGTTGATACTCAGGTAGATAGAGTGGTGAAGAAGGCATTTGGAATGTTGGTCTTCATAAATCGGAGTATTGAATTCAAGAGTTGGGATGTTATGATGAAATTGTACAAAGCATTGGTGAGGCCAAATTTGGAACTGTGTGCAGTTTTGGTCACCAAATTATAGGAAAGATATAAACAAAATAGAGAGAGTGCAGAGAAGGTTCACGAGAATGTTGACAGGATGTCAGAGTTTGAGTTACAGAGAAAGGTTGAGCAGCCTAGGGCTTTTTTCTCTGGAGCGTAGAAGATTGAGGGGGGATTTGATGGAGGTGTTCAAGATTCTAAAAGGGACAGAGAGAGTCAACGTGGATAGGCTTTTTCAATTAAGAGTAGGGGATATTCAAACTAGAGGCCATGGTTTGAGATTGAAGGGGGAAAATTATAAGGGGAACATGAGGGGAAATTTCCTCACGCAAAGGGTGGTTGGGATGTGGAATAAGCTTCCGGCGGAGGTGGTTGAAGCAGGGACGTTATTTACATTTAAGGAAAGACTGGATAATTACATGGAGGGGAGAGGATTGGAGGGGTATGGACCAGGTGCTGGTCAGTGGGACTAGGAGGGTGGGGATTTGTTCCGGCATGGACTAGTGTCTTGGGTAAACTTGTACCTCTCATTTTGTTCGATTTAGATTGGTCACAATGTTTGAGCTACCGAAAGAAAATAGACACACACACCGTGAGCAGTTCAGTTTATACAAATGTTTATTACAAATTCGAAAGCTGATTTCACTCTACAATATGCAAGCCCTTCCCAACTATACTTATCAACGCTTGGACTGGTCACAACTGCCAAAGCGAGGCAACGACTGCACACTTGTAGTAGGTTGTCAGGGCGCCGGTAGCAGCTTCTCCACCTCCCCTGACCGGGACGTAGGCTGGACTCCAGAAGTTCTTCTTCTTGCTGAGAGATGTTGCCACCTCTCGGAGAGTCTCAAACTTCAGCAGTGGGAACATGGCTTATATTACCCAAAAACTGCTTACCCAAGCACCTATTCCCACCACAGCAAGAAAGATAAGCGAGCAAGCTAGCATGCTAGGCTTCTAACGAATAACATAATTTTCAGCTTATCACTTTGAATACAATGGTTTATTTTGCATCAAGGCTAGGCCTCTGACAGTCTGTGACCAAAACAAGCAGGAAGATTAAATGTTCTTGGTACACAAATGTCCTTTCTTCAGATAACTGCATCTCTGGCCCCTTGGTGGAATTTAGCTTATGTCTGCTGATTCTAAAACACAAACAGGTTCTCAGCCTTGCAGAACCCAGAGCTGCAAGTTAAAAAAAAACAGGTTAGAATCTTCCATTACAACTAGTAGGGCCAAACTGGCCTGTTCTGTTCTGTATATGGTTAATAGTAATGTCTTATGATCTACAAATGTGATTCGGGAAAACACATTCAAATAGTTTTCCTGAAACAATTCCCGTCTTTCTATTTATCTGAGTCGAAGAAATTACATCAGGTATATTTCAAAAACTATTTTGCATGATTTTTTAAAAAATCGTTTAATTTGTTTCTCTGTCTATGCACACCCACGGTTGTTTTTTTATTGTTTCTCAATTAATTTGCTTTTAATAATTCTGCAGGTCTCTTCGCCGTTTCCTCAAAAAAATATTTCATGCTTGTAATACAGTTTCATTGCCCCAAGCAGTCCTCCAGGGCTCGTTTGGATATTTTGTTCATTCAAAAGTCAAGACAGTGACTGCCAATAATGCAGGAAGCAATATTATTGAGGTTTGGATGTATTGCAGTATTACATTTTTTGGATCATGGATAGTAGGCAAATGTTAACTGCCTTTTTTTTCTCACTGGCTCATTATGCTAGTTAGAGATTGGCTCAACCGATTGAGGATATTAATGATCAAACCTGGATTTTTTGATTTTCCCGGGCAGTCAGCTTTGGGCCATTATTCCTGAAAAATCGAATTCAAAAGGGGAATAGGAATTCATTTGCAAAATCCTCAATCCATCATATTTCTGATTAGTTAGGCACTTTACAAAAATGTAATACAGGTGCCTAACCTTTTATCAGGGATTGTCGGGACTAGGCACCTGCTGATATTCGGAATCTTCCAGATTTCAGAATCATTTTAAAATGGCAGGCCCTTTCAAAATTGATATTTCAAAATGCACAAAACAGGGGGTATGGGGTGTTAAATTAATTTAGATAATTAAAGACCATAATAACACAGCATGTTTTTTATTTTAAAGTAAAACCTCAAAATAAAACTGACTTAGACCTCGTTCCCATCCTCCTCCACCCTCTCCTACCTTTGGTGGAAAGATGACTCCCAACCCTGAGCACCTGGTGGGATAGAAGCAGGCAGTGGCTGACTCAATGCAGGAGCACTGGCAAAGCGGTTCCAGCTGCTTATTGAATTATGGGTACTGGATACGACCATTTCCCCCACATTGAGTCGTCACCACGAGTGAACTCTGGGCTCTGCAGTACTTCACCCCTGCTCCCACATTGGGAGTTAGATGGCTGGGGGGAGTGGGGGGGGTTGCCGACAGATGGCTGTGGGCAGGGTGGGGCAACCAACGGATGGCAGGGGGCAGGGGGTGGCTGATAGACAGTGGGGCAAGGAGCGAGGCGGTGGGTTATTTTCATTACCGAAAGAAGTGCCAGTTTTTGGAGGTTCCTAGTGTATGGAATCCTGGACAAAAGGTTATACATCTGTACTAGTGTTTTCTAAAATTGAAGTGTTACTTATTAACTAAATGCCAAAGTATGAGTGACATTTGAGCAACTGGACTAAAGTAAAACATTTTAAAGGAGTGTAGTTATTCTATGAGTTTATCATCTACATGTTTTGCCCTACTATATTGGCTAGAATTACGATGGTTATCTTTAACAATGTATAAAATAATCTGCAGTGCATTCATTATTTTGTCGAAAATTCATTCTTGTTGATGGGTTTTGGTTTATTGCAAAACAATAGTTTGTAAGGTAAATCATCTCTTTCTTTTCATCTAATTAAGATACAGCAATATTTCAGGGGAGTGACTTTGATGCCATTGGAGTTTCTCTTTTATATGATTAATTTAAAATTCATTGAAATCACTAAGTATTGTCTCCAGCATAAGCAATTTTGAAGTATCCCAGACTCAGAACATGGTCAAACAATTATGCTAATAATTTAAAGATCATAGGGCACATCAATCCAGAAATGTCCAATGCATTGCAAAAGAATTCCGTTAGTCATTGTATTTCACAAAGTAATGTAGGGATAGAATTATCAGGAATAAATACAAGGATTTACAGTTCAGAAAATAAGTAGTTCAGGCTCTATGATTCTGAATACTTGCATTCACTGCACTAAGGATGGATGCATTTTATAATTCATTAATGTTAAACAATTGTGATTTAAAAAAAAATGTGGTTTATTATTATTTTATGGAGGTTTTTAAGATGTTCTACGTAGATGAAAATGGGATGGATGCGATGTTGTTGGAGGTCTTTGCTATTGGAACTTACTTAGCTACAATTGGGTCGATGTTTTGGCAAATCTTGATGCTCTATAATTTGCAGCTGAAATTGAAAGCCATGTGCAAGTCGGGAGACAGAAAAATGGATAATGTCAATGTAAGGAAGGACAAAAGATTTAAAAGAAATAAAATAGGGTACATAAAATGAAGGAACACAGGGATATCTTTCAAATGAGATATCAGTGAAGGTGGTGAGTTGCACATTATTACTGAAAAAATTTCTAGCAGAATGGTGTAGGAATTGCAAAACTGTTGTTGTTACCACATATAGGAAAATGAATTATTTTGTTAGTTATCAATGAAAGTTATAAATGTTTAGGGTTATGCCGAGTTGGATGGTCCCATCCAGGAAAGCAGCATTAGATGTTGCACTTTGTATCAAGAATCAGCTGTGATTCTTGAAAGGATTGTTTCTGATGACCTGAGGACATAAAAGTACACGGAATACATCTGACAAGCGAAGCTAAGCTTAGATCTGATCAAATACTCTGCAGAAATGAAGCATCTTAGATCAGATACCAGAGGATTGTGAATACTCATCCTCAGGACGAATCACCATTTTTAAGTAGGAAATAAAACTTGAAAAGCAAAAAGAAAATATTTAAGGTGTTTTTAAATTCAGAGAGAATTTAAATTACAAGTGAGTGTAATTTCAGTGCAAGTACATCTTTGAAACAGGCTTGATTGATTTTGAAGATTTACAATTTTCTGAGAAATTTGTCCTAAGAGCCTAACTTCATACTCTAAATCTGGTTCCAGTCTATCTACCAAGTCTCTCAGCGTCCACTCTATCCAATCTCATCTTTTATTTGGTGCAGACCAAGTTTCCAGCCGTGAGCACTTCCAACCCATTTGTCCTAGTGGATCATATATTGTCATGTTGTGTATATTTATACCTGTAAACTTGGAAAATAATTTTCAGACATGGTCCTTGTAATAAAAGAACTGCTCAGCCAAACCATCTGAGACTCTCATATTCATGAAAAGATTTTAATTTATATATTTTATATGTGAATACTTGTCCTGCATATGTATTGTTTGTACGTGTGTTATGCCTGGTTGTGTGTCTGCGTGTTTCGCACCCAGGGCCAGAGAACACTGTTTCATCAGGTTGTACTTGTGCAATCAGACGACAATAAACTTGACTTGGAATGTAACACCTTGAGGACTAAAAATTTGGCCTTGCACAATGATAAAGTTGTGAACCCTTCTTCAAGCCTGAGACAGCAACCTACTCTGTCAATCCTTTTAAAATCTTGTATGATTCAAAAAGATCATCTCATTTTCAAGAAATCATCACATTCTCTCATCTTTTCTTCTCAGGAAACAATCTTCTGAATGTTTGCTGCAAAGCATGCTGCTCCTTCCATGAAATGCAAAACTTGTATCAAGTTTCTTACCAGTTGCAACGTATTCTGATTTTGTATTTTGCCAAATAGTTCATACTTTTCCCACAATTCACCCTCTTTACTATCTTTTTTCACTTTTACATAATTTGCCTATATTTCTTTGCAGATCCCCAATATGTATAAATTGGAAGTGAAATAAGATTCTGTAAGCATTGTGCTTTACCAGGAAGTTTCATTCTTTGCTGATAATGACTACCTTTTGGATAATTTTTGTACTTCTACAAGATTTGTAGATGCCATGTAATATAGAAAAAAAATCACACATAAAAATAAATTATTTCTATTTCAGTAACTTTCTCATGGAATCATTCAATAAAAGAGTGATGCTCATTTTTAAGTGACAGGGGTAGTATATGGCATGCAGTGCCCTCTATTATTTTGTTGTTGAGATAAAAATGTATTTCAGACTAGAATGCATCAATGCTGTAAATACAGTTTGAAGTTACTTGCAGTTTAATTGGTGCCTGTGAACAAAGTTAGTAGATTTTAATGGGTGAGGTTATACTGGCTATGGTTGGCAATCAGCCAATGTTAGGTAACATCTCCTGGAATTACGCAAGCCTAAAGTGAACCAGTTTCCTAGTCTGTTTAAAGAGGGGGGGGGGGGGGTTGTGGGGTGTGGTGGTGAGGGCTGATGGAGCACCAGACAGAGAATAGGAAAGAAACAAGAGTAGGAAGAGAACAAATTGGGTAACCCTGGTAAAATGGATCTAAAAGCTGTCTTTAAAGATACTGAAATCGAGCAGAAAAGGCTGATGTACTGAGAATTCCCACCACTACACCTGGAATCCTTCTCAGTAACCCAGTCCAACTTAGCCTACGAGTGGTGGCCAGATTCATTTGAAATAGAATTCGGGTTTAGTAGATTAAGAGAGAAGTGATATATTAAGTTCTTTTCTTTTTAAATTTAATTTCGACAAACAACACTGTAACAGGCTATTTTGGCCTATGAGTCCGTGCCACCCAATTACCCTACTCCCCCAGTATATTTCAAATGGTGGGAGGAAACTGGAGCCGCTGGGGAAAACTCATACAGCCATGGGGAAAATGTACAAATACATTATAGACAGGGTGGAATTCAAACCCTGGTCCCGATCACTGACGCTGTAAAGGTTTTGTGTCAATCGTGCTGCCCATTAATATTATTATTTATCTTTAAAACATTAATGGCTTCCTGACTTGTGTACAGAAATTTTAATAAATATCTTTGACCACTATGGATGCAAAGACCCAATTTAAAAAAAAACATTCTCAGGGATATGACAAAGCCTTAACCCTGCTTCCTGTCCAAGGCTACCTGAGCAATTGAGGCCTTGAGCTTGTCACTACAGAGTCCTTGCTTTCTAATCCCTTAGCGTAAAGACTTAGCTTACATTTACCCTCTGCATCTCAAATAGCTAAGTTCATCCAGGCAGGGAATGGAGTGGTAAATCCAGTGTGATTTTGGCCTAATGACTCAAACGTGTTAGGTTGCATCCAAAGTGCGCAAAAATCTTACGTTGTTCAAATTGTTTTCCTGTGACAAAAGTATGTGCGCACTGAATGCTTGTGCAATGTAAACTTGAAATTGTTTCAAGATCATTTTGGCATAGCCTATCTCTCATGGCTAATAAAACTGTAATGGCATGTTTTAATGTAATACAAGCATTCTACACAGTAACGTATTTAGTTAAAATTTTATTCTATACTTTGAACTGCTTTGTTCAGTTTGGGCACACATTAATTTCCTTTGTGCGCTGGTTGCAAAATGTGTGTGCACACACACACAGAGCTTAGAGGGAACAGTGGTTGCAGCTCAAAAGAAACTCGTGGTTTTCAAATATTCTTCAATTTAAAAAAAAATAATTGAATCTAGAGATACATTAGCAGGCCATTTTGGCCCATGCCTATTAGGATCACGAGATATTGTCTTGGATAGCATTGAAGTGATCTACTGGTTATGTTAGTGAAATTACCCATTTTGACAGAAAAAAATGATTTATTCGTGAGAGATTTAGGAAAGACTAATTTGCAGGTACAGCAAATAAATAGATAAATCAGCACTGTTGGAATTTGGTACTACAGAAATTGAATACAAAAATAGGGAGGTTTTGGTTCAGAGATTCAGGGCTTTGTTTGGACCACATATGGAAATCTATGCATACCATTGGCTCCTTTATTTAAGTAAGGCTAGAAATGCATCATAAGTAGTTATGAGAAGGGTGGTAGATTTGGCTGTCACTATCTTCCAAAGTGATTGCTTGCCTATCCCAGATGACAATTTCTCACCTTAACTGAGGAATGTTAACTCTGATGAAGAGTCTTCAAGTGGGAATGTTAACTCTGGGCATTTTTACACATAAACCTTGGAATTATTCTGAAAAATATTAGCATACTTACTTCTGGTGTGTCCCAATGTAGTCGTTTACACAGGGCACTTAACAGCACTTTTACACAGCCTTCCTATATTGTGGAGTTTGTCGGAGGGGGAATGTCGTATTCATTAGGCCTATTTCTTATGGAGTGGCTGCAGTCAATTAACACTGTAGGTGCTCTGTAAAAATGTGTTGGGGTACGAGTGGAAAAATTACGGTATGGAATTTGCATAAAAAATTCTATCCTGACATTTTTACACTGCCACTGAAGCAGAAATTTTCCTAAAATTTTCTGCTGTTCATTGGCTGTGTAAAAGTGCCTTCTATTTCATTGTCCTCAGATTATGCTTTCCAGCAATATTTCCAACACTTTTTTGATTATATTTTAGATATCCAACATTAGAGTTTCTTTGATTTTCATTTATTGGACAAATATCGTCAATGACATGTTACCTTCTGAAGGTTAGACAGGTGACAAGAATGAAAGGCAATTTCATTGAAACATATGAGATCCTGAGGGTTATTGGCCAGTAACTCTAGAGAAGATGTGGGTATATCCAGAAAACAATTTTGTTTAAAAATTAATGTTAACTCAGAGGTAATTTTTTTTTTTCTCCTGAGTCTTTAGGACTAGAGCTTTAAATATTTTTAAGTCTGTTGTCGATGAAATACAATGAACATAACGGAAGGGAGATGAGAATGTGAAGCAGACGTTATGATCAGATCAGCCAATATGTTGCAGAGCAGATATGAGTGACCAAGTGTCCAACTCCTGCATCTAGTTCAGATGTTTTTGTTTGACCTCTATATTTGATGAACAAACAATTGCATTATGTAATTTTGCAGGTGAAGATGATAAAAACCCTGAAAATCAGAAATAATAAGATTCTGCAGCGAAGTTCATGTATATTTTCCACCATCTTACCCCATCCCGTTTCATTTTAACCTTGTGGCCAATGTCTTCAAGAATGATGCCAGAGTTTTTTTTACCCAGTACTCCATGCAGAACAAGACATTTTGATTAATTTAGAGAAAATGAAAAGTTTCCCTTTTATTATATTTTTCATTGTCCCTTACCCAGTGCTCCTAGTGGTCTTGGTTTCTTAAATGCATTTGTGCTAAGCTTCATTAAGACAAAATGCCTGAGTTTTAATAACTTTAATATTGCTAAGCCTATTTAAAACATGAAACATACTCCCTTTGTACAATTCACAGGATTTAAGTGTTTTACTGGTACTTCCGTAATCAGTCTTAAAAGCTTCCCTGAGAATTATGAAGTCCCAATATGACGACTACTTTATTGTTGGCAGTATAAATTCACATTAAATTTGATCGTCAGTAATTTGACTGGAGGGATTAATGTTTTGTTTCACAATCTTCATCAGGAAATCTAAAATTTAAACTCTATTACAGTTTAACTGTTGCATTTTTTATGTTAATTCAATTTCAGAAATATTGTTTCTATTAGTTGAAAGCTGTATGAAACATCAGAAACTGGTATTGAAATAGCCACTGTTGCAGAAATTAAAGGTCATAATTTAAATGTTTACAATTGTTAAATTGCATTTCAAGTTTGTGCTTCTGAGCAAACAATTTTGCATTGAAACAAGTTTTATGATGAAAATAGCAAGCACTTGTACAGCTGATGGAAGTTGTAGTACAGGTGAATAATTTATGTGCAATATTTAATGTTTATGTTACCATGGCAAGCACTAAATGAAAATTATTTTAAAAGAATCTTTAGGAATTTTTTTAACAATGTTGCTGAAAAGTATTTGTTTTTTCCAGTTTATATGGATGTTTTGAAACAGGGGACTAAGATAGGTTCATTTCCAGAATCGTCTTCAAGGGCATTGATTACTGTAATTCCAAAGAAAGATAGAGATCCATTAAAAGTGTCTTCTTATCGACTAATATCAATATTAAATGTAGATTATAAGATGGTGGCGAAAGTATTGGCTAATTATTTGCCAAAATTAGAAATGGGATATTTCTGTGGACGTTGGCCTCCTGGAGTAATTTCTGAATCATCTTTATTTTCAAATTAATTATTTTGATCTTTCCCTTTTAGCCTATTGGAGCACTTAACCCAAAAAGAGCAGCCTTTTTTTTGGAGCGTCACGAGAGCTGGGAAGATGACCAGGTTCCTGCTTTTCACTATGGGACTCATTATTCGACCAGTAGCTTCACTCTCGCGTGGTTATTAAGAATAGTAAGTACAGCGACTGTAAAATTTAAAGCTGCTTCATCCAGTCAGCACATTAATGTGTCTACTCCTTTGAAAAAGTCCCTTGATTAAGGCAGGATAATGCAGCACAAAGGAGACATAAATTTTACACATAAACTGGAGTACTTAGGCTAATTCCAGGTAATTACTTGCACTTGAATTTTTTTTCCAAATCAGAATATATTTTAAGATCATTTAAAATCAATTTCATACCTTGATTTTAGCATAGATTGGAGATAATTAGGTGATAATTTGAAAACAGAGCAATAAAGTATAACCATAAAATAATTTACTGTTAATAAAGTTCTTTATGATGTGTGGCTTTGTATAGAAAGAGATGTAAAAACAGTTTTCTAAATAGTACTTGGTGCCTTCGCACTGGAGCATTTTTATAGACTATGTTGCAGTTGAGCATTGACAATTATAAATAAAAATTAGTTACACTTTAATAACACTTTCATGAATCTAAAAAAACCCACCATTTTATTCTTGATCAAGAAACAGATTGATTTACATGTGTAGCTGGATGTACAAGCTGATCAAGATTGGGTTAGCAGCTGTGAATAGAAAAGATAGATACATTGTCATTGTTTAGGCACCTCTATTAGGATACCATATCATCAATGTTTATATTTATTTCAGATTTCAAATATTTGCAATACATGAATTTGTTTTTTGTGAATTATGTGAATTCTTTTCAGATAGATGCTCATTTTTTATTTCACTTTTTTTCCTTTGTACATTGATATTCTTCAAATAGTTCAAAAGTCAATTACTATAACATAGGAAAATAATTAGACTTCAGAATATTTTGTACATCTACTCTTTTCTCCTATAAAGGCCTGGTCACCCTTTTGTGCCTCACCAAGTGGCCATAAATTTATTAACTTAAACTCCAAGTGTCAGCAAGATGTAGACTAATTTAAGATAATTATTTTGGCATGCATTACAGCTGAGCCTGATCCTGACCTCATCCAGAATCCATAAGAACATGGTGATTAGGAGTGGGAATGCCAGTTAATGAACTTGAATGCCAGTTAATGAACTTTCCCTCCCCCAACACCTCAGAAATGTGGGATAAAGACCCACTGATAAGTAGCAGGACAGGAAGAGGGAATGGGATAAAAAGACAGAAAAAGGTGAGAAAAAAAATTCAAATGTGGGAGTGGTGTCAGTAGGAAAAGGTGTGAAATTGTAAAATAAGTGAGAAATTGCTGGGAAATTAGTTGGAGAAGAGAATTTGATGAGAGGATCAGATAATGAAGGATGGAAAAGGAGGAGATAAAAGACAGAAAGAATTAGAAAAGTCAGAAATTAAAATGAGAATAAAGAATAGAATAAATACAGATGAATATGTATGCACTGCAAATTTAAACATTGGATAAAAAGGAATAAAAAAGATTACTGATTCATTTCCTTCATAATTTCTTTAGAATAAAATTAACTTAGAAGTATGTGTATGAACCAGAGAGTGGTAGCCATTTTAAGTGGAGACAGAAATGTAATATTTTAAATTAAACCGTACATTCTCACTTTCACCTCTTTGAATTTCCAAAACTACCTACTGTAATTGATGCCCTTTGCATCACTTGCAATTGCATTAGCCTGATTTTACTGTGTTCCTGATCAACTGGACTTGTTGTTCAAGGCTGGTAATGAATTTTAATTGGTCCCAGCTCACTGTTGACGAGTTTGGGAACTTCCACTCTCATTGAGTAGGTTTTGCATATTCTCAGTCACACCCGCTAAATGAAGCAGTGGTGCAGTAACAATGCATTCTTTATTGTGGCGGAAAATAAATACAGCATTGCCACTGCTGCCTTGTAATCTCTTGACAAGCGGTCATTAGAAACAACTGGTTATTTACCTTGACATTCAGCATAAAAGAATCAAGTGTATCTTGAAAGCAGGTAGTGAATAAGCTCAGATGTATTTTTAATGTTTCATGGAAATTTTAGTTAGCTTTTGAATTGAAAGATCAGTCCAATTAGAAATTGCCCAGGTAAATTAATAAACAAATTTATCCTTGTGTAGAAGTAACCCAGAGGACAAACTTGGTTTTGACTTTTTGATAGTGTAGAGCTCGATGGCAGTCAAATACAGGTATAGGTTTTCAAAAGCCAACTATTTGTGGTTATTTGCTATATTTACAATAAAAGATGGTTGTTTTCCTCCGATATATTAACAATAATTTCCCATCCAGGAGCCGTTTACTACCTTCTTTCTAAACCTACAAGGAGGAAAATTTGATCATGCCGATAGAACATTTTCTGCCGTGTCCAGAGCGTGGCGCAACTGTCAGCGGGACACCTCGGATGTAAAGGTATCTAATAATAGACTTGTATATTCTAAAATTGCACATCAATGGGTGAAAAACTGCAGCATGCTGTTGTGCAGAGGGACTTGGGAGTGCTTATGGATGAATCGCAAAAAGTGAGGTAGCAGGTGCAGCTGGTTATTAAGAAGGCAAATGGAATATTGGCCTTCATCGCTCGAGGAATTGAATTCAGGAGTAGCGAGGTAATGTTGCAACTGTATAAGGTACTGGTGAGACCGCACCCGGAGTACTGTGTCCAATTCTGGTCTCCATATTTGAGGAAGGATATACTGGGTTTGGAGACGGTCCAGAGGAGGTTTACTAGGTTGATCCCTGGGATGAAGGGCTTGACTTGTGATGAAAGATTAAATCATCTAGCATTGTATTCGCTCAAGTTCAGAAGAATAAGAGGAGATCTTATAGAAACATATAGGATTATGAAGGGTATGGATAGGATAGATGTAGGAAGGTTTTTTGAGCAGGCCGGGGAAACTAAAATGAGAGGACACAGTCTCAAGATTCGGAGGAGTAGATTTAGGACAGAGATGAGGAAAAATAGTTTTTCCCAGAATGTTTGGAATTCTCTATCCAGGGAAGGGGTTGAGGCTGCTTCATTCGACATATTTAAAATTCGGTTAGATAAACTTTTACATGATTGAGGAATTGGGGGATATGGGGAGAAGGCAGGTAGGTGGAGTTAGGTCATAAATTAGATCAGCCATGATCGTATTGAATGGCGGAGCAGGCTCGATGGGCCATTTTTGGCCTACTCCTGTTCCTACTTCCTATGTTCCTATGTAAACAATGTTGGTGGTGGTATAACATTGTAAAAATAGATGATGGATTTGCTTGTGATTTCTCATTATGATGAACTTCCATAAAGTTCAAACTATAGAACAAATGTTCTGATTTGTGAAAGTATTGTAAAGTATGATCATCTTCACAACTAGTGCTGTCATATCAGATTTACTCTACTGGATAAGAACGAAGTTCCCCAAACATTTAGCAAATATCCTTTGTCACCTTGGCAAAACTTGACTTCCTACTCGTGCTAGACACAAACTATCTTTGAAGTCGTCTATTCAATCTTCACTTGAAATTCTGCTTCTTGAGTTTTGAATGCAACTATCTTGTGACACCTCTGGATTCAGCTGTCACGTTGAGTGCCTACATGCTGAACTTAGCTTTGAAATCAACATTTAGTCCTTCTCCAAGGTAACTTGCATTAATTTGAAAATTTCATGGATGCCCTCATCCAACCTGCCCTTGCTGACGGGTTTAACTTCTTTAGTTTTACAACGCTACACGAATACTAATCCATCCTGACTGAGATAACTTCTCAGATTAAATTTAGACATACAGCACAGTAACAGGCTCTTCGAACCCATGAGCCCATAACGCTCCGATTACCTCAATAACCGACAACCCATATAAGTTTTCAAGTTCAAGTGTCCTTTATTTGTCCTTTTAAACCAATCTGCAAATGCAGTGCACAGTAAACTCCAAACCATGGTGCTACATAAAACGGCATGAAACTACACAAAAACAGCATAAGACAATACAAGACAAAACAAAAAAACTACACTAGACTACAACCTATGTAAGGTGAATAAAACAGAACAAACAATACAAAAAAAAACTAGACAATAGGCACAGTGGAGACAAATTACAATATAATAGACTCTAGGTAGCTTGAGTGAAGAAACTGCCACACAGTTCACAATCCATAGGAGCCAGAAAGCTTCGGCACCTATACCAATGGAAGAAGAAGACATCACATGAAGATGTTTGTGGTCCCCCACAATGCTTCTGGCCTCCACGGACACAGTGCACAATGAAAAAAATGCCTGCAATGGCAGAAGAGAAACCTGATGACGTCCTCAACCAACCTCACCTTCCATGATCAACGATGGTGCAACCTCCAGAACCCCCAAACCAGGCACATGATACAGCTGCTCCAGACTCTATGACACACACTCCGCAGAACCCACCATAATGTCACCACCTCAGCAACCGGTTAAAAAGCGACACCGAAGACTGGAGGCCTCATCCCCACAGCAGAGGATCGGTCCCTACGGTAGTTGAGGCTGCGTAGCTTCTTCCCAAAGGTTTGTTATTGTTTTTTGAAAGGTTTTGAAGGGTGTGGGGAAACCACAGTGCCTGGAGAAACTCCCTGCAAAAACACAGAGAACGTGCAAACTCTTTACAAACTGTGCCCAATTCAAACCCTGGCATTCCCACTATAATAGCATTGCACTAACAGTTATACTAACCGTGCCACCTTTATAATTACCCTCACTTATTGCACTTATTTCCATGGGCTAGTTACCTCCAGCGAATTTCATTGATTTCAAATGTCTTGGACTTTCCTTGCAAAATATCTAATGAGCTTATACTAACCTTTACAGTGTTCTCCAGCCAAGTATTTTCCATATTCCTTTAGCGCACACACCTCACGTACGAGTCTAAGCTACTGTTTATCCTTTCTCTTATTGTATTGAAAAGAGAATTCAGTTATACAAACCCACTCACTGTGTAATCCTCTTCCATTTCTTCAAATTCCTCAGAGATCCACGTGACAGGTTCAAGTTCATTATTATCTGATTGTACGTATACAACCCGACGAAACGGCGTCTCTCTAGACAAAACACATAATACATAGTACGTATAGATCACATGAATCATCAAAATAAATATATAATAAAAACCCCTGGTATCTGGCACCTGTGGGGATTGGTAGTGTATTTTCTGGTTGCTTGAGTCTTAAGCTTACAATGCCTAACTAATACACCTGCATTAAGAACAAATAGTTTAAAAGACAAAAATACTACATTGAACAAACTTCACTTGCATGAATATATAAACCTTAAAGCATTTTACTTTATTTTCAGTCTCACTCTTTGAAAACATTTAGTCGTCACTGCATCTGCAGCTTCCTCCCCCTCCATGGAGCTGCCTGAAAGTCGAACAATAACATTATAGATAATATACCCCTCTCCCCCAAGTTTACAGATAAAGCTGTGGTTCTCAACCTTTTTCCACTCACATACCACTTTAAGTAATCCCTATGCCATCGGTGCTCTGTGATTAGTAAGGGATTGCTTAAGGTGGTATGTGAGTGGGAAAGGAAGGTTGAGAAACACTCCTTTGGAGTTAAGAAACCGTGCACATAACAAGTCAATTAGGTATGATTAAAACAGTGGTTTTCAAACTTTTGCTTTCCACCCACATACCACTTTAAGTAATCCCTATGCCATCGGTGCTCTGTGATTAGTAAGGGATTGCTTAAGGTGGTATGTGAGTGGAAAGAGAGGTTGAGAACCACTGCAATAAAGCCTCTGTCTGGGGCAACTCTTGCTAAGCAGGGATAAGGAGACACTTTAGAAGAGTTATCCCATGGCAAGCAGCATCAGCAAGCTCTTTATCCTCGGCGATGCCTTTGCTGTATAACACAACTTTATTCAAATAGCTGCTAAGAGCAAAACATAACCAAAGGACTCCAGTGGCTGAATATTTGCTTCCATCTTCACCAAAGGTTTTTGTGTTACTTCTGAAAATATTTACTTTTACAATTTTAAATGTATATTTTTTTTTAGCAATTATTTTATTCTTATTTTTTTGAAATGTTTTTTTTGCTGTTTACTTGAATTCCGGATACCAGGGGTTTTAATGTAGATATATATATATTTGGGATGATTGTCTCAGTTACAAGATACAGTTTATCAGTCTTTCAGCATTCAGTTTATCTGTCTTATCAATTGCCTGTGGGATGAAGCTTTTCCCCAGCTTTCCAATCCTGATTTTGATGCTCCTTTACCTTTTTAATGGTAGTGGGCTGAAGATATTACAGGTGTCTAATCTTTTACCTGGAGTTCTGAAAATCAGAAACCTCCAAATCTGGCACTTTTTTTGGTAGATGACATTTGCTCATCAAAGATGGAGTTTGGCACCAAACATGTCCCAACAAAATTCTCGCTTAACTCCTGTGTATCCCGTCACGTTCTGTTACTTTATAAGTGCCTCACAATCGCCTATACTGATGCCCATCCAGTGTCGCAGTGCTTTAAGTTGGCCCGGCTGCGGCTCAATGGCCATCATCACTACACATAATCCCCCACTCACGTGAAACTGCTGTACCAATGCCAGCACAAGGAACCGAGTGGGGCCGTTCCCCTGGCGCTGGTCCTATGAAGGATGGGGGGGAGCAAGAAAAAGGCAGCAGCATGACTCGGTCAGGCAAAGTGGGGAGAGATGGCAGCATGACTCGGGTGGGTGAGGGAGAGAGATGGCAGCGCGACTCAGGTGGGCGAAGGGGAGAGATGGCATCAGGCGGGCGAGGGTTGGGGGAGAGATGACAGTGCAACTCAGGTTGGCTTAAAGGGTCGGAAATCAACATGATTCCAAAATCCGGAAGATTCCGAAAAATGGCAGGAGTATGGTCCCAATGATCCCAGATAAAAGGTTAGGCACCTGTATATGCTGACGATACAATTTCCCATTCCTATTCTTGAATTTATCCATTTGCGTTCTTTGTATTCTGCCAAGTTCTGAAATAAATGTATTTTGCCACATCATTGATTTAATTTAACAAGAAAGCAAATATTAATTTCCATGGTCACTATAATTTTTCCTGGTGCTTCAAAGATTGGATGATTGCTGGTGGACAGCTATCTGTCTGAAAATGGCAAGAGTAATATGAGGACCATGTTCTCTCTGTCCCCTGGTTGAAATACTTTGTTATAGCAATGCTATTTGCTTTTCAAAGATTAAAATGTCAAAAGCCAGCAACTGAGGCTGCAGCGTTGGACTATTCAGCAGATCTCAGACCTATGGACTGTCGAATCAAAACATTGTCTTATGAATTGTGCAGGTTCCTGAATGTACTATAAATAATAGCTCTCCAGCTTGCTTTTCTTTAGATGATGTTTTGCTAACAAAGATGTCATTTGAAAATAATATCTCTGGCTACTTGAAGAGAAGATTTCATTTTTCAGAAATAGCAAAGATCCTTACTTAAATGCAACAATTTGAAAATGCATTGGAAATTATTGGTAATTGAAAACTGTGTTGAGTTATAAGATGAAAATATATGGGTTTTAAATCTTAACTTACCACATATGCCTATTAAGCTTAAGTGTAAAACAACGAGATAGACAACAGACTCGCCAAGGCAAATAGCGCCTTTGGAAGACTACACAAAAGAGGCTGGTAAAACAACCAACTGAAAAACCTCACAAAGATTAGCGTATACAGAGCTGTTGTCATACCCACACTCCTGTTCGACTCCGAATCATTGGTCCTCTACCAGCATCTCCTACGGCTCCTAGAATGCTTCCACCAGCGTTGTCTCCGCTCCATCCTCAACATTCATTGGAGCGACTTCATCACCAACATCGAAGTACTCGAGATGGCAGAGGCCGTCAGCTTCGAATCCACGCTGCTGAAGATCCAACTGCGCTGGGTAGGTCATGTCTCCAGAATGGAGGACCATCGCCTTCCCAAGATCGTGTTATATGGCGAGCTCTCCACTGGCCACCGTGACAGAGGTGCACCAAAGAAGAGGTACAAGGACTGCCTAAAGAAAGTTCTTGGTGCCTGCCACATTGACCACCGCCAGTGGGCTGATATCGCCTCAAACCGTGCATCTTGGCGCCTCACAGTTCGGCGGGCAGCAACCTCCTTTGAAGAAGACTGCAGCGCCCACCTCACTGACAAAAGGCAAAGGAGGAAAAACCCAAATCCCAACCCCAACCCATCAATTTTCCCCTGCAACCGTGTCTGCCTGTCCCGCATCGGACTTGTCAGCCACCAACGAGCCTGCAGCTGACGTGGACATTACCCCTCCATAAATCTTCGTCCGCGAAGCCAAGCCAAAGATAAAAGAAAAGAAAACATTCGCCATTTCTCTATGTCTCAGCTTTTCTAGTATGCTGTTGAGAAAATATTCAATAGACTTGCAAGGAGAAAGTAAATAAGCAGCAAAGTGTTCTTACTGTTTAATTGACTTCAGATCCTTTTGGCATTAATATACTTTATCTTGTGATTATGAACTAACAATATGGAACATTTTAATGTTCTCTGGAATATTCCAACAGTATTCAGCTGCAAACTTCAAATTTATTGGTACTCGTTCAGTTTGAAGAAGACATGTTGTTGTGCAGTTCCTCTATGGACACGTAGGTGATTTTGCAGTCCCAATCTGGAAGTGCAGAGTCTAGCATAATGGGGGGGCTGGAAGTCCATTTTTCTAATAAGCATGGCTGCTGCTTTGTGATGCCGTTAATGGTTTTCCATCAATTTTTTGCAGTACCTGTCTTCAAAACTGGTGTAGGCTTCATTGCCCAGGGCTCCCCTTTGGGGTCTGTCAGCAGCTGCAGCTTCTCGTTCTCTTGGCTGGATGTCACAGTAGCGTAGGGTTTCCTTCACAGCTTCTTTATAGTGCTTGCGTGGATGACCTTAAGGTCTTCTTCCAGTTTTCAGTTCACTATAGAGCAGCTGATGAAGCATACGGTGGTCATTTGTTTTGATGATGTGTCCCACCCACCACATCTGGGCTCTGATGATCAAGGACTCAATGCTGGTGGACTTCGCGTGACCTAAGACCTGCAGATTGGAGACACGGTCTTGCCAGTGGATGCCAAAGATAGAACAGATAGCTGCATGTGGAATTTCTCCAGTTGTTTGATGTGACGTTGGTACAGAATCCAGGTCTCACATCCATATAGGAGAGAAGGGATGACCACAGCTCTCTAGACTTTCAGCTTTATGGAGATGTAGGCATTGTGTTGATTGAGCACTCTGGTACGCAGCCTTCCCAGAACCTGCCTGGCCTTGCTGATCCTGGAGTCAATTTCTTTATCCAAAGGTCCATCACTCAAGATAATGCTCACCAAGTATTTGAAGCTGTTTACCTTTGTCAGCTGGGTGTCGTCAACAGTGATTTTTAGTTCTATGCAGGTTGATGGTCAGGCCATAGAGCGTAGTTGCGTCTGAGAATTTGTTCAGCATTGACTATAGGTCGCTATTTTGTGCGCCAAGAGTGCATAATCATCAGTAAAATGTGTTTCTTGAATGACTGTGTCGAGGCACTTCATGTGTGTGTTCAAGCAGTGAAGGTTAAAGAGAGAGTCATCCAGTCCGTTCCTGATGTACACTCCCTCCTCCAGACCTTGGACAGCATTCAGTTTTCTGAATCAATTAGTAGAAGAACCGACTCGGGACAGTGTAATACTGGATCTCTTGTTAAGGAACGAGCTAGGTCACGTATCAGACATTAATGTTGGAGATCCAATTGGGTCTAGTGATAATAATTCTGTTAGTTTTAAGGTAGTTTTAGGGAAGAGCAAGGAGGGGCCTAAAGTTGAGGTTCTGGATTGGAGAAGAGCAAATTTCGAAGGAATAAGAAGGGATTTGGGGAGTATTGAGTGGGACGGGATATTTTCAGGTGAAGATGTAAATGAAAAATGGAGGATATTCACAAAAGAAATTTTGAGGGTACAGAGTAGTTATGTGCCAGTGAGGATCAAAGGAAAGGTTAGAAGTCATAGGGAGGCTTGGTTTTCGAGGAATATTGGAAATTTGGTTAGGAGAAAAAGGGAGGTGTACAAGAGGTATAAAGAACAGGGAGCTGACAATTTGAAGGAGGACTACAAGGAGTGTAGAAGGAATCTTAAGAAAGAAATTAGAAAGGCCAAAAAATGGCACGAAGAGGCTTTGGCAGACAGAGTAAAAATAAATCCAAAGGGCTTCTATAAATACATTAAAAGTAAAAGATTAGTGAGGGATAAAATTGGACCCCTTGTAGATAGTGAGGGTAGGCTGAGTGAGAAGTCAGAGGAAATGGGGGAAATTTTGAATGATTTCTTTGCCTCGGTATTCACTAGGGAAAAAAAATATTGAACCAGTTGAGGTAAAGAAAAATAGTGGGGAGGTAATGAAGCATATAAGGATAACCGAGGAGGTAGTGATGGCTGTGTTGAAAAAGATAAAGGTGGATAAATCTCTGGGACCGGACAAAATACTCCCAGGGACACTCAGGGAGGCTAATGGACAGATAGTGGGGCCATTAATAGAGATATTTAGGATGTCACTGGCCATGGGGGTAGTGCCAAAGGATTGGAGGGTGGCGCATGTGGTTCCGCTGTTTAAGAAAGGGTCCAAATGTAAACCTGGGAATTATTGGCCCGTGAGTCTGATGTCTGTGGTGGGCAAGTTGATGGAAAGTGTTCTGAGGGATGGTATTTACAAATATTTGGAGGTACAGGGATTGCTAGGGAGTAATCAGCATGGTTTTTTCAGGGTTAGATCATGCTTGACAAACCTGATCGAGTTTTTCGAGGGTGTTACAAAAAAGGTTGATGAAGGGAAAGCTGTGGATGTTGTCTATTTAGACTTTAGTAAAGCTTTTGACAAAGTTCCCCACAGAAGGTTAGGAAAATAGGTGGAGGCATTAGGTATAAATGAGGAGGTAGTGAAATGGATTCAGCAATGGTTGGATGGGAGGTGTCAGAGAGTAGTGGTAGAAAATTGTTTGTCCAATTGGAGGCCGGTGACTAGTGGAGTTCCTCAGGGATCGGTCCTGGGTCCACTATTGTTTGTTATATATATTAACAATCTGGAAGTAGGGGTGGAGAATTGGATAAGCAAGTTTGCAGATGAATCAAAGATTGGTGGTGTTGTGGACAGTGAGGAAGATTACCGTAGATTAAAAGGTGATTTAGGAAGGCTGGAGGTGTGGGTTGAGAAATGGCTGATGGAATTTAATACAGTTAAATGTGAGGTGTTACATTTTTGAAAGGCAAATCTAAATAGGTCATATGCATTAAATGGTAGGCTATTGAGATGTGCAGAGCAACAAAGGGATTTAGGAGTTGTGGTAAATAGTACCCTCAAGGCTGATACTCAGGTAGATGGTGTGCTGAAGAAGGCATTTGGAATGTTGGCCTTCATACATCGGAGTATTGAATTCAAGAGTAGGGAGGTTATGATGAAATTGTACAAGGCATTGGTGAGGCCAAATTTGGAGTACTGTGTACAGTTTTGGTCACCAAATTATAGGAAAGATATAAACAAAATAGAGAAAGTGCAGGGAAAGTTCATGAAAATGTTGACATGATTTCAAGGTTTGAGTTACAGGGAAAGGTTGTGCAGACTGGGGCTTTTTTCTCTGGAGCGTAGAAGATTGAGAGGGGACTTGATCGAGGTGTTTAAGATTTTAAAAGGGACAGACAGAGTAAATGTGGATAGGCTTTTTCAATTAAGAGTGGGGGAGATTCAAACTAGAGGGCATGGTTTAAGATTGAAGGGGGAAAATTATAAGGGGAACATGAGGGGAAATTTCTTTATGCAAAGGGTGGGAGGGATGTGGAATGAGCTTCCGGCAGACGTGGTTGAGGCGGGATCATTGGTTACATTTAAGGAAAGACTGGATAGTTACATGGATAGGAGAGGACTGGAGGGGTATGGACTGGGTGCTGGTCAGTGGGACGAGGAGGGTGGGGATTTGTTACGGCATGGACTAGTAGGGCCGAACTGGCCTGTTCTGTGCTGTAAGTGGTTATATGGTTATATAGCTCGTGACAATGTACAAGTGAAGAACAGATTGAACAAGACTGGGGCTAGTATATAGCCCTGCTTCACCCCATTAGAAATGGCAAATGCAATTGATGTGTCACCACTGCAGAGGACCTGTCCTGCCATTTCATGAAGCAGCTGAATCCTTTTTATGAATTTCATTGGACATCCGTAAAGTCTGAGGATGATCCAGAGAGCCTCCCTGTGTACAGTGACAAATGCCTTTGTCAGAAAAATGAATACAGAGTAAAGAGGTTAGTCTGCTGGATGCACATCTCCTGAACTTGTCTCACGGCAAATATCATGACCACTGTACTCCGTTCTGGCCAAAAGCCACACTGCGCCTCTGAGAGGTTCCTTTCCGAGACAGTGACGTCTGTTCAGGAGGATGCGGGCGAAAATCTTGCCTGTGATGAACAGCAGTGTGATACCCCTGTTGTTTCTGCAGTGTGATTTGCTTCCCTTATTTTTGTAGAGTGCCATGATGAGGGCATCGCAGAAGTCATCAGGCATGTCCTCTGTTATCCAGATGTCTTCCAGGATGTCTTGGAATGCTTGTAATGTGTTTGGGCTTAGAGTTTTATTTAATATACGATGGGTGGCACACAATTAAAAAATCTAATATTTAATGTCAACAGTCTGAAGGGTTCACTGCTGTGTAACCGTGGCCAGAAATGTTAAATGAGGAATTGAACTCCCACTCTTGGTTACCCAGAGTAATTAAACCACAGACACAGAGGTTTCCCTTAGCACCATGCTCTTTACTGCAATTTCTCCAGACATAGACTATTATACAAAATGGCGTAAACTATTTATAATATTTACACAAAGCTTGTGACTTCAAGTCACAAGGCAATCTCGTGAGTCCTGGTGCTGTGGGTCACTCAGATTAACACTCCCTAGCAAAGTCTGTTTTTTTTTAAATCACAGAATAAAGTTGCGTGAGGGTAATACACACCAATGAGACAATTTCCATAAATAACTAGTTTATTTCTGGGTATACAGAATGCCCAGTTCATGTAAGGTTAATGGATACCAGGGTAAATCTTCAGTGATCCTTCTAATTTCAAAAAAAACCTTCCTGGCCAGTGGATTGATTGATTATTTTGATTTGTTGTTCAAGTATCAGATAGCTGGCTTTGCCTGGAGGCTAGAGCTAATCAACATTGCGGAGATTCGCATGAATTGGCTGCAGAAAGAGTTAATGCCAGTAGGTATCACACTTTAATGAAGAAAGCTGAAGCATATGTGTGGTCACAACCAATTCATGTCTTCATACCATGAAAGCCTTGGGGTTCATGATCAAAGCAAATGACAAATCCTTAAATGGCTGGACTGGGATATAACCTTTGTGTGAACCTATTGGAATGTTCTAGTAGTAGATTTTTAACAAATTAAAATTCATTGATTTTTTTTGCATTTTTTTGTTACTTATATTTTTTATGAGAGTTGTCTTGATTTACAATAGTTCCCAAAATATACATGATATTAACTTACAAAGGTCCCCTTCTTAATATGATTTTGTTATGTCATAATGTAGCCACTCATTCAATATTTTAAATTTCAAATGTGTGGTTTTTTTCCACCATTCAACTTTTCAATTTGATGTATTAAGAATATGCAGGTTTTTAAACTGGCAGAAAATGCACATTCCAGAAATACTTTAATGTATTCTTCTATTCCTTCAATTAAACCTCAGTCGGAGATTGGTGTGAAATTTTTTTGGAGATTCCAACAAATTCCTTGAAAGTGCTCCAGAAACAAAAATGATGCAGAATGTTAAGATGGAGAAATAAAGAAAGAACGAACAAATTTGTTTTTAATGTTCGACTTTTGGAAGAATAAAATGAAGCCACTGTTCCAGCACAAAGCAATAAATTTAGTTAATAACATATGTGATACTGGATTATGTAAATATTTCACAGTTGTATGAAGATAAAATGAAGTTGATTGTATGTGTAATAGTTTGAGGTATCACAGTCACATCATTTCAGCTTATTATCTTTCTACCATAAATCAAAGCAAGATAAGCCATGAGTAAGTCAGTTTTTGTTTGCATGATGTAGTAATCAAAGTGAAATTGAAATGAACATTATAAATATCAAACACCTCAGAACCTACATTTATTTATTGCCTTTAACACGGTAATTTGTCCTATGGCTTGCTACCAAAATGGCATATAAATATGTATTAAACCACATCAGGTAACTGGGCATCTGTGCAAAAAATGTGGATAAGGAGAAAGGTTTAATGAAAATAATAAGGAATAGAGATGCAGAGAAATCTAGAACTTGGAAGCTTGGAGGTGAAGACTCGAGCAATAGAGAAATTAAATTGGGATTACACAAGATTATAGGGTTCCTGTAGAGTGTCGAGTAGCAGGAGGTTACAGTTAAAGGTTTATTTGAAAATGGAAAATTTCAGGGTAAAGGAGATCCTTGAAAAGAGTGATGGTTGATTTTTAGTTAGGTTGTATCCAAAAGAGTTCCTAGAACGCTTCCACCAGCGTTGTCTCCGCTCCATCCTCAACATCCATTGGAGCGCTTACATCCCTAACGTCGAAGTACTCGAGATGGCAGAGGTCGACAGCATCGAGTCCACGCTGCTGAAGATCCAGCTGCGCTGGATGGGTCACGTCTCCAGAATGGAGGACCATCGCCTTCCCAAGATCGTGTTATATGGCGAGCTCTCCACTGGCCACCGTGACAGAGGTGCACCAAAGAAAAGGTACAAGGACTGCCTAAAGAAATCTCTTGGTGCCTGCCACATTGACCACCGCCAGTGGGCTGATAACGCCTCAAACCGTCCATCTTGGCGCCTCACAGTTTGGCGGGCAGCAACCTCCTTTGAAGAAGACCGCAGAGTCCACCTCACTGACAAAAGGCAAAGGAGGAAAAACCCAACACCCAACCCCAACCAACCAATTTTCCCCTGCAACCGCTGCAATTGTGTCTGCCTGTCCCGCATCGGACTTGTCAGCCACAAACGAGCCTCCAGCTGACGTGGACTTTTTACCCCCTCCATAAATCTTCGTCCGCGAAGCCAAGCCAAAGAAGAAAGATCCAAAAGAAGTAATGGCGTGAACTTGGATTCATGAAAGGCTGGTCAGTAAAATATTTGAATAATCATGGCTATATTTTTTTCAAAGGCAAGGTTGAACTTTCAGGAATTAATGAGGCAGAGGCTGGAGTTCAGAAATTTTATGCAAACATAAAGAGGTGACAGAGCAGATTCAACTAATTCAAATTAAGTGAAAGACTGCACATGGTGTACCATTTAGTTTAGTGTATGTCAACTGGCAGATAGGTCGACTCCCCTTTTTTTAGCTTCATTTTAATGGCTTTATGGTATATCTGGTGTACAAGTCAGCCCCTGTTTTCATGTTTTTGTCATGTGCTGCATTGTGTCAATGGACTCTCCATGATAGCAATTACCTCCAACCAATGCCCAGCAGATCAACCTGCATGATCCATGAGGTTCGACATATATGCCAGTCGATGGCCCATCTCGGACATCACAAGCTTTGGGATCGACTTATTCGCTGGTCAATGGGGCACCTCAGGCAGCCAGAAAATTGGTGTCAACTTTTATGTGGATATACCATAAAACTCTTAAAAATAAAACTTAAAAAAATAGGGCAGAGGTCGACTTATACGCCAGTCAACTTTTATGCCAAAATATACGGTACTTATTCCAAATAGGGCAAGAAAAGGATTAGGAGCCGAATTAATATTAAGAACCAAAGGCAAGGTATGGGAGTCACTTTCCCAATAATTGGAAAGCAAGGAACATGACCAAAACATATGAAATAATGTATCTTCCTTTGTCTTGTATCTATCACATTTTGATGAGAAATTAGAATAACATTTAGCCAATTGTACGTAGAAAAGTAAATTCAATGTACTATAAATTGCAATAATGAACGTCGGATACATAGAGAAGATGAATTAACCAATTTCAAGATAGAATCCTATGTAGCATCAAAAGATTCATTTTGAATATCTTGCTCCCATTGTTTCTTAGTCTTGTCCAGGGAACTACCACTTGACATCAATTATAACTCAGAGAGAACTGATAATTTTTTTAGTGTTCGGTTTAAGATTATAATTTTTTTTATCATCTTTAATTCCAAACCTTGAGGGAGTTTTTATACCAAGGAATTAAAAAAAGACTCCTAATCTGTAAATATCTAAAAAAAATTATGTTTAGTTATTTTAAATTTAGAAGATAATTATTCAAAAGAGGCCAAAAATAAATTTTGGAAAATTAGATACATCTCAGATGTATTGACTCTGACCATTGACAAAAACCAAAATCTTGTACCAAAGGTTTTTTTTAAAAAAGGAATTAGCTAAAAGAGGACTGTTTAATAAAAATCTATGGCATCCAAAATGTTTTCTAAATTAAGCCAAATCCTCAATGCATGTTCAAACAACAAAGTTATCAGTTAATTATCAGTTAATTTAGAAACAGAAAAAGGTAATGGAACTACAACTGTCGAAATGAGGGAAAACTTCTTGGTAGAATCAGTTTCCATATTAATCCAACTAGCAACATCCTGCATAGAACACCTTGGGGTTCTCCTCAATTCTACATACTAAAGGTTTCTCATGCCCCCTTCGAGCTCTCCTTTCTTAAGCTCCTTCCTGGCTACCATATACTTCTCATGAGCCCTTACTGTTTCGTTGATACCAGATTTTTATTTTTATTAGACTTCATTCCAGAGTTTGATGCAGATTTTCGGAATTTGGAGCCACCTTTTGAGTGCATTTAAGAGTTGGCCACATTGCTGAAGTGTGGTGGATTTTTTTCTCAATTATATTTATGTCTGTGTGGAAGTTAATTGATCACTGTTACTAATTATAGCTTTTTAAAAGTTCAGTTTCTTTTTATCAAATAATTTAAATTCCCAGATGTTGTAATGGGGTTTGAATTTATAGCTGGGAATCATGAGACCAGTTCTCTGTATTGCTGGTCCAGAAGCAATCTCAGTGCCAAAAATGTATCTATCAGAAACTCTGGTAATTACTTGATACATGCAGAAGCACAGGATTAATTTCTAATGAAATATGCTTCACAGCAGAAGAATGTGGACTTTTAAGCTAATTTGATTTTCATAATGGAAAATAAAATTTGCTATTTTTGAGCTTTCACTTTAGGATCTATTTATTTTCTTATTGGTCCCAATGATTCTAGTGAGCCATAATGGCTTTACAATTGTTTGGATCTCAATCTATTAATTCATCAACATGCATCAATTCTGCAGATCGAATGGAATTGTGAAGCATCACACCTGCTGCACAAAGCATTGAAAATCTACCCAGTTGAATGACATTCTAACAGGTTCCTTGGATATTATCACTCAAGTTACTTCCCATTTAAATTGAATACATCTCCACAAGTGAATACTTTGACAGAATGTCATTCTCTTCACTTAAACTTTGCTTGTTCTGAAGGAAGCAAAGACAAGGGAGGTCAGAGGTAAATGTGATGACATTAATCTGCAACGTCTTAAGCCACCTTCATGGTGACCGACTTCTGTGCACCAAAGAATTATTGTGGGTCTCTGACCTGACAATTAATCTTCCACATTCTTGTCTTGATTTTTTTTCCAATTGATTTTTTTTTCCCAACTGGCTATAGATACACATATCATTTTACTGCTAATGGATCACATCTAGTGGAGAGTGGAGTTTCCAAATGTATGAAAAAAAACTTGTTGATACAGAGTTGTTAACTACCGTACTTATCTTACACTTCTTGTATTGTTAGGGCTTTATTCTTGAGCGGATCTCAAAGTCATTTCTGCCATCCATACCTATTGTTCACAGTCAGAGCGAGCTGCGAGATGCTTACAGAGAATGGCTAGTTTCCACTGAAGGTTAAAGCATTGTTAAGATGACTGAGAAACAGTGGCAAAATTATGGAGAATTCTTACCGTTGGAAAAGTAATTAAGCTTGCTAGTTCTGTAACATAATTGCTATACCATTTGTGATGAAAAGACAGCACGGTAATATAACTAATAGAGCTGTTTGCAACATAAAGCCAGAGACCTAGGTTCAATCCTGACCTCAAATCCTGTCTGTGTGGGGCTTGAAGGTTCTCCATGTGAGGAAAGTGAAAACAAAAAGAAAACTTGCAGGTGTTGGAAAACTAAGACAAAATCAGAACGTTCTGAAAATATTCAGTAGGTCAGGCTTCATCTAAATGCTGAGTATTTGCAACATTTTCAGCTTTTGTCTTTTTGTGACCTCATGGGTTTCTTTTGGTTTCCTCTCACATTCGAAAGATATGTGGAATGGTTGGTTAATTCCATATGTTAAATGATCCCGTGTGTAAAGATGAGTGGTAAAATCTTGGTGGAGCTGATATCAAATTGGGGAGAAAAACTTGTGGTAAATATAGGATTAATGGAATCAGTGGTTGGTGCTTCCCTTCAGAGATGTTGGCCCTCAACAACCTGACCAGCTGTGTTTAAGGTGTATAGAAGATCCAAAAACTAGAAATTTAAAATTAAAAACTGAAAATATTGCAAATGTTCAGCAGGTCAGGGTCCATCCTTGGAAGAAGAAACAAAATGAGAATTTCAGGTCAAATATCCTTTGTTAAGCCTGGGAAAGTGAGAGGAAAAAAAAAACAAGTCAGACTTCTTAGTTTTTCTTAGGAATGTGAAGGAGTATTGTGGGCATTGTGTTTGGGCAGGGGATTCAGGCCACCGAAATATGGCATAATAAAAGCACAGGAAGCAAATCTGTGGACTCAGATAATGAGAAAAAATGCCAATGGTAAACATACTGAACCCTGATCATTTTACACTGATCTTTCAGAAAACTTGCTTCAATTCTTCATGAGTTTAATCTCGTGATGAAGGGGAATCCCAAGGTTATTTTAGTATTTGGACACATTGAACAAAATGGTGAACTTCACAATGTGTCTGCCCATACAAATATGCTATGAATGAAAGTTGAAGGTTATCTAAAGTTATCACTCCGCATATAATGAGCCAAGTTTATCATCACTTCATTTGCACATTTAATTGAATTGGTTTTAATTCAACATAAATCTCAGACTAACACATTAACATATTCTTCTGTCAATGGATGGACCCACTCCTTTATTTATACTTCCTTTCTCGCATTATTTTTTTTTTTTTTTTTTTTTAATTTTTTATTTTTCACACCATAAATCACAATAGCCATGATATACACTTTTTCTTTTCCACACATTTACAGTGACTTTTTCTCCCTCCCCCCTCCCTCCTCCCAAGCCACCCCCCCATCCCCCCCCCCCTCTCATCCATTTTAGGTATACAATCTAGGTTGCATTAATTCAGTTAGACAATGTTGTCATTCAACAAAAATACACCAGAAATTCTACTGAGTCCATTCTTTTCTTTTCTTCTCCTTCCATCAATTTAGGTAATGTTTGTTCCCGGTAGGTTTTCGCTATTGTATTTAATGTAGGGCTCCCATACTTGTTCGAACATTTCAATATTATTTCTTAAACTATATGTTATTTTTTCTAATGGAATACATTTATTCATTTCTATATACCATTGTTGTATTTTCAAATTATCTTCCAATTTCCAGGTTGACATAATACATTTTTTTGCTACGGCTAGGGCTATCCTTTCTCGCATTATTTTGAGGAAAGAATAAGGACAAAGATATTTCCAACAACATTTGGCTTAGTGAAGAATGCTATTTGGAAATGGAGCCCAGAACTCGTCTCCATGATAGCCTGGCAGCAATGAATCATCATATATGATGCTTCATAAAGAAAAGAGGACCTGAGCATTGCAATCACAAATTTCTTTGCAGCAATCTTGATTGAGTATCATGTTCAATATGCCATTAAATGAATGGAGGCTATTTAACTGCTCTTCGCAGGTTTATCTTATTTATTGGATGGGTTTCTCCTCCTCGCCCTTAATAGGAAGACAATCAAGCCAACTTCATCCTTACTGAAACAGAAAGTACCTCGGGATCTGATTCCAATAGAATGCTGATAAAACTCTAGGCTCAATTTTTAATGAGAAAAGAAGAAACGTTTTAAAATGCACATCTTTCTTCACAATGGAATGAAGAAGATATTAAGTGTTCAATGAGCCAGTCCTGTCATAAGACATGGAGTCTCAGCTATAGCTATGAAGAACACATATCAAATGTAATCACATTTTGCATTGTCTGTTTGCTGGCTTCATAAAGTATCATATCATTCTCATTGTGTTACCTAAATATTTTGTTGTTTCAGCTAGATATTTCTGCATATTATTTATATAATAACTCATTCTAAACCAGGGTTCCTGCATAACTAATAGCTAATCTCTCTGTGATTGAATAATTCAGTGGAGGGTAGTTTTAAATTCTCTTGCATCTCATCTCAGTTTTCAATGTTTATTTTGATGTTACAGCTGAAGTACAGAGATTTAACAGAAGTTCTTGGAAAACATCCTTGGAAGCCAAAGAGTATGATACTTTTTATCACATTATGCTGTGCTCTGTAAAAGTATAATAGAGCATGCATCATCTTTTACACTTTTCTTATTTTGTACATCACTTGGTTCCATTCCATGCTATCTATCTCAGTCCCAAATATACACAATTCAGAGCACTCAATGAATGCCAAAGACTCAAAGTATCCCATGTGAAGAAATGTTTCTTCTTTGTAATATTAATGGTAATTTATTCTGGTTTTAGACTTGACCTATCATCAACTAGTCTTTCAATCTCTCGGATGTTTTAGTGAAAATATTTCATTGAATATTCTTCCATGTTATCTCTGCAAGAATACATTTATGTGGCACTGTGATCTAAGCCATCTCTTTGGTGGTTTAGAGACCAACCTGGATTAAAGTTCAGTATCACTTCACCAAAGCCTTTTAAAATTGTAGCAAGTCTAGTTATTGCAAGAATTTTGTAATACAAGAAAACACCAGTGTTTAACTTTCAGCCTCTGTTTTGTGCACAGCAATATCCAAATCCCCCTCTCCACCAATTAGGAGCTCACTTTTAAGCATGATCTATTTTTACGAACATAAATAACCTCTTACCTTTGCCTTCTCTCTTGGACTTGCCTGCCTATTTAAACTATCTCTAATCATTTGCAGACACTTGGCATCCTCTTGACAGAATTGTTTCTCATTAAACTTTGTATAATCAACAATCATGGATCACTATCCTTTCAAATTTTGAAGAGTTGAGTCCACAATGCTGATTGTGAAACACTTCACAGGTATAGCCTATAATCCTGCAAATGATGGATCCCTGATTATAATTTTCTGTGCATTAATTAATTTGTTCAGGCCAATAGAAAAGAATAGTAGAGTAAGTATTTTTAAAATGGTCAAGAGATTAAAAAGTATTTGTTTAGCAGGCCCTTGATGTGCTTGTACTCAAATCACTGAAAGTTAACATGTAGAAACAATAGGCAGAGGGGAAAATAAACAATATATTGGTCATTATTGCAGGAGTATTTGAGTAGAGATGTATTGCCTCAATATTATACATCTGAAAAATTGTATACAGGTCTGATCTTCCTTTCTGAGGAAGGATACATGAAGGTGATTCACCTGATTGAATTCTGAGGTGGTGGGTTTTTGTGAGATGAGAGATTAAGCAGTCTTGGCCTATTCTTTTTAAAGAATAACCGTCGATTTCACTGTTGCATAAAACATTCTTTCAGATTGATAGCATAGGGATGGCACGGTTGGTGCAGTGGTTAGCACAACGCCTTTACAGCGCCAACGATCGGGACTGGGGTTCAAATCCATGCTGTTTGTAAGTAGTTTGTAAGTTCTCCCCTTGACTGTGTGGGTTTTCCCCAGGGACTCTGGTTTCTTCCCACTGTTTGAAACACACTGGGATTGTAGGTTAACTGGGTGTAAATTGGGCTCATGGGCCGAAATGGCCTGTAACTGTGTTGTATGTATGGAGAGTGTGTTTTCATGAGTTGGAATAGAAGAGATAAGAGTCGCAATCTCAAGGAGTTGACATTCTCTCTTTTTTCCCCTGATATCGTAGAAAGAGACCATTCAACTCATTGAATCCATTCTGGCTCAAAGCAATGTCATTGATCTCTGCCACTTATTTTTACTGCAACCTATTCCCTATCATCTACCCATCTCTCTTATTTTTCCTATCTGCCATAGGGATAACTTGCAGTAACCAATAAACCAACCAATTAGCAAACCTTTGGATGTGGAAACTAAAGAACCCAGAGGAAATTCATTTGATCACAGGAAGAATGCTCACGCCCCTATCTACATACAGCAGACCTGGACTGCTGGAGTTAGAGCGTGAGACAACTGCATGACCTAATGTGCCACTGGCTCAAAGATTTCCATGCTCAATAGTCTATAGCAAAAAATAGAAATGTGATAAAATAGGAGCCCTTCAAAATGAATGTAAGCTGCAGTTATAGTTGGAATGTGGGCATAGTAGTGATGGGTTAATAGAATGAGCTTTGCAGGGAGAAGTAGAGGCAGCAAGTGTATTTCAATGCAATTAAGGTCGGGAATACACTGGAACACATATTTCATATTCAACTACTACTTCAAAATGTCAACCATCTCAAACACACATTCAACAATTGTCATCACTTCATTGGGAACCTTGCCCCTGATGCTGGCTGCAGATTTTTTTAATTTCAGGAACTAATTTTGTTAGTTTCAACCTTAAATCTCCATGTTTTGTAATTTCCAGTTGGTTTCTCTTAGCATGTAGCAAATCACTAACGGTATTGAAGCCACATACTACTAAATAAAATGATGGAAAATGCATCATTAGTTCCCTTGCTAAAGTAGTTGAGTTTGGGTATTTCTTTTTGATCTCGTTAGACAGCAACATCATGGTTCCTTTCACTTTGAAAAGAGTTTTCACACATTCATCATGTTGCAACTCAGAAAACTCCTCTTGGTATTGCACTGGAACTTCAGATAAGTCCACCAGCAATGACTGAGTTAACCAAGATGGAAAATCCATTGTCTTTAAATCACAAAATCTATAATTGAAGTCGGTAACCAACATTTTCAAATGGTCATCAATGACATTTGTAGCAGCATTAATTACCTCACACTCATTCAACCAATAGAATTGACTGAAATTTCTTGCAGAAATATTCCTTTAGCATTATTCTAGAAGTGTCATGAATCCAAATATCTTTATTTTTGCATCAATGAGCATCATATTTGCTACTTGGAGTTGCTTGTTCAATGTACTTAGTTTCGCAAAAATGTCCGTCAAGTAACTCATAAGCTTTGCTATCTGTTGTTAGCAAGAGCTTAATTTCAGGTTTGTCCTTCAAACACTCGCTGAGAAGGTTCCATAAACCTTTTGAAGCAGTTTTCCTTTGACAACCACCTTACTTCGGTGTGAAGCAATAATCTCACATGTTCTGCATTTTTGTTGACACAAAACTCCTTAAAAAGATGTTCACATTTGGCATTAGCTTTGATGGCATTGATATACTTGATCACAGAATGCAATATCTCATGTAGAACAGGGGTAACTTTCTTGGCAACTAAATTTTCTTGGTGGATAACACAATACACAACCACCATGTTTGGATTTTCATCATTAATTTTAAGCATCCTTTTTTTTACCCATCATAGCAGGTGCACCATCTGCAGCACAAGATACAATGTTTCTTTTTGGTATTTCATTTTCATCCAAATAATTTTTGAGCTTGCTCTAGATGTCAACTGCAGTAGTGGTTGTTTCCAATGATTCATAAAGCATCTCTTCTTGAAACTCTTCCTGATCAATATATCTCGCGTATGCCAATAGAGCCTCACTGTCCCATATGGTAGATTTATCCAGTTGTATTGAGAACTTTCATAGTTTCAACTTCTCAATAAGCTGTTTTTTCAACATCTTAACCCATGTCATCTATTCTGTGGCAGACAGTACTATTACTCAATGGTATTACTCGGACATCTTTGTCATTCTTTTGCAGAACTGCAATGATATTGTGGGCTTAATCGGTTCCTCCCCAATTGTATGATTCTTCCCATGTTTTGCTCTCAGCAGAAGAATTTCATAGCTAGCTTCAAGGGAACGATTCAGGGCTGTAGTTTGATCTATTTTCAATTTCTCTTTTAGTGATTTTAAAACATTCCAATTTTGAATTGACATGGTTAGGATGTTTTACCCTCAAATGAACTTCAAGACGGCCTGCTTTCATTGATTCATTTATCAAAGTCTGTTGGCATAATAGGCAAAAAAGTGCACGTTCATTGTGTACAGCAGGTAAAAACCCAAACTTCAAGAACTCCACTGAATAGTGACAAACCTTTTGCTTCTTGGTCTGCTCATTTTGAATATACAACAGCGCGAGCTCCCTGAAACAGGTTAATACAACAGCTTAAGCTCCCTGAAACAGATTAATACAACAGCGCGAGCTCCCTGAAACAGATTAATACAACAGCGCGAGCTCCCTGAAACAGATTAATACAACAGCGCGAGCTCGCTGAAACAGATTAATACAACAGCGCGAGCTCCCTGAAACAGATAAATACAACAGCGCGAGCTCCCTGAAACAGATTAATCAATATTTTATTATGTCTTAGAATTGAAAAATGTAATAAAAGTAAGAATACTGACCCTAACAAAAAATGAAAAAACACACTAGTGTGATTTCTGACATTTTTTCTCCTAGAGAGTGTATCAAAACTGCGCGACCCTCATGCTTTACTTTCTGGGGTCCCTGTATTTTTCTGATTTTGGCATCTCCCTCAGGCTGGTACCTGGACCGGACCCCTTCCCCCCCCCCCCCCCCATCAATTCACTAATGCACAAAGATACATACAGATACAGGTCTCACTCACTACTGAACTAGTAAACAATTAAACTACTGAAAAAGTAAAGGGGTATGGACGGACACATGATTGTTGAGATAATTTGGAATCCTTGTCGCCAGTGAGATAATTTGGAATGGATGATAATAAGACTGGTCAGAAAAAATATAATGTTAACCAAGGATGACAACAGTTAAAATAAAAAATGGAGAAATAACAGAGAGATATTGGAAGAGCAAAAACACATGTTATGAAAATAAAAATAAAAGTGAATTTTATTTGAAGTTACCACAGTTGTGTAGTACTGACAGCATTGCCAAGTCACATCTTTCACACCGACATAACGAGTTTATTTTTTCAAACCAACTTTTTAATTATTTCCCAAAATATTCCTGCGCCTCACCAAAATATTTTGGAGCCCCATACCCCACCTTGTGAATCGATGGTCTAGTGGGATGCCAACAACAAATGGGGTTAACTTAGATGGGCGTCGTGGATGAGTTGGATCAACAAGAAAAGATTATGGGGCCAGCCATAGTGTTGATGACGCAGATTCTGTGATTAGCTGTAACTCCAGCCAAACTGTTGCAGTACCATTAGATTTGTCTGTCTGGCAATGTGGAAAGTTGCCTAGGTGTGTCCTTTTCAGAAGACCGAACAAATCAAATCAGGCCAAATTCTATCCAATCAGTCCACCTTCAAACATTAGCAATGCAATTGAAGGTGTGACTGACAGCTGATGCCCAGTTTGGGATATATCAGGAACACTTGGTTCCTGACCGTATCGAAACTTGATCCAAATATGAATCAAAGAGCTCTATTCCAGACGTGAAGTGAGGGTGACTGCTGTTCATTATCAAGGCAGCAGTTGACTGAGTCCAGGTTTCGGAATTCTGATTAAAATGGCCAATGGCCATCAAAGGTTAAAAGTCTCCAAAAGTTGAAGTCATATCCTGCACAAAAGAAGACGATGCTGAGATTTGGTGGTCAGTCATCCCTGTCTCAGAACAGAATTGCAGGATTTCCTTGGACTTATCCACCTTCAACTGCTTCTTCAATGACCATCCTTCAGAAGTGTTCACTATTGATGTTTATTTGCATATACAGTCATGCGCCGCATGATGCCACAACGTCCAACCGCATATACATTCGTGGTCCCATAAGGATATAATAGAGTTCAGAAATCCTGATCGGAGAACGGGACATAATGGATGTAACCGGACATAGCGAGCGCAATGTTCCTGCATGCAACACATTTATCTCTTGTCTCTTGTATACATAGCATTATGCTGCCAGGCGTACAATGGTACAGTACATATTATAACCAACTATACATATGTCTTGATAGAATAAATACCTATATTACTGGCTTATGTACTGTACATTCTATTATTTTAATGTGAACATTCCCTATTTACAGATTAAATGTTTACAGTGTTATACAGTGTTAACCTACTTCACCCATATATTACCATGCCAGATATAATAGCTGAAGGACAGTACTGTATGTGTACAGTATCTTGGATATTTAGTCAACGCAGGTAGACTACACTATGTATCCTTTAAAGATTTGCTAAGTATATATGGTGTTTGCACAATGTCTAAATCACATAACATCCTATTTCACTGAATGCATCGTGGACATTAAGCGACGTATGACTTGTGTAAGCAAATGAAGCGGTCCATGCTTACATGCAACAAGACTTAGACAACATCCAGACATGAGTTGATAAGTGACCTTAATATTGGCAGACAATGACAATCTCCAACATGAGAGTCTAGCCACCTACCCTGATGTTAAAAGGCATTGTTATTGCTGAGGCCCCTCCTCCCTCCACTATTAGCCTACTAACCTGAGATTGTTACTGCAAGAACAGGTATATTCTATGCAAAACTGCATTTTCTACAAGCCATGTCAGGAATGTAGTGGAAAATTTTCCTCCTGGCTAAATGAACAAAACTCCAAAAACAGTGCTTGACATCATCCAAGATGGCCTATTTGATTGGTTACGTGTCAGTTGTGTGACGTTCATTCCCTCTACCACTGAAGAACATGTACAAAATAATTTCCCCATTACTTCAACAACATTGTTTCACACCTCCACTGCCTCCTACTAAACCTGAGATAAGTAAGAAGGACAAGGACTTCTGAGGCTTAGGAATGTTGTATTCCTTTCACTGGCACTGCATCTAATTCGGCAACTCTCTACCTGAGAGTACCTTTGCCGGAAGGGCTGTAATGGTTTATGAAGTCAAGTAGTTAGTACTTCTCAAAGGCACATAAAGATACTAAATAATGCTCAGTTCTTGCTATTCACACTACTGACCTATGACTGCAACATCAGATCCAGCTTCCACAGAGTAATAAAGTTTGCAGATGACATGACAGTACTAGTAGTTAATCTCATCAGAAACAACAATGAGCCAAAATGCAGAGGAGGTGGAAAGTCCCATGAAATAGTACGACAATAACAACCTGAGTCTCAAATGTGCACTTCAGGAGGACCGAGGCAACCACCCTCCACTGCATATTAACAACTCATAATGGTGAGTGTGGAGCACCCAAGTTCCATGGAGACCATTTAAGGAGTGGCCTGTCCTACACACATAACATCACCTCACTTGTCAGGAAGCTTCAACAGTGACTGACACGAGCAAGGCTACTGGCCCGCATTTTGTCAACTTTCTATAGAAGCTCTATCGAGAGGGTCCTAGCCAGTTGCATCACAATGTGGAACAGTTGCTGTAGAGCAGTGGTTCTCAACCTTTTAAGTAATCCCTGTGCCATAAGTGCTCTGATTAGTAAGGGATTTCTTAAAGTGGTATGTGAGTGGGAAGGGAAGGTTGAGAACCACTGTTCTAGACCAAATTGTTACTGAAATATTTTGCTTGAGAAAAATTGTCATTGCCCCATTTCCTTTGGAGTGATGAAACTGTGGACATAACGAGTCAATCAGATATGATTAAAACAGTGGTCTTTAAACTTTTTCTTTTCACTCACATTGCACCTTAAGCAATCCCTTACTAATCACAGAGCACCTATGGCATAGGGAATACTTAAGGTGGTATGTGAGTGTTAAGAAAAAGGTTGAGAACCACTGCTGTAGAGCATTGGATCAGTGGTCAGTTCACAGGTCAATAAAAGCAGCAGAGAGAATTACTGGGTCACCCTCCCACCCATCGATGGGATTTACTGTAATCATTATTGAAAGAGAGATCTCAAAATCAGGTTGAACCCCACCACCCTATATGCAGCATCTGTTGGGAAAAAGATACTGTGCAAAAGTATCAGAACAAGAACCACCAGGCTGGGGAACAGCTTCTACCCTCGGGCAATGAGAATGCTGAACAACAAAATGAACTGCTCACACTAACCATCTGAGACTACTATTTATTAAGAATATGTATTTTAATAGATGTACTGTTTATATGTATCATTATTGTCTGTATGTGTGTTATGTCTGTACATGTGTTTTGCACTGTTCTGCACCATGGACTGGAGAACTCTGTTTCATCAGGTTGTACTTGAATTTTGAAAACTATTGAAATACTACTTTCCTTATGTACTCTCTGCCCCATTTATAAAATACAAAATGTGATCGGTTTTATGGTGTTTGCACTTTCAAGAAATTATGCTCAAACCTTGGGTTTCTTCTGAAAACACCTTTAAATGCCTTTCCATTTTATGTTTTTTCTTGATTTTGCTCTGGCCGAGTATTACCTCTCCATAAGGCATTAAATTACGAGTTATCTCACTAGCTGTTCTGCTGATCTGTTTGTTTTCCTGAATTTTGGAATTCTTTCTATTTGACAGGCCTACTACTGTATGGGAAAATGTTAAATTTTGTTTTTGTATCCAAGTTTAATTGAGCAACATGTCCAAAAATAAGAATAAAAGTGAACCTCATGCTGGGCTCTGCTGAGTCCAAAGCATATCTCGTTCACTCATATAATCAAACTAATTTGTTCGACTTAAATGAGGAAATGCAACACAAAGTTAACATACTTTGGTTTTCTTACAATTCCCTTGTTGTAGCATCTAATCAAATGCTTTCAGAAAACCCTGAAACAATTTATTCCATTCTAGTCACTACTTCAAATATGAATTTTCTTAGTTTGTTGAACAAACTTCTAGCTGTTCCTGCCATGGATCGGTTTTAATTAATTTTATCTTTATTTGAAAAAATAGCTATTAAATTAGTGTCACCAATGCAGAGTAAGCCAATGTCCAAGCTGCACAACTTAGTTTATGTTTCATGGTATGAAGATGTAATTCCATTTATGATTAATTCTTACATACTGATTTGGATTTCAGTTTTACTTATTTAAATCAAGTTTATTGTCATCTGATTGTACAAATACAACCTGTCAAAACAGCGTTCTCCAGTCTTCTGGTGAAAAACATGCAGACTCACAACCAGACATAACACACATACAGACAAATAATACATTTGCAGGACAAGTATTTCACCTCTACAAATAAATAAGTATTGTTGCAGGAATCTGAGTGAGAATATTAATTTTAATATATGTTTAATGTGAGCAGTTCCTTTGATCGATCAGCATTCCCACTGCCCATGGAACAAAGCTGTTCCTCAGCTTGATGCTGTTGGCTCTGATACTCCTGTATCTCTCCCTGTACAGGAGCAGCTGAAAGATGCTGTGTGCAGGGAGGAAGGGGTCCTCCATGATTTTGCGTGCCCTCTTCAGACAATAATCCCAGTAGATCACAATGATTGGGGGGTGGGGGTAAAGAGAGGGAAATACTCCATTGATCCTCTCTGCCACTCTTATGGTCCTGTGGATTGACACCTCCAATCCATTTCTCTGCAACAACCGCACCACACTGTGATGCAGCCGGCCAGGATGCTCTCAATAGAGCTGCTATGGAAGATTGATGACCGGTAGCCTTGCCCGCTTCAATCTTCTCAGGAAGTGTAGTTACTCCTTACTGACAAGTGAAGGGATGTTGAGTGTCCGTCCATAATAGGTCACTAGTTAAGTGAACACCCAAGAACTTGGTGCTCTCTACTTTCTCTACTACAGTGTTGTTGATGTGCAGTGGAAAGTGGTCATTCCTAGTCCTCCTGAAATCCATGATCATCTCCTTTGCCTTGTCCATGTTCAGACTCAGGTTATTACTCTCACACCATTTCACGCAATTTTCCATCTCTTCTGTAGAGCATCTCGTTGTTGATAAGGAAAAAATTGTTGTGTCATCTGCAAACTTGATAACACTATTGGAGCTGAATCTGGTGTTGTGTGAACAGGAGCAGGCTGAGTACACAGCCCTGAGGTGTGCCTGTGCTCAGCGTGATGGAGCTCGATATTCTGCTACCAACCCAGACAGACTGTGATCTTACCGTTAGGAAGTTCAGGATCCTATTACAGAGAGGGGTATTGAGTCCCAGCAAGGACAGCTTCACAATCACTTTACCATCTCAATTCACTTTAAATCCAGTAGTGTTCTGATTCCAGGCAATATGAATAAAAGAACTTCTAAAAGTTAAGATTGTATTAGCAATGCAGCAATTGAATTGAGCAATACATTGACACCAAAAGGCATTCCAGATGGGTGATGGGCTCCCAATATGCTCTTTCTGATGCCACCTGGTGGATCTGACCATATCAATGAAAATGCAGAGATAAAATGATCAAAGCCTCAAGCCAACAAATCAGAATGAGACTGCACTCATTTTATAGTGCTACGCTTACCACATATCCCAGCTTAAAATAGTCTCTAACATACAAATAAAATTATTGGTTTTGACTGAATTTTGCCTCAAATTTTTACCTGAGATGTTTCCACGTGCATAAAGAGTTAATCTTGATGCAGAACAGAAAATACAGAAATGCTGGAGGAACTCAGCAAGTCTCACATTATCCACAGGAGGTCAAGGGCTCTGGCCCAAAAGCTTTTCCTCCTATGGATGCTGCGAGATCTGCTGAGTTCCTCCAGCATTTTTATGTTTTTACTACAATTGCAATGACTGCAAACTTTTGTGTTTCACTCTAGTCTTCATGCAGAGCTTGCTGACGAAGAAACATATTCCAGTAATGCGAACTAGATGGCACCAGGAAATCTGTCCCTCAGTGAGGAAACCTCATTCCCAAAATGGTTAGCAATTAGCTGTGCACACCCTACTTTGTCATCTGTAGAAACTACAGTGGTTGTTCGAGGCACTTTAAGGATAATAAACTATCAGAAACACCCCAAACAATGCATTGAAATAAGTATTTTAAATAATTAATTATTTAGGGGTTTTTTTTGCAGTTAAGGAAAATAAAGTTGACTAGGAACTCCTGAAATCAATTAAAATAAAAGGAATATACTTTCCTCACTCCTTCCTAATATAAAGCCTCACAATTCCTGGTGGAATTTATGTGATCCTGGGTCCTGTGCCAGCAGAAAGTGGAGCAGTGAAGTGAACTAACATGTTTGGCATGCACAAAGTTCCAGACTTAGTTTACACAAGTACCAGTAGTAGCAAAATCTGTCCCAAGCTTTTTTTTTAAGTTTTTAAGTTTCTGGTCCCTTTTAACTCTTTAACAGTTAAAACTAGGTAGCCCTATTTGGAGTTTGTTATTGGACATGATTTTGATATTGTTACTTCATTTTACTCATGATTATATGAAATCCATGCCAAAACATGTTGGAAATTTACAGCTGCCTTAGTGCCCAATTACTTTTAGTTGACATCTGCTGCATTCCAATGATTAGGGTTTTAAATTGTGATGATGAAGTGAGCATGTGTTGACCATGATGCCAGCCGATGATTAGACCTCCAAGTAACTTCACTCAAGCAAAGAATTGCCATGTCACATGCATTCCTCGTTTAAAAAAAAGTGCCAACAAGTTGAGAAACTGATAAACCTTGCTTTTGTTCAATGGAATATTCAAGTCAGAAACAAAGATTGAGACTAATAAAATAAAGTTAACAATTACCAACACTGTCAATCAAAGATGTGTTTTTAGCTCACTGCTCTACTCAATCTACACCCATGAGTGTGTGGCAAAGCAAAATTCAAATGCTATCTAGAAATTTGCTGATGAAACCACAGTCATTGGCAGAATCATGATGTCAACAACATTGGTAAAACTAAGGAACTGATTGTGGACTTCAGGACGGGGAAATCAGGAGAACACATACCAGTCCTTATTGAGGGGTCAGCAGTGGAAAACTTAAGAACTTCAAATTCCTGGGTGTCTGCATCCCTGAATGAAGATCTATCTTGGGGCTTCCCTGTCAATGCAATCATGAAGGAGGCTCGCCAGCAGTTATACTTCATGAGAATTTTAAGGAGATATGCTATGCCATGCATATTTCTTCAGGTTTTCATGGACAGCATTCTGAATGGTTGCATCACTATTTGGTATGGAGGTGCCAATGCACAGAAAAGGAAGACTAAAGAGAGATGTGAACTCAGCCAGTGCCTTCATGGGCACCAGCCTTCAATCCACTAAAGACATCTACAAGAGACAGTGTCTCAAGAAAGCAGCCTCTATCCTCAAAGACTCTCACCACCCAGGCCATGTTCTCATCTCACCGCGACTATCAGAAAGGAGGTACAGAAGCCTGAAGAAAAAAAAACACAATGGTACAGAAACAGGTTCTTACCCTCTGCAATCAAATTTCTGAAGGGATAATGATCTACAGAAACTACCTCACTTTCTCTTTTTACACTAATTTATTTTATGAAGTGTAATTTATAGCAATTTTTCACATGTGAGGCTGCTGCAAAACAAGACATTCTGTGACATGTTCATGATAATAAATTCCGGTTCTGAACAGCTTACAAGAACAGTGCATTTATTTCCAAGATGGGTTGAGTTGGAAGAGTTTTGTAAATTGGAATGTCATCCTTGCATCATGTTCCACCTTGAATGAGGAACTTTGAGACTATTTTGCTGCCTCTATTATTAGTTTATTTCTGGTCACTTTTGTAAAAATTACTCTGTACAAGGTAATTAGCAAAAGTTATCCTTTTTGTTTATGAAGCTCTTCCAAGCAAATGACTAATGAATTGTACATTTTGTTCATGGTCGTGCAGAAATGCTGTTTCTTCTGCTTTTCTCCTCAGTCAAAACTTTGTGCTTCACACACAAGCCATCAGATAATCTGCATGCATGTTCGAAGTGATCAAAAACAAAAGTGAAATTGTGATCAATGGTGAGATCTACAGGAATGTTTTAATTAATAAAAAAATAGTTATTGCCAGCTTGTATTGATTCACAAGGGGATAATCCTCAATTGTAACAATCTTGGACGACTATGGTTTTGATATTGACAATTTTGCTGATATGACAGTTTATCAAATTATTTTAAAAGTAATTGTGAAATTAGAAACTTAGCTCTGTAGAGCACTCCTATTTCTGAGGTAGATATTTTGGGTTCAAGTTACATTCCAAGTTCAAGTTTATTGCCATCTGATTGCACAATTACACCCCAATGGTCCTCGGTGCAGAGCATGCACACACACACAACAGATATAACACCCACCCACATGTGATTCATAGGCAAGATAAATATATAAAAATAAATAAATATTGTTTAATAAATAGAATCTCAGATGGTTAGTGTGAGCAGTTCATTTGGTTGTTCAGCATTCCCACTGCCCGTGGAAGAAGCTGTTTCTCAGCCTGAGGGATGTAAAACACAAATCTCCGCCTTATAGTACTGGCTTTGATATTTCTGTATTTCTTATCTGACAGAGGTAGCTGAAAGATGCTGTTGCTGGGTAGTAAGGGTTCTCAATGATTTTGCACACCCTCTTTAGACAACGATCACAGGTAGATCATGTCAGTGGGGGGAGAGGGGACCCCAATAATCCTCTCTGCTGAACTTTTAGTCCTGTGGATTGACCTCCAATCTAATTCCCCACTGCAACCGTGCGATACTTTGATGCAGCCAGCCAGGATGTTCTCAGTAGAGCTCCCATAGAAAGTTGACATGATGGTGGTTGATGGTCTTCCCACTTCAGTCTTCTCAGGAAGTGCAGTCGCTGTTGCATGTTCCTGACAAGTGAGGAGACAAAAAAAAGCTGATCTGTCAGCAGTGTGCTCAGGGATTGTTTCATTATAATTTAGTTGATATATTCTACCTTAGGTGAGTGAAATGAGCCTGTCCTATGACACAACTGAAAGAAGGTAGGGAAGTTTTCCTTATGTCTTGGAGAATGCTTAAGTCTAAACCAGTGAAAGAATTTAGCTGGTCATTATGACATTGCTGTTTGTGGCATTTCAGTGTATGCCAATTAACTGATGGGTTTCCCTACGTTGCCAAAGTAATTGCACTTCAATACGATTTAATTGCTTGTGTGTTACTTTGGGAGCCCCAGAGGTCATGAAAGAAAATGTAGAAATTTGAATGTTATTCTTTCCTCAAATGTGGCTATAATAATAACCAGTGCATGATTTTGTTATAACAAATATTAGAGAATATGCTCTCAGAATATAATTGAAAAGGAAATATTATTATAGGACAGTAGTTTGAAGAATTTAAATTTCCAATAATTTATCAGGATGTACAGCAGAAATACAAACATGGTTATGAGTGTATATCTTAAGTTTGAATAAATGGAAAAAATATAAGTTGTAGCTTTCCTCATCAGTTCAAGAAATTATATGTTATTTAATTATTATGCATTTATTTTGTAGCAAATAGATTTTATAAAATTGTAAAATTGTTTTGGTTTGTATGGTAATTTTTTTTCTAAGATAAGAATAGTTCCACTGAAGATGGATAAAACCTTATCTTTCCATCACATGAGTCAAAAGCAAAATTTCTTTGTTGAGATCTGCAATTCTGTGATTTACTGCATTGTTCTTCGTGATAGAAGAGGTAATATCTTAATTCCTTTCTTGATCCTTGCTGTCTCTACACTGACTGCTCCAACATGACCTTGCTCAGCATCTGATGACCTGCTCAGTTTCTATCAGTTGTCTGGAAGGCTGCTGCGTTTGAAAGTGGCCCTAAGGGGTGCCTAGGAACCACTGGTTCATTGACCCATAAGAACAGGGGATTGAGATCAGAGCCAGTTGCTTTTGACATGGCTGTGCTGGGCCATTGCACATAATAGCCCCCAGACTGGTCTATATTTTTCTGCTTGTTAAATGCTGTGTGTTTTGTACTTGTTAAGAGATGGACAAATTTTAGATCAGACAGTTGCTGTGATTTTTTTTAGATACTGCACTAATTACAAGCATTACCCCCATTTTGTTTGAGGGGCCCTAAATAGCTTGCAGCATTCTTAATTGTTTTAACTAGCAATAATAATGTTGCAGATAATTAGCATGAAGTTATCATGAATGAAATGGGAAAGGTGAATGGTTTTAAAGTGCCTGAGGAATATAGGGGAAAGAAGGGAGCAATTATTTACAAATGTGGATTTCTTTTTATATTGAGCAGTTGTTTGTACTCTTGTAAGTACATGATAATTAGCAACTTGAGTGAACTTAGCCAACTATTACAAATCTCATCAATATTTAGAGTTAACACTGTTCTCTTTGAGGGTAATTTTGATCTTTAGTAATAAAGTCCTCAGTGAAAGCTTAACCATCTTTTAAATATTTTTCTTTGTTCTCATTTTCTTGAAGAAGTGAAAATTACAGTTTAGTTGTTTTTTTGTATTTTAGTTCATGCTAAAAAAAAATAATGGTGACAACAATTTAGTTATTTATCCTTGATGAAATGTGATATTAAGCAGTTGCAAGAAATATTTAGCATGTCCAGTCATAAGATGTGGAAGATCATCGTCTGATTAAAAAATACTGCAATATTCTCTTCAGTAATTTGATTTCAGATTTATTCAGATTTCTGACATAATGTTGTAAGATGGAATCAGCTATATCTTTGCTGTTAATTACTTCTAACATAATTTGTTGTTGCGAGAATCATCCGTACCACCTGAATGTCTTTACATCCTTCCAGTTTGATTCCGAAGCTTTGGAAAGTTATATATAACAACCTGAATCCTGTTATTTTCCCTTCAACTTCCTGGTTTTGTATCTTTGAAACCTTGGTAGCTCTGGCCAATGCATTGTTTTAGGTTATGACCTTTGTTTTTGATTATATATAATCTAGAAAGAGATGGTAAATGGTCCTCTTAAATTTGTATGCAACAGGTTAATGCTATTTATATATATTTTTTTAGAAGTGTTTGAAGCTGATTTTTGATTGTCAGCTTGTTTCAATGGTGGCATTCTCACCTCCAAATCCAAAGATTGTGTACAAGGTCAGCTGTGTATTGACACACCATAATCCAGGTTGGCAGTGCAGAACTGAGAGAATGCTGTATTAATGGACATGCAGTTTTTAAAATAAGATATTAAATCAATGTGGTGTAACCGATCCCACTAGCATACTGGAAAATATTTATTGCTTAATCAAACTAATTTGCTGAGAGATTGCAATCTGCTAACATTAGGCAGCACTGGGTGAATGGATAGCTCTGGGTGGGCCACAAGCCTCAGGGAATGTAGCCACTGACATTGGATGATGAGAGGATTGATTGCCAATTAAGGAGGGGCTCTCATATAGGTGGCAACAATCAGTGGACAATGTCATTCTTGGAAAAGTGCACAACTGATGTGAAGACTTGTGGAAGGCAGCAAAGACTGATTGAATTTTGAGGTAGACAAGAGAAACTGGAAAACTGGAGCAACACAGAAAGTGCAAGAAGAACTCAACGGATAAGGCAGCATCCATGGAAGGGAATAGATTGTCAATCTTTTAGGCTGTAATTTTGCATCAGGAAACTTGATGATATAAGGTTAGGGCTAAAAATGTTGACTATTGCCTTCTATGGTTGTTGCCTGCCCCACTGAGTTCCTTAACATTTCAGAATTTAGAGGAAAAGGAGCTTATTAGGGAAGAAGGTGAGTTAGGAAGTTGAGAGCAAAGAACCAAGAGAAAGGAGAAATCAAGAGTGGCAGTTAAGAGAAGGGTAGGGAGACTCGAGGAGGGAGCAAGTTAGAAATGGTGTTTGCAAGAGACCAGCTAAAGAAAGAGTGCGTGCAAGATTGCACTTTGTGGGTACGTGCGTCCATATGCTGAATATGTACAGCAAAGTACGGTCCCAATTTGTCTTGGGCCAAGCCATTGGACCAAGACCTAGCTCTTTGTAACAGCTGAAGTGTAACAGCCACCAAACTTTGTAATGATTCATGCACAAGCCCTTTGAAACAAGGAAAATGCCCGACTGTAAAGGCAGAGGTTCTCCGCCCTTACATCTAGAGATTTACTTTTCTGAATGCACTGTGGCGGGCTCTGAGACACCAAATGCAATCCTTGTTGGGGAAGGATAATCGGCAGTGCGCAGCGCTCTGCTGCCCACATGAATGTACAGCCACTGCAAACAGCTGGTTAGGGGCGGGCTGATGATGCCGTCAGCCCAAGACCCATCTCCTCACTCACCCCTCTCCCTCCATTGACACTCTCAAGGCAGGGGCGGTGGGCGGGAGCCATCAGGGCAGTGGGGGCCAGCGGGAGCTGTCAGGGAGCAACAGGTGTGGGCTGTGACCACCTCACCAGGCCATTTCAGCCTTTGGGGCTGCTCTCTGTGGCTCAAAACACAGCAGAACAATGGCCATCTTCCCAACCCATAATCCCCCACGCAGCTGAAACTGTTCTGAGAAATACCGGTTCCAGCTGATTGGAGGATTATGGGTAAGGAAGACGGCCATTGCTCTTCCATGTATTTATGACGGGTGGCGCTACGGCACCAGTCGCCCCCACCTCCATTGGACACGGAGGGCACTACAAGGCACAGCTGTCTGAAAGGTAAGTTTTGTGTTTTCCCTCCGCACTTGTAGCCGGTGTCCAGGTGGAGGACTGGAAAGAAAGGGCCTATAATCCATTGCTCACCAATGAATGAAAAGATTCATTTTTCATCTTCAGTGCTTTTGGATTCTTGAGATCATACAATTGTGTTGTCAGCTAAATTGTCATGCATGAATTAATTAATATTCTGCAGCTTATTATTAATTCTGTATTTTTTATTTGAAGTAATAAATGCATCAGACATGGTTCATGGATTTGTACTTTGAAAAATATTTTTTAAAGAGTTGAACTTTATGACGATGGTTAATCTTATCGTAACAACTTTATTTAAATTGTTTTGGTACTCAGAACATAGTTCATTGAAGCTGACAAAATTTTTTTTGGGAAATTAAGATAATATTAATGGAATAAGTGTATTATTTTCCTGTCATATTTGATCATGGAACTGAATATGATAAAAGAGGCTCTGGCTATTAGTACTTTATTTTCTGAAATCAATGTTCTTTTATTTCTTGCATAGGAGTTGATTCCTGAATTTTATTATCTTCCGGAGATGTTTGTGAATTCTAACAACTACAATTTGGGTGTAATGGATGATGGCACTGTGGTGTCTGATGTAGAGCTTCCACCATGGGCCAAGACTCCTGAAGAGTTTGTTCGCATAAACAGACTGGTAAGAGATTTAGTTTTGTTTGGTTTCTGTCATGTAGCAGGTTTGTGATGCCCAAGATGTTGTCGTATGAAATTGTCATGTTTTTTTTAAACCATGCAGCAATGAAGTTTGATATTCAGAGGATATTTTCAGAACTGCTTCATTAGAACAATTTAACAGATGAATTGTGTGATTCTGTTTAAAATGTCAAGAAAATTAAATGTTAAATAGTATAAAAGATGTGTAAAAGGATATGGTCATAAAGATAAATCGATCTTCATCTAATTTGAAACATCAGGTTTATGAGATATAACTACAATGGTTAGGTTTCTACACTACTCTATCAAACTTGTGGAAGCTGTTTAAGCTTCATTGATCTTGGTTTTAGCTAAAACAAAAAGATAATTTCTGTTAATACTATCATACTTCATTGTCCTTAATGTTTTTTCTGGTGATTTCACAGAATAGCTGCAGATTGCTAGCACACCATTCAGATTGTTGAGTCTGTAAAAGTTCAATACATGTGCAATTCAGCTAGTCCTTACAGGCAGCCATACAAATCCTTACACAGGTCCCTTTTGAGTGCATCAGCTTACTTTGACCTTCTCAACCAGCAATAGCAATGCATTACAGACTATAGACACTCATTTCATTTTCAGTAACATTGCATCCCCAATAGTTTGTATTCCTACTGCCAGTAGGACAGTGTATCTATCCAGTCTTTATCTTTCATGATTTTATCTATCTCTAATTGATTTCTTTCAAAATTCTAATCCTCTCTATTAAATTCAAATAAATAAATACATTCATTTTTTTGATAAACCTTGACTACACTTTCTCCATATCCTTCACATCTTTTGTAAATTGCAGGATCAAATCTAGATCAGACGACCCATTTGTTGCCAAACCAATACCTCATATATGTTTGCCACAATTTCTTTGTTGTTATTCCCATGCTTCTACAGACATTGGAATTGCCATGCCATGAAAGTCTATGTGCCAAGTAAATGTGATTAGTGTAGATTGGGACTTCATTGTAAGCATGGATACAGTGAGCCAAAGGACTTGTTTCTGGGCTGTATAACTCTATGACTTAACTTTTTTTTAAATCCAGGATCCCATAATTGTTAGAACCACAGAACATTACAGAATGAAACAGGTCCTTGGCTCATCTAGTCTGCGCCAAACTATTTTTCTGCATAGTCCCACTGACTTGCATCTAGTCTGTAGCCCTCCATATCCCTCCCATGCATGTACTTGCCCAAATTCTTCTTAAATTTAGATTTAAATTAAACATTTTAAAAGTAAACATACAGCTTGGTAACAGGCCATGTCAGTCCATGAGTCTGTGCTGCCCAATTTACACCCCTGGTACATTTTGAATGGTGGGAGGAAACAGAACCCCCAGGGAAAACCCACACAGACACTGGGAGAACATACAAACTCCTTACAGACAGCCTGGGATTCAAACCTTGGTCCTGATCGCTGGAGCTGTAAAGGTATTGCGCTAATTGCTATGCCAACTGTGCCATCCCAATGTTAAAATTGAGCCCACATTCACTACTTCAGCTGGCAGCTCATTCCTTACTCCCACCACTCTCTGTGTGAAGAAGTTCCCCCTTTACTTTTCCCCTTTCACCCTTAATGCATGTCGTCTGATTTGTATCTCACCTACCCTCGTGGAAAAAGCCTACCTTCATTTACTCAGTCTATGCCCCTCATAATTTTAAATGTCTCTATCAAATCTCTTCTTATTCTATGCTCCATGGAATAAAGTCCTAACCTGTTTAACTTTTCCCTGTAACTCAGTTCCTGAAGTCCATGCAACATTCAGGTAAATCTTTTCCGTATTCTTTCAAGTTTGATACCTTTCCTATAGTTAGGTGACCAAAACTGTACACAACACTCCAAATTTAACATCACCAATGTCTTGTACAACTTTACCCAACTCCTATACTCACTTTGATTTATGAAGGCTAATATGCAAAAGCTCTCTTTACAATCCTATCTACCTTTGATGTCACGTTCAGGGAACTATGTAGCTGTATTCCCAGATCCCTTTGTTCTATCACTCCTCAGTGCCCTACCATTTACCGTGTGTCTTTTCTTGGTTTAACCTTCCAAATTTCAACACCTCACACTTATCTTCATTAAATTCCATCTGCCATTTTTAAGCCTATATTTCCAGGTGGTCTAGATTCCTCTGCAAGCTGTGAAAACCTTTTGCGCTGTCCACAACACCTTCAGTCTTTGTGTCATCTGCAAACTTGCTAATCCAATTTACCACATTATCATCTAGACCACACAGTCAAACTCTGGCCCGCGGGATATAATTATATTTGGCCCGCAAGATCATTTCAAAAATGTATTAGAGGTGGCCCGCCATGCAGCGAGAGCCGATGCTGTTTATTGGTAATGTCACCCCCATCATCCTCCCCCTTCATTGCACATCCTTCCCCATTGTAACACGAGAAATTGTAACACGAGAAGTCTGTCGATGTCATCAGCCGACAAGCCAGTTGGAAGGCTCCCCGCACAACCAGTCACTTCTCCCACCTGTCGAGCGGTGCGGTGGATTGGCGAGTGCCTGTGATTTCCTGTCGGCGCGACGGGCATGGCAGGCTGCGCACGGCCCCCGGGCAGCGCGAGCCCCGCGCGACTGGCACCGGACGGCCCTTCCACAGCGCGAGCGCACTTCTCCCGGTCGCCACGGCCTTCAGCGCTTGCATCCGCGCGGACTCCAGGGACGGCTGGTTCGGCCCTGCACGTGAAGAGAGAGATGGTGGCTGTCCGCAAAGGCTGATCGGCAGCGCGCTGGGCCTGAGTGGGTGGGTAAGCAGGGGTGGGCAGAGGGTGTAGGTGAGGAGTAATGGGCAGGGGAAGTTATGGTGGTGCGAGGGGCAGTTAGAGGGAGGGATGAGTAGAAGGAGGGGTGGATAGGGAAGAGGTAAAAGGGGAAGGGCAGGGCGAGTAGTGGAGGGGTGATTAGAGGGTGAAAGACGGGTAGACGGAGGAACAGGTTGAGGGGAGAGGCAGTAGAGGGGCGTGTATAGGATGGGGTGGGTAGAGGCAGAGCGAGTGGAGTGAGGGGTGAGTAGAGGTTGGGTAAAGGACTGGTCAGGTAGAGGGATGGTGGGTCGAGGGCGAATAGAAGCCTAGAGCCTAAGGAGTGAGCAGGAATTGCTGAGTCCTGATGCAGGCCAAAATGGACACAGCCTGTGAATGCTGACTACATCTCCACAGGGACCAAATAGGTTTCCCTCAGGTCAAGCAAAGGGTGAACTTGAGCTACCTACTCCTGACCTGTAACATTATCCCCCTAAAGTTATATCCTAAAGTTTAACATTACATATGTTGAAAGAAGAGAAAACATGCAGATGTTGTTGAAAATTTTCAATGAATATTTAGTTCGGCCCTCGACTTAGTCCAAGTTTTTAATTTTGGCCCTCCGTGAATTTGAGTTTGACACCCCTGATCTAGACTGTAGATGATAAACAATAATGGTCAGACCACCAGTCTGAGAAGCATCATCCACCACCACTCTCTAGCTTCTCTCATATAGCCAATGTTGAATCAAGTTTACTCGTGTTTTTTTAACCTCTTTATTCACTTACCCTTTCACTTTCAACCATCTAAGTACATACACACTCAGATCTTTTTTGTTTAAAGTCATAGAATCCATGCCAGCTATCAAGGGTATGTTTTAATGATCATAGTACCATCATCCAATTTATTCTCCCCACATCACCATCAATTTCCCTCCGATTCTGGGGGAAATTTATAGTAGCCATTTATCCGATCAAGCTACACACAGATTGAGGCTAGATCCCTGGCAGCTGTGGAGCAGCACTGATTAGTACTTAAGAAATAGGGGAAATAGGATTTACTGGCATGCCACCATTTCTCTGTTCTAGTGCCCTTTATAAAATATTGTCCTCTCATTTTTATTGCTCACCTTCCTTCCTACCATAATGTGACTCTTCACATTTCTCAGAATTAAGTTTTATGTGCCATTTTTCCACTCACTCCACCAAATCTACATCATTATTATTCTCCCCACAGTTTTCTATCTCTCCAAGTTGCAAGTCAACCACGCACCAGAAACCTGTAGCCCGTAACCCAACGTTAAATCATCAAGGAAAGCTGTGTGAACACAATTTCCCTTCAACATTGCATGTTTTTTGTAAAGGATTCAAAATTCTTCCTTTTGTTTTAGTGTGGAGCATTCCCATCAGCATTTCCTCTTTTACTTTCCTTTATAATTTCAATTTCCATCCAGACGCCATGAAAGAAAATGGTAATGCTGCTAGAGCTGCTGTAACAGTAGCCCTTCTGCTGGGGCAGACCCAGGGAGAGCAGAAAGCTGAGACACAGCACTCCCTCCCAGGGTCTAATTGCCCAGTCCTACTGCTGACAACTCTGTACAGGCTATAAACAGACTGTAAAAGGAGCCAATTATGTTTATAAAATCCTGCGACCGCGGGTTTTGGGCCCCAGATGGCGGCACCTGTTTTCAGCAATGGTCTCGAGGGTTTGCGGACTGGCGCAGGGAACGAGTAATGGGGAGAACATCCCCATCGAGAAGGAGCAGCAGAGGAGATGACCCAAAGGACAGTGAACACAGTGATGAACCAAAGAGGGGCTTTGCGGCTGAAGGACACACAGAGCTGTTGGCAACTTGCTGCGAAGAACCCACACAGGTCATGGGCTGCTAACAACTTGAGGTCGAAGAACTCACACCAGACTCCAGGCTGCTGGAGACTGGCTCATGAGAACCAGGTATTAGAACTAGGATTCAAGAGGATGCTGAAGGCTTCCTGATTGTGTTGGAGGTTTAGATCTGGGCTTGGTTTGCCAATGAATTGAACTGGGACCTTGTGCAGCTGGAGAGCACTGGAGGTGACTCCACAGCCACTCAATGATTCTAGGGGACTCTCTTTTGCTTTTTCTCTAAATGTAAGGGGTGTCAGGCAATGCTAATGCAAATGTTGAATCTTTGTCTGCCTTATGGCAGCCTAAAGGCAATTTTGTGTAATATTGTATTTCTGTTTTATTATGTCAATAAATAGTATCTGATCTGATGACTTATCCAGTTTAAGTGCAACTAGCCTTTCCAGTGCCTTCAGTTTATTGATGTTTTGTCCATGGAAAATCTCTTCTTCCTTGCTGAGACTCCCAACAGCATCTACTAGGTGAAGCCTGATGCAAAGTATGCCCCCCCCCCGTCTCTGAGTAAAATCCCTTCTTGTTTGTTCAATTGACACCACTAATCTCTCTTACAGACATTTTCTGGTTTACATACCAATAAAATATCCTTGGATTCCTGGTTTCTTTGTAGCCAATTTTTTAGCCTTTTTTTTTAAACTCCCCTGAACATTCTGTAATAATTCTGGTTTCCATTGTGCGAAGAATCTGGCATCTCTCATATCCTCTTTCTTTCTGCTTTATTTCATTTCCATCGTTTTGGTCAACTGTAGAGCTCTGCTTTAATTTCCCTACCCTGCACCCTCCTGGGAACGTGCTGAGACTGGAGCTGAAACATCTCCACTTTAATTGAACAGTCAGGAGCCCTTTACAGTGTTTCCTGAGCTGAAAAATAAATTATTCCTTTAATTCCCCGGTTGAAATACCAGCTCGGATATCCAGCGCATGATAGCAGGTGATCAAAAGGGACATTTGCCAGGAAATTTTGGACGTCTTGTCATAATTAATTTTGTAGAGATCTTTATGCCTCAGTCACCTTGCACTTCATACTCCCTCTTCTATGCTGAAGTGACCCAAACTAGTATTTCTGACATCCCGTTATCTGATTCGTTTTGCATAAAACCTGATTCATTCATCTGAAAGTAGTTAAAACAATTTTTTTGTGAGTGGGCATGGAAAGGAAACAATTACAGCCAATATGGGAAGAGGACTAAGCTTTTACCTTTTTGACTTTGCTTCCCCTTTTTGTGAGATATATAACTGACTTGCATCCATCTGCATGTCTTTACTCAGTGTTGATTAATAGCTTTGGTTAATAGACATCTATAAATCTGAAATTTAAAATCACAGGTTGAGATGGCACCAATTGCATTTTGTAAAAGAAAGTGAACTTCTGTCCACTTGTTTGTATTATTTCTTACCTCCTGCTGTTTCTGTCCTCAATCCATTATAAAAAGTATTCTGTCAATTTACTCTGTAAATTTTAATGAATAATATATTTTAAAAACTCTGATTAAATCACCAATTGACCATATAGATAAATCTCTGAGAATCCAACCCATATTTTGGGTGGTGTCTTGTGGTAATGTAATATTTGGTGTTTAATAGCTTGTTTTTGTAGCCCAGGCACTACTTGTTAACGACGAGACCTGGTTAAATTAAAGAAATGCAATTCACATGTGATCAATCTTTGTCTAGGAATAACTTAAATAAAATTGTCAATATTGTGAATCGGATAAGTGGATCAAGCAGCATTGTTGGGGGAAAAATTATCAATGTTTTGGACCAAAACCGTTCATCAGGACTGACAATGTAGAGAAGAGAATGAGGATGGGGGTAATAAAATGGATCCATGAGAGATTGGTGAACCACAGAGAGGTGAAACATGATGGAGTGACGCAATAGATTGTCAGATGCCAGTCAAGGCGGGAGGGGGGGTTGGGGTGGGGGTAAGAGCAGAAAGGGGTGGAAGAGGACAAAACCAAAGAAGAGGAGGGATGAGAATGGCTGGAGAGTTGGGGGGAGATAGGTGGGAAAGGGGACAATTTGTGGAAAAGGAAAGGAATGGAGAAAAAGTGGCAGAATTGGTAGGGTAAGAAGAGAAAACCATCTCCTCAGTGGATTCTTCCTTGCTTCAATTCCATTTGGTGTCTATTTATACATATTGTGACCTTCTCTGCTTCTCAAATACTAGCACTGGCAGCTTTTAGGCCCTTTCATGCCAAGCCTCCGCCTGGAAGCTGGAGCTTCATGAAAGGTAAGTTTATATTTTTCCCCCTGAGCTTAAAGCCGGCCTCCAGGCTGCTTTTGCAGCACATTCATATTGAGTGGCGCTTCATAGTGCCTTCCAGAGCTGTTGGAGGTGGGGCAACTGGTGCCGTGGCCCACCCATCATAAATGCACGGCAGAGCAATGGCCATTTTGCATAGGGAAGACGACCATTGCTCTGCCGCATTTTGAGCTACTGACAAGCAGCCCTGAAGGCTGAAGCGGCTTGGTGAGGTGCCGGAGTAGCCAGCCGGGCTGTCACAGCCTGCGCCCCTGCCCTGCCGGTCCCCGCCGGCCACCGCTGCCAGTCACCCCTGCCCTGAGAAGGTCATGGAGGGAGAGGGTGAGTGGGTGGGAGAGAGAGGGGAGATGGGTACATGGGCTGATGGCATCTTCGCGATGATATCAGCCCGCCCCGAGCAGCTGCTTGCAGTGGCATTACATTCATGTGAGGCGGCGGAGCGCAGTGCTCCGCCAATGATCCTTCTCTGAGAGGGATTGCAGATGGCACCTTGGAGGCGGACACAGCGCATTCACAGAGGTAAGTTTCCCAATGTAAGATGAAGAATCTCTGCCTCTACGCTAGGGCTTTTTCATTGCATGAAAGGGCCTAATGTCTTCTGATCACCCGCTCCACCTCCATAATTCATCTTCCTCCTTCTGACCCCCATTCAGGGTCAGCACCAAGGGAGGCATCCATGGCCATTCCCCCCCCCCCAAATGAGGTGCTCAACCCACCCTCCCGCAGTCGACAAGTCAGATCCTGCCACCATTTCCCCCCCACCTTTCAACAGGTCAGATCCTGCCAACACCCCTCCCCTCCCCCACTCGCTAATCTCCCCCCCCCAACATATGTTGTGGCACCGACCCTGTGCCCATTTATAAAAAAATCTTGCATTTCTCTCTCTCTTTGTCTGGCACCTGCCAAGCTTCTGCTTCTGTCCTCCCTGGTTCACCAATACCACATGAACCCCTGTTCTATTCCTCCTATCCTGTCCTCTTTACACTAGCTTCTCTTCTCTACATTCCTATTATTGATGAAAGGCTTTGGCCCAAAATGTTGACCATTCTTTTGCTCCCACGTATACTGCTTGACCCACTGAGTTTCTCCAGCAGATTGTGTTTAGCTTCAGATTCCAGTGTCAGCAGTCTCCAGTGTATCTCCAGATCAATTCGCATCTGTAAAGAAGGAAATAAAGATAAATGTTTCCTCCTATCTGCAGACCTTGGGACCGGACTTTTTCGGTTAACTGGATTTCTCGGCTAACTGAATAATGGCTCTAAGCAGCTGAGTAGCTTCAGCAGAATACTTGTATCCGCGGTTAAAAATCAACAAAAAAACAACAGCAGGCTTTGCGCATGAAATAATATTTAATTCTTACCTAAAAATGTGATTTCTGCTTACAAAGTAAGATAAATGCAGCAACTAAACACTAGAAATTCTTCTTGGGGGCTTTTTTCAAATATTTCCTCCACTGTCATCTGCCTCATTAACAATGGTTTTTGTCATAGCAGTCTGTCTTTGATTTTTACACACAATACACGAGAGCTCCATTGGATTCAAAATGGCACTAACGACACGTCAGAGCCCCACATGAGCACGTCGGATGATTTATTTTTCAACTTGTGATGTCATATCACCACCGAAAAAAAGAGTTTAGATAATTTAACTTTTTGTTTAACCGAATTTTCGTTATATGGGGAAATGTAGAGTACTGTAATGTATTTAGGTGACTTATCCACTGAAGCAATGTCTATTTCTCTCTCCAGAAATAATGCCTGACCTGCCAATTCTGGGATAATCTTTTGGTTTTGTGCATATTTATGACACAGTTTCAAATTTTATAATATTGCCTAGATACAAAAAATTCTAAACAAAATAATTCTTTAAAAGAAAATGAGTTGGCTTTGTTTTTTTTTCTGAATCTTCCTTCTTACTCTGTTTTGGAATATGGAAGCTGTTTTATGCAAAGAATCCAAAGTGCTTTCAAGAGCAGAATTTACTTGAATCATTAAATGAAATTACCATTATGTTTGGGTTCAAATATCAGGTATTGGGAACTTCTAATAAACTGAGAATGCTGATCTTTAGGGATTGGAATTTTATTGGCGTTTTATTATATGAAGCATTTACTTGCACAACATTTAAATTGATGATCAAATGACTAGCTAGTCTATGTGGAAATCACAAAGTCTGGAAAAAGGAGAGAGATATAGTGGCCAAATGATCTTTATTTATTCCAGATTTCATCTGTCAACTTGCCATAGCACAAATGCTAAGCCATTTTCTGTTTAGAATTCAGTCAAGGCCTCCTAGTTTTCTGGAGAAGCTAAAATCATTGTCATTCACGGATATTCAGTCTCGGGTTCCACTGGCAATTTCCTTTTGTTATCAACGTTCTCTTGCAGCATTGCTCTCAAGCATTTTGAAGTCTGGTTGCGCTTGTAATAGATAGTTGGCTAACTTTGCTAATGCCTTTAAGTGTAAGGTTTAGATGAATCAACTTTAGTCAGATAAACGCAACTTGGTCGGCTGTGGTGACCTGGTGGACAGATCTCTCCCAGTGGATCTTTCACCCAAGTGAATTTCATTACATTGTTTGCCTGTATCACATTCAAAAATGTCAGCTTTATTTTGAACATCATGACCATAGGATGCACCAGTAAGTCCAGGATTAAAGAAATCTTCTTGATCTGCTGCGAGTTAGTCAATTGATTTATTTTTAAAAAATATTTTTATTGAGTTCAACAAAAACCCTTGACACAAGGTATATTAATGATAACGTAAATCAAATCATATCAGATACATATCAATTGTAAATTAGAAGCATAACATTATTTATTACATAACTTATTTCATTCAGGATATCAAATTCAATAAATATAATAATTAACCAATTAAATCTTAATTAATACTATGTCCAAAAATAATATTGAATATAAAAATTATACAAATAATATATATAAAATTCTCTTATATGATATTTTATATTTCTCTGATGTGATCATATGATCTATAATCTGCAATTAAACCCCCCCCTTTACTTGTTTGTCATAATTATAAAAAGGAAATAAAGAAAAAAAACTCTCCGTACTAATCTACCCCCTCCCTCTAAACAAGCTTGTCTGTATATATTGTAAATATGAATTGAATAACATCCCCAGACACCAGTCAGGGTATCCCCAGAACATTCACATCACTTAAATCCTTGGATTATGATAATAATCCATATCTGGGCCCCACATTTTATCAAATTCAGACTTTGCATCTTTAATATTATATCTAATGTTTTCCAAATGTAAATAAGACATTATATCATGTAACCTTAATGTGAGTGGATGAAATATTTTCTTTCCATTTCATCCAATTTGCTCATCTAGCTATGAATGAAGCAAAAGCTAGGATTCTCTTCTGTGTTGAGGACAGCGATATATCCTCTTCTAGAGAAAAACCAAATAAAGCAATTAAAGGGCATGGTTCTAATTTAGTCTTAAGAATCATTGATAAAATTTGGAAAATATCATTCCAAAAATGTTCGAACATGTGATTCAATGAAGCTTCAAATATTTTACACCTATCATATAATGAATCCATATCAGGATAGAAATGAGATAATTTAACTTTAGACATATGTATTCTGTGCACCACCTTGAATTACAACAAAGTCGTGTACAAAATGAAGACTCATTGATCAAATTAAGAGTTGTGTCCCAATAATCGTCCGAGAATGCTCTATTCAAATCACATTCTCAATCGTTCTTAATCCTGGCCATTGAGGCCAATCTATTAAATTATTATAAATTTTGATATTAATCTTCTGTGGGGAAAACTGCAAATCAAAAAATATATCAAGAATATTCACTTCAGAAATTTGAGGAAAATCAGAAAGTTTGAACTGAACAAAATGCCTAATTTGTAAATAACTAAAAAATTAACTATTGGAAATATTAAATTTTGCAGTTGTTCAAAAGAAGCAAAACTATCTCAAATAAAAAAAGATCTTTAAAATGTTTAATGCTTAATCTATACAATTCCTTCAAAGAGGGTCGGAAAAGATAATTAGTTGCAATAAGAAAACCAAAAGAAAAAGTATAACCAAAAAAATTTACTCAATTGTGTACATATCCTAAATCTATGCCTTGTTATTGAGTTCCTAGTTAATTTAGAGAAACAAAAAGGTAAAAATGAACCCAAAATAGCCAACAAAGATGTCTTTTTAGAAAAATTCAATTCTATCTCTACCCTTATCAAAAAGTAACAATAAGAGTAAATTCCGTATATTGGCCGCCCAATGGTAGAATCTAAAGTTTGGTAGTGTTAATCCCCCATTCCTTTTAGTCTTTTGGAGATGAGCCTTATTTATATGAGGTTGTTTTCCTTCCCAAATATACGATGAGATAATCAAATCCAGTGAATCAAAGAAAAATTTAGGAATAAAAATTGGGAAAGATTCAAAAAGATACAAAAAATTATTTATTTTAAACTTCATTTACAAATGAATAGCATTACATTCAGCACTTTATATTTTTTTAAAAAGATTGTTTCATTACATTAGGCATTTTAAATGATGTGGAGGATGATCTTTGGGCTAAAACAGAAAATGCTGGAGAAACTTACCAGGTCAAACAGCATCTGTGGAGAGAGAAATGTAGTTAACGTTTCAACCTTTCACCAGTACTGGAAAATCAGGAAAATATGTGTGTTTTAAGTTACAGAAAGTGGGAAGAATGAAAAGAACAAAAGAAATGCCTATGGTAAATTGGAGAATATGATTGGCAGGTCTTCATAGTCATTCCTTTTCTTCCCTGTACAATTTAAAACACTTGTTTTCTTGAGACACACAGGAGACTGCAGATGCTGGAATATGAAGCCAAACACAGTCTCTTGGAGCAACTCAGAGGTCAAGCAGCACCAGTGGGAGAAAAAGAATGGTTGACATTTCAAGCCGAAGGTGTTTACCAAGACTGAGAAAATGTAGTTGAGCCCAGTGTAAAGAGGTCAGGATGGGAGGGGTAGGACAGGTGAAAGTGGAACATGATGGACAGAGGCAGTAAGTTGGCAGATGCCAGACAAAGCAAGAGATCCAAAAAAAACAAAGGCTTCAGATAGAGAAGCTGAGTTATACAAGGTGAAGTGGGTGATTAGAAGACAAAGGTTATCAGTGCTGAAATCTGAGAGAAGGTGAGATAAGTGGAATCAAAGGGCTCAGATGGAACAAAGGGGTGGGGGAAGGGAACTAAAAGGAGGGGGGATGAGATTGGGTAGAGGACTGGGTGGGAATGGATGGGAAAGGGGACAAAAAAGAAGGGAGGGAATGAGGGAGCAGAAGAGGTGACACATTCCTGAAATTACAAAATTCTGTGGTCACATCATTGGATTGAAGACAGACCAGGCAGTCAATGAGTTGTTGTTCCTCGAGTCTATAGGGGTTTTTATACACAAAAGCCATGTTATCGCCTGCTCCTGTTTCAAAAAAACCCGCAAATTTACTGTTTATGCTGAGGACTGAAAAGGCAGATCGCACAGTACTTTTATGTGGCCCAGAGCAGCGCGCCTGCTTCCCAGGGCAAAAGGGGTCGGGATGTGTAGCACAGCAGTGGCTGCCCTGCAACAGCCACACCACCCCGCTCCATTCCCCTCCCTCTCCATTCATCTCCCTTCCCACCCCCTCCCTCTCTCTTCCAGATCCCCTTCCTCTTTCCCCATCTCCCCTCATCAGCCCCACACCATTTCCACTGCTAGACAGCCCCATCACTCTGCTGCCTGGACAGCCCTGTCAGGAGCAGGGCATCGTGACGGAGCGCGCAATGAGAGGGAACGGATAGTGTGAAGGAGCAGGCCAGAGTGAGAGAGTGGGGTGGGAGAAATGGCTTGAGGGGGCTGGCAGCATGAGAGAGCAAGAGGCAGGGTGAAGTGAGTGAGCGCAGCCTGACAGCTCCACTGGCCGCTCTATGACAGCGCAGCGGAGCGACAGGACAGTCAGCATGACATCAATCATCTTACCTTCCTGTTTGGAGCTGCTTTCAGCGACAATCCTTTTATGCAGGAGATGGAGTAAAGTCGCTCCACCTCTGACACCACCACCCTTGGCGCAGGGAACCTGGATTGCAGTTGACCTGCCAATCCACATTTGGGCTTTTTATGCAGGTACGTGGAGTGTCTTAAAGGCAGAGGAAACCTGTCTTTACAAATCACTAATTTTCATTATAAAAGCCCCTTATATTGGGCCTCACTTTGGCAGTGGAGAAGGCCCAGAACAGACATGTTGGTGTGGAAATGGGTGTTGAAATAGCATGCAATTAGGAACTCGGGATAGTCATTGCAGACAGAGTATAAAAGTTCTGCATTTGATCTCATTGATGCAAATGGGTCTACATTGGGTGGCACAGTTAGTATAGTGGTTTGCACAATGCTATTACATTGCTAGCAACGTGGATTCAAATCTGCAGTGTGTAGGAGATCTGTACGTTCTCTCGTGACTGCTTGGGTTTTCACAGGGTGCTCTGGTTTCCACCCATCTTTCAAAAACATACAGGGGTTGCAGGTGAATTGCTGTATTTGGAGGGCACAAGCTCATGGGCTGGAAAGGCTGTACATCCTAATTTTAAAAACTGGGAGCACCAAATTCAATAGATGAGGTTCAAAAAGGTGAATCTTTGCCTCGTGTAGCAGGACTGTTTAATACCCCGGAGAGTGGTGAGGGAGGAGGTGTAAGAACAAGTGTTACACTTCCTGCAGTTGAAGGGGAAAATGCCAGAGGTCATGGGTGAGACGGGATGAGCGGATCAGGAAATCATGGAAAGAAGGAAGATGGAAAAGGGATGGGGAAAAGTAGATGTGTTTGGCGGTAGCATCAAGTTTCAGGTGGTGGAAATGATGGAGGATGATGTGCTGAATGCAAAGGCTGGTGGGGTGAAAGGTGAGACAAGAGGAACTCTATCCCTGTTCTGTTTGGTTGGCGGGGGTTGAGCAGGGTGTAATTCCAAGACTACTTTCCCAGTTCTGAGAAAAGTCATAGAGCATAGCCTGTGAGTGCTGCCTGACTTCCAAAACATGCCCAGCATTTTCTGATTTCCATCATCAAAAGTTTCAATAATTTCTGGGCTGTTGATTCACAGATGAATGTAAAAATCTATTTTAATTAAAAGACCATTTTGAATTTTCCTGTTTTTAAAAAAAATAGAAATTCATAATCTTATTAAAATCATATTTTGTTTATACTCTTTTGACCTATTTAATATTCTTATCTGCTTTAAAACCAAAAATGCACATTGCTCAAAATTTATCAGTTCTGATTAAGTATCTAATGCTTAGCTACTGCAGAACTTGAACAGTGAGATTTATTTGTATTGGTGCTTGTGCTCCAAAATTGTCCTGGGTTTGTTAGAATGTGGGTGGCAGCACTTTAATGTGTTTACTGGGGCTTGGAGTATTCAGAAAGATTTTATTTTGATTCATATTGTTTAAGATTGCTGACTGTAGGGTAACCTGTGTTCAAAAAGCTTATGAATGAATATAGATGGGAAGCCTCCAATTAAAGACCATGTAGGATAAATAAAACAGGAAAGGAGAGGCCAGAGGGATCCTTTGAGCCAATATTTTAGATGCAGTACAGGTTAAAATAAAAGTCATATTCTTAGCTACTATGACAGTTAGTCCACATTTAGCCCAGAATCCTATGATGGCAAAGGAGTCAACATGAAGAATGGACACCCAGAAGATCGTTAAGGACTATTTGGCACTTAAATTATCTGCTGGAGCTCATTAAAGAGCTGACAGACCATTTTGGTGGATAATGCTTAACAATTTCTCAAAATGCTGAACAGGATAAAACAAGTCCTTACTGAGTATTTCAAGCATCACTTAAAGCCATGCTAGGCTTTCATCATATAGTTGCTGATTGAGATAGATAGTGACACAGCATTTGAAACAGAATTTTGAGAGGCATTGGAAGGCTTTCTGGGATACTTTGTCAAGACTTTTTTTTACATGATAGAGGAATTAGGGGATATGGGGAGAAGGCAGGTCGGTGGAGTTAGGTCATAAATTAGATCAGCCATGATCGTATTGAATGGCGGAGCAGGCTCGATGGGCCACTTTTGGCCTACTCCTGTTCCTACTTCCTATGTTCCTATGACTTCAACATTCTTATTGACATTTTTTGGATGGTCTCTCAAGACTTCAGCATAAAAAAGGTGTGCATATTCAACACTTAACAGGAGAATGGCTGTGTCAGGAATCTTGATGCAAGTCTCAGAGATGCTACTCATTCTTAGCATTGAGTACTTTTTGTTCCCCATTGCAAAAGAACTGCAGAGGCAAAGAGCTCAAGGAATAGACAGGTTGTGTGATTTCCCCATGGTCTCTTCTTTGGCTTGGCTTCGCGGACGAATATTTATGGAGGGGGTAAAAAGTCCACGTCAGCTGCAGGCTCGTTTGTGGCTGACAAGTCCGATGCGGGACAGGCAGACACGATTGCAGCGGTTGCAAGGGAAAATTGGTTGGTTGGGGTTGGGTGTTGGGTTTTTCCTCCTTTGCCTTTTGTCAGTGAGGTGGGCTCTGCGGTCTTCTTCAAAGGAGGTTGCTGCCCGCCAAACTGTGAGGCGCCAAGATGGATGGTTTGAGGCGTTATCAGCCCACTGGCGGTGGTCAATGTGGCAGGCACCAAGAGATTTCTTTAGGCAGTCCTTGTACCTTTTCTTTGGTGCACCTCTGTCACGGTGGCCAGTGGAGAGCTCGCCATATAACACGATCTTGGGAAGGCGATGGTCCTCCATTCTGGAGACGAGACCCACCCAGCGCAGCTGGATCTTCAGCAGCGTGGACTCGATGCTGTCGACCTCTGCCATCTCGAGTACTTCGACGTTAGGGATGAAAGCGCTCCAATGGATGTTGAGGATGGAGCGGAGACAACGCTGGTGGAAGCGTTCTAGGAGCCGTAGGTGGTGCCGGTAGAGGACCCATGATTCGGAGCCGAACAGGAGTGTGGGTATGACAACGGCTCTGTATACGCTTATCTTTGTGAGGTTTTTCAGTTGGTTGTTTTTCCAGACTCTTTTGTGTAGTCTTCCAAAGGCGCTATTTGCCTTGGCGAGTCTGTTGTCTATCTCATTGTCGATCCTTGCATCTGATGAAATGGTGCAGCCGAGATAGGTAAACTGGTTGACCGTTTTGAGTTTTGTGTGCCCGATGGAGATGTGGGGGGGCTGGTAGTCATGGTGGGGAGCTGGCTGATGGAGGACCTCAGTTTTCTTCAGGCTGACTTCCAGGCCAAACATTTTGGCAGTTTCCGCAAAGCAGGACGTCAAGCGCTGAAGAGCTGGCTTTGAATGGGCAACTAAAGCGGCATCATCTGCAAAGAGTAGTTCACGGACAAGTTTCTCTTGTGTCTTGGTGTGAGCTTGCAGGCGCCTCAGATTGAAGAGACTGCCATCCGTGCGGTACCGGATGTAAACAGCGTCTTCATTGTTGGGGTCTTTCATGGCTTGGTTCAGCATCATGCTGAAGAAGATTGAAAAGAGGGTTGGTGCGAGAACACAGCCTTGCTTCACGCCATTGTTAATGGAGAAGGGTTCAGAGAGCTCATTGCTGTATCTGACCCGACATTGTTGGTTTTCGTGCAGTTGGATAATCATGTTGAGGAACTTTGGGGGACATCCGATGCGCTCTAGTATTTGCCAAAGCCCTTTCCTGCTCACGGTGTCGAAGGCTTTGGTGAGGTCAACAAAGGTGATGTAGAGTCCTTTGTTTTGTTCTCTGCACTTTTCTTGGAGCTGTCTGAGGGCAAAGACCATGTCAGTGGTTCCTCTGTTTGCGCGAAAGCCGCACTGTGATTCTGGGAGAATATTCTCGGCGACACTAGGTATTATTCTATTTAGTAGAATCCTAGCGAAGATTTTGCCTGCAATGGAGAGCAACGTGATTCCCCTGTAGTTTGAGCAGTCTGATTTCTCGCCTTTGTTTTTGTACAGGGTGATGATGGTGGCATCACGAAGATCCTGAGGCAGTTTACCTTGGTCCCAAAAACTCATGCAGTTTGAGAAAGTCATTAACTGAACATGTTTAATCTTGAAGGGGTTCAGGTATAGCAGGTGACGCATTCTGCTTGTCTGGCACAAACACCTGTACTTCATTCTGGTCAAAGTCTGCTATCCACAGAGTTGTTCCAATGCATTTACATTGATCCAGCCATTTAACCAATGGATCTTTAAAACCAAATAAATATATGTATCTACATACGAGGAGATAACACAAACTATCTAGGACTCTATGCTAATGGTCAGATATCAAAGGTTTGTATGTGGTGGCAATGTTTTCAGGTCCAGCTATTTCAATGCAATGAGTATTGTAGACAAGCTTAGAGCATTGATTGGCACGTGGAATATGACAGTGTGTGAGTTAGTGAAACTTAGTTGCAGGAGGGACAGGACTGGCAGTTCAATGTTCCGAGCTCCCATTGTTTCAGATGCTATAGAGTGGGATGGATGAAAGGGGAGGAGTGGCATTGCTCATCAGGGAAAATATCAGAGGTGTGCTCAGGCAGGGCAGACCAGAGAGCTTGTCTAGTAAGGCTATATGGGTGGGGCTGAGGACAAGAAAGGTATGACCACACTCATAGGATTATATTATAGACCGCCCAATAGTCAGCAAGAATTGGAGAAGCAAATCTGTAGAGAGATAGCAGATAGCTGCAGGAAACAGAAAGATGTGATAGTAGGATATTTTAACTTTCCACATATTTACTGGGGCTCACATACTGTAAAAGATCTGGATGGTGTGAAGTTTGTCAAATGTGTTCAGGAAAGTTTTCAGAATCAATGTATAGAGGTACCAACTGGAGAGAGTATAATATTGGATCTCAGGACAGGTGACAGAAGTATATGTAAGGGAATTTTTTGGGGTCCAGTGATCATAATGCCGTGACTTTCAAGTTAATTATGGATAATTAATGTCCTTGGGTTGATGTTCTAAACTGGAGGGAGGCCAATTTTGTGGAAATGAGGAAGGATCTACAAAGCGTGGATTGGGATAATTTCTAGAAAATATGTTCTAGTTAAGTGGAAGACCTTCAAAGGAAAAATTTTGAGAGTAAAGATTTTGTATGCTCCTGTCAGGATTAAAGGTAAAGTTAGCAGGCACAAGGAACCTTGGTTTTCAAGGGACATTGGAGATATGGTTAAGTAGAAGAGGTGGATAGAAGATATAGGTGACAGGGAGCAAACAAGATACTGTAGAGTATATTTAAAAAAAAAAGGAGCAAATGTGGAGTATAAAAATGCAAGAAAGAAATCATGAGGGCTAAAAGAGGACATGAGGTTGCTTTGGCAGACAAGGTGAAGGAACATTCTAAGGGTTTCTGCAGGTATTTTAAGAGCAAAAGGATAGTCAGGGACAAAATTGGTCTGCTTCAAGATCAGAGTTGTAGGCTATGTATGGAGCCAGAAGAGACGGGAGAGCTCTTAATTTTTTTGTATCACTATTTACTCAGGAAACTGGCACAGAGTCTAAGGAAAACAGGCAATGAGGTCATGAAATCTATATACATTAAAGAGGAGGAGGTGCTTGGTGTCTTAAAGCAAATAAGAGTGAATAAGTCCCCAGGGCCTCACAAGATATTCCCTCAAACTTTAAGGGAGGCTATAGAAATTGCAGGGGCTCTGGCAGAAATAGTTAAAATGTCCTTAGTCACAGGTGAGATGCCAGAGTATTGGAGGGTAGCTCATGTTGTTCTGTTGTTTAAAAATGACTCCAAAAGTAACCCAAGAAATTATAGACCATTGAGCTTGACGTCAGTAGTAGGTAAATTATTGGAAGTTATCCAAACAGATCAAATATTCAAGTATTTGGATAGTCAGAAAGTAATTAGGGATAGTCAACAAGGCTTTGTGCCTGGTAGGTCATGTTTAACCAATCTTGTCAAGTTTGTTTGAGGAGGTTACTAGGAACATTGATGAAGAAAAGGCTGTAGATGTTGTTTACATGGACTTTAGTAAGGCTTTTGATATGGTTCCACATGGAGGTTAGTTAGAATGGTTCAGATGCTCAGTATTCAAGGAGAGGTAGTAAACTGGATTCGGCATTGACTATCTGGAAGAAGTCAGAGAGTCGTAGTGGATGATTGCTTCTCAGACTGGAGGCCTGTGACTAGTGGCATGCTCTGATCTGGATGATAATGCAGTAAATTGGATCAACAAGTTTGCTGATGACACAAAGATTGGAGGCGTTGTGGACAGTGAGGAAGGCTTTCAAAGCTTGCAGAGGGATCTGGACCAGCTGGAAAAATGGGATGAAAAGTGGCAGATGGAATTTAATGCTGATAAGTGTGAGGTGCTGCATTTTTGAAGGACAAACAAGATAGGACAGACACCACAAATGGGAAGGCACTAAAGAGTGCAGTGGGGGAGAAGGATCTGGGAATACAGATGCAGTACATAATTCCTTGAAAGTGGCGTCATAGGTAGATAGGATTGTAAAGAGAGCTTTTGGCATATTTACCTTCAAAATCAAAGTATTGGGCATGAGAGTTGGGATATTGCAGTAAAGTTTTATAAGACATTGGTGAGGCCAAATTTGGATTATTGTGTGCACCTAACTACAGGAAAGATATCAATAAGATAGAAATACTGCAGAGAAGATTTACTAAGATGTTGCTAGAACTTCTGTAACTGAGTTATAGGGAAAGGTTAATGAGGAAAGATTTGATTGTTATGAGGGTATAGAGTAAGTGCAAGTAGATTTTTCCAAAACACTGAGGTTAGGTGAGATAAAAACTGGAGGACATGGGTTAAGGGTGAAAGGGGAAAAGATTAGTGGGAGTATGGAAATGAGTTCCCGCTGATGTGGCTCATTTTTCACGTTTAAGAAAAGTTTGGGCATGTACATAGATGGGAAGGATATAGAGGGCTATGGACTGTGTGCAGGTCAATGGGACTAGACAGAATAATAGTTTGGCACAGACTAGAAAGACCGAAGGGCCTGTTTATTGTCCTGTAATGTTCTATGTCACACAGGCAACCTCCTACAATGCCATACAATGAGAGCAGCTCAGCCACCGAGAGATCATTAAGCAAGCCACTGGAATTCTCAGGCAGAGATTTTTAATGTCTTCAAGACAAGTCAAGTTAAGTACAACCCGACAAAACAATGTTTTCTGGTCCTCTGTGCAAAAACATGGTAATGTGAGCAGTTCCTTTGATCGTTCAGCATTCTCACTGCCTGTGGGACGAAGCTGTTCCTCAGCCTGGTGGTGCTGGCTCTAATACTCCTGTATCTCTTGCCCAATGGAGCAGTTGAAAGATGCTGTGTGCGGGGTGGAAGGGGTCCTCAATGATTATGTGTGCCCTCTTCAGACAATGATCCCGGAAGATCACATCGATGGAGGGGAGGAAGACTCCAGTGATCCTCTCTGCCACTTTTATGGTCCTGTGGATTGCTCTCCAATCCATTTCTCTGCAGGAAACGTACCACATTGTGATGCAGCTGGCCAGGATGCTCTTGATAGATCTCCTATAGAAGATTGACATTATGGTGGCTGGTAGCCTTGCCCACTTCAGTCTTCTCAGGGAGTGCAGTTGCTGTTGCGCCTTCCTGACAATTGAGGAGATGTTGAGTGTCCACAATAGGCCACTAGTTAAGTGAACGTCAAAGAAATTGTTGCTCTCCACTCTCTCCACTACAGAGTTGTTGATGTGTACTGGAGGGTGCCATGATCTCCTTTGTCTTGTCCACATTGAGACTCAGGTGGTTACTCTCGCACCATTTCACAAGATTTTCCAACTCTTCTCTTTAGTGCGACTCATCATTGTTGAAGTTGATACCAACTAAAATTTAAATTTAAAATATATTAAATTTAGAATTTTAAAATTTAGACATACAGCATGGTAATAGGCCTTTTCAGCCCACAAGTCTATGCCACTCACTTTACACCCCATTAACCTACACCCCCGGTATGTTTTGAATGGTGGGAGGAAACCAGAGCCCCTAGAGAAAAACCACGCAGACACAGGAAGAACATACAAACTCCTTACAGACAGCACGTATCTTGAACTCTGGTCCGGTCCTGATTGCTGGTGCTGTAAAGGCATTGTGCTCTCTGCTACACCATCCGTGCTCCCACTGTTGTGTCATCTGCAAACTTGATTACATTGTTGAGCTGGATCTAGCAACGCAATCATAGATCAGTAGCGTGAACAGGAGCGGGCTGAGCAGATAGATCTGAGGTGAGCCAGTGCTCAATGTTAAAGTGCTGAACATTCTGCTTCCGACCTGGACAGTCTGTGGTCTTTCCATTAGACATTCAAGGTCCAATTACAGGGAGGGTTGCTGAGTCCCAGTAAGGACATCTTCTCCACCAGTCTCTGGGGAATGACTGTATTAAACGCCGAACTGAAGTCAATGACCGGTAGTCTGTCGTATGAGGCAACGTTCTCCAGGTGGGCCAGAATAGTGTGAAGTGACAAGGATATAGCATTGTCTGTGGAATGGTTTCTTCTATAGGTGTATTAAAATGAGTCCAGTGTCTCTGGGAGGTGTGTTCTGACGCATTCCATCCATCACCAGATGTTTGAAGCATTTCATAATGGTGGAGGACAGTGCCAAAGGACAGTAGTCATTGAGGCCTGTCATTGTCGCCCTCTTGGGTAGTGGAATGATGGTGGCTGTCTTGAACCCTGCAGGAACAATGGACTGCTCTAGGTGTTGAAGATATCTGTGAAGACAATCATCTATTGGTCTGCATAGTCCTTCAGTACCCGACCAGGTATTTTGCCTGGTCCCGCTGCCTTGTGTGAGTTGATTAGGATTCTCCTCAACTCAGCCACAGCTTACAAACCTTAATTTATAAGGTTGACTTGTGATCTGTGAATGTTTTGATCCATTGCTACTTGTGCCTTATGTCGCTGGTGTCGCACAGTTGTCTGTGTTCTTCTGTGTGTCCAGATTGCATGGGAGTGGTCAGTTCTCCTGGCTAATCTTAGTGCCATCCTATTTCCTGTGCTCACAGGCTCTGAGAAGGACCCAGACCTCTGCATTCCAACCATGGTTTCTGGTTAGCCCTGGTTGTGAAGCATTTGATCTCAGTGACATCCTCAACGTACTTGCTGATGTAGCAGTCACTGAGTTTGTGTAATCCTCTATGTTTACATGACTGTTGTAGGTGGCCGTCTCCCTGAAACAGTTCCAGTCTGTGATCGCAAAGCAGTCTTACAGAGCTGCTGTGACCCCCTCCCTTGCAGCAATGTTCTGATCTCCCTGCAAACTGACCTAGTTTGCTTTGCCAGTGGGGTCCGTATGCCGGGGTTGGCAGGACGGATATGTGATCTGAGTCACCAAGGTGGGGGCGAGATGCAGCTTTGTACGCACCACGGACATTAGTGTACACCGGATCCAGGCTGTACTGTCCTCTAGTGGTAAAGTTCTCTTGCTATTGAAACCATGGTAAGATTTTTCAGGTTGGCATGATTGAAGCCGCCAGCAACAATCATGGCACCGTCAGGGTGGGAAGTATGGGCTTTGCAGATGGCACCGTAAACCTCCTTCATGGCTTAACCCTCATTAGCAGAAATCAGAACATAGACTGCGGCAATTAGTGTGGCCAGAAATTCTCTGGACAGGTAGAAGTGTCTGCATTTCACCATCTTGTACTCTTTCTCTGCTGAGCAATAGAGACATTGGCTGGTCAACAAGTGATAGAGATCATGCTTTACCGCATGGTATATAATCCTGTGATCAGGGATGACCAAACATTACAACTGGTAATTGTGTCAGAACATCAAGGTCCAGAACCAGAGAAGCAGTAAAATCTTTCATGTTGATGGGCCTCACATGAAAGGGGCAGCTGTCATTATTGATCTTGAGAGATGTGCCCCATTAGCAGACTACAGGTGAATGTTGCATCTTCTGAAGGACAGGACCCATCATCTGTATTCAATCTTCATTAAGTAACTAAGGCCACTGATTACACCATTACCCACTTTCCAGAAATACTCTGTATCCATGCAACATGACAGACTAGAATTGCTGAAGAATGTGAAGCCAATTTCTTTTTATGGGTATCCCAATGTTCTTGGGTAATTAGTGCTTTGTAGAACTGGTATCAAAGAAGATGCAAATGAGGTTTAGCTCCTGAGAACCTGAAGCAGATAGAATGTCCTCCTGGGATACCTCCAAGAGGTTTTTTTTTGCTATTGATTCAAGGGACCATGGGCTTTGCAGGCTGAGCTAGATATTTATTTGCCATTCAGAAGATGAGGTGAGCTTTCTCTTTGAACTGCTGCAATCCTTGATATATGGGTATTTCCACAATGCTGTTGTGGCATTTTGACCTGACAATAGTGAAGGAACAGTGATGTATTTTCAAATCAGGATAGTGCAATTTCCACAAAATGGTGTTCCCAAGCTTTTGCTGCCCTTGTCCTTATAGTTGACGTTGGAAGGTGCTGCCTCAGTTATGTGTAATGATGCCCCTGCTTTGAACAATATCATTGCAGCAGGGGTTTTAGGAGGCTGGCTTATAGTCAAGGTCATAGTAGAATGACATACAAAGGCACTTCTTGTTCAGCCAGTCCATGATTACACCTAAAATCAAATAACTGGATATTTGAGGAAGTCTGGTCTACTTTCAGCCGTAGATCCCAGAATCATTAAAGCAGCTGATATTCCATGTAAATATAATTGACTGCCATTAAAAAGGTCATCATATTGCTGGATAATGTCAAGATCTACCTCCTGATGCTTGGAAGTCCTCAGTCTTCTTTCCATGCTGAAGAGAATGGGTGCCAGGCACTCTGCCCAGCCAGGAGCCAAGGTGAAGCCAGACTCTTTGAAGCTCTTTAGACCTGTAGGTTTTTAGCTGGTGTCCACACTCTATGAAATTCTACAAATTGCACCCATCAGTCTTCTTCTGAAGTTTGGCCCTGAGAAGTTCTAATTTCACTCCTTTGCAAGAAAGCAAGTAAGTGAGATTGATCTTCCTCTTGACTGGTGACACCTATCGTGCACTTCCACCCTTTGTGATCCATGAACCACCCTCTTCCAGGTTAGCCTCCCAGTTGCCTTTGATATCTGGTCCTCGAATATGGTGGATGCAACATGGATAGGCATTGATATTGTATATTCATCTTCTCCTTCTCCTTTGGTGGAGAGGGTGAGGTGATTGATACTCTCTTATGGGAGCAATTGCGTTCTGGGGGCAGGTAGCGAAAATGCTGCAAAGGTTAGCTGCACTACACACAGCTGTCGTGAAAGAGATGCATGAGGTGAAATCATGAGGTCCATGGGAGTGAGGATAGACTCTGGTGAATAGGAAAATATACTTGCATGGAAGCTGGAATGACTTACACATTTAAATATTTTGTTCTGTCAGTGCGCTCCAGATAAATAGTTGTTCTGAGAAGATACTTAAATAATTCTATGCTTCCTTATTCCCTTGTCTGGTGCATTATCCCAGAAGTAAGAGAGTATACAAGGAGGCTGAAACATTTGGGGCATTTAAGAGACTCTTAGACAGGCGCATGGATGAAAGAAAAATAGAGGATTACAAAGTAGGAGGGTTCCTTTTTTTGTGGTAGGAATATATAGGTTGGCATAACATTGAGAGCCGAAGGGTCTGAACTATGCTGTGGTGTTCTATGATATGACGGCCATTCTTGTGAAGGGTTCAATAATGCTGGGCATGCAGGTAGCACTGTTTGATGAATTGGCAGGCCAAGTTGTTTTTCAGTGGTTCTCAACCTTTTTCTTTCTACCCACATACCACATTAAATATTCCCTATGCCACAGATGCTCTGTGATTAGTAAGGGATTGCTTAAAGTGGTATGTGGGTGGAAAGAAAAAGTTTGGAAACCACTGTTTTAATTGTACCTAATTGACTCGTTATGTGCAGGGTTTCATAACTCCAAAGGAAATGGGCCAATGCCAATTTTTCTCAAGCAAAATATTTCAGTAATAATTGGGTCTAGAACAGTAGTTCTCAAACTTCCCTTCTCACTCACGTACCACCTTAAGCAAACCCTTACTAATCACAGAGCACTTACTGCATAAGGATTACTTAAAGTGGTACGTGAATGGAAAGAAAAGAACCGCTGTTTTAGGTTGTAATATTTGTAGTAATTTGGCATTACCTAGAAAGTCTCCTTGTGACAAAATGTTCATCTCTGACTATTTGGATGAATTAATTAAATTGATTAGAGCAAGGAAACCACGTCTTGGGCTGTGGACTCCTGGTTGGTAACTGCAGAGTGATCTTGTTCAACATGTAGAAGATCAGCTGCTTTTGTCTTTTTACCAGCCCCTTGAGGGTAGAGGACAACTTAAATCACCACAACCTCCAATACGATGTCAGAGAACCTAATACCATTTCATTTAACTTGAGACATTATTCTGTTTTCAGTCATTGTACTCTATATTTTTAGAAATGGATGAGTGTAGACTCTGTAGCTGGAGGAAAATTGGATCTCGTCTTGAGTTTGCAGTTGTCATTTTCAGCATATTCAGATGGATTTAAACCACAATGATCATTTAGTCATTCAAAATTTGCATGCTATCTCAAGATTTGAGACAGGATTTATATATCTCAGAAGACACAAGAGAAGCTGCAGATCCTAGAATCTGAAGCCAAAAAAACAAGCTATTGGAGGAAATGAGGTAGGGTAGTTTCTTTTGAGGCAAAGGGATAGTCAACTTGTCAAGTCGAGACCTACATCAATTGAAGTACTGTAATATTAAAACTAGAAGTGGATATAGAATTAATAACATCAGGAATAAGTGTTTGCATAATATTAGCCCAATACTGCAAAAATAAACCTAATATTAATAAAACAATTAATAAAGCAAATAGCTGTAATCATTCTTTGAATTTTGTCTATATTTATTGTTGGGGTTTAGTAATTTGGCAGTAAATAGGGTTCCTGTTTGTAGCACTCGAGAAATTGATATTTTGTAAGCACAATGGAAAAGCAGTGCTGAAGAGGTATGTTTCAAAAAGTCTTCACCAGTTTTTTTTCAGTGCTCTGGGATTTCCTGTAGTTTTCCCAATTGTTTAATTAGGCTTGTGGCTATAGTTGCCATAGACATAGTGATCTAATTTAAGTGACACTAGGCAAAGGCATTCTCAAACTATCCTTTTGCTTCTGCTTTGTCGACATTTGGTCACTTCACCACTGAGGCAGCCCAAGTTACTTGTTGCAAAGGCCTATCCTGGCACTTCTGTGGACCAGAATGTCTGCTTACTCGGGGGTTGGCCAAAGGTGGAAGTTCCAAAGACTGCAGCTGCAATACTGAGATGCCAAAATGTCTCAGTATGTAGGCTTGTGTCTGAGAAATGATCATAGAAGAAAATCTACCTTTATTTCTATGCATTTCTTTGCTTCTCTTGACGCTTGTCATCCATTTTCGCTGTGTATCCAAAAACATAAACTGGCCTTGGGCTGAAATGCTGCTTCTAAGGCATTTTTCAATTGAATAGAAATACAAAGTATAAAAATTGACCAAGTCCTTTCATTTTGCAGTGGTTTAATCCTCATAATATCCTGACAATTTAACTAGAGATTAGATTAACTAATTTTCAAAACCAAAATACCATTGCAGCATTTATTTGTTTGCTATTTTTGTTTATTTCAAGCATACATATTTTAAACAACTAATGGAAGTTCAGTATTTTATGTTAAATTTTTTAAACATTGAATGGTTTACATTTCCAGTCTATCCCTGACATGTTGTGTAATGCTTCTGACCCCATAATATTTCGAGAATTATTTTGTATTCATTTCAGTTTGTTTTCTCTCATTATTTGTGGGGAGTGGCAAAGGAAATCAGTCAGCACAGCACACTTGCCAAATCTAAATATGTTGGTTCTATCCAGAATAATTGTATTTAATCTTCTGATACCCTCTTTTAGAAAGTGAGCAGCTTTGTGGCTTTAACTCTTTGGTTTAGCTCTATCTGCCAATAAAAATTTACACAATGATTGCAGTTCATGAAATGTGCACTACTTTGATCTATGACCTTTTGTGGTGCTAATCGGGTTCCTGATATCATTATACCACTCTCATTAATCATATTTCCTGGAGCCCGCCACAGAGCCAGACAGCCCAAGCCAGTGTTTATAGCCCCAACTTGGCAGGCTCCTGCTGCATAGATTATTACAGTGTGATACTTTGGCTTCAAATGACCAGAGCTACATCAAGCTGTGTCTACAATTAAAGTCAGATGGTCTTTAGGTTGAGCAGGGATATTGTGTTGCAGCTGTCTGTCTTCTGTATGAAACCATAGCTGAGAGCAGATGATATATAGGAGGATGTATAATTATAGATTGTACACCACCAGGTCAGAGCTGCAGCACACAACATTAATTAACTACATGCTGTGTGAAATTCATGTTGATAGTATGTGTTAGAATGACAGTCATGTTATTTTCTTTAATGCCTATAATTTATAAAAAAAAATTAGAAACTGGGAGCTGGAGCAAATCATCGATTTTAACAGATCTTAGCATATTCAAGATGAAGTGCATTGAAGAGTGTTTATAGACATTTGATTACACCACAGTTTTAATTCTAATATTCATAGTTTTAATTTATGTCATAAGTAAATTATTTCTTCTAGTCTAATTACCTTGGGAGTACACCATTCTTCTTCTTCTTTCTTCTTCACCATTCAGCTATTAATAAAATATACAGATTTTACTTTATAACAAGAGAAATATTGTTTGCAACTTGACCAGATGAACTTGTTTATCTTGTTTAATCTAGGTTCCTTCAGAACTGGATAAATGTTAACAAGCTATCAGTCTTTTGGTTTTGGTTTCTCCCCATAATGAGTTTTTCAAGTATTTAAAATTCTGGTCATTTCAAATGAGTCATCACAATGCTTTTTTCTATTTCCACATCAAATATTATTTCAGTCAAATTTCATGCACTATATAGTTGTGCAAAACAGCATGAATATGAATTTATGTGTGTACTCTTTAATGTTTTGCTTGTGGGTGAGAAAAATTGAAATGAGAGGTTTTCGCCCAACAGTTCCCTATGTGCAAAGGAATACTCCGCCTTAAGCCAGGCCATCTGCAGAATGTTGGGAAGTCAAATAGAGAATTCTTCCATTTATATGTCCTTTATCATTGCTTTTGGACACCTCCAAGCAATTAATTCAGCAGTGGAAGTTGTACAGGATGCTGGGCATCTTTGTTAATTAGAGGTCATCAATTAGCAATTAGTTAAATTGCATATACACATGAATAACATTTTGGATATTTGCTGTTTGTTCTAAGTTAGATAGCATGCTTCTAAGTAAGGATTGAATAGTCTGTCTTGAAATTCATAATGGTTTATTTTGTTGCTAAAATGGATCTTATATGATCCAAATCCATCTCCAGTGCTGGGAGTAGTTGATCAGAATACTTTTAAGTTTTTAAAATCAATATATAGAGGTACCAGTTAGAGAGAGTGCAATACTGGATCTCATATGAGAGGTGACAGAAGTATGTGTAGGGGAACATTTTGGGTCCAGTGAACAAAATGCCATTAGTTTCAAGTTAGTTATGCAAAAGGATAGGTCTGGCCCTTGGGTTGAGATTCTGAATTGGAGAAAGGTTAATTATGAGGAAATGAGAAAGGATCCAGAATGGATTGGGATAGGATGTTTTCCAGCAAGGATGTGTGAGTTAAATGGAGGACCTTCAAAGGTGAAATTTTGAGAGTACAGAGTTTGTATGTTTTTTTCAGGATCAAATGCAAGGCCAGAAGGCATAGGGAACCTTGGTTTTTGAGGGATATTGGGAATCTGGATCAGAGGAAGAGAGAGGTGTATAACAGGTATAGGCAAAGTAGAGCAAATGAGATACTTGAGAATATAAAAAATGCAAGAAAAACATCAAGAACGAACTCAGGAAGGCTAAAAGAAGACATAAGGCTGCTTTGGCAGACAATGTGAAGGAAAATCCTAGGGGTTTCAACAGGTATATTAAGAGCAAAAGGATAGTAAGGGACAAAATCGGTCCCCTTGAAAATCAGAGTGGTCAGCTTTGTATGAAGCCAAAAGAGATGGGGGAAATGGTAATTTTGTTTCATCAATATTCACTCAGGAAATGGGCACAGAGTCATGGGAATTAAGTAAAACAAGCAGTGAGGTCATGGAACAGATAAACAGATAATCTTTAATATACAGATTAAAGAGGAGGAAGTGCTTGCTGTCTTAAACCGAATAAGGGTGGATAAATCCCCAGGGCTTGACAAGATATTCCCTTGGACCTTGAGGGAGGCTAGTGCAGAAATTACAGGGCCATTGGGTGTGGTGCCAGAGGATTGGAGGGGAGCTCACGTTGTTCTATTGTTTAAAATAGGCTCCAAAAGTAACCCTGGAATTTATAGGCCAATGAGTCTGATGTCAGTGGTAGGTAAATTATAGGAAGGTGTTTTAAGAGACTGGATATACAAGTATTTGGATAACCAGGGACTGTTTAGGGATAATCAGCATGGGTTTGTGCATGGTAGGTCACGTTTAACCAATCTTAGAGTTTTACGAGGAGGTTACCAAGAAAGTAGATGAAGGAAAGACTGTGGATGTTGTCGACATGGACTTTAGAAAGGCCTTTGGCAAGGTCCCACATGGGAGATTAGTCAGGAAGGTTCAGACGCTGGGTATTCATGGTAAAGTAGTGAACTGGATTCAACAATGGCTGGATGGGAGAAGCCAGAGAGTAGTTGTGGAAAATTGCTTCTCAGACTGGAGGCCTGTGACAAGTGGTGTGCCTCAGGGATTGGTACTGGGACTATTGTTGTTTGTCATCTATATTAATAATCTGAATGATAATGTGATAAATTGGATCAGCAAACTAAGTTTGGAAGCTTAATGGATAGCGAAGAAGGTTTTCAAAGCTTGCAGAAGGATCTAGACCAGCTGGTAAAATGGACTGAAAATGGCAGATGGAGTTTAATGCAGACGTGTAAGGTGTTACATTTTGGAGGGACAAACCAAGAAAGGACATGCACGGTAAATGGTCGGGCATGGTGGAACTGAGGGATCTTGGAATACAGATAAATAATTCCCTGAAAGTGGCATCACAGATGGATAGGGTTATAAAGTGAGTTTTTGGCATATTGGCCTTCATAAATCAAAGTATTGAATACAGGAGTTGGGATGTTACATTTGAAGTTGTATAGGACATTGGTAAGGCAAAATTTGGAGTCTTTTGTGCAGTTTTGGTCACCTAACTACAGGAAAGATATCAATAAGGTGGAAAAAGTAAGAGAAGATTTGCTAGGATGTTTCCTGGACTTCAGGAACTGAGTTATAGGGAAAGGTTAAATAGGTTAGGGCTTTATTCCCTGGAGTCTAGAAGAAAGAGGAGACATTTGATAGAGGTACTTAAAAGTATGAGGGGGATAGACAAAGTAAATATAGATAGGCTTTTTTCCACTGAGGGTAGGTGAGATACATACCTGAGGACCTGGGTTAAGGGTGAAAGGAGAAAAGTTTAGGGGAAACATGAGGGGGAACTTCTTCACACATAGAGTGGTTAGTTTGTGGAATGAGCTTCCAGCCGAAGTGGTTAATGCAGGCTGAATTTTAATATTTAAGAAGAAATTTGGTCAGATACAAGGATGGGAGAGGTATGGAAGGCTATGGGGAGGGTAGAGATAAGTGGCACTAGAAAAAATGGTTTGGCACAGCCTAGAGGGGCCGAGGTGGCCTGTTTCTCTACTGAAATTGTTCTATGGATCTATATGCCATTGACTTCCTGTTTAGATATGACATGCATGTTAGATATCTACTAATCACGATCATTTAATATGTTTTACTAGGTTCTGATGGCACTGGGGTGGAATTTTTGTTCTAAATAAATGAACGACAATAGAATCCTCAAAAGTAACTGACTAATCAATTTATATGTTTATTCAGTTTTTTGGCATGTGGGCATTGTTCCTAAGGCCAATATTTGTTGCCCGTTATGAAATAGCTTTAAAACCCTGAACTGTTGTGATCATTGTTGTGTCCTGTTTCCCAATTAGATAGGAAGTTGTGAAATTCAGATCCAGGAATGGTGAAGGAATGGTGATATTTTTAGAGGTGTCGATGGAATTTGGGTTGGGGAGGGGGACTTGAACGTGGTGGTGTTCCCAAGACCATTAAGCTTTTGTCTTTGATAATGGTAGAGCAGACTGTTGGATAGTCTGGTAGAACAACTGCTGTATATATTATATATGTTGGTAGAACAAAGATTTGTTGAGGATGATGGAAGTGGTATCAGTCAAGCAGTTTCCTTGTCACTAAGGTATTTGGTGAATGTTCTAGACCTGAATTCCTCCAGGGAAAAGGAGAATGAATCATCATGCCCCTGATTTGTGGAGGAAATGTTTTGGTTTTTCAAGAGGTGAGTTGCCAGCCGCAGGAAAACTAGCCTCTCTCCTATTCTTGTACACACAGCATCTATGTGTCTGGTCCAGTTGAATCTCTCTGTGAAAAGGTGACTCCCCAGCTGTTGATGGTGCACGATTTGGTGATTGTAATGCCATCAGATGTCAAAAGTAGATGGTTAAATTGTGTATTGTTGGAAATAGCCATGGCTTGGCACTTCTGCGGCATAAATGTTAATTTGCTATGTGTTGTCTGTCTTGTTGCATACAATTGTCGATTGTATTCACTGATGAGTGGAAATAGAATTTAACATTGAATACTTTCTTTCCTGCTATTATCAGATTATTGACTGGACCTCCAATTAGTAAAATGATGATGCCTTGTTCTGCTTTAACTTGACTTTTTCTCAGTCGCACTATACTCTGCGCTTTTGTTTTATTTTACCTGTTGTACAAAAGTATTGGTTGATATGCCCAGAAAAGTTTTTCACTGTACTTCGGTACATTTGTCAATAAACAATCTAATTATTCATGCAATTTAATTATTGTACAATTATTAGCAAACATCAGTCTTTTAACCTAATGATAGAAGTAATGTTTTTGATGAAGCAGATGAACATGTTATGGTCTGGGAACTTGGGAAGAGGAACTCCTGCAGTGGTCTTTTGCCATTATTGACCTCCAACAAGCATGGCCATTTTCTTTGTGCAGGATATTAGTCCAATCATTTGATGCCCTTCCTTTATACCACAGTTCCTTTTTGCTGCATTTAGTCAAATTCTGCTTCAGATTCAAGGAACGTAACTAACCTTCTGAAATCCAAGTTTGGATCAAAGTTGTGCTGAGATCTGCAGCTGATTGGTACTGATAAAACACTAGAAAACTATAGATGTGAAGATTCTTGATGAGAAGGTTCTGTTGAAAGCAATGTCAGAAGCATCCATTGTTATTCTGTACATTGCTGATATTAGATGATTCAATGGCTATTGGACAAATTATACTTTTCTGCTTTATTGCAAGTCGAACATAGCTGGGGAGTTTCCCAACCATTAAGTAGATGCCTGTGTGGTATCTAAATTGGAGCAGTTTGGCAAGAAAAAACACAGCTAGTTCTGACAAATGTTTTCAATATAAAAGCTGGAATGTTGTCTGATCCCTTAGCCATGGAAGTATAACGAGCTCTCAACAAATATTGATATCATGTGGAATGACTGAAATTGGCTGTCTAAGTGTCTCTTAAGCATTTAGCAGATGGATTTCAATTCAGATAAATGTGAGGTGATGCATTTTGGAAGGACTAACCAGAGTACAGGGTTAATGGTCGACTACTGAAGAATGGATGAACAGAGGGACCTTGGGGTTCAAGTCCATACACCCCTCAAGGTTGCTGCACAATTTGATAGGATTGTTAAAAAGGCCTATGGGATGGTGGGCTTCGTTAATTAGGGGATGGAATTCAGAGGTAGAGAGGTCATGTTGCAACTCTACATCTCTCTGGTGAGACCACACTTGGAATATTGTGTTCAGATCTGGTCAGGTCATTATAGGAGGGATGTGGAAGCTATGGAGAGGGTGCAGGGGAGATTTACCAGGATGTTGCCTGGATTGGAAAACAAGTCTTATGAGGCAAGATTTGGGACTTTTCTCTTTGGAGCGTAGAAGGATGAGAGGAGACGATAGAGGTCTACAGGATTATGAGAGGCATAGATAGGGTGGACATCCAGCACCTGTTTCCCAGGGCAGGATCAACAAACACTAAAGTTAAAGGAAGCAAGTTTAGGGGAGACAACAGGGAGCTATGGAGTGCCTTGGTGGAGGCTGTAATATTGGGGCCATTTAAGACTCTTAGACAGACACATGAAATTAAAATAAAATAGAGAGTTATGGGGTCGGGAGGGTTTAGTACTTTTTTTTAAAGAAAGGAATATATGGGTCAGCACAACATTGAGGGCTGAACGGCCTGTTCTGTGCTGTATGATTCTATAATGATTGTTTCTGATGCTACCATTTTCACTCGTAGCGGGTTGCAGAAATCAGACGCTGTGTGTAAAACAAAATCCTTTCCTTCAAACCCCTTTTAAAGCTCCTTCCTCACACCTTAAACCAATGACCTCTTGTTCTTAATTCTTTACAATAGAAAATAATTCTGATGATCTGTCCTATATACTTCAATCATTTCACCCCTTGGCCTCCTCTGCTCCAGGCAGAACAATTCCAGGCTATCCAATATCTCCCCATAACTGACGTTTTCCATTTTTGACTACGTTCTTGTGAATCTTCTCCTCATTATTTCCAGTGCAATTGCATCCTTTCTGTAGTGTAGAATTAGAACTGTACAGAATACACCTAAGGCAATTTAATCAGTTTTTTTTCAAGTTCCAATATAACATCTCAGTTTGTATGTTCTGTGTCCCATCTATGAAGGTAAGCATGCAATATGCCTTCTTCACCCTTCTCTACCCTACTTATTTGTGTAAATACAAAGGATGCAGGATAGACGCTGAGGTCAGACCATGCTAAGATTTTAACTGTTTCTCTTTCCCCAATATTACTTCTGATTATTTCTAGCATTTTTCTGCTTTTATTTTAAATTTCTAGCTTCTGCAGTTTTCTTGATTTTTTCATGATCTACCCACTCTCTTAAGGGAACTTTGGATTTGAACTGAAGGTCCCTCTATTCATCAACCCCACCCCCTTCATGCCCCACCATCTCCCTACTCTGTTGATTTGACCAAAATGTCTGACCCTGTATTTGTCAGGAATAAGTACCATCTACCAACAAACTGCTCAGTTTTCCATTTAATTTATATCCTGTAATCTTAGACAACTTTACACACATACCACCAACTTTCATGAAATTTGCAAATGTACTTATCATACCTACATTCATGTCCAAGTTATTAATATATATATATAAAACTAACAGGAAGGTCCCAATACCAATCCCTGCAGTACACCTATGGTCACAGATTTTAAATTAGGAAACCCTCTTTCCACCTTTACTCTTTTCCTCCTTATCACCTAACCAATTTTGGATCCAATTAGCCATCTCAGCTTGGATCCCTGGTGCCATAACCTTCTGGAGCAGCTTACCATGTGGAACTTTGTCAAGTGCCTTGTTTTAGTCCCTGAAGCAATACCAACTGCCTTGATTTTGTCAGACTTCTTAGTTACCTCCTCAAAAGAATTAATCAGATTAGTCAGTAAGGATTTCCCATGCACAAAGCCAGGTTTAGTTATCTCTAATCAACCATTACCTATCCAAATGAAAATAAATAATTTCCCTCTTGAATAAAGGAACAACACTAACCATCCTGCTTTCAACTGGTACTTCATTTGTCACTAACAATGATGGAAGTCTTTGTCAGGATCCCAGCTATTTCATTTAGCTCTTAAGGATATATCAAGCCTTGTGCATCCTATCATATTTGAGACCTCATCTTCAATACTGAGCTACTTCAGATTATGTGTGTACCCCTCTTTTAACTCACTATCTTTCATGCTCTTCTCCTTACTGAACAGAGAGAAGTATTAATTTAGGCACATCTAGTTGCCTGGCTCCACATGTAGATTACCCCTTTCGTCCCTAAGGGTTCCCAGTCTTCTCCTGGTTTCCCTCTTACTTCTGATACATTTGCAGGATTTTTTGGGATTCAAGGTGAATTTTTTACTTGCCAAGGATACTTCATGATCCCTTTATGCCCTCTTAACTTATTTCTTAAGATCTCTCCTTCACACGGTAAATTTTCAAGAGATTTGCTTGATCCCTAAATTTGTCATATGTTTATTTTTCTTGTCTGATCAAGCCTTCAATCTTCTTTGTCATTCAGATTCCCTAATCTTGTTATCTTTTCCTTTCACCCTTGCCAGAACATGTTGGCCCTGAACTCTTGCTCTCTCTTTTTTATAAGACTTCCACTTGTCACCTGTTGCTTTACCCACAAGCATCTGCTTTCAATCTACTTTTCCCAGGTCCTCTTTTATGTTATTGAAATCATCTTTTTCCCAATCAAGAACTTAACTTGAGGACCAATCTTATCCCTTTCCAAAAGGAAAACATGATAGTCTTCCAGACACTGTGATTGAAGTAAAAACACAATGCTGGAGAAACTCAGTAGATCTTTGTACTTTATGTGGCAAAGATAAAGATATATAACCAATGTCATACCTTCATTGAGGTATGACAAAATCTGGATAATTAAATTGGCCAGATTCCTGTCATTCAATAGTTTCTGTGACAGCAATAAAATCACTGTTCCCAGTGATAAATCTAAGCTCATCTGGTTTACCAATGAAACTCTTTGCACATTAAAGCAAATTCATTTGAGCCTGTTAGCTTTCCTTAGTGCTGCCTCTAACAGTTCTGCGCAGTGGATTTACTCGATTTAATCCTCTACATTTTCTCCTTTTCCTGCTATTCTACTAAATTACTTTAAACTCTCACAAGAAGTGTAAGTAATGCTTCTCAGAAGTATGTTTGTCTCCCTCCAGTTTAGGTGCAATCTGTCCTTCTTGTAGGAAGATAGGTAGATTTAATGTTGTCAACTTGGAAATTGTGGCAGACTTTGGAAGGACAGAAGGTTGATAGCTGGAAATGGGTGAAGTGAAAACTGCCTTTAAAGTTAGCAGACTTTATCAGTGGGGAGCCATTGAATAGAGAGTAAAAGGTCAGGCAATACATCATGAAATGTTTTTCATTCTCTATGCTCCACATCTAACAGTCCATGCTCCACAATTTTTGACACTCCATAATTTCACATGTACCCTTCCTCCTCACCCTTTTTACAGGCCCCATTCGCTTTAAACTTCAGAAGGGAACCATCCTTTTTATTGAAGTACTGATTCATATTTCCATTTCACCAACACCCTTAAGAACATGCAAGTGATGAAACATCTGTACTTCTTCCTTCTATTGAAAGCAACAAACCATCCTTCTTGGTAAAGCACTGATTTAATTGTATCTTTTCCAATTTAGTGTATTGCATGAATTAAACTGAATGCAGATTTGATGAGCAATTTACAGAAGGCTGCCTTTTGTTCCTCAACAAACATCAAAAGTCAACTATTTCAGATAATTAGCCATTTAACATTTTTATTTCTCTCTCCTCCTCTCAGATTTTAGTTATCATGCATCTCTACCTCCTCCACATGTATCTTTACCAACCACTTTTAGCCAGCACCACCATCCACGTTTATGTCATTAGGTCTCTCCGGGTCTTCACTCGATCACAGAATTTTCTAAATGTTGTCTTTGTTCAATTTTTGAAATTTTACCAATTATAATAAGAATTGGGGTCCAGGGTGAGAGTGGAGCTTTGAGGCTTCAGCGAACAGAGGCTGAGGACGAGCTTGCTTCCAGTGAGGTAAGGCCAAGTGAGGTAATTTCATCCTTTAATTAAATTAGGAGTAGATATTGGAGTCAGCTGCTGGGGCAGTGAAATGCTCTGATTGTGGGATGTGGGAAATCTGGGACAGCACAATTGTCCCTGATGACTACACCTGCAAAAGGTGCATCCAGCTTCAGCTCCTGACGATTCGAGTTAGGGAATTGGAGCTGGATGAACTCTGGATCATTTGAGAGGGGTGTTAGGAGTTTCATGGAGACAGCCCGCAAAAGCCAGGAGGCAGGTAGCTGGGTGACTGCCAGGAGAGGTAAGGGGAATAGACAGAGCAGAGCTCCTCTGTGGTCGTTCCTATAAACAATAAGTATACTGTTTTGGATACTGTTGGTGGGGGTGACCTACCAGGGACAAGTTGTAGTGGACACGTCTCTGGCACTGAGACTGAAACTTCAGCTCAGAAAAGAAGGAGGGAAAAGAGGAGAGCCATAGTGATAGGGGATTTGATAGTTAGGGGACAGTTACAAGGTTCTTTGGGAGAGATCGGGAATCCCAGATGATCTGTGGCCTCCCTGGTGCCACGGCCTGTGATATCTCAGATTGAGTTCTCGGCATTCTCAGGAGAGAGGGTGAGCAGCCAATGACATGGGTAGGAAGAATGAGGAGGTCTTGCAAAGAGAGTTGGGTGCAAAGTTGAAGGACAGGACCTCCAGGGTTGCAATGTCAGGAGTGCTGCCCATGCCACATGCTAGTGAGGCTGGAAATAGGAAGTTAATGCAGCTCAATATGTGGCTAAAGAGACAGTGCAGAAGCGGGGGCTTCATGTTTCTGGACAATTGGGCTCTGTTCCAGGGAAGGGGGGGGGACCTGTTCCAATGGGATGGTTTACACCTGAACTGGAGGGGGACTAACATCCTTGCAGGTATGTTTGCTAGTGCTTCTCCGAGGGGTTTAAAGTAGATTGGCAGAGGGAATGGGAACCACAGCGTCCGAGCAGATAGTGAGGTGAAAGAAGATAAAGGCCATGCAATGTCTGCAGGTACAGACAGAAATCAAAGGTTTGTACATGAATGAAATGTTCTCAGGTGTATTTATTTCAATGCAAGAAGTGTTGTCAGAAAGACAGACGAACTTAAGGTGTGGATTGGCACGTGGGATTATTACTATTAGTGAGACTTGGTTGCAGGAGGGGCAGGACTGGCAGCTCAGTGTTCCACGGTTTAATTGTTTCAGACATGATAGAGGGGGAGGGATGAAAGGAGGAGGAGGCATTACTAGTCAGGGAAAATAGCACAGTTGTGCTTAAATAGGACAGCCCAGAGAGCTCATCTACAGAGGTCCTAATGGTGGAGCTGAGGAACGGGAAAGATGTGACCATACTCATCTGGTTGTATTATAGACCACCCAAAAGTCATAGAAAATTGGAGGAGCAAATCTGTGGAGAGATAGCAGTCCGATGTAAGAAACAGAAAATTGTGATAGTAGGAGATTTTAACTTTCCATATACTGACGAGGACTCCCATACTATAAAAGGGTTGGAGTTTGTCAGATGTGTTCAGGAAAGTTTTCTAAATCAATATATAGAGGTACCAATGAAAGAGGATGCAATACTTGATCTACTATTAGGGAACCTGACAGGGCAGGTTACAGAAGCATGTGTTAGTGAATATTTTGGGTCCAGTGACCATAATGTCATTAGTGTAGAAATTGCAGGGGATCTGACAAAAATAGTTAAAATGTCCTTAGCTAAGGGTGAGGTGCCAGAGGATTGGAGGGTAGCTTATGTTGTTCCGTTGTTTAAAAACAGTTCCAAAAGTAAACCAGGAAATTACAGGCCGATGAGCCTGACGTCATTAGTCGGTAAATTATTGGAGAGTGTTCTGAGAGATCGGATGTGCAAGTATTTGGATAGCCAAAGGCTGAATGAGGATAGTCAGCACAGCTTTGTGCATGGTAGGTCATGTTTAACCAATCTTACTGAGTTTTTTGAGGCGGTTACAACAAAGTAGGAAAGGCTGTGGATGTTGTCTACATGGACTTTAGTAAAGTCTTTGACAAGGTCCCCCATTGGAGAGGTTGCAAATTTGATTCAAAATTGGCTGAATGGGAGAACACAGAGACTGGTAGTGGATGATAGCTTCTCAGACTGGAGGCTTGTGATCAGTGGTGTGCCTCAGGGATTGGTGCTGGGACCATTGCTGTTTATTGTCTATATCAATCACCTGGTTGATAATGTTGGAAATTGGATCAGTAAGTTGGTGATTACAGTAAGATTGGAGGCGTTGTGGACAGTGAGGAAGGCTTTCAAAGCTTGCAGAGGGATCTGGACCAACAGAAAAATACTATTAAGCAAGAAATAATGAAGCAGAAAAGACTATGTATTAAAATGGAAAGTAAATGCCACACAGAATCATATTAATTGATGTTTCATGGTCATAAATTAGTGAGGAAGGGCTCAAGCCCGAAATGTTGGTGATGTATCTTTGCTCCATAAAGGCACTGTTTGACCTGCTTATTTTCTCCAGCATTTGTGTGTGTGTGTTTTTAGTGGAAATTTGATGGTGAATTCAGAACTATTTATCAGTTGAACTGAAAATACCAAACAGATAATTTCTGATGGTTAAGAAAACCCCTTCATTAAATTACCTTTAAATAACTTATTTAAATAACTGTTACACCATAAGGTTTTCCATCAGGGAAGGGATGAGCTGTAATGATTTGGAAAGCTAATTCTTGAGTTTGAGATGTTTTGTAATTAATGTTCTGAGCTGATGAAGATCAAAATAGTAGGTTTCAGCTCCAAGTTTTCATTTGTGCTTTTAACTTCCTGATTTGTTTTTTGATTGACATGAAGACCTGTCAGAGGGAAATCCAGCTGACCTGTCCATTTATATACTACTCAACTGAAGAAATTGATCAATATTTTAAAAACAAATCGCAGAAGTATTTAAAACTATGAATGCATTTTACTGATGTGATATGTGCCTCTTTTATTGTAAAATTATTGGGCTGAATCTTTTGGCCCAGGCTTGACACCAGGGATCTCCCCCCACCCAGGCTTACATAATGTATTTGTTGTGGCCAAAATTTTGCAGACTCCTGCAATGGGGCCGGAGTGCTGCTGGAGCCTCCAGGAATGCAAGGGGGGGGGGGTCATATCCTAAAACATTCTTTTAATAATATCATAGAGTCATGGAGTTTTATAGCACAGAAATAGGTCCTTTGCCCAACCTCTCCATGCTCATATGGCCTGCTTTCAGCCTATATCCCAAAGTTCAAGGTTCCTTTTATTGTCATGTAATAATAGATTAAAAATGTAATGTACATGATAGACTAACTTTTGCCTGCCATAAGGCAAAGAGTCACCATTAGTAATGCCCAGTGCCGCTTATAGTACAAAAGAAAGAGAAGAAAAAGTGTTCCTTCAGACCGTGGATTTTCCTCCAGCACTCCTGCAGCCTCTGGAGTTCACAAGTTAAAGGAGCAGAAGCAGGCCATTAGGCCCATTGAGTCTGTTCTGTGACTCTACACTAAGCTGAATTATGCTCACACCTAGTTCCAATTTCCAGCCTTTTTCCCCATATCCCTTGATAGCCTTACCAATGAGATACTTATTCATTTCCTGTTTAAATACTCCCATTGATCTGGCCTCCACTGCTTTGCGCGGCAGTGAGTTCCACAGATCCATGACCCTCTGACTAGAGAAGTTCTTCCTCCTCTCTGTTTTAATTGGATAACTTCACCACATACTCTTGTTTGATTCATCAGCAACCTGAGCTCCACGTTCAAATCTCCATTACGTTCAGGAAGCCTTAATCCAAGGCCCTTCTTGAACACATTGCCCTCAGCACCTTCTCAAATCCTGGCTCTGATACCTGGTTCCCATGAGCCAGTGTCCAGCAGCCTAGAGCTCATGTGGGTCCACCAACCACAAGTTGCCTGCAGCCTATGTTGTTCCCTCAGTCGCGGAGCCCCTCACTAGCCTGATTCTCCTTTTCATTGGTGGTTGTTCTCCCTGTTTCTGGTGTCCTGCACCAGTTCGCAGCTCCCTGGAATCTCCAGCCCTTCTTGGCTACCATCTTGGGCACAGACCTCATGGTTGCAGGATTTATCTTACAAACATCGTCGGCTTCTTTAATATCCCTCTCACCTTTACCTATCCATGTCCTTTTCTAAATGTCTTTTAAATGCTACAATTGTCCCTATCTCTGCCACATTCTTTGGCATTCTTTCCATATGCATGCCACTCTGTGTAAAGAAGGTGCCTCTCAGAACTCTCTAAATCTGTCCCCTCTTACCTTAAAGCTTTGCCTTCTAGTTTTAATTTTAACTGCATCAGGAAAAATAATATGATTATTTATCTATGGCCCTCCAAGATGTCCTCCATCAGCCTCTTACATTCCAGGGAGAAAAGTTCCTGCCTATCCACCTCTGCTTTTAATTCAAGCCTGCTGCTTCTGATAAAATTCTTGTGAATATTTTCTACACCCTTTAAGGTTATTAATTTTTTTCTGTACCTGGGTTATCAAAGCTGTGTACAATACTCCCAAGTTTGGTCTCACCAATGTCTTCCACAGTTGTAATATGATGTCCTTGTTTCTGCACTCAGTACCTTTATTGATGAAGGTAAGCATGCCATGCACTTTCTTCACCACCCTATCTAGCTGTGTTGTCACTTTCATGGAACTATGTATGTGTACCCACAAGCTTCTCTTGTTGTATAACATTCTCCAGGGCTGTGTCATTCACTGTGTAAGTCCTGCCATAGTTAACCTATAAAAGTGCAACAAATCACACTCGTCCAAGTTGTATTTTACCTTCCATTCATTGGCCAACTGTTCCAATTCACCTAGACCCCGCTGTAAGCTTTGAAATTTAAAGACATTTACCATCAATTCCATATTATGTAAATTAAAAATTTGTTAAGATAAATAATCAAAAATGAAAATGATCTGAACATCTAAAACATGTAAATAATTTAAAATATTAAACTGAACTGAAATAAATAACTTAACCTTGCGTCCATTGTCCACGTTCCCAATGGGAGTCTTCGATCATGCAACATAGTGCCGAGTATATTGATAGACACAGCGCCATCTGTTGTTAAATATGTTTGGAATGCTTGTATTAGACTATGCATGAATTGAAGTTTCATTTATAATGTCTAAGCTTGGCAGACCATCACACATATCAACAGAGAGACCTCCCATTATATCCACAAATTTATGTAGTATATATTGTGTACAAAAATGTTTTGTTAAAATGCCTGATCAATTTTCTTGTATTTCATCATGTATTTGAAATAGACAAAATGTAATTTTTAAAATGTAATTTGTTTCTAAACATCCTCGCAAAGGGAGTGCAAAAAAGACAACATTTTGAAGTCAGTTCACATTTAGGAGCCATTCAGGATGACAGTCATAGAAGTTAAATATGGAGTTTTTCAGTAACTTCAGTGTCAAAATTACTAAGGCAACAAATAAGCAATTTTCAGTTTTACATTTTATAGCTATATCAAAGTATTTTTTGACTTGTGGAATAGCCTGCTTATTTAATAAAGGGTTCTGATTTTCATGGTTTTATTATTTACCAAAGCTTTTATTTAAAACATTTTTTCAGAGGGAAACGTTTCTCGTTCAATTGGTCGGCAAAATGATGTTTTGTAAAGTTATTGGAAAGAAACATTAGTTTAAAGAGAGATGTGCAAAACAGATCAGCTAATTGTATTAATGTTACTCAATCTCCTTGATACAGCATTGTGTTCATATATCCAAGTTAATGGTGGGGAAATTAATAATTATACTGAGATTGAGAAAAGATGGGGCCTTTAGGGAAAGAAAGTTATATTTTGCAGAAATAGGACGGCTGGAGAATGGCATCACTAGGGTTAGTATCACCCAGTGTAGTAACTCATGATGTCACCTCCCCTCCCCTACCATGAACCTCCTACCATACCAGACCATACAGAATCCTTAGTAATATTTTACATAAATTGTAATTTCCATATATCACTAATGTAATGACAATAGTAGTGAGATAAACAACGAGCAAAATTAAAATTGCACCTTTTAAATTACAGTATCATATGCACAGCAGCTACAAAAACAACAGCGCATGCTTGTAGCGCGTGCAGTTGAAACCATGTGATTCAAAGCGTCATTGTAATTGGGTAATAATGGCAGCTCTGACCAGAGCACATTCAAAGGTTATTTCTTTTTCAATATTTTTTTATTGAAATTGAAGTTCCACATTGAAAAACACGGAGTACATAAGAATACATAAGAAAAATTTTAAAATTACACTTAGATCATACCAGTTCATCCAAGGAACCCTGCATTCTCAATTAAACAAATTATATTACAGTAATATTTTATCATTTTATTATAAAAAGAACTAAACCCACTACCAAAAATGAAGCTGCTTGGCAAGGAGAGTAAAAAAGAATTCCTTATCAAAGTAACAAATTACTTTATTAGTCAACACTTCTGCATTCATATCAAATCAGAGATTCTGAAAATAATTCGTAAAAAGGCCCCACAGTGTTTGAAAATTTAAATTCCAATTGGAAATTGAGCATCTAAACTTCTCTAGAAGGTTCAAGAAGTAAATTAGCATAGAGTTTTAGCCTTGTAGGTATATTGATGCAGGTAGCTGGACTTACAATAAATGTTTTTGTTGTTATAACTTACTGCAGGGATGTTTTTATTAAAAATAAAAACCTCACCAGCTTGATCAATTCTCTGTAAAGGAAAAAGATACTTGTTTAGAGTATTTGTATCTATTTTTAGCTTTATGTAGTAGAAGGTGGTTGTTGGAGAAATGTTGCCTTCCAACATCTTAGTTTTAACCTTGTAGGTATATTGATACACGTAAGCTGGGCTTACGAAAAATGTTTTTGTTGTTATAACTAACCACAGGGATATTTTTATTAAAAATAAAAAATTGCTGTGAAACACTGCACAAAATTTTACAGTCAGTCATTTTGGTGTCACCTCCTCTGATGGTGTCACCCGGTGCAGTCTGCAGCACCTCCCTCCACCGCAGCCCCCAGTGATGCCAGTACCAACATCATGGGGATTAGGTGTAAAATGTGAACGTTTGCAGACACCGTAATTGAAGTAACAACACAATGCTGGGGAAACTCAGCAGGTCAAACAGTGTACTTTATATAGCAAAGATAAAAATACTTAATCAATGCTTTGGGCTTGAGCCCTGGGGGTTAGTGCTAGCGAGGCCTTTTTGTGTTTTATTGAATGAAAGCTGCCAAAAGGATCCAAGAGCTTTGTCTGTCAGTTGGGGTTCATGATTGTGTGAAAAAGGCTGGGGTGTAGGACAGATTCATAACCCACCCCAAAGCTGTTCCAAAGAAGAAGGAAAATTAGTCTGCTGACAGGAAAATGCTGGGAAGAATGGACCAAGGTTCACAGTCTCATGAGACGACAAAAGAATTAGAGTGGGAGCTACAATTTCAACTCTATGCATATGCTGGGAGGAAAGAAGAAGACATTGGTGGGATTGATCACAAATTACTCGTGCAGCCTAAATAATAGCAGATTTCAAGAGGCTCTGCTACTTGAGAGATACAAAGAGGAAGGAAGTACATGGAGAGCTCTGTGGGGACAGTAAGAATTGTTCTGAGTTTTTAGGACATGAATCTGGAGAGGAATATGATTCAGCAACAATTTAATAAGGGCTTGCCAATCTGTAAAATACGTATTTGTTTGCAGCCTCTAGAAATTTGCATTCAGGATCTGGGAAGGAACAGGAAGATTGGCAATGTGCACAGAAATGTTTGGTTGACTGGTTAGAACAAAAAAAAAATTAAAAACCTTGATTTCCAATTCATTCAAATATTGAAAATGTTTGAGGTTAGAATGATCCCCTGTGAGTGAATTAATTTGAATGAAGACACTGAGAGGCAGGATGTAGAAAGGCTCAGAAGAATCATTCTCATCTAACATTGTGACAGTCTTGATCTATTTCTTTCATTTTGCTGATTTGATATTTGCAGAACCTCACCAACTTAATCGATTAAAGGAAAAAGATACTTTTTAAAGAGTATCTGCATCCATTTCTCGGTTTATGTGGGAGAAGGTGGTTGTTGGAGAAATGCTGCCTTTCCATCTGGAAAGCTACATCTTAGTGGATAAGTTGTGGCTTTTTTGAATCAGCATTGACATTGGGTCACCGAATGCATATTTGGTCTTCCATGTTTATGAGGTATGAGAAATTTGTAAAAAAACATTCTTTACAGTAAAATAGGTGGGGTGTGGACAATTTGATGTTTTTAATGGGTCGCTACAGCACTGAAAGATGCCTTATGGTTTATATTGTCAGTTTCAAATCTTTAAAGGATCTATTCAATTATTTTTGGGGTCTTTTTTTTAATGGAAAAGTTTATATTAATAATTCAAATTCTTTTAAACTTTATATTCAAATGTAATTAAACAGATAATATTTTTGGCAATGTTAGATGTCCACTAAAAAAACTGATAACAATTTACTTATTTAAAATGAAGAGAATTATGATTAAAATGCTTTAAATATCTTTTGAGTTCTGAATGTTTCTGGAAACCGTATCCATTTGGGACTTTGATCCAAACTATATCTCATTTTTTGTTCTGATGAAAGGTTCCAGGTCAAAATGTCGACCATTGTTTTTTTTTTCTACCATTGTTGCTGCTCCACCCTGCTGTGAGTTCCTCCAGTAAATTAATTATTGCTTCCATTTTTAATTTTAATAGATTCACTGCTTTTCAAATTAAATTGAAATAATACAAATTTCCCAGAGGTACATGACAGATAACTCAATGAAATGGAAGCTGGACTTGTCAGAGTTTTAAAATTAACCAACTTATGCTCTTTAAAATAAGAAATACCTGGCCATTTAAAAAAAAAGCTTCCTCCTGCTGAATGATTCATAAAATCTTCAGTCATACCACCTGCACGAAGCTGCTTATTTTATTAAACCCCTCCCCTAAGTACCATCTGATTAATGAGAAATACACCCTTTCACTGGGGCACATTTATCCCTCCCTTCAGATAGGTTAGATATAGCCTTAAGGCTGTATCTTATGTATCATTGAATAGTTTCCACTGCCTTGTCCTTTATCCAGAAATCTGCATTATTTTTCTTTTGTAAACACACATGGAGTTCTCTTTTCAAAGCTGTCCTTAAATTTGCTTCCACCACTCTTAGGCAATATATTTCTTCAGTTATTTTAGAATGTTACGGTTTTTGTCGTCATTCTCTGAGCTTTTTCATAAGATTTTTCATAAAAATAGGATTATATAGTAAGTACAATTTGGAATTCTATCAATCTTGGAAAAATCAAAGCAAATTTGCATAGTAATACTTCCTGATTTAATGTGTCTACCTGTTGGTTAGAATAAAAGGGGAAATTTGAGATAATGTTTTGACTGCATTTTTGAGCTTGCCTGAGTTATTGTATCCTGAAGGCTCCTGGCAGTGTCCAGATATGTATGTGTGCATGCAAATATGCTTGGAAAACAAGAAATTGATAGTAAGGAATAGTTCATGCTGTTAGTATTTACAGTGTTCACTGACACTTTAAGAGTGTCAAAATTTTAATTTGTTGGTTGTAACTGTTGTTACTTTATCAACAAGTAACATCATCTTCAGGTAGGTAGATTCAGATTTCAGATTTATTGTCATGCATGAGATACAACCCTGAGATTCTTTTTCCTGTGGGCAAGGCAGAATTACCACTTATTGGTGGTGCAAAAAAAATGACACAATGTACACATGTAAACAAATAAAGAAATGTAAATAATCTGATTGTGCAATAAAGATAGGAAAAAATATAAATAAAGTGCAAAAGTAAATGTCTTTAAATGAGTCCCTGATTGAGTTTATTGTTGAGAAGTCTGATGGTGGAGGGGTAGCAGCTGTTCCTGAACCTGGTGGTGTGAGTTTTGTGGCACCTATACCTCTATCCTGATGGTAGCAGTGTGAACAGAGCATGTGCTCGGAGTTGTGGATCCTTGATCTCCGACGGCAGCATTCCATCTCAATGTTCTTGATAGAGGGGAGGGTTTTTCCTTTGATGTCCTTGGCTGTGTCCACTACCTTTTGCAGAGCTTCACACTCAGGGGTACTGGTGCCCCCATACCAGACCATGATGCAGCCAGTCAGCACACTTTCCATCACACATCTGTAGAAATTTAATAGGGTTTCTGATGACATACCAAATCTCCGCAAAATCCCGAGGAAGGAGAGGTGCTGATGTAGTTTTTTCACAATGTCATTAGTGTGTTGGTTCCAAGAAAGATCCTCTGAGATGGTAACAGCCAAGATCTTAAATTTGCTCACCTTCTCCACCTGTGATCCCCCAATAATCATTGGAATGTATATCTCTGAAGTCAACAATCAACTCCTTGGTGTTTGGTGACATTGAGTGCAAGGTTTTTTTTTGGTGCATCATTCATTCAAGTGAGCTCCCTCCTGTACGCTGACTCATCACCCCTTTTTATACAACTCACTACTGTGGTATCATCAGCCAATTTGTAGATGGTGGTGTTGTCGTTGTAGAGTAGGTAGGGAGAGATAGTACTGGAGTGAAAGACAGAAATGCTGGAAGAACTCAGCAAGTCTCGCAGAGATATTACTGGAAATACATGAACTCTTCTGACTGCTAGAGCAGGAATATTGACCAAAATGTTCTTTTTGTGGCTATTGTGAATTTAGGGTGACAATATGAAGGAAAAGACAAGAAACAAAAATGCCATTAACACATTTGTTATGTGTTTAGTGTAATTTTTACTTGATGAACAGCCACATTGACCACCGCCAGTGGGCTGATATCGCCTCAAACCATGCATCTTGGCGCCTCACAATTTGGCGGGCAGCAACCTCCTTTGAAGAAGACCGCAGAGCCCACCTCACTGACAAAAGGCAAAGGAGGAAAAACCCAACACCCAACCCCAACCAACCAATTTTCCCCTGCAGCCGCTGCAACCGTGTCTGCCTGTCCCGCATCGGACTGGTCAGCCACAAACGAGCCTGCAGCTGACGTGGACTTTTACCCCCTCCATAAATCTTCGTCCGCGAAGCCAAGCCAAAGAAAGAGTGTAATTTTTACTTGATGAACAGTATTAAATATGCAGCATCCAATCTCAGAAAATATCACAGACTGTTTTAAAATTTAACTGAATATGGAGCAATTTTAAAATCATGTCATTGAGGAAAGGGGTGTAGTCAAAAGGAGATTTGAAAGAATATAATTTGGTCCTATATTGATTCATGCTATAGTGGGAAAATCTGGGAGCTTGCCAGTAGATCTAGTGTTTGCAGAAGAAATTGCCATCAATTGAAATGTTGGATCAAGAATGAAGGATAAACTCATGGCTAGTAAGAGATAGGTGCAAGGGCATGGAGTAGGAGAAGGTTCCTGCGATTAAAGGGTAATCAGTTGAGATAATAAAGGTAATTAAAGCAGTTGCAAGATTTGACTGAGATTGATTCAATTTTCTTTGGTGAAAGAGTGCAAAACAAAGAGTTTGAGTCATAACATAAAGATAAGGTGTAGGTTGATCTCAGAAAGGGGCAGCACGGTTGGTGTAGCAGTTAGTGCCACGCCTTTACAACGGGAGCAATCAGGTCTTGGGTTTAAATCCCACACTGTCTGTAAGGAGTTTGGACGTTATCCATGTTTCTGTGTGGGTTCTCCCCAGGGGCTTCGGTTTCCTCCCACTGTTCGAATGTATGGGAGTTGTAGGTTAATTAGATGGCACAGACTCGTGAGCCAAAATGGCCTGTTACCATGCTGAGTCCAAATTAAAAAAGTTAAATTAAAGTATTTCAAATAAGTGAAGTCACCAGAGAGACAGAATACTTGAAAAATTCAAATCTGAGATAGATTTTTGTTAAGTAAGTGGAATAAAATTGACAGAACCAGGGTGAATGAGTGAAACTAAGATACAGATCAGCCATGAATGGTGGGATGTGGTAAGGTGCTGAATGATCTGCTCTTATTCTAGTTTTCCTGAAAGAGGAGACAACTGGATTTGAACACATTGAGAATCTATAAGCCTAAATGTCCTCTGTCACAGATTCCTCTCATGCCATTGAACTCCCCCCACCACCCCGAGAGGGAGAGAGAGAGAATAAGAATAAATGGTTATCTTGTTTGCTGATTGTTGCATGTGTATGAAAATCCAATTTGGGAAACTTGGATACTGTTACCCAATTCCCATGAGTTTTAAAATAATAATGGAGCTGAAATTCATTACAAATACAGCCGGGGGTGGCAAATAACACTGTGGTCGTATCAGAGTGGTAATTTGGTATTTGTTAATTAGTTATTTTAAATTTCAGAATTTGGATATTGATGAATGTGGATTCAGGAAAAATATTTTAATAGTAAAATTATTTGTTTAAGAAAGGTCCTTGTAGTTATTCAGCTGTATTGTTTCTTTCTGGAAATGACAATCATACCTTAAAATTTAAATTTCTTGCTGAAAATACTGAATACAACTTTTTGCAGAAAGCTTTAAACCAAAAACTCAAATAAATATTTTTAAGTAAAGTATGTCATGAATGAAATCTAAAAATAAAATTGTATTTTCAGTTAACAGTCTTGGTATTTCCTGCTACATTAGGACAACAGTTTGAGCATTTAGTTCAAACCTCTGGAACAGCTGTACAAAGCAGGCTTTGGAGAAAGTAATCTAGGAACAGCGGGGACCTTCAGGCACTAGAGCCTCTGTAATGACTGATAACTGGCATTATCTGGTGTCATCTGCTTCCTGGAGCAGAATAAGAAATTTGTAATGAGATACTGGGCTCTGAAAATATGAGCTATGTGTGAATGGTTAATGGTGTGCATGCCTGCTCTATCACATCTACCCTGATGGTGTGAAAATAAAGCAGAAAATTGCAAGAGGCAAGCTTCCACAGTTCCTGGATTTATATTTTTTAAAAAGTAATGTTTTCTTTAAGAATCCTCTGAAAAGAATTCCTTAAATACATTAAAAAGCCAATAATCTGCATTTGTGGTATCCTTGATTTATTTACTCACAAATTCATCTCAAATGAACAAAATTCCATTGTCCTCTCAATAATGAATTCTGCTATGATATCATTATTATGTTATTAACTACTTTAACATCTCTTGAGTTTTACATTTAAAACTATGCAGTGTGATGATTTTGATTTACAGACACATCCAAAACCTTGTAATTAATTTCCTCATTAATTTCCAGCCATTCTAACCATAATTGGTAGAAAATTTAACTTGGTATGATATTTAAATGATCAAACACACACAATAAATATTCTCATTAAATCTATTTACTACAGTAAAGAATTTGAGTTTCAATAATTTCATTTCCATAACTTTAATTCTGTATACTTTATTGTTCATATTTTCTTGACTTTGCTGCATACAATTTGAAAAATGACCACTTGTTATTTGTGATAGAGAGGGGATGAAGGAATTTCATTGTGAGTTACACTATGCTTTCAATTTATCTATCGGATCTTTCAATATTTGGACTTTAAGTGAGCTATAAATGTACCTTCAACCTGCTTGAAGTTAATTATACTGTTGGCAAGCAGTGGGTGTGTAATACATCTAATTGGTTAGAAATAAAGGTGACTAGCTGACATGAACCCAGTAAACAAGCTGACTAATTTGTTTCAGATAGTAGCCTCAAGGACTCCTTTATTCCAGCTTAACGCACCTATGAAACATAGATATGTGTCCCCTTAGGACAAAACCTGTGGTAACTATGGGCTACTGGTAGTCAGGTTTATGACTTTCACAATTTATTTTTGATTATAAAACCATACAAGGCAAATAGGAAAATGGTGGTGATTGGTTATTAGAATAGCTTAATTGCTTGACTCTGAGATGCCTATTTGCACAGACCATGGTTCGTTCCAAGTTTTCTGGTTTATTTTGTGCATTTAACAGTAAAGTTTGTGGACCTCATGGGAGACTTTCTTTTTTTGACTTCGGTCACTTCTGACAACTTTTAAGTTTTAAACATTGATCGTGGCAGGAAATACAAGTCAAAAGGCTTAAAACACTAAATACTATCAGATGTTCCAACATGAGAACCAAGGTTCCTTGTAATTTAAAATAAAGTCATTGCTTTCTGTTACAATGTAAAATTTGTTCTTCCTGAATATCCAGGTGCAGTTTTAATATGAAACCAGCACAGTTAAATTTAATTTGAAAATCAAATGTAAGTTTTAGTTGCAATGGAATATAATTACGGGTATTTCAGCATTCATTGAACTGACATGAATTGTTTTTCTTTCAGATAAAACAACTTAAATTAAAAAAAATATATATCCAATTTAACTCTGCAGCAATAGTTTGTAAAACCTAATCAGCAAATGTGTTGGACATTTGAAAAAATATTAATTTACCATGACATTGAACTTTGATTTCAGTCTGAGATGATGGTGGTCTGTCAAAGGTCACAGTGAAATGAGCTTGGGCAATCATAATCCAATTTTCGATGAACACAAGTTCAGAGTATAACTGCATAAAATTTGGCATCAAGAAATACAAGTTCAGTAATATTCCTTAAGAGACGACTCGAGGACAGGGAATTCTGGAATCAAGGATCATGCTGTTATGGTCCCTCTATAGTTTCGAAGCTACAGTTAAATTGTAATTAGACTTACAATAAGGAAGTTCTAGAATATCTGGCATGTAGTTGCTTGATATTATTGGGTACAGGCTATAGAAAATATGCCTCCCATCTTGTACACAACACGTAAATACATCCTATGATAATTTGGGTAAAATTGTATGTCCACTTTTATCTTAGAAAGAGATTCATACAAGAACGTCTGCTTGTACCAGATTACCGAATTGACTTTGTAATATCTTCTCTCCTTAAGACCTTGTTTTGCACTAAAAAAAAGTGAAAAGATTGTATTCTTCATTATTGCAGTACAGATACCTAAAAAAATGAGGATTATGTCTTAGGAATGAGAAAAAGAATTTAAAAATTCTCATTGAAGAACTCCAACAAAATGTGCTTTCCCATTTTTTGTGGTAACAAAAACATCTATCAGTTAGAAAATATCTTTGATTCTGTCACCATATGCATTACAAGTGACCAGTTAGAGTTGCCATTCTGGTATAAACAAGCTCAAAAAC